>NW_024544790.1:0-600000 GCF_018167655.1 Microtus oregoni
TTTAGCAGTTTCAATGTTATTCAAGCAGTCCACTAGAGTTACTCAGAGCTTTGTAGAATGGGAGTGATCTTATCTAGCTAACAGTTGAAGAAAATATTGGTGCTGCTAGGTACAGGACGCTTCGGATAAGAAGCAGAGAAGCCAGCAAGGATGTAGGTGGATCTTGAAGTTCATCGATTCTGGTAGAATTAACTGAGATGAAAAGAAAGTAGGGCTTTCCACCAAGACGGCACCACAAGTGAAGAAAGAAGCTCCTGCCACTCCCAAAGCCAAAGGCAAAGTGAAGGCTTGAAAGCCAAGAAGGCAGTGCTGAAAGGCACACACAGTCTCAAAAAAATGAAAGTTCCACACATCACCTACCTTCCAGAGGTCCAAGACCCTGTGGGCTCCAGAGGCATCCCCTCAAAAGAACATGCCCAAGGAGAAAACAAGCTTGACCACTATGCCATCATCCCATTCCCCTGACCACCGAGTCAGCCAGGAAGAAGACAGAAAACAAAACAAAACAAAAAATCCTTTTGTGTTCACTTTGGATGTCAAGGCCACCAAGCACCAGATCGCACAGGCCTGTGAAAAAGCTCCAGGACACTGATGTGGACAAAGTCAGTGATGCACTGATAAGGCCTGACGGGCAGAAGAAGACAATTCTTCTATGGCTGCCTTCTGATTATGATGCTCAGAATGTTGATCATCTAAACAGGCAGCTGGCTAATTTGAAATTACACATTTTCTCACCGTAAAAACAAAAAAAAAAAGAGAGAGAGAGAGAAAGGGACTGGAGAGATGGCTCAAGAGCACTTTCTGATCTTCCACATGAGCTGAATTGGGTTCCCAGCAGCATATGTATAGTTCACAACCGACTGGAAAACCAGCTCTAGTAGATCCTTTGTCCCCTTTTGACCTTCACTCACACACACATAGGCCATACACACACAGAGAGAAACACATAAATTAAAAATAAATAAATATTTTTGAATTTAGAAAGGAAGCAGGAAAGCCAAGAAATTGTTTAGAGAAAGAAATGCTTAGGACCTAGGAATACGGCTTAGTCAGTGAAGTGCTTGCCTTACAAGCCTGAGGACATGATTTCAATCACCAGCACCCATGAAAAAAGCCAGATGTAGTAGCATACCTTTGAAATCCCAGTTGTGGGGAGGCAAAGGCAGTCAGTTCATGGGTAACTGCTGCCCAGGCAGCCTAGCCTACTTGGTGACCTCTAGGCCAGAGAGAGACTTTGTGTCAAAGTAAGATGAGTGGCATCAGAAACAACATGTGAAGTTGGCTTCTGGCCTCTAATGCATGTGTACACACACTAACGGGGGGGGGGGGGGGTGGGAGGGAGAGAGAGAGAAGGAAAGTGTAGCACACCACGCCCGTCTGTGCTCTATGCGCTACCATACAGTTCGTGAACCAGGCAAGGGGCTGGAGATTGAAATACACAAAGACACACGGTCAAAGACACAGGTCATCCTTGATGCCAGAATGCCCCCTTTATTGTGTCCAGGGGCAGCTTATATAGGGATCCTTAACTGACAGCCACACCCCAGCCAAACCCACCAGAAACCACTCCCCCGCCATCAGGAACTCCTGAAGGTCTCGTGCTCAGAGCAGCTGCAAGCATTACAAGTTGTTTACCAGAAATTCAGGATCTGGGGGGGGGGGGGGTTCACAGCTCCCAACAGGAAAGAAAAGAAAGAAAGAAAGAAAAGAAAGAAAGAAAGAAAGAAAGAAAGAAAGAAGAAAGAAAGAAAGAAAGAAAGAAAGAAAGAAAGAAAGAAAGAAAGAAAGAAAGAGAGAGGGAGGGAGGGGAGGGAGGGAGGGAGGGAGGGAGGGAGGGAGGGAGGGAGGGAGGGAGGGAAGAAATACTTTACTGGACAGACGACTTGAAAAATGGGGAACGGGGCTGTGAAGTTGGGTCAGGGGGTAAAAGCAGTAGCCACACACTAGCCATGCAAGCCTAATGACCTGAGTTTAATCCGCAGAACCCATATAAAAAGCCAAATGTGATGGAACCCATCTGGAACCCCAGCACTCCTAAGGCAAGATGGGTGGCAGAGAGAGAGAAAAAAATCAAGCTTTTAGAGCACCTAGCCTGGTGTTTGAAGTGCAGTGCAATACAACAGAAAACAAAACAGAGATCCTGATTCCACAAGGTAGAGGGCAAGAACCCCTCCGTAAACTGTCCTCTGATGGCCATCTATGCGCTGAGGGCTACATGGGCAGTGGGCATGCATGCATGCACTTTCATGCATATGCCCCCCCTTCTCTCTCTCTCATTTTAAGTTGAGAAATAATTACGAAACTATTCAGGTTACTTTTTCAGTCCATCCAACTTCAGGCATCAAACAGCCCTTTCATCCCAAGCAAAAATTGGAGGTCCTTTGTGAAAGAAGGCAAACTGATACAAACTCCATCCATCCCACTGTGCCACTAGAGAGATGCTTACAATAATGTAAGAATTGCAAATAAAATAGAAGAAACTTCTCAAAGGGAAAAAAGCTAAAAGGGAGGAATTTATAACAGGGACTAAAAACAATATCATTGAAGAAATCTATAAAAGGGTTATGATACTAGCTGAGATAAAAGAATGTATTTAAATACCACCATCAGTGAAAAGCTTCGTGGGTGTCAGGAATCACAGAAGAACTACAATACACACCTTTTTTTGCACAAAGCTTCAGTCCCCCGTCTTGGCAACTGGGCATTTCATAGAAAGAGATAAAACTGTGTTTTGTCCTCTATCATAACCACCAACAAGGACACCTTTGTAAAGTTTCATTTTCTAGAACTACCCAACCCTCTCAGAATAAATACATACACCATGGCCTGAAGGAAGACAATGGTTGTGGGGGTGAATGGCACAGATCCTAATCTCACAACTGACTCCACGATAGCCAGGAGGTGGTGGTGCATGCCTTTAATCCCAGCACTTGGGAGGCAGAGGCTATCTCTGAGTTTGAAGCCAGCCTGGTCTACAGAGTGAGTTCCAGGACAGTCGGCTATACAGGGAAACCCTGTCTCGAAAGACAAAACAAAATAAGCAAGCAAACAAACAAACAAACAAAAAAACAAACCCTGACTCCATGAATGAGTTCTCCTTTCTGAGCTTGCATCCTGGCCTTTAGAATGGAGAAATTTTAAGGCAAAATGACATGATTAAATATACTGTGGAAATAAGCATCCTGTGGACGGGGAGCTCATGGAGGCAGGCACTTCGACCTGTGCCAGCCCTAGCTTGGGTAGGGAGAGCTCATAAGAGCCCTATATGTGAGCCGGGCTGAGAGTTATGGTAAAGAAACTTCCAGACATACTGAACTTCAAACCCAGTACTACATGAACTTCTCCTGGGGAGACATAAACAAATGTCCACTCACTCCAGCATCAATGACAGATCAAAGTACTAATCCCATCCAAATCTGACTTAGTGAACCAATGAGCTTATTGGTGTCATTTACTGGAGCATGGGTAACCCCAAGACAGTGACGTCAAGGAGGAGTCTCACACCAGCATGGGTTAACAAAATCTCCAAAATCAACATAGATTGAGTTCCCACTTAAGTTCACCGCGCATACTCACATACTGTAACACCGCAGGAGACTGTGTAGCTGGGGCAGAATTACATACAGCTGGGAGCGGAATGCAGGAGCGAGTGGCTGAGAGCTCATATCTCCTCATGCCCTTTCTCTGTGAGGAAACACCATCAGGATCTGTCCTGCAAGGCTCTCATGAATCTTCACAGCTGTTCTGATAACCACGGTAATGTTTGGTTGCTACCTCTGTTCAGAGGTCCACATTCCAGAACACGCGGAATCTCTGGGGTTCTGGGGGGCAGGGGTGAAGCACATAGGAGCTGAGGCTATATAGCTTGGAGGTAGAGCAAGCCAAAAGTTTAAAGAAAATCACCTATAACCCAGAACTTGGCCTCCTTCCTCATCACCCAGCTGGTTGCCATGGAAACCCCTAATCACACTTTCAAGGCTTCATTAGCACTGCCATTTTGACTGTAATAAAGACAGAAAATACGGCTTTAATATAGTTAGCTTTTCATTAATTGCTTTTGTCGAAGAATTTTTCTGCCATTTAATGAAGAAGAAAGCAAACAGCAGTAATTTCCCTAAAAGGTCAGAGAGTGAGAACATACGGGAAATTTGCCTCTTGGAATGGTGTGGTCTTGCCTGATGAAATACCATCTCTCTGAGTTCAAAGTTGCTGTTTACGCAATAGGTGTGACAGAAAATTGGAAAGCGCTGGCTGTGATGACAGTTCCATTTCTGAGGGCTCACGGTTAACAAGGAATCATTAGCCGTGTCCTCCGGCCACATTAGGTGTTAAGATTAGCAAGAATCTAAGACCCAGAAAGGACTTCACAAAATCAATATAGTCTCGACTTTGATGCACGCTAGCAAGCCCAAGGACTCTGGGAACTTGAAAGTGCTTCAGAGAAGACTATGGGTGTGTTAATGACGTGTTTTATTATGCATAGGTCACAGTCATTGAGCACTTACAATGCAGCCATGCACCTTACGCTCTCTACCCCTTCTTGGCATCTCCTCACTGAATTCTCACCCCCAAATCTTATAAAGTAAATACTATTGGTGTCCACATTCAACAAAAGAAAATCAGAGGTTAAGGAAGTTGGTAACTCTGTATTCAGTACTGGGTAACAACCCCAGTCCACGAAAAGGAAAAGGGAAATGGAGCAAAACCACCCCAGAATAAGAATTTCAAAGGGGAGGGTTGGAGAGATGACTCAGTGGTTAAGAGCACTGGCTGCTCTACCAGAGGTCCTGCCTGAGTTCAATGCCCAACAACCACATGGTGGCTCACAACCGTCTGTAATAGGATCTGAGTCCCTGTCCTGATGTGCCTAAAAACAGGTCACTCATATATGTAAAATAAATATTTTTTTAAAAAAAGAAAAGGAAAAGGAAAGAGTTTCAAAGGGGCTGGGAAGATGATGCCAGGAGTCAAATGCTGGCTCTGCAAGCTTGAGATGCTGAATCTGAATCTCCAGACCCATGTGAAAGTCAGACATGGCGATCGCGGGAGGGACGCGGCCACCTACTCCTACGCAACAGCCCGGTCCTCCAACTCAGCCATGCAGGTTGAATCGACCAAAGTGATGGTTGTGGAGAAGCCTAGTCCCCTGCTGGCCGGGCGGGAGTTTGTGCGACAGTACTACACCTTGCTGAACCAAGCCCTGGACAAGCTACACAGATTTTATGGGAAGAACTCTTCCTGTGCCCATGGGGGCTTGGACTCCAACAGGAAGCCAGCAGATGCAGGCTAGGGGCAGAAGGAAATCCACAAGAAAGTGATATCACAAAACTACACCAACCGCCACACCAAGATCCACCATGTGGATGCTCACGCCGCTCTAAATGACGGGGTTGTGGTCCAAGTGATGGGGCTCCTGTCCAACAATAATAACCAGGCTCTGCGGAGGTTCATGCAGACCTTTGTTCTTGCTCCTGAGGGCTCTGTGGCCAACAAATTCTATGTTCACAACGACATCTTCAGATATCTTTGGTGGCTTTGTCACTGAACCTCAGGAGGAATCTGAGGAAGAAGTAGAAGAATCTGAAGAAAGACAGCAGACACCTGAGGTGGTGCCTGATGATTCTGGAACTTTCTATGATCAGGCTGTCAGCAATGACTTGGAGGAACATTTAGAGGAGCCTGTTTTGGAGCCAGAGCCAGAGGCAGAACCAGAACCTGTGCCTGACATCCAAGAGGACAAGCCTGAGCTACCAGTGGAGGAAGCTGCTCCCGAGGATGTGCAGAAGAGCACTTCCCCGGCCCCAGTGGATGTTGCCCAGCGCAGGAAGACCTGAGGACGTTTTCCTGGGCATCTGTGACTAGTAAGAACCTTCCTCCCAGCAGGGCTGTTCCAGTGACACAGACACGACCTCATGTGGTTAAAGTGCCGCCTTCACAGCCCCGTCCAGAATCTAAGCCGGAATCACAAAGACCTCAGAGAGATCAGAGAGTTCGAGAGCAACGAATCAATATCCCTCCTCAGAGGGGACCCCGGCCAATCCGCGAGGCTGGGGAAGCAGGAGATATGGAACCTCGAAGGATGGTGAGGCACCCTGACAGTCACCTTCATCAGGAACCTGCCACATAAGGTTGACAAGACGGAACTGAAGGATTTTTTTCCAAAATTACAGGAACGTGGTGGAGCTGCGTATTAACAGTGGCAGGAAGTTACCGAACTTTGGTTTTGTTGTGTTTGATGATTCTAAACCTGTTCAGAAAGTCCTTAACAACAGGCCCATCATGTCCGTCTGAACGTGGAGGAGAAGTCTCGAGCTGCCAGGAAAGGCGACCTCAGGGATAACTGTCTTCTGACCAGGAGGCCCCTGTGGTGGGCCAAGTGGTGGGATGAGAGGCCCTCCCCGCGGAGGCATGGTGCAGAAACCAGGCTTTGGTGTGGGCAGGGGGATTACAACTCCAAAGCAGTGAATTGCTTGGCTCCGATCTCCACACAGCACACAGCCCTGGCTCCTGCAGAGCGGTGATTTCTTCAACCAGCCTTTGGTGCTTTGATTAAGAATGGCCCTCATAGGCTCATATATTTGAAGTGGGATTCTTTCATAGGATTAGGAGGTGTGGCCTTGTTGGAGGAAGTGTGTCACTGTGGGGGTGAGCTTGAAGTTTCTAAAGCCCATGCCAGGCCCAGTCAGTCTCTCTCTCTGTCTCTGTCTCTCTCTCTGTCTCTCTCTCTGTCTCTCTCTGTCTCTCTCTCTCTCTCTCTCTCTCTCTCCTCTCTCTCTCTCTCTCTGTCTCTCTCTCTCTCTGTGAATGTCACTCTCAGCTACTGCTCCAGCACCATGCCTGCTGTCATGCTCCCCACCATGATGATAATGAACTAAACCCTCTGAAACTGCAAGCAAGTAACCCCAATTAAATACTTTCTAAGAGTTGCTTTGGTCACAGTGTCTCTTCACAGCAATAGAACAGTGACTAAGACCCTGTGTAAGGATGGGGACCTGAGTAGTTCAGATCATCAGGCCCCATGTTGAAGCATGGTGCGGCAGAGGGCACCTGCAATCCCACACTGGCAGGTAGAGGTTGGCAGATCTCTGGTACTTATTGGACAGCCAATCTAGCTAAAGCAGCAAGATCCAGGTTTAGTGAAAGCTCCTGCCTCAACAAAAATAATACGGAGAATGACAGAGAAAGACACCCACAAACCCAATCTTTGGCCTTCATGTACACATACATAGGCAAATGCATGCATCCACACTTGACTTTTGGATCCTTTTTTTTTCTCTGGTCCTTCTCCCCAAAAGCAAACAGGAGAGAACAGTAGATTGAAATCACAAGCTGAACTGGAGATGTGGCTCAGTTGATAGAGTGCTTGCTTGCCTTGAAGATTGAAATCAATCTATGCCAGAATGCTTCAAGAACATCTTTAATAATTTAAAGCTCACGTAATTCAAGAATAATTTTCCCAAAAGATGGAAAGGAATACATTGTGAGGGAAAAGTATTAGTGGATAGGGGGAGAATTGGAGGGGAGGAGATGGAAAGAGTATTTCAAGAAAATGCATTACACACATATATGAAAGCCTTCTTATGAAAAAACAATTTTTCAAGAATAGTAGCAGGTAGTTCCATTTCCCAGCTCCACAGTAGTAACGAAAAAAGAAAAAGAAATCACTGCATCTACCAGCTTTAAATATATGTGATTGCTGATTTTTTCCTCAGTTAGAAAGATTCTCATTTCAAATTTTAATCCAGAAATAAAACTTAGTAAGTGTATTTCTGTCACATGACTTTAGATTCCCAGAAGCTGAACTCACGCAAGCATGAGTCTGTATGAGATTATTTCCATCCTCCCAACTCCCCACCCCATTCTAAAGAGGAAGAAGGGTTTTTCCTTGAGAGTTAAGCACACTTTTCTCTGTGGCATATGCAATGTGGGTAGTGATAGGAGACTCAGAAAAGTAAAGCCAAATTGATCACTCACTGCAGCACGAATAATAAAAACCCAGAGACAGATGATGGGGTTTAACCTGAAGATCAGAAAAGCAAAGCAGCCAGCCACTGGCTCTTACCTCTACCTCAGACTGAAATGGCGATCCTGCCTCCAGGAATCTCAGAATGAGACTGAGCTGAGACCTGTCTCCTCCTGTTTTATATTCCTCTACAATGCTGGGATTAAAGGCGTGCACCACCACTGCTTGGTTTCTATGGCAAACTAGTATGGCTCCTGGGATCAAAGGTGTGTGTCACCCCTGCCTGGTCTGCATGGCTGACTAGTGTGGCTGTTTTACTCTCCGATCTTCAAACAAGCTTTATTTATTAAAACACAAATGAAATGAGCCATGCCGTGTTGGAGGCAGAGAGCTCTAGTACTTAGCAGAGACCCACTGCATACCATGGCACAGACACAGAGCTGACTGCTTCTTTGGGGATCTTCATTTTCTTGTTAAGTTACTCATGTCACATAAAACTTAATATATTTGTGGGAGTATGAATGTAGCTCCGTTGGTAGGGCACTTGCCGGGGATGCACAAAACTCTGAACTCCAACTCACAAACTTAGAATAACATACCACTTAAACCTTGCATGATGCCAAATATTTGTAATCCCAACACTCTGAATATAAATCAGACAGGAAAATTAGAAGTCTGAGGTCATACTTGGGTACATAGAGAGTTTGAGGCCAACCTGGATACATGAAAATAACAACAGGGGTAGAAAGGAAGATGTGAGGTTCAGGGGTGTAGCTTCATACTTGCCTAGTAAATTGAAGAGATCCTAGGCTCAAGTCCCAGCACCATAAGAAAGAAGAAAAGAAGAAAGACAGGAAGGGAGGGGAGGAAAAGGGGGAGAAGAGGAGAGGAAGAAAGGGAGGGAAGGAAGAAGGGAAAGGGGAAAAGGAAAAGAGGGCGTGGTTGAAGGAGTACTGCAGTAGCGACGGCACACTAGTAGATGACTAAAAAGGGGTTTTTGACTAAATACTTGAATGGAAGTCCTGTTCAAAGAAAAGTTTTTAATGACTGATGGGAAATTTGGATGAGAAGTTTTCTTATTTTTATGAACCACTTACCAGAGAGTGTTTAGAAGTCCCACTGCAAGGCATACTAGCAAGCCTGACAATGGTAAAGATGTCTAAAAAAGATGCTCTTTGAAGCTTTGCTAGCAGAGATAACGCACTCTCCCACTGGCGTTTTTTTTTTTTTCCTAAGAGACTGAGTACAGATGTAAATAGCTGTCGATTATTGTTTCTGCCACAGTGCTGTTTCTTTGAAAGCAATGTTGCTCAGACAATGAGCCAACTGGGGTCCCAACTACATTTGGGTTCCACAATGTAACAAAAATATTCCCTCTCTTTTCAGGAATGGAAAAAGTCCTCCCACATGTTACACAGAAATAGCTCTGGCTGTTATTTGGGGGTAACCTGGAACAGAAGTGTCATCTAGAATCATGCTGAAATAACCGGATCTCTTCAGATACTTTGGGTTTTTCAAAGCAAGTACTAGATACAGGATAGAATTCTCTAAAGAGTGTGAGATATCAACATCTTTATATTCTTCTTTTTTCTTCCTTGATTGTTTCCTCAGCTTACAAAAGCAACTTTTCTTAATGTAATTCCACACTAATCCATTCCATCCTGTTTTGTTTTGTTAATGAATAGAAATTGAACTCGAAAGATGTCTCAGCAAGTAAACAAGTTTGCCGGCAATTCTGACCACCTGAGTTCAGTCACCATAACCCACTGAAATGTTCAAATGCAGTGGCACAGATATGTAATTCTAGCACTTCAACAAGCGATGTGGCATGGAAATAGGAAAAAGACCCAGAAGCTCACTTCAAAGTGCAGTGACAGGGTCCACAAGGGAGACCCTGCTTCAACAAGGCAGGAGGGGCAAACCTACTACTTAAACTTGACCTCTTGCCTTGACTTAATTACTTTTCTATTGCTGTGAAGGGATGTCATGACCAGGACAACCTATAAAAGGAAGCATTTAACTAGCGTCTTTCTCACAATTTCAAAAAGTGAGTCCATGACCATAGTGGTGGAGAACATGGCAGAAGACAAGAAGGCGTGGTACTGGTGCAGTAGCTGAGCACTCACATCCCAATCAGCAGGCAAGAATCAGAGAGGGAGCAAGACTGGGCCTGGATTAGGCGTTTGAAGCCTTGAAGTCCACCCCCAATGACTCACCTCCTCCAGCGAGGCCACACCTCCTAATCCTTCCTGAAGAGTCCACCAATTATAAACCAACCATTCAAATATATGAACCTATGAGAGCCATTTGCATTCGACATACCACATGGGCCCAAGGCACTCAAATACAGACACAAGATTAATTAAATAGTTTTTGTTTTAAAAAATCAAATCAGGGGCTGGACAGATTCTGGTTCAGTGGTTTAAAAACTTGCAGAGGACCCAAGTTTGGTTCCCAGCACCTGAGTCAGGCAACTCAGAAGCACTTCTAACTCTTAGCTCCAGGGATATCCAACACCTCTGATGACTTCCATGGGCACCTTTATTTACATACATATACTCCCGCACAGTCACACACGTACACATAATTGAAATAATGAGTTTTTAAAATCAAACCAAATATTTAAAGATTAAAAATCATAAAGAGATTTATTTTGAAATGATTATTTGACATGCAAATATATTCATTTGTTAAAGATTAAAACAAATTTGCATACTAACAAGATGGGTAAGCTTATTTATTTTTTTCACAAAGAATTAAATCTCAGCTGAATATATATCCTGCAGAATGGAGATCATCTTCAACATTGCTCAGAATTTGATATTTTGATATTGTAATCATCAATGTTGAGAATACCACTCCACATAAATATGTAGTACAAGATGCCAGGAATATGTTCAGGGTTAGTTTGGAAATTTTGAAAATTCTGTATGAATCTCAAGGCAAAATTTACTTAACAGTTTTGCTTGGTTTGGGTTTTGTTTTGTTTTGTTTTGTTTTAAAGAAATTTGAGTGAACAACTCAAACAGCAATTTTCAAAATCAAACATTCTTATACAACAGAATCCTTATTGGATAGTTATATACTAAGAATTAGTATTAGAAGTCTTTATTTCCCATAATTAAACCATTGTGCTTCAGTAAGCATTATACACTTTATAAGTACAGTAAAAATACTACAAATCATGACATGGAATATTCTAGAATCTGAACCAAGGTGTTTTCAGACAGTGTTTGTTAGCATTCTATGGCTTGATGGTACATGCAGTGCAAAGCATACATGTTGTATGTTAAGAAAACTGGCCAGGCATGATGGCACATGCCTTTAATCCCAGCACTCAGGAGGCAGAGGCAAGCTGATCTCTATGAGTTCGAGGCCAGCCTGGTCTACACAGGGAGGTCCAGGCCAGAGAGGACTACACAGTGAGAGTCCACTTCAAAAAACACAAAACAAACAAGCAAGCAAAGAGCCAAACCTGCAGTAAAGCTATGTGACAGAAACACCTCGGATTCATTATGCATTTGATTTTGAATTACTATTTGGTCATTGCGCATTCAAAAAGCTTGTCATTTTTGCCAATTCTATTTTTGTGATTCTCATCTTCAGTTACTCCATATGGATTCATGACCCACCGTCTGAGTAGCTGTGAGCCAATGTTGTGTCATTCTAACACCTGGTAGTTGACAGTCTGGAGCAACAAGGCCATATCTAGTGACATTTTCTGACTTCCTTCACACACTGGTCATCATATCCCAAGACACTGTCCCAAGAAAAAAATCTCATGACCTCTTAATACCTTAATTCCCAAATTTAGAACTTTGTGTCATTTTCGCCCCATTTCCAAGGCCAGACCCAATTCACAGTGTAACATGAGGGGCCTGCTTGTTGGGGTTTCTGTCCTGCCCAGTACCCCACAGCTGGCAAGTCCCAAAGAAAATCACAGAGAGTCTGAATTACTTATAAACTGATTGGTCCATTAGCTCAGGCTTCTTATTAGCTCTTGTAGCTTATATTAACCCATTGTTTTTATCTATGTTAGCCACGTGGCTCAGTACCTTTTTCAGTGTCACATGTTGTTTCTTCGGTGGGCTTGGCTGGACTGGTGGAGGGAGCTTCCTGCTTCCCAGAATACTCCTGTTCTCTTTGTTCCACCTCTATTTCCTGTCTGGTTTTCCCACCTATACTTCCTGACTGGCCAATCAGCATTTACTTAAAACATGATTGACAGAATACAGACAATTCTCCCGCACCATCACAGTAAGGAAAATGGAGATCATGGGGAGAGCCACAAGATTCTGAGGCTATTTTTGCAATCTTTTCTTATGCTGATGTTTCTGAATCCACTGTCTTTACCCCAGGGAAAGACACTTGAGGTCGAGCTTATGCCCTGTCCATACCTTTTCTCCTAGAGTCACTAGAGCAAAAGCAGATTGCTAGTTGCTTCTGGATCCAAAGCAATATTTTGGCAACTCTCACATCAAGACCATCGGTAGGAAACAAGGAATGCAGCGCAGCACAGCAAGGGGGTGATGCCCGGAATACATGAGGTCAAGGGTTCAATTCCTAGTAATGGACACCAAAACAAGCAAACCAAAATAAGAACTTCCCAGATGTCGTGGCATAAACTTGCAATATCCAAGCACTGGGAAGATTGAGGCAAGAGGATTGCTACAAATTCAAGGTCAGCCTGGGTCATAATAGTGAGTCCTTATCTCAAAACAAACTAATAAATGAGATCACTAGTAAATAAAAAGTCACCTGCTAGCACATGGCTAGTAGTAAAAGTCCTCCTGCCTACCGGGAAGTTCCACTGGAACCTTTAGAGTTGTAGCATTGCCTCCAGGATTGTCTCCTCATATAATCCTCGTGAACTGGCTCATCAAATAGGAAGGCTGCCATTTAAGAGCCATTCTCTTTCATAACACAACAGAGGGGATGTCATGCTCATAAGAGACGTCGAGAAGCCTGAATCCAGATCTTGAAGACAATATAAACCATGATCTCCCAGCAGAGAACTGAGACAGGGAGTGAAGGAGTGTTTGGCCAATTAAAGAGGGATTTTAGGCATGTAAAAGGACATCATCTTATAACTTTCTCTAGCTCTTTTCTCCTGCCCTCTCCTCTCCTTCATTACAGCTTTGTCTAGCTCTTTTCTTCAAGACTATCCTCTCCCTCCTCCAGACTCTCATCCTCATTCTGGTTAATTCACCTCTACTGTAAGTTGCTAATTAATGATTCTTTAAAATATTCTTCTTTTTCATTCTCTCTCTCTCTCTCTCTCTCTCTCTCTCTCTCTCTCTCTGTGTGTGTGTGTGTGTGTGTGTGTGTGTGTGTGTGTGTGTGTGTGTTCAGATGCCCTTAGAGGCCAGAAGGCAGCATTGGATCCCTTGGAATAGGAAATACAGACAACTGTGAGCCACCCAACCTGGGTGCTAACTTCTTTATATGAATGCCTTTCCAGTACTTAATATAGTGTCCAACTCACAAACATGATCGGCAAAATGACAGATGGCAAGAACCAAACACTTAAAATAGTTATTCAGTTTGGACTTTTTCCTTGGATTTTCCCTATGTTTGAGTTATTACATAATATAGATTAGTATGGTTCCTAACTCTGCCCATTTCTGTACAGCTAACTTCCTAGAAGCAGTAGCCTTTTGGTGTTGATGAGACTTGGGACAATGGAGCCAATAGAGGAGGCAAACTAAAGTCTCATGCAGTAGCCAACTTTATTCAGAGCATTAGACAACTCATACTCTGAGGATTAAGAAAGGTCATCTGAGTGAAATTCTCATGAGTTCAAGCTGTAAACAGTCACAAGGAGAAGCTGCACGAAGCAAAAATATGATTTTCCAGAATGATATATAAAGATAGTTTAATCATTTAATTGAATAACACCAGCAAGCAATAATCCAAGTACACTCACTCCTATCCACTATACCTGGGAGAAGCATAAAAATGCATTTCAAGAGCTATTCTTGTTTCGAAGAAACTGAGCTCACAAGACTATGGTTTTCTTGGAATGTTCTCACAAGCACTCCGAATTCTCCTCACATGACTCCATTTTCTTTGACCATTTTGCTATTATAATAGAATAGCTGAGACCAAATGACTTGTAAAGAACCAAGATTGATATCTTACAGTTCTGGAAGCTAAGAAATTCAAGCTCAAGGGACCTACTTCTAACAAGAACTTTTTTGATGCATCATCATGATGAAAGATGGAAGAACAAGAGAGAAAGCAAGAAGGCAAGGGAAGGAGGTGAAGGAGAGAGAGAGGCAACTCATTCTTCATAAGGGACCCATTCGTGAAAGCAGACCCATCATGACCTAGTAACCCCTTAGAGGTCCCACCTCTTCTCACTCTTGCATTTTTGTATTCAAATCATAGCAATGGTGCTTTTAAAAGAGATAATGGAACTGTAGAGATGATTCTGCAGTTTAGAGTGGTTGTTGATCTTACTGAGGACCTAGATTTGATTCCCAGAACCCACATTACATGGCTCACAACCTCCTGTAAGTTAATATCTAGGGAATTTGATACCCTCTTTTGACGGTTTGTAAACACTGTGTGCACATAGCACACATACATACACTCAGGCACACACTCATTCAAGCAACACAAAGAAGTCTGTTTTAAAACAGACTATGGCATGGAAAGTTAGGTAGATAAACAAAAACTAAGAACAGGGAGGAACCATAAGAAGCAAACACAGCAACAATCACAAGAGAAAAACTAAAGTTAGTTGGTTGATGGCTCAGCCTGAACAAGACATTTACTTTATGCCACCCTGACTAAGGCCTAGGGAGCCTTAGAAGAGGGGGAAGGACATGCATAAGATTCAGAAGATGGAGTGATGAGCTGCAAAATGTCACCCTCATACAACCCGCACCATCATGAATTCCTAGCAACTGTGGTCATCCACACTGGGCCCACCACAAGTCCAGCCACTGGGCCCATACAAGTCCATCCCAGGGACTCATTTACCTCTGAGCTATTTGATAGTAATGGATTCTTGGAAAGGTAGAATCACAGTCTTTAGTTGTGTATCCACTGCCAATCCCAACAGGCTCTATACCCATGGTCACACAGACAGCCCTGGTCAGTCTCAGTGGATCATAAAGCAAATAGACATGAACACGAGAGAGTTGTGTAATGGATGGGTCAGAGATATGAGAATGATGGACAGGGGTGGTAGGCAGAAAGGAGAGGGTGGGTTATGAGAGCCATTGGCATGTTCTTTGTATATCTGTGAGACTAAGAACAAATTTCATTATTTAAAGAACATTGAGACAGGCATGGGATTGTGGCTGCAGAGGCCAAAGGATGGTGTGCTTGATGAGCAAGGCTGGTCCTCGAGCCACTGGGAGACTTGGGCAATCACCAGGCTGCCTCACCCCTGTCACCACTCACTAGGCCAGTGCAGCCACTCAACCCAAAGTGGAGCTGCCAATGCTGCCGGTGCTTAGCTACTTTCTTTGTTGCAGGGAGAGGAGAGAGCTGGGCCAAGACGCTGCCTGCTAGCTGGAAGCACAATGGTTGCAGCAAGGACAGAGTGGTGTATAGCACCCTGAAGCTCGCATAGATCCGGACCCCAGACATGCTGCCTGACCACATGATAACCCTGACTCTGAACAGCAATAAGATATCTGAGGTGAAGAATGGTTCATTTTCAGGATTAAGTCCCCTCGAAAGACATTGGTGGTCCATACTGGCTCAGGAGGCCATGTTGATGTTTGTGATCTGTGCTGCCAAGGCAGGCCATGTTAAGTGTATGGTCCATGGTTCATGCTGCCCACAGAAGCCATGCTTATGATCCATGCTGCTGCTGGAGGCCAAGTAAAGGTGGGAAGCATGGCAGCATGCAGTCAAACATCGTGCTGGAGACATAGCTGAGAAGTCTACATCTGGATCTGAAGATGACAGGAAAAGAGAGACACTGGGCCTGGCTTGGGCTTTTGAAACCTCAAAGCATACCTCCAGTGGCATACTTCCTCCAATGAGGCCACACCTCTTAAGCCTTCTCAAGTAGTCCCACTCCCTAATGACCAAGTATTCAGATGTCTAAGCCTATATGGGAACCATTCCTATTAAAACCCCCACAGACAGAGAAAGTTTTCAAGAGGTAGTTTTTGTTCCCAGACATGGTGGTACATGCCTGTAATCTCAGCACTCCGGGGCTAATGCTTCCTCATAAGACCCTGCCTCTGTGACAGGAAGGAAATGTGTTGAAGTGGGGTAGGGAGTGGAGAGGACAAAAAAAAAAAACCTCTGCCTGTCATCTAAAACACACACAGTAGTAAAATTGGTATTTTGAATGTCATTGGTGCCTCTAAAAAGGTCTAGCCTTCTGTTATTGGATTGTTTTCAATTTTTAACTATGACTAAGCGGGGCAATGTTGTAAAACAGAATGTTCTTTTGAACAATATTTTGCACAGTTCTTCAATTACTCAGTGAAATCACTCCAAAATGTGTTCTTCATATCCATATCTGTGTCAACAACATTTTCTTTCTGCCATTGAGGAATAAGATCTTGTAGCGCACAGACATCTGTAGCTTGTGGGTTGAATTTTTTTAAAAAAAATTTACAAACCTATAGTGTCAACAATTTTAAAGATAAAACTTGGAGTCACCATTTTATTTCTCTGCCTATACAGTGTGACATAAAAATACCATCACACAACATAAACTGTCATCAAAAGTCACTGTCAACAAATGAGCCTTTATTCTGCATTTTACGTGTTTAATTGTACAAGCACCACAAGTCTGATTTAGGAATGGAGGCCCACTCAATTTCTTCTGAAATCGTGTATTTCAAGCACACTTCTCCCAAAGTGGAGCATTACATCAGGTTGATTTTTTTAAAATGCAAAACCTGCCCATATCTGGTATCTTCCTCCTGCAGACTCTGTCATTTGATAGTGTATTTTATTATTTTATTTCAATTCCATGTTAAGAAAAGCTTTTGAAACCATTTTGATTGCCCTGACAGTTGAAATGAAATTTTTACAAGGATAGCATATTTAAAGCCAAAGATCTGATTGACACAATGAGTGTGATGATGGAAATAATTTTCCAGCAGACCAGCCTAGCATATTGGCTTCATTTAAAATTTATATCAGAGAGTGGGTAGGGTTTTTTTTAAAAAAAAAAAACACTTTTCCTCTAAAAAGAAAACAGTAGCTTTCAACTCTTCCTGTTGGCCAAGGAAAGTACTAAAACTTTGGAGATTATGATAGTTATCAGGTTTACTACCCTGAATATGCCAGGTTTCATCTGATCTTTCTAAGCATGGTCAGGTCTGGTTAATACTGAGATGAGAGGAGAGTTACCAGACTTGTAGAAACGGATTGCCCAGCATCTGAGCTCTTTTCAGAGAGCAGGGAAGATAAAGGAATCCTCTGGCCTATGCAATAAAGAAATTGGCTTATTTTCAGAATGACAGTGTAACCCCTGTAAAGACTTAATAAATTATACTTGACAATATGAGCATGCCCCTAGTAAAATATCTACCCTCTCAAAATTGCCTCATAATGGGTATTGATAAAGTAGATGCAGGTTTGAATTAGCAATCAGATTTGAGATGCACTAGATGCTTCAATAGCCACTTATTTGGTTTTTAAAGGACAGGGGAAAAAAACATGCACATCTCATTCTTCAGGAACCTGAGATGGGTGAAGTTTGATCCACCAATGACATCCGCCCTCTAATCCTCAGACCCTGTGGATATAGCATTACATTGCACAGTGACAGAAAATTAAATTGCAGATGAAAGTAAGATTGATAGGCCAGTTGATCTTAACATGGGGAAGTTATTCTGGGTATGCGAAATGAGCTCAGTGTAATCACAAGCATCCTTAAAAATGGAAGAAGAGTGACAGAAGCGGTCAGAGTGACGTAATATGAGTCGTCAGTCTATTATCTTTGACTTTCAAGGTGATGGGGAGGATCATGAGCCAAAGAATGTAAGAAGCCTCTTGAAGCTGCCAAAATGCAAGAGAATGTATTCTTCCCTAGGACCGACAGGAAGGAACACATCCCTGCTCATGACCTTGAGCCTATCTCAGTGAGATTCATGTCAAATTTCTGTCATACAGAACATTGTGCTTTTTCAAGTTTGCCATCATTTGTCACAGCAATGGCAGAAAACTCATCTAATGACAACAGTTGCCCAAGAACACAGCTACATGCCACAGAGAAGCCATGGCAACAGATTTCCACAATCATTTCAAGGGTTCCAATGACACAGATCCCAAACCTAAATGCTGAGACCAGCAGATCCCCCAAAGGAGGGCAATACAGATATTATTATTAATCTTGTCTACTAAGAAATGTGTTTTATCCAGGAGGGTCTGGAAGGGCATTTCCAGGAAGGAATAACAGAGAAGTCCCTGCCCCAGAGTGAGTGGAAGCTTCCAGTGCGGATCCAGGTTTAAAGAGGTCCAAGAAGAAAGTTGTACCACCTGCCTACCCATCTTCATTTCTTTTTTTCCCCCCATCTTCATTTCTTGATGGTGAATGCAATTACATCTGCTCCTGCCATTCATTGATGAACTCAGATTCCTGCTCCTCCCACTTTCAACATGGGCTAAAGACCAGTGACACTCCGAAAATCTCCCAGGCCTTCAGCACTGGATTGGAACTGTTGAGGCACCCAGCTTCATGGACTGAGCAGATCCCAGGTTCTCAGTCCTTCCAGCATGCAGACAGCTATTGTCGGACCACCTACTATGGAAACCAATCCAATAAATCTCCCTTTATAATGTGTATTCATTCTTTCCACTCTATTTTTTTTCTAGAGAGCCCTAACAAGCCAGAATTAGTCTAATGCTGAGGTTAACCCTGTGCTTGCTATGGTGATCCTAATGCCTTAATACATGTGCGCATTATAAACTTAGAATAATTACTTCTAAAGTCTGAAGTGCAAGACGGGCTCCTTCTCTTATAGAAACAAAAGGTCAAGTTCTTATTTTCCCTGAACCCAGACATCAAAGAAGTTCATGTGTATAACCTTAGCTCTGCCAATCAAGACAACAGAAAAGAAGTTGGGATCACTTTTCAGCCTTTGGATAAAGATCAAGAGAAGAAATATGTTTGAAATCTCTGCCAACACTGGCAATGACAGCAGGAGTCAATGAGAGATGTCATAGAACCTAAAGAGCCTCGCTCATGACATTTTCTGTTGTTTCTCCTGCCCAGAAGGACTACAGAATTCTTCCCTTAGGTCTGGTTCATTCTCTGAGCCTGGTTCAATTGCCTTTTCCTTTTCCTGGGTATAGGGGCACTGATGATAGGCCAAAGAAATATTCCATCCAAGTCTAGCTTAGTAAACCAATTAGCTTATTAAGGGTGCCTACGGGAGTATGTGAAGGAAGTCTAGCCAGCCCAAGCATTGGCGAACATGACTCGGGCAAGAAAAAAAAAAAAACCATTAGATTACATTCCTAAAGTTAGCCACCAAGGTCTATTCCATTATTTGGTTATCAAAGAATTAGAATTAAAGTCCAGCAATCAAAAGCGTCCTTTGGCTCACCTAATTAACATGCCCAATTAAAATTAAACACCTCATCCTAACACAGGGTTTCCCCCTTTACCTTTATAAACCACCATTTGCCTAGGTGCCACATCTGTCTCCTCACTATCCAAAGGCAGCCGGTCCTTTGTGGTCATAGCCCCCTTCCCCGGGACAAACACTCCTTTTCCTTCTCACTTATTCCTTTCCCCATCTCCCCGGTCCTCTATCTCCTGTCTTTGTCTTTATTTCCTGATTCCCTGATTTTTGTTTCTCTGGAGCAAATAAATGTCCTTTGTGCAGAGTATAGACAAATCAAGGATGGATGCATCGCCCAAAAGCCCACCTCAGCATCAGCAATAATTCTCTAAAGCTGCAAGCCTGGAGCTCTGCCCAACTTGCAGATAGCTCATCAGGTTAGAGTCTCCTCTCATCAGCTATTGTTTACTCCTCTATAAACTCAGTCTTGTGACTCTTGTACCTTTCAGAAATTCTCTGAGCCTTGTAAGTTACATTTACTTCCAGGGCCTTGTATACCTGATTTACTTCCCAAGTCTTTTGAGCATTCCTCCTCTGGAGGAGAATATTACAGTTCCGAGGAAACGATCACCCAAACTGTACATTCAGCCAGTCAACTCCTGTTGTGCTAAAATGAGTCAAGTTGTTTATGCCACCAATCTTAAATGAAGCAGAAATTGTTATAGGAGGGGGCTTTAGACAGCATATAGCTTGCAATGGAGGGTAATCCAGGACTGGAATGGAAGTCTATTACCACATGAGCCAGGGTGGAAAAATAACTAACAAAATGATAATTTACCTACTACCTCATTGCTAGCAGAAGTCTGGATGAGCCACATAGAACACATGATAACCCAAGATTAAACACAGAAGGACCTAATGCTAGAAAACTTGAAGAGAGAAGATGCTACATTCTAGCCCATAGTTCTCAGCAGAAAGCAAAACCTGAGAAGTGGGCAACTTCTCAGTCAGTTCTAAGAAGTATAGTTTGAGGGTTTTTTGTTTTGTTTTGTTTTGTTTTGTTTTTTGCTTTATTTTTGGTTGGTTGGTTGATCTTTTGTAGAAAATGTCTCAAAATACAAAGATAAAAAGCCCTATTTTGATCAAACAAGGAGAAAGAGGCTAATTTGTAACACGAATTAAATCCCAGCCTCATCAAGACCCTTATATAAAAAATTGAGGCATGAGATAGAAAAGAGCAGACCAAGAGCATTTACACAGTGTCTAATTGAGAGCATATCAAGAACTCAGACATCCTGAAATCTACCAAAGCTCAGTTTTCAGTTCAAATCCCCATCCTCCCACGTCTGTTGAGGCAGCGCATGCCAACGTGGAGAGCAGAACTACCTGGCTTTGCTAGGCGTTCCTCGTGTATCTCACAGGCCCTGAGCCCCTTAAGGAAGAGGACAGGGCACCAAGGGGGCTTAAGAAAACACCCTAAGTATTGAAAAGTATTCTGGGAACTTTCTCCTAACCTGTAACAAAAAGCTCTGCCAATATTTACCAAGGAAACAGTGGACTAGGCAAAGGAAAGCCTATAAGCTCGAAGGAACCTAACCCTGTGCTTCCCCTGGGAAAAAAATGCTTCAATACTCGCTAACTTTGAGTTCACAGCAAGTTTAAAGAAAAGGTTACCACAAATAATGAGGACCAACTATGTTTAAATCACCAACAGCTATTGCAGGAGAGATGCTAGGAAGAAACGATAGAAAATCTGATATGTGTGTGTGAATAAGCACACTGTACTGAGGAAATGACCCCATCAGATTGGTCTCTTAAGTCTATGGGGCATTTTCTTGATTGATGATGGGTGTAAAAGGACTTAGCTCACTGTGAGTGAAACCATTTCTGGGTAACTGGTTATATAAGAAAGCAGGCTGAGAATGCCCCGGAGAGCAAGCGGGTAAGCAGTATTCCTCTATGGCCTTTGCTTTGAGTTCCTACCCCAACTTCACCTCATGATGGATATTATAATATAATCCAATGGTTCTCAACCTTCCTAACACTGAGATCCCTTTTTTCTTTTCTTTTCTTTTCTTTCTTTTCCTTTTTTTTTGGACAGGGTTTCTCTGTGTAACAATTCTACCTGTCCTGGAACTAGCTCTTGTAGATCAGGCTGGTCTCGAACTCACAGAGATCCGCCTGCCTCTGCCTCCCAAGTGCTGGGATTAAAGGCTTGTGCCACCACTGCCCGACTATCTGTGACCCTTTAACACAGTTCCTCATGTTGTGGTGACCCCCCAACCATAAAAATATTTTGTTGCTACTTCATAACTGTAATTTTGCGACTGTTACAGATCATAATGTAAATATCTGATATTACATTATTTACAAAGGAGTTGTGATCCACAGGTTGAGAATCAGTGGATTATAAACTGTAGCGCTCTTCTCCCCAAGTTTCTTTTGTTCATGGTCTTTATCACAGGAAGAGAAAAGCAAACTAGAAGACACACCCACAGGTGCACATGCGTGTGTAGGCGAGGGTGGAAACATATGTGTATGTATGTGTTATGTAGATATCATACTATATACTGTATGTAGATATCAGAGGAAGGTTCCAGATGTCATTCCTTAGGAGCTACCCATCTTGCTTGTTCGTTTGTTTTAAGATTTTGTTTGAGGGCCTAGAAAGACGGCTCAGTGGTTAAGAGACCTTTTTATTCCTTCAGAGAAGCCAGGTTTGGTTCCCAGAACCCACATGGTAGCTCACAACAATCTGTAATTCCAGTTCCGGGTGACCCAGCACCTTCTTCTGGCCTCCTCAGGCATCAGGCACATACATGGTGGGCAAACAGGTATATAAGCAAAACATTCATACATATAAAATAAAAATAAAAATATTTCTAAAAAGAAAATATTTTTTTATTTTAAATTGTGGATGTGTATGGGGGGGGCGGGTACGGTATGTACAGTGAACCCAAGTGCTCACAAAGACCAGAAGAGAAAGTCAAATTCCCTGGAGTTATAGGGAGCTGGGAGCTGCTCGCTGTTGCTGCTAGGACCCGAGCTCATGCCCTCTAAACAAGCAGTGCATCTCCTCACTGCCAAGCCATTTCTCCAGATCGTCCACCTCGCTGTCCGAGACAGGATCTCTCATTGGCCTGTGGATCACCAAATAGATTAAACAGGTGTGACCGTGTGACAGTGAGGCCTGAAGATCTACCCATCTCTGCTTCCAGGAAGCAGAATTACAAATGGACTCATCACACCCGACAGGTTTTTTGTTGTTTTGCTTTGCTTTGTTTTGTTTTTTTTTTCTTTTTTTTTAAATTTATTTATTTATTTAAGGATTTCTGCCTCCTCCCCGCCACCGCCTCCCATTTCCCTCCCCCTCCCCCGATCAAGTCCCCCTCCCTCATCAGCTGGAAGAGCAATCAGGGTTCCCTGACCTGTGGGAAGCCCAAGGACCGCCCACCTCCATCCAGGTCTAGTAAGGTGAGCATCCAAACTGCCTAGGCTCCCACAAAGTCAGTACGTGCAGTAGGATCAAAAACCCATTGCCATTGTTCTTGAATTCTCAGTAGTCCTCATTGTCCGCTATGTTCAGTGATTCCGGTTTTATCCCAGGCTTTTTCAGACCCAGGCCAGCTGGCCTTGGTGAGTTCCCAGTAGAACATCCCCATTGTCTCAGTGTATGGGTGCACCCCTCGCGGTCCTGAGTTCCTTGCTCATGCTCCCTCTCCTTCTGCTCCTGATTTGGACCTAATGGATGGAAATAGAAAACACTATCCTGAGTGAGGTAAGCCAGACCCAAAAAGAGGAACATGGGATGTACTCACTCATATTTGGTTTCTAGCCATAAATAAAGGACATTGAGCTTATAATTCACGTTCCTAGAGAAGCTAAATAAGAAGGTGAATCCAAAGACAAACATATAGGCATCCTCCTGAATATTAACCTTCATCAGGCGATGAAATGGGACAGAGACAGAGACCCACATTGGAGCACCATGCTTTGTTTTGTTTTAAACAGGCTCTGGAGATCAGACTCAGGTCCTGTCCTCATTCTACCCCAGGGAGCATGCTATAGACTGAGCTGTCTCCTCAATGAACTGGCAAGGGTGAGGAATTTGAGGAGGAAGAGGCTAGGATTTCAGGAAGAACAAGTGAGGAGCGATCCAGAATCAGTTTAATATCATAAGTGTGAGAGGCTAGGAGCAAGTTTATGGCAAACAAAATGGTGTTTTATTTCACCCATTTCCTAAATGATTTTAGGGTAACCTCATCAGAAGAGTGAGATTGCGCAGTGACTTTAAAGTCCATCAAGGAAAAAAATGTTTGCTTTGGTTAAGAGAATGGAATCTCTAGCCTGGATGAAGCTCTGACAATAAAGTTGGACAGATCAATCACTTGCTAAGGGACTGCCCCTTAGAAAGTTGGAACCACCCCTCAGAAAGGTGGAAATGCCCCCTCAGAAAGGAGGGTTCTCCTTAAGCCATGCTAAAGAAGTAGGAGACACAATTATCCTTTTAAGGAAAGAATGCGCTTGTCCTTCCCACAATCCCACCCTCCAAGAGGCTGCCTACAGAGCTGCGGCCATACACTTCTTGTTAGCCCACTTTCATGAATTACCCAGAAAAAATCCTTTTCCTTTTCTTCCTCCTAGCTCTGCCCTGGGCATCCATTCCCTAACACTTCAGCTATCATTCGGTTTCTAAAGCCCCTTTCCTGCCACGTGGCTGCTTCTCTGACATACTGCTGACCTCCATGTAGACGCTACTCAAAATCCAAATGGCATGCTATTGGAATGCCTCTTCTCTTCTCCATTTTCCTCCTCCAAGAGGCTACCAAGATTTGCATCTACCCTGCTCTGGCATTCTTTCTGTCCAACTCTAATAAAATTGTCCTCACGCTTAAAAACAAAGTTTGGTTCTTGACTGGTATTGAACCTGAGTAGTATCCCTCATCCACCACCACCTGTAACAGAAGACCAACTCCCCACCCCCACCTCATATGGCTACAAGGGGTCAACCCTTTCTAGGACTACACACGCGGGAAACGAGAGGACAACTGCAGAGCACAGAAATGTGATTCTGTTGCACAGCTTGATGTGCTACAAGCCGTAATCCGTTTGCCTTTGTGATTGCTACACAGGCACTTCTATGATGCCCATAAAGGAGAAAGGTTACCTTTGGAGGGAGATTATTCATGAGGGGAAAATATTTGGATTTTGAACAAGCCATTTGGGTAACCTACAGAGATGTATAAAAACAGAACTTCGGACTATATTAGAGGACTAATAGAAAAATCAAAACATAATCAAATTGCAATCACATTCCTCTATTTAATTTAACCTTTGAGGGGCTTGGTATATATTCTACTAAAATTATTTTCATCCAGTAACTCTCCAGGGAGCAAAAAGTAGAAGATCCACTTCAATATTTACATGCACATTTACAAACATACAGCAATTTCTTTACTTGTATGCTTTATTCTACCAAAGAATTCTAGACTATTAAGGCGTCCTAGATTTCTGCTGATGTGGTCCTCTGCCCAAAAACAACCTGGGGAGGAAAGGGTTTATTTGACTTACACTTCTAGGTCACAATCCATCATGGAGGAGAGCCAAGGCAAGGCAGGAGCTTAAAGCAGAAACCACGGCAGATTGTAGTTTACTGGCTTGCTATCAGACTCATGATCAGCTTTTTTTTTTTTTTTTAAATAATTTTTTTTATTAAGAAAAGAAGAAAAAAAACATAAACAAAAAACAAGTTTCCACCTCCTCCCAGCCTCCCATTTCCCTCCCCCTCCTCCCACCCTTCTCCCCCTCCTCCCACCCTTCTACCCCTCCCCCCACTCCTCTCCCCCTCCCTCTCCAGTCCACAGAGCAGTCCAGGTTCCCTGCCCTGTGGTAAGTCCTAGGTCCTCCCCCCTCCGTCCATATCTAGGAAGGTGAACATCCAAACTGGCTAGGCTTCCACAAAGCCAGCACATTAAGTAGGATCAAAACCCCGTGCCATTGTCCTTGGGTTCTCATCAGCCCTCATTGTTCGCCATGCTCAGAGAGTCCAGTTTTATCCCATGCTTTTTCAGTCACAGTCCAGCTGGCCTTGGTGAGCTCCCAGTAGATCAGCTCCACTGTCTCAGTGGGTGGGTGCACGCCTCGTGGTCCCGACTTCTTTGCTCATGTTCTCCCTCCTTCTGCTCCTCATTGGGACCTTGGGAGCTCAGTCCAGTGCTCCAGTGTGGGTCTCTGTCTCTGTCTCCATCCATCACCAGATGAAGGTTCTATGATGATATGCAAGATATTCGTCAGTATTGCTCTCGGATAGGGTCATTTCAGGTTCCCAATCCTCAGCTACCCAAGGAACTAACTGGGAACCTCATGTTGGGCACTTGGGAGCCCCTCTAGGGTCAAATCTCTTGCTCACCCTAAAGTGGTTCCCTTAACTAAGAATTGTGTTTCCGTGCTCCCCTATCCACCTTTCCTTTATCCCAATTCTCCTGATTCCCCAAATCCCCCCTCCTTCCCTTCTACCTTTTCTCTCCCCATCTCCCCTTACCCCCATCCCACCCCACCCCCAAGATCCTAATTTTCTCCCCGGCAATTGGGTCTACTTCCCTTAGCCAAGAGGATAACTATATGTTTTTCCTTGGGTTCACCTTCTTACTTAGCTTCTTTAGGTTCACCTATTGTAGACTCCGTGGCGCTAATTTATGGCTAGAAACCAATTATGAGCGAGTACATCCCATGTTCATCTTTTTGGGTCTGGGACACCTCACTCAGGATAGTGTTTTCTATTTCCATCCATTTGCCTGCAAAATTCGAGAAGTCATTGTTTTTTACCGCAGCGTAGTACTCTAGCGTGTATATATTCCATACTTTCTTCATCCATTCTTCCATTGAAGGGCATCTAGGTTGTTTCCAGGTTCTGGCTATTACAAATAATACAGCTATGAACATAGTTGAACAAATGCTTTTGTCATATGATAGAGCATCTCTTGGGTATATTCCCAGGAGTGGTATTGCTGGGTCCAGGGGTAAGTTGATCCCGAATTTCCTGAGAAACCGAAACACTGACTTCCACAGTGGTTGCACAAGATGGCATTCCCACCAGCAATGGATGAGGGTACCCGTTCCTCCACAGCCTCTCCAGCAAAGGTTATCCTTGGTGTTTTTGACTTTAGCCATTCTGACAGGTGTAAGATGATATCTCAAAGTTGTTTTGATTTGCATTTCCCTGATTGCTAAGGAAGTTGAGCACGACTTTAAGTGTCTTTTGGCCATTTGAACTTCTTCTGTTGAGAATTCTCTGTTCAGTTCAGTGCCCCATTTTTTAATTGGGTTAATTAGCATTTTAAAGTCTAGTTTCTTGAGTTCTCTATATATTTTGGAGATCAGACCTTTGTCTGTTGTGGGGTTGGTGAAGATCTTCTCCCAATCAGTAGGTTGCCTTTGTGTCTTATTGACTATGTCCTTTGCTTTACAGAAGCTTCTCAGTTTAAGTAGGTCCCATTTATTCAATGTTGCCCTTAATGTCTGTGCTTCTGGGGTTATACATAGGAAGCGATCTCCTGTGCCCAGCTCCTGTAGGGTACTTCCCACTTTCTCTTCTATCAGGTTCAGTGTGTTCGGGCTGATATTGAGGTCTTTAATCCATTTGGACTTGAGTTTTGTGCACGGTGATAGATAAGGGTCTATTTTCATTCTTCTACAAGATGACATCCAGTTGTGCCAGCACCATTTGTTGAAGATGCTTTCTTTCTTCCATTTTATACTTTTAGCTCCTTTATCGAAAATCAGGTGTTCATAGGTTTGTGGGATAAAATCCGGGTCTTCTATACGATTCCATTGGTCGACTTCTCTGTTTTTATGCCAGTACCACACTGTTTTCATTACTGTAGCTCTGTAATAGAGTTTGAAGTCAGGGATGGTAATGCCTCCAGAAGATCCTTTATTGTATAGGATTGTTTTGGCTATCCTGGGTTTTTTGTTTTTCCATATAAAGTTGATTATTGTCCTCTCCAGATCTGTGAAGAATTTTGATGGGATCTTGATGGGGATTGCATTGAATCTATAAATAGCCTTTGGTAGAATTGCCATTTTTACTATGTTGATCCTCCCAATCCAAGAGCAAGGGAGGTCCATCCATTTTTTGGTATCCTCTTCAATTTCTTTCTTCAATGCCTTAAAGTTCTTGTCAAATAGATCTTTCACTTCCTTGGTTAGATGTACCCCAAGATATTTTATGCTGTTTGTGGCTATTGTGAATGGTGAAGCTTCTCTGATTTCCCTCTCTGCTTCCATATCCTTTGTGTATAAGAGGGCGACTGATTTTTTGGAGTTGATCTTGTATCCTGCCACATTACTAAAGCTGTTTATCAGCTGTAGGAGTTCTTTGGTGGAGTTTTTGGGGTCGCTTATGTACACTATCATATCATCTGCAAATAACGAAAGTTTAACTTCTTCCTTTCCAATTCGAATCCCCTTGATTCCATTATGTTGTCTTATTGCTATTGCTAGAACTTCAAGCACTATATTGAAGAGGTATGGGGAGAGTGGACAGCCTTGTCGTGTTCCTGAGTTAAGTGGGATGGCTTTGAGTTTCTCTCCGTTTAATTTGATGTTAGCTGTCGGCTTGCTGTATATAGCTTTTATTATATTTAGGTATGACCCTTGTATCCCTAATCTCTCCAAGACTTTTAACATAAATGGATGTTGAATTTTGTCAAATGCTTTTTCAGCATCTAATGAAATGATCATATGGTTTTTTTCTTTCAGTTTATTTATATGCTGGATTACATTGATAGATTTTCGTATGTTGAACCAGCCCTGCATCTCAGGAATGAAGCCTACTTGATCATAATGGATAATTTTTCGGATGTGTTCTTGGATTCGATTTGCCAGTATTTTGTTGAGGATTTTTGCGTCGATATTCATGAGTGAGATTGGCCTGTAGTTCTCTTTCCTGGTTGAGTCTTTGAGTGGTTTTGGTATCAGAGTAATTGTGGCTTCATAAAAGGAGTTTGGTAATGACCCTTCTGTTTCTATCTTGTGGAATACATTAAGGAGTATAGGTATTAGATCTTCTTGGAAGATCTGGTAGAATTCCGCATTGAAACCATCTGGTCCTGGGCTTTTTTTGGTAGGGAGGTTTTTGATAACCTCTTCTAATTCTTCGCGACTAACAGGTCTATTTAGATTGTTCACCAGGTCCTGATTTAACTTTGGTATATGATATTTATCTAAAAAAGTATCCATTTCCTTTACATTTTCCAATTTTGTGGCATATAGGCTTTTGTAGTAAGATCTAATGATTCTCTGAATTTCCTCTGTGTCTGTGGTTATGTCCCCCTTTTCATTTCTGATCTTATTAATTTGCAAATTCTCTCTCTGCCGTTTGATTAGCTTGGATAGTGGTTTGTCAATCTTGTTGATTTTCTCCAGGAACCAGCTTTTTGTTTCATTGATTTTTTGTATTGTTTTCTGTGTTTCTATTTTGTTGATTTCAGCCCTCATTTTGATTATTTCCAGTCTTCTACTCCTCCTAGGTGAGTCTGCTTCTTTTTTTTCTAGAGCTTTCAGGTGGGCTGTTAAGTCTCCAATGTGAGCTTTCTCTGTTTTCTTTAAGTGGGCACTTAGTGCTATGAACTTTCCTCTTAGGACTGCTTTCATAGTGTCCCATAAGTTTGAGTATGTTGTTTCTTTATTTTCATTGAATTCCAGGAAGACTTTAATTTCTTTCTTTATTTCTTCCTTAATCCAGCTATGGTTCAATAGTTGACTGTTCAGTTTCCATGACTTTGTATGCTTTCTGGGGGTAGCATTATTGTTGAATTCTAACTTTAATCCATGGTGATCTGATAAGACACAGGTGGTTACTAATATTTTTTTGTAACTGTGGATGTTTGCTTTGTTACCGACTATGTGGTCGATTTTCGAGAAGGTTCCATGAGCTGCAGAGAAGAAGGTATATTCTTTCCTATTTGGATGGAATGTTCTATAGATGTCTGTTAAGTCCATTTGATTCATTACCTCCACTAATTCTCTTATTTCTCTGTTAGGTTCCTGTCTGATTGACCTGTCCATTGGTGAGAGAGGAGTGTTGAAGTCTCCTACTATTAGTGTGTGCGGTTTGATGGCTGCCTTGAATTTTAGCAATGTTTCTTTTATGTACGTGGGTGCTTTTATATTAGGGGCATAGATGTTCAGGATTGAGACTTCATCCTGATGAACTGTTCCTGTTATGAGTATAAAATGCCCCTCTCCATCTCTTCTGATTGATTTAAGTTTAAAGTCAACTTTGTTAGAGATTAGTATGGCCACACCTGCCTGTTTCTTAGGTCCATTTGCTTGATAGGCCTTTTCCCAGCCCTTTACTCTGAGTAGGTGCCTGTCTTTGTGGTTGAGGTGTGTTTCTTGTAAACAGCAGAATGTTGGATCCTGTTTTCTTATCCAATCTCTTAGCCTGTGCCTTTTTATAGGTGAGTTGAGTCCATTGACATTAAGTGATATTAATGACCAGTGGTTGTTAACTCCGGTCATTTTTTTTTAGTCGTAGAGTTTGTGTGTTTCCCTTCTTTGTTTTGTGTTGGTGAAGGGTCTCTAGATGTCTGAGTTATTGTGGTCATTGTTGGACTCCTTGGTTAGTGATTTTCCTTCAATTACTTTCTGTAAGGCTGGATTTGTGGCTGCGTATTGTTTAAATTTGTTTTTATCCTGGAAAATTTTATTTTCTCCATTTATAGTGAATGAAAGCTTGGCTGGGTATAGTAATCTGGGCTTGCACCCATGGTCTCTCAGTTTCTGCAGTACATCTATCCAGGACCTTCTGGCTTTCATGGTTTCCATGGAGAAGTCAGGTGTAAGTCTGATAGGTTTACCTTTATAAGTAATTTGGCCTTTTTCCTTTGCAGCTCTTAATATTCTTTCCTTATTCTGTATGCTTTGTGTTTTGATAATTATATGGCGAGGGGATGTTTTTTTTTGATCCAGCCTATTCGGTGTTCTGTATGCTTCTTGCACCTTCATAGGAAAATCTTTCCTTAGGTTGGGAAAGTTTTCTTCTATAATTTTATTAAATAGATTTTCTGGACCATTGAGCTGCCCTTCTTCTCCTTCTTCTACTCCTATTATTCTTAGGTTTGGTCTCTTTATTGTGTCCCATATTTCCTGAATGTTTTGTGATGAGAGTTTGTTGGACTTGCTGTTTTCTTTGATCAGTGTGTTTATTTTCTCTATGGTATCTTCAGAATCCGAGAGTCTTTCTTCTATCTCTTGTATTCTGCTGGTTATGCTTGTTTCTGTAGTCTCTATTCGTTTACCTAGATTTTCCATATCCAGACGGCCCTCTGTTTGTGTTTTCTTCTTTGCCTCCATTTCAGTTTTCAGGTCTTGAACTGTTTCCATTATCTGTTTGATTGTTTTTCCTTGGTTTTCTAGGGTATCATTCACTGATTTATTCATTTCTTCAAACTTTCTGTTATATTTCTCATCCATTTCTATAAGGGCGTTTTTTACATGCTGTTTAAGGGTGTCAATCACTTTCATGAAGTCAATCTTTTCTCCTTCCTCTTGATTAAGGGGTTCTTGTCCTCCCGTTGTGGGGTCGCTTGTTTCTGGTAGCTTCATGTTGCTTTTCAGCTTGTTGGGCGAATTCTTGCCTTGACGTCGGCCCATCTCTTCTTCCAAATGCTCCCTATGGATCTTCTTTTACCGGATTAGGTCTCCTTACCTACCAAACGCTGTCTCTCCCCAATGTTGGCTCTCCCAATGCTGGGTCTCCTGGCGCTGAAAGATCAGGCCTCCGTGCTGGTTGGGCAGCTCGCAGACGAAGCGCCTACCCCTCTTGGTGCAGGCAGGCCACAGAAACAAAGGAACTGCTGCCCCCCGGGAGCCCCGGGTACTCGGACTCAGCGCCCAGATAGGCTGGGCTGGGCGATGCCACGCGCCAAAAGAGGGCAGTGGGAGCGAAGTGGGGAGGGCTCTGGACGGAAGCTGGGTGGGCCAGGAAGAAAGAGGCAGCACCCGGGGAGTAGAGGCCCTGCAGAGAGCCCAAGCAGGACAGGGGGCCAAGAAACCCCCGAGCTCCCCGTCCCAGGCTGGCGCCGTGGGCCAGAAACTCACCCCAATGCTGGGTCTCCTGGCGCCGAAAGATCAGGCCTCCGTGCTGGTTGGGCAGCTCGCAGACAAAGCGCCTACCCCGCTTGGTGCAGGCAGGCCACAGAAACAAAGGAACTGCTGCCCGCCCGGGAGCCCCGGGTACTCGGACCCAGCGCCCAGATAGGCTGCGCTGGGCGATGCCACCCATGATCAGCTTTTTATACAGCCCAGAGCCACCCTCCCAGGAATGGGTACCACACACAGTGGGCTGGACCCTCCTATTTGAACTAGCAATCAAGACAATCCTCTTTCTATCTCTGCCTCTCTCTTTCTTTCTCTCTGTCTCTGTCTCTCTCTCACACACACACATGCACACCTACACGCACATGCACATGCACAGATTCACACCCACGTGCGCACACACACACAGCCAATCTAATGAAAAAACTTCTTCCAATGAGGTTCCTTCTTCCTAGATGTGTGAAGTTGACCATCAAGGTCAGCCATAAACCTTCTCAGCCTTTCTGTTACCTTTGGTTAAGTGAACTCATTCTGAAGAATTTAAAGAATTAGTGCCCAATCTTAAAGTGTGTCCCAAAAAATTTCACACACACACACACACACGCACGCACGCACGCACGCACACACACCTTACTCTGCCCTTATAATTAAGCCAACTTAATTCATCAAAAGTTTAGTATCCAACCAATTCAAAAGAAACAATTTCTGTTCTTATTTTTCCAGTCCTCTTTAAAACATTTTTTAAAGAGGCTAGAGAACGACTCAGTGGTTAAGAACACTTGACACCCTTCCAAGGGATCTGAGATTGGTTCCCAACACTCACATAAGGTGGCGCACAACCACCTATATGCTCCATCTCTGTGAATCCAACACCCTGTACTGGCCTCAGCAATCACTACATACATGCAGTGCACATGCATACACTTAAGCACACACAAACACATTTAATAAATGAATCTTTAAAAATATTTTTTAATGTGGAACCCCTGTCATTTTCAAGTTTCACCAGACCCTCCAGCTCTAGGATCAGGAGAAACTACTGACCGTTAGAACTAACCAGAAATGAGTAAATCTGAAATTTGCCCAAACTTTAATAGAGTGGGTGAACTAGAGAAAAATGGGGGGAAGATTGTCCATGGAGAAAAATTGCACCAATTAATATTAGAATTATTTCAAAGGCATCCATGGAACTCCCTTATTAAGTTTAAAAAAAAGGTAATATTGTCAGGGGCTGACATAGTTACAAGGAATCAGGCACTTTGAAACATGACTGGTAGTTATATAGATGGATCTAACTTCCTAGAATGTAGCTAAAAGCAGTGATTACAGATGGTCCATTGACTGGGACTTAAACTTCTTTTTTGAGACATTTCATAGATCCCAAGCCAGACTTAAACTCATTAAGTAGCTTGCAGAAGGTATCCTCAAACACCTGATCCTGATCCTCTTAGCTCTACCTCCCCAGTTACTCAGTAAAGACTATATGAAGTGCTCCAACTGGCTAAGTGTTTGCCGCATTTATTCCCTGAGCATCTTGAATGACCTTTCCCCAACAGCTGATCATGCTAGCTTGATTTCAAGCAAAATGTGTGATTGCTAAAATTAGCACCAAGATCTTCTTGATTTTTTCCTGTTGTTTTTCTTCAATTTTCCTCTAAAAGAAAACATAGATTGCTAGGATATTTATGGGGAAATGGTATTCAAAAGAGGAACTATTGTCATCACGATTCTATATTAGACCAACTATATGTCATTAGTATTTTCAAGCTGCAGCTTGTAGTCCCTATTACAAGAAGTGTATATTTGGGCAGGTGAAATGGTTCCCACTTATAATTCCAGTACTCAGATTATCCCAGTACTAGTACAAGCTAGAGGATCAGGACTTCAAGACCACCCTGAGCCACACAGCAAGTTCAAGGATAACTTGGACTATATCAAATCCTGTCTCAAAAGAAAGAAAATCAAGAAAGAAAGGAAGAAAGAGAAGAAAGAAACACTAATCTTTTTAATGATTCTATAAGGTCGGTCATATTAATATAATATCCCTTTCTGAAGAAATAGAGACCCAAAAGTTGAGCAGTCTACCCCAAAATCCACTTATTAAATAAGTAGTTCTCAACCTCCCTAATGCTGCAGCCCTTTAATACAATTCTTCATGTTGTGGTGACCCCCCAACCATAAAATTATTTTCGTTGCTACTTCATAACTTTAATTTTGCTACTATTATGAATCATAATGTAAATATCTGTGTTATCTGATGGTCTTAGGTGACCCCTGTGAAAGTGTCATTCGACACCCACAAAGGGGTCATATGCCCTACAGTTGAGAACACAATTTTAAGTGATGAAGCTAAGATATGAACTTTAACTCTTTGGTTCCCAAGTTCATGCTTCAGCTAGTGTTCCAGTAGGGGAGGGTATGCTTGAGCCTGGTAGCAAGGGCTGGTAGGGCTCCAAACAGCTTATTAAACAAGAAGTCTCCCTTGGAAGAAAATTGTTGGCATATTAGTAAGATGTAGAAGGCCAGATTTACATCCTCTCCATCTGTTTCTCTTAGCTTTGTTATATAACCAACTTTTAAAAAACTTAATGGCATAAAAACTACAGCCAGATATGTCACAATTGGCATTTGGTTCTACTGGCTTTCCACTCTACTTAGCTGAGCTAGGTAAGTCACCCCGATGGTCAGTGAAACATTCTGGATTCTGGAAGTCAGCTGACGATCAGCTGGAGCAAAACAATGGCCATAGATCTATGGTCATCCCCCTCCAGCAATGTTGGGGTCAAAGGATCCTCAAGATTAGCTAAGTCTCCAAGAAACAAGAGTGTTTCTGTTCTCTCTGCTTGTATCCTTTTTGCTATTGACCCATTGCCAAGAGCAAGTGGAGAAATAAACTACTCAAAGACACAATAAATAATTTGTGACTATGTTGGTCAACTTTTCGTTACTGCGACAAAATATTAGAAATGACTTTTTTAAAAGGAAAGGTCCAGGCAGGGGTAGGGGAGTAGACTTATAATCTGAGTATTTGGAGGTAGGAGGATCAGGAGTTCAAAGCCATTCTCAGCTACAGTGAGTTTGAGACCAGCCTGGGTTACATGAAACTGGATCTCAAAACTAAAATATAGGCTGGAGCAATGGCTCAGCAGGTAAAGGAGCTTACTGCTGACACTATAGACCCAAATTTTATCCTCAGGACCCATGTGATGGGAGGAAAGACCTGACTCCCACACATTGTTCTCTCACCGCCATACATATGTGCATGCATAAATAAATAAATGTGATTTTTAATCAAAAATTAAAAGAAAGAGGGAAAGTTTCTTTGCGGCTCACAGCTCTGAGTTTCAATGCATGGCTAGTAGCTACCATTGGTTTGCAGTAGTGGCAAACAGTAGGCCATAGTGAGAATGCATGCAGTACTCACCTCATGTCAATCAAGAAGCAAAGGGAGGGATGCAAAGGAAAAGGGGTTGTATCACCCCTTTCAAAGAACATCATCCAAAGGACCTTCCTTCCACCAGACTTCACCTAAATGTCCTACCACCTTGAAATTGCCCACACTGCACACCTTCACACTGTAGAAGTAGCTATTAATGTACTCTATTGATAGCTCCATCATCAAATTTGGAACCTAGTAAAAAAAATAGGCATGAAATAAATGTTTAATGAATGGAATTCTAGCTCCCTGTATGAAAAAAAAAATCAAGAACAATGGTCTCTTTTCTCTCTGTACCAATGACATCACACCAAGCAGTCTCTCCTCACAGAAGAGTACCTCTCCATAGATGATGGATCTCCGTGGCTCCTAGGATGTGTTCTTCCTGGTAGATGCTTCAAGCCTAAAGCTCTCAGAATCCCAGGAGAAGTTGCTCTGAACTCCCAAAGAGACCTGCCCTCTCTCCCAATCTCTGCCAAATCCCTCAGTGATGCCCTCTGGTGGCTTCTTTGGGTTGTACAATGCTTTGAGATCTTCTATACTCCAGCTGACAATTGCCGGTGCTCGCAATGAGTGGTTTTCAACAGGGGTGATGCCTTAATGATTCTGTCCTATTACTGTTCTGTTACTGTTACAGTTCTATTGCTGTGAAGAAACACCATGACTAAGGCAACTCTTATAAAGACAGCGTTTAATTGGGGGCTTGCTTATAGTGTCAGAGAGTTAGTGCATTAACATCACGGCAGAAAGCAGACAGACATGGTGCTGGATCAGTAGTTGAGAACTTTCCATCCTGATCAATAGGCAGGAGAGAGAGGGGGGAGAGAAGAGGAGGAGGAGGAGGAGGAGGAGGAGGAGGAAGAAGAAGAAGAAGAAGAAGAAGAAGAAGAAGAAGAAGAAGAAGAAGAAGAAGAAGAAGAAGAAGAAGAAGAAGAAGAAGAAGAAGAAGAAGAAGAAGAAGAAACTGGGTCTAGCATAGACTTTTAAAACCTCAAAACCCACTTCTAATGCCACACTTCCTCCAGCAAGGACACACACCCTAATCCTTCCCAAACTGGGGACTAAGCATGCAGATATAAGGGGCTGTGGGAACCGTTTTCATTCAAACCACCACAGGTGCTAGGCTCTCACAGCTGAAATTCACTGATGTTTTGGGGAACTTGAGGTTATTGCAATTCATACAAAAACATGGCTTTCACCCCAAATAGAGTAAGAGTCTATTCTGGAGCCAAATATGAGTAACCATGATGCAAGATTTCGGTTTCCCCAAATACCATGTTTCAACATCGTTCTAATTTTATACAGTTTTTATAGTAACCGAATAAAGTTAGGAATCAAGGCACTTTTCACATACTTTGGTGGAACCATCATCTGTGTGGGTTACAAAAGAGCAGCGACATCTCTGCTATAGGCCTCAGTGAGCTGGTGACATTTTTAGCCTTTGGGTTGGTGCAAGCTAGGGGTCTCATAGTACATTTGCAAAGGATTTCCCTAGTCACAAGGATGTTAGTTTGCACACAGAGGCAGGCAAAGGATGGCTATTAAAGAGGCTAACGACAGCCCAAGTGAATCCAGCTCTGCATCTATAACATTACAACTCTCTACAATCACTGAAGTCTGATCAGTCAAACAGCTTTGCAAAATGCCCAGTGTAGGTGCAGCTTTTCTTCTGGAAACCTCAGTTCATATGGCATTTGGAGGACAGGGCTGGCCTGCAGGAAAGGTCAAAAGCACTGCTAAACATCCTCCAATGGACAGGACACCCCCTCATAGGACACGATTAACCAGGCAAAAGTGGCAAGTATCTGCTGGGCATGTAGCTCCGTGATAGAACATTTGCTTAGTATGGTCGAGGTACTGAATTCAATCCCCAGAACTACTAAAATGCCCGTGTCTCTGCTGAGAAACCATGCCTTATTCTTAGTGAGCCGTCCTTTGTCTTAAGGATTTAGGTGAGGAGGCATAATACAGAGACTGCCGAAATGGCCTCTCCATTAGGGGGAAGGTTTTGTTTGTTCATTAGGTTTTTTTTATTTGTTTTGTTTTTGGTTGTTTTTTGTTTATTGAGACAGGGTTTCCATGCAGCTTTGGTAGCCATGGAACTAGCTCTTGTAGACCAGGCTGGCCTCTAACTCACAGAGATCTGCCTGCCTCTGCCTCCCAGGTGCTGGGATAAAAGGCGTACACCAGCACTGCCCTGCTTAGGGGGAAGGTTTTTATTGTGAATAAGAGAGAGAAACTGTTCAGAGGCATCTGGAAGAGTCTAGAGCAGAGAGAAGGAGAAGTAGTCTGGCCGTGACCAAGGCTTTCTGCAAGAGCGGTTTATTAGGAGGATGCAGAACTGTGGGGAAAACTCTTTCTGGGGACAAAAAAACCAGTTCCACAAGTCCCTGGGGAATGTTGGCTTTTATGTAACCACCAGAAATCATTTTCTAGCTCAGTTTGAGCTCATTTCTTGACCTAACAAAGGATCCACCTTCATGCCCATCCAAGGCTGTTACAAGGATAAATTACCCCCTCTGAAGAGAGTCGGTCTCTGGGCAATAACCTTAATCCCTGAACATGCCACTGAAACAGTTCATGGGGCATCCCATATTTCCTGGGGTTTGCTAGACAAGCTAAGCTCTAAATGGGAGCTTGGTTACATATAAGATGATCTTGTCATCTCTTCTTATTATCTATGCTCAATCCTGCTGATTCCAAAAGTAATTTTCTCAGGAAGCAGGAGTGTTTAATAGTTTTTTTTTTTATTGTAAGCCGGTTAATAGCCCCAGGAAATAAAAATGGCTTCCAGTGGAGAACTGAATTGTGGGATTGCTATGTGAAGCATCAGAACTCTTTAATAAAATGTACCTTCGTTAAAAGGAATAATCCAGCTTTAACAAAATGATGCTTGATGCGCGGAGGAAGGGACTTTCTTAATGTCAGAGAGGACAGCAAGAGCAGCAAGAATGAAAGCTAAACAGCCCCTGATTGCAGTGGCAGCTCCCAGGTACAAAAACAACAGGAAATGGCAGCTTTAACTTGCTCGCCTCTTGCCACAGCTTTTAGCAATGAGAATTGGAGGAGAGTGGCTGACATTTCCCTAGCATGAAAGATAAAGTCAAATTTGCCCAGGAAATTTACTTCTGAGATTTTTCTCCAGAAAAACTCAATAGTAGAGGTGATTTTTATTAACCCCAGCCTTTACACCTTACCTGGTCCCTTTCTTCTGCTACTTTCTGTTAGGAGCTAGGAGAGCCCTCCTCCCCCATTACAGCTCCTCATCACCATAAGGCTGGGAGGGCTGGGGAAGAGGGTGCAGAGAGGTCCAGGCTCAGGCTGTTCTTTGCCTGACTCTGAATACTCTTCACTCCCCAGCCCTGCAACTTCCACCCGCTCTCTTTTTCCTCCTGTTTCCCTCCCACCCGTCACTAGGCTTCTGAGTCCCTGCTGGTCACAGGTGGAGGACCCCAAGGATGATAAGCAAATAAGCAAAGCTTTGGGGGAACGGTGCAGGCCCCTCTACACCCTGCAGGGTTTGCTCTCTGGCTCAAACCGGGATCTGGAGCCCAAGGTCTTCTGTTCTGGTTATTCTTCTGATAAGGCCTGTTTTGGTGTTACTAAAGAGGCTCCGAGGGTATCCCGTGATGCAGTGCTCATGTTCTTTGTGTCTCAAATGGCAAATTGGATAAGACGTGTAGCAGGAGTGGGGAAAGTATAAGTTTATGGCACCAAGGTGGCTCCGCAGGTTAAAGGTCCACACGGTGGAAATCACTATGACTCTTACCATTCGTTCACCGACCTCCACACTCATGATCTAGTGACTGTGCACATGTGCACAATGAAGAGATGTGTATTTAAAAAATGAAAGTGTAGGTTTACTAAAACTGAGAGCAAATACACAGAACATATTTCACGGAAGGGGAGCAACCATATGGCTCAGGAGCCCTGCATTTTTCCAGGTTCTTTTTATGAGTTTAGGTGGAGGGAGGAGACAGTCCCCAAGGAGGAGGATGGGGTGGATCCTTCTCCTGGTTGACAGATGAGCTACTACAGGACTTTGGAAATCTATGTGTGAGTGGGCCATAATCCCATAATATGAAGCACATTTATGCCCGGTCATGCACATACATGAGATAGGAAATAGCTTTCCCTTGACAGGTGGTTACAAGGGCAGACTGGCCATTTCGCTTGTGCCAAATTCCGTCTCAAGCTGGCCTTGCTTGTCTGTCCTTTGGCAGGAAGCGTCTAGGCCCAAACAGTCCACACGAATGGAGGTACTGGGTGTTGTCTTACTAGGAAGGGATACTCAGAAAGAGAAGCTCCAGGTTGCTGTGTTGTCCCTATACTCACCTATCTCTTTGGGATTTGAAACAATCCAAGCTGGATAGAGGAGTCTGTCTAGTCCTTTGTGTTATGGGCCCAGCTTCTTATGTGAACCCAGTTTCTTTGTGCTTTCAATTATAGCAAATTATTTTAAATTATAACATAGAAGACGGTACCTAGCATAAATATTCTTTCCCCTCTACCAGATAAAAAAATCTAAGAAACAGGAGTATGGTACTTCAGACATCCAGTTCTTTCAACTGAAAAACAAGGATAAAATGGGAGCCCGCCCCACCCACCCACCAACAAAATTGTAAAACTAAAACTGCACTTGAATCAAAAGTGTTTGTTGAGCTCTGACCTGTGTCTCACCATGCTAGTCCAAGAGGAAGCAGCGGTACAAGGAAATCCTGTGTCCAGCCTCACCAATGGTAGCCTGTCTCCTTGCACCAGAGACAGGACTGAGCAATCTTTCCAAACACCAAGAAGAATCCATTGAAGTTGCAAAGAGTGTGGCTGAATGGAAGAGCACTTTACCAGGTACATAAAAAAGTCCTTGTTGGATCCTATGCTGGTTAGTTGTAATTATCCACTTAATACAGACTAGAATCACCCGGGAAGAGAATCTTTATGAGGACTTGTCTCAATCAAGTTGTCCTACGGACATGCTGCTGGGGGGGGGGGTTGTAAATTAATGTAGGAAGACCCACCCCATTATGGGTGGCACCATTCCCTAGGCAGCACTGAAGTGTATAAGAGAGGAGGAAGCTGGCTAAAGGCAAGGAAGCAATGATCCACGTGTTTTTTTCCTCTGTTCTTACTGAAGATGTGATAGCTTTTAAGTTCTGCCTTGACTTTCCTGCAATAATGGATAACCTAGAATTGTAAGCCAAATAAACCCTTTCTTCTCCAGAGGTTTCCCCTATGCCTCCTGGAGTCTTTTCTTTCAGCCCCACAATTCCCCAGCTCATCTTCTTCCTCTAGCTCACGACACTGCACCTACCACCTTTATGTGGAAGATCTTTTAGCTCAGTCCTATTTTCTTTCTCCAGTCTATGCTGGTGAGACCACGGTGTTCTAGACATCAGGGATTGTATGTCCTACTTAAGTAGAGCGCCACAAAACCCACCTTTGTCAAACTATTCTATTGTCTCCATCACAGCAGGTACTGAGTAAGGGCTGAAAGGGGGTGGTAAGGTGTCCCTCAACTCTCCTATCCAAATGCCCTCACCTTACAAAACAACTCCTCGCTTCCTAGCTGTTGAATACAAATATACAAGTCTGGAGGAAGATGGGCAGGGTTAACCTCATCCATAGAGGAAAGGTGGGGAAGGATTTGGGAAAGTGGGTGTGAATGGGGTGGGTAGTAGTGTGGACTTGGGGATCCACCTGAGATGTTTTCAAGCATTAGAAACTGTAGTGTTAAACAATGTACCTAACACCCAGAAGCAGTGCGACTTTCATGCAACAAAAGATGATAACATGGACAATTAGCAATCCAGGAAAGTGAACAGAGAGAGCCTAGAGAAGGGGGCACCCAAACTATTTGGAAGTAAGGTATTAAATAAGGCGCTATGATTTTAGATTTTTTTGTTTTGTTTTTATTCTGTCTATTTTGTTTTTTGTGTTTTTGTCTTTCAGTGTGACTGGCTAGTAACTGAAAACATCTACCATCTTAGAGTGACTCTTCTTCTTTCAAGCACCTTTCGTGTCTTTTAGGGTTCAAGTCAGTTTCTATCCCTCACCCACAAAACCTTCTCAGATGTTCTGGCGGGCCACAACGGTACTTTACCATTTAAAAATATAGATTGCATCATTACACTGATTTCTTTGGGTTTTCCCTTTTCTGCCATCTGTCTATCCAATGGGTTGTTGTTAGAGCAATCTTTTAAAAAAAAAAAAAAAGATTTATTATGTATTCAGTGTTCTGGCGTGCATACCTACACACCAGAAGAGGGCACCAAATCCCATTACAGATGATTATGGGTCACATTGTGGTTGCTGGGAATTGAACTCAAGACCTCTAGGAAGAGCAGCCAATGCCCTTAACTTCTGAGCCATCTCTCCAGCCCCTGTTAGAGCAATCTTGACTAGGGCTCTGTTGAAGCCCATTAAAATAATGAAAGCCCTTTCCTTCTGGTCAAAAACTGGAATCCACCTCTGGGTGGTAACAAGTCATTGTCTCCTCCCTTATGGGTTAATCCATTCAGCTGTGCCCCTCACTCACCTGACAAAGATATCACCCCTCAGGAAGGCTGGTTCATCTTAAACCAAGCTTAAGAGATGGGAAGAATAATTACACTTTTACTGAAACTATGTCTTTTTCCTCCCCAGAATCCCCGCCCTCTGTGCAGTCACTGGAAAGCCACCATGAGGTTCTGTTAAGTCAACTTGCCCTCACACAGGTGTAACTTCTTTGCTTTTTCTTCTTTTTCTGTCTCGTGTTGGACAGAGTCTAAACATGCTCATTCTGGTACTTGGAGCCTCTTCACTCTTTCTCTGTAGCTGTACCCCACTCCCACCTTTTTGTTATGTGGCTGCCTGCTCACTAAACCTCCGTGCCTTACTGAAAAGACAAACAACAACAACAACACAACTTTCCCTCTTCCTCTTCTCTAGCTCCCTCCTCTAGAAACATACTGGGATTTGGGGCTTGTCTGTTCTGGGGTTATTCCTTTTCAACTATAAGACTGTCTTCAAGTTTTCTTGTGAGTTTATTCTTGAAATCTTTTATGAGCAAGACTAAGAACTCTGGGAGAGGGGACCCCAATTTTCCTGGTAACATTATTATGGAAGTAATCTTTAACCAGTTTTCATTATATTGTACCTCTACTCAAAAACATTGACTGGTTCCTCTCTGCCCACAGGATTTGAAAAATCGAAGGACATAGCTCATTTATAACAATGTATTTTGCAGGCATTGGCTCAGTGTCTTTCCTATATTACATTTTTTTTCAAGGTTTGGGTAGATGAAACAGGCTGTCTCATTTCTTCCTTGTACTGCTCCACAGTTTATGATCGTGGTCTGCTCATCTGTGTACCAATTCAATATAGCCTCCAAATCTCTAGAATCACAAGGGACAAAATACAAGGGTATATATTAAAATTTTTCAATGTTTTATATAGGTTAACGAGCAAGGAGGTAATATCAATATATAAGTTATATATTAATATGTAAATAGAATGAAAAGGATTCTAACCCCCCTTCAGGGGAATCCGTGGCCATGGTTGGAGTATTGTAACTGCCAGTGGCATGCTCCTTAGCCTGATCCAATCTAGTCACACACTCAGCACCATGAGAGATTTCTAAAACCTTATTCTAATATTGGCTGAATAGCCAGAGGACTGGGACCAAAACTAAACCTGATGAAAATGTTTTTTTAAATCTTGACTGTACTTCAGAATCCTTAATGCTTCAGGACCTCAGGAGTGGATCTGGACATCAGCAATCAGGTTCTAAAGTGTGGCTAAAGAGGAGAACTATAGTTCTAAATGGGCGATTTCTTGATGTCTCTGTAGAAAGAGGCATGAGTAGGCCAAGCTATGTAAACTCACCAGTTTTCCTTCAAAAAAGTTATTCATATTTTAAGTTTCATACAAATATGTATCCCCTACCCCACCCTTTAGTCCCTTTTGATCCCCTACTTCTACTTTCTTGTCACATGTGCACATACAATTTTTTACATTTTTGTATTTATTTTACGTGCATTGGTGTTTCGCTTGCAGGTTTGTCTGTGTGAGGGTGTCAATTTAGCACAAAACGTGGGAAGCACAAAGGAGAGAAAACATGCCATATTTGTCTTTCTGAAATTCGTTTAATATGCTTGATATATTTCCAGTTACATCCATTTTCCAACCAACAGAGGAAGTTCATCCTTCTTATATCTGAGAATAATTCCATTGTGGAGACTGGAGGGATGGCTCAGCAGTTAAGAATGTTAGCTGCTCTTCCAGAGGAGTCAGGTTCTAGTCCCAGCACCCACATGGCATCTCACAACCATCTGTAACTCCAGTTTCAGGGGCTCCATCGCCCTCTTCTGACCTCCAAGGGCACCGAGCATGAAAGGGATGAACAGACAAACATGCAGGCAAAACACTATACACATAAACTCTTTTTTAAATTCTATTGGGACTATAGACTATATTTCCTTTATTCCTTCCTCTACTGTTGGACACCTAGGTTGGTTGTCTCAGTTATTGTGAATCACGCTGCTGTAAACTGCTGTCAATTTTTCTTCAGAACCGCTAGCCTCCCAATAATAACACAGAGCCTTGTTAATTATGTAAGCTTTGCTGATAGCTTTGGCTTATTTCTAACCAACTCTTATAACTCAAATTAACCCATTTCCATTAATTTAGTTTCTCCCTCATGGCCTTATTACCTCATCTCCCTAGTGCCCATCCTGCTTGCTCTGCATCTCCTGGCATCTCCCTCTTCTTCCCAGTGTTCGCTCTGCCTGGAAATCCTGCATAGCTATTGGCTGTTTAGCTTTTTATTAAACCAATCAGAGTGAAACATATTCATAGTGTCCAGAAAGATTATTCCACAACAGTAAACACTGATGTGCAAGTATCTCTGTAATATGCTGACTTAGAGTCCTTTTGGTCAATTCCCAGGAGTGGCATAGCTGGGTTATGCTGGAGCTATATTATGCTAGAGCTTTTTTTGTAAATTTCTTTTTATTTGTGTGCATGTCCATCTGTATGTATGTGTATATGCCGTGTGTGTGTGTGTGTGTGTGTGTGTGTGTGTGTGTGTGTGTGCCTGCAGAGGCCCAAGAAGGCATTGAATCCCTTAAGACTGGAGTTATAGGTGGTTGTGAGCCACCTGAAATGGGTGCTGGGAACAGAAGAACTCAAGTCTTCTGGAAGAACAGGAATCGTACTTGACTGATAGGCCATCTCCCTAGCCCAGTTGTCAGTTTCTTGAGGAATCACCATACTGATTTCCACAGTGGTTGGACTAGTTTTCATTTCCACAAGCAGAGCACTCCAGTACCTGGGGGAGCTTATAAAATCAAGAAAGCCTTCAGAGAACTATGGGCTCCACACAGAAGGGAATATAGCTAAGATTCAAACATCCATATCTGCAAGAAGTCAGGCACCAAAGTGAGAGCCACACACACTTTACCCATGAGGAAGCAACCATGTTTCTACATAAGACAAACATACAGAATCATTCTGATATCAAAAGAATTGCACAGCAGTGAGGAGAAATTGGCTAAACTGCCCAACAACACTATCTTGCTTCTAGAAAAAAAAAAGAAAAATCTATATGATTTGTAATTCTGCAGGGAAGCCCTGTTGTCTTCTGATCTAATTGAAACCATTATTAAATTACTTCTCAATTGATGTTGAAAACGGAAAAGACTTTGCTGAACGATCATGTCTCCACATTGATTTTTATATACCATCCACTCCTGGCTTTGACTCTGGGGCCAAGCTCCCTGCCTGTATTTTCAGAGAGATTGTGAACAAAGATCAATGGGCCAACACCTGCCCCACAAGGTGAAAGTGAAACTCTCAGGCTTGCCTCTGCTCAAAGTGGTAGGAGGTGAGAGGTCAAAACTGTCTGTGCTCTCCTATTGTCTAAAACAATAGCAATCTTCAAATAATGCTGTATTTAAATTCTGTCATAGAAACTCTTTGCAACACTGTAACAGTTGTTACATTATCCAGGCATTCCTAAACCCTCAATTTAGTTAACAAAGGACAGCAGAGCCTTTGCATTCTCCAGGGCCCTGAAGTCACAAAGTGACAAATACTACACAAGATATACTAACTTCCATATGACAAAAATACAAAGTAACTTGGGGCCGGCGGGTCAAGGTGCTTGATGCCAAGCCTGATGATCTAATTTTGGTCTCTAAAACCCTCAGGGTGAAAGGAGTAAATTGAATTGACTCCAAGTATTGTCTTCTGAACTCTAAATGTGTGTATAGACACAGACAGACAGACAGACAGACAGACAGACAGACAGATAGATATTTTTAAGAAAATAATTCTAACTACACCTACTGAGCTTCATGTCTAGGAGAGGAAAAATAAAACTTTGTGGCCCTCCTTATCCTTAAAACATGGGGGTCCTGGAACAGTCAATGTCACATTTCTCTTCCTTAGTCCTTGGACCCGGGACCATTCTGGAGCAGTAGCTGCCTAACACATTGTCCCAGGCTCTCTCCTTCACTTTTAACCTTACTCCTCCCCTAGCCTGCTGTCCTTAGCAGATAAATATTATCTTTGAAATAAGAGGTTGCTCTTTGTGAAGTCACTTTGTCACCCTCTACTCTCTTATGGTGTTTGTTCTCTTTAATGTTGTTTTTATAGATGTACACCATACATATGCAAATGCATCTATGCGTATAGTCAGCCCACTGTATCTGTAGGTTTGGCATCCACAGATTCAACTAACCTCAGATTGAAAATGTTGTAAATTGCATCTGTACTGAAAATGTAGACCTTTTTTTCCTCGCTGTTAGCCCCTTTGCAATCCCATACAACTGCTTCCATAGCACTTATACTGTGTTGGGTAATACTAACCATGTAGAGATAATTTAAAGCATATAACAGGATATGTGGGTGGAGGGCTAGGGATGTAGCTCAGTTGGTAGAGTGCTTGCCTTGCGTGCAGAAAGCCCTAAGTTGAATCCCCAGCACCTCATAAACTAGGTGTGGTCACAGATTCTTGTAACCCCAACACTTAGAAGGTAGAAATAGAGGGAGCAGGAGTTCAAGGCCACCCTCAGCTACACAGTGAGTGAGAGGCCATCCTGGGCTACATATAACCCTACCTCAAAAAGCCAAACAAAGCAAAGAAGATCGTTTGCATGAGTATCTAAGTGGTGAAGTCTTAGAACCAATCAAGGACAGCAAGAACTATGGTGGTCTGTAGCTAGACAGTCCCTTGTGGCAGGAAATCATGGCAGCAGGAGAGCAAAGCAACTGCTCCCACTGCATACGCAGGCAGGAGGCAAAGAGATGCAGGCAGCTGCTCCCTTGCTTTCTCCTTTTTCCTCTGTCTAGGACCCCAGTGCAGGAAATGAATGCTGCCCATGATCATGGTGAGTCTTCCCATCTCACTTAGCCCTCCCTGGCAGTGCTCTCAAATGCACCCACAATTTCTATCTAATTCAAAATCCCATCAATCTGTGTTAACCAGCATGAGAAGGAAGCTTTCCCAACCTCAGGGAATATTAGAACTGGAGGAGTTTTGTGGCCCATAATAACCCCAAATAAGTTGTCCACCCTACAACTAATACCTCCTAAAGTAGCCCATTCCACTGTGTGTGTCATTAAACACATGGAAATAAGTCCATAGACTGTGAGGTCCACTAGTGTTCTCCACCAACGCATTTCAAGTACCGAAATCATATCTCTTCCAACACTTAATTTGGGGGACTCTGAAGAAGCCTTGAGCAAATGTGTAAAGAGTGGATGATGCTCTGGGTGAATGTGTATTGTTGACATGGATACAAGCATGTCAAGGACCCAATGCCTGAAACCCCATTGGAGTTGTGAAGCCTTCCCTCTGGAGTGAGGCTCGGAAGCATGGCAAAGCCTTTGTGCGGTCCATACACAAATGTTGACAGTGTGTGCAAGGATGCATGTTTATAAGTCATTGACCAGGGAATGCCAAAACTAGCAACTGCAGCTTCCTCATGCAGGATGACTACAACCTGAGACTAGCTGCCTGTGCTGTACATAATAAAGAAGCTGAGATTCTGGCTTGCTATGTAGTTGGTGCCACTCCATCAGAGTGCACATTACCCACCTGAGCCTGGCTTTTGCATCGATGTCTGTGTGCCTGTCCTTTCTTCATTCCCTTGCTGCCCCTAGTCAGGTCAAGTCCCAGCCTCACTTGCTATGGCATTTGGTTTCTGTTCTCATTGCTGTGACATATAAAACTGACAGAGGCAGCATAAGAGAGAAAAGGTTTGTTCAGGCTACAGTCCAACATGGCAGGGAAATCCAGGTGTCAGGTGCCTGAAACAACTGTCACATTACATCTAAGTCACTAAAAGAGGGCAATGAATGCATGCTTACTGCTACTCAGTTACCTTTCTCCATTTATACAGTTCAGGAACCCCTGCCTAAGGAATGGTTCTTCCCACAGTGGACAGATCTTCCCATGCGAATTAAGGTAATCATGCCCTCAACCAACATGTCCCAAAGTCTGTCCATCTCCCAGGAGATTCTAGATCCTGTCAAGTTGACAATTTACACTATCCAAAGCATCAAATTTGGCACTCCTGGTTTATTCAGGTATTTTTTTAGACAAGGTCTCTAGCCCAGGATTCCCTCAAATTCACTAAATAGTTGAATATGACCGTGAATGTGCCTGAGTGCTGAGATTACAGATGTGGACCACCACAGCCTGTTTTATTTATTGCTAAGGATCGAGACATGGGCCTTGTGCATGCTAGACAAGCATTCTAGCTTTTGAACTACATCTCAGCCCTGTTCAACCATTTTTTAAAAGCAGATTTCTACTTCCAGTAATTCATGGGACAGATGATCTACTGCAGATCGCTGCAGTAAGTTACACTGTAGAAAGATGGAATTTCAGAGACTTGTAGGGAAAATATTTACTCCACTAAGCAAAGACTAGCTCTGTCTTCCATCCACATTGTTCTAATTAATCCACCAAGCCAGATATGAAGTCTGTTGTGAGGGCTATCAGAAATTCTGATTATCAGGGTTCTCTAGAGACAGAACCAATAGGATATGCATATAGATATATGAGAGTGTATTTATTAAGGAAATTAGCTCATACAATCACAGCAGCAGCTGAGAAAGTGCCACAATAAGTTGCCTGTAAGCCAAAGAGACCCAAGGATGTCAGGAGCATTTCTCCATCTAAGTCTGAACACCTCAAAACCACAGAAGCTGATGATGCAGCAAGGGGTCTGAGGCCAAAAGCCTAACAATTAGGAGAAACGTTGTTAATGTTAAGTCCTAGCATTCAAAGACTGGCAAGCCTAAAGTGCTGGTGGCCAGGACAGAAGACAATGTGTCCCAGCTCCCAGAAGGAGTTGTCAACTCATCGTCTGTAATATGATCTCCAGAGCCCCAGACAACTGAATGAGCCTTGTATTAGTTACTTCTCTCATTCTATGATAAATGCCATGACAAAAGAAACCTGAGAAAGAAAGAGTTTGAGTGTACAGTCCACTGTAGCAAGGAAGGCCAGGCAGCAGGAGCTTTAAGCATCTGGTTCATTGCACCCAATCAAGAAGCGGAGAGCAATGGACACTAGCACTGAGATCACTTCCTTTTTCAGTTCAGGATCCCAGGCTGTGGAATGATGCTGCCCACAGTTCAGGTGTGTCTTCCCAACTTAGTTAATCTAATATAGATAATCCTTCATAGATTTGTCCAGAGGCTAGCCTAATCTTGAAAGCCTATCATGGTCATGTCTAGAGGTCTGTCTCCTACGTGAATCTAGATCTCATCAAGTAAACAGTCAATATTAACCTTGACCATACCTATCTATGTTCAGGGCATTTTTGTTTTGTTTTGTTTTTTTCACCTAGGCGAGCCAGACTCACATGCTACTCTTCTATGGAAACACCTTTGTAGATATATTCAAAACCATGCTTTTCTGAGCAGATTTCTAAGTAAACTTTAATCCAGTCAAGTGGATACTTTAAAAATTAACTTAAAAGGTGTGGACCATTTTTGCTTCAATATTGATGCTTGACTACTCTATCCAAAAGGAGAAGGGTGGGATTTAAAGAGCAAGTGAGAGAGATGAACAGGTGAAAAGTTCTGAACTCTAAAAAACAACAAAAGAATAATGCTGCCTTGATTTTTCCAAAGATAAAGACCATGAATTTGGCAAGCCACAGACTGATGAATTTGATATTGGTTCTAACTCAGTGAAATCTTTTCTCTAAATTGCCAGAGAGTCTCTATATCAGGCTTTGCAGAGAAAAGAAATGAGACTAACCTGGCCATGCCGTGTGACTCTGAGCAGAGTTTCTTAACTTTGGCTTCACATTGAAGTCACTTAGCAAAACTGTAATAAAGGTGATGGGCTCTTGGGGCCCCACCCTAAACACTCTAATTGGATCATTCTTCAATATAGGCTGAGCATCATCAGTCCTCTTAGTGTTGACTGCAGGTGATTGGAATGTATAGACAAGGTTAAGTGCAAATTCATGCAGGCTCCTGGAGAACAGCACATCCCTTTTCAAGGAGCCAGGATCTATTTTCTTTTAAACCTATTCTGAAATATTGTATCTGCCCTCTGTCCATGTTTATTTACTTATTGTGAGGCTTGTTCCTCTATGTTACCATGACTGCCCTCCAATACACAGCTGTCACCCTGCCTCTGCCTCTTATGTGCTGAGATTAAAAGCATATACCACCACCCTGACTATTTGTTTTTGAGACAGGATTTCATATATCTCAAGTTGGCCTTTAACTCTATATGTAAGAGAAGAGGACCTCAAACTTCTGATCCTCCTGCCTCCACAGCCTACATGCTTGGTTTAGAGCAGTGCACCACCATACCTGGCTTAATCAATCCTAGGATAGCGTGTGCCAAGCTGACAAGGGGTCAGTTGTACTGTCAAGTTTTATGTCAACTTGACACAAACTAAAGTCATCTGAGAGGAGGAAGCCTCAAATAAAAAAAAATGTCTCCATAAGATTGGGCTGTAGCCAAGCCACTAGGGCATTTTCTTAACTAGTAATTGATGGAGGAAGGCCCAGCCCATTGGGCGTGGTGCTATCCCTGGGCTGGTGGTCTTGGTTTTATATGAAAGCAGGTTGAGCAAGCCAGTAAGCAGCACCCCTCCATGGTCTCTGCATCAGGTACTGCCTCCAGGTTCCTGCCCTGCTTAAGTTTCTGTCCTGACTTGGTGTAGGAGGGTCTTCTTTCTATGTGTTGCTTTCATTGGTTGAATAAAGAAAACTGCCTTGGTCTTTTGATAGGGCTGCCCTTAGGAGGGCGGAGTAGACAGAACAGAATGCTGGGAAGAAGGGAAGTATGGCAGACACCATGATTCACCTGCCCGAGACAGACAGATGCTGGTTAGACTCGTCCCGGTAAGCTACAGTCAAGTGGCGATACAGATTATTAGAAATGGGTTGAACTAATATGTGAGAGTTAGCCAATAAGAGGTTAGAGATAATGGGCCAGGCAGTAATTTGAATTAATATAATTTTCATGTGGTTACTTCGGGGGCTAAGCTAGCCTGGCGGCAGGATGCGGCCCATTGCTCTCATACTACAGAGTGGCGCCCAACATGGGGCAGAACAAAGGGCCCACTCTCTGCTCCCTACAACACTGACTTCCTGCAATGATGGACAGTGATGAAGAAGCATAAGGCTAATAAATCCTTTCCTCCCCAAGTCGCTTTGGCCATAGTAACTGTAACTCAATAGCAACCATAACTCAGAAAAATGGATCCCCAGGGTTTCACTCAAGCAAGCACTCAATCAACTGAACCACATTCCTAGTCTCCCATTTTTGATGTCAGGTTTCATTGGCAGAGAGCCATGTTCATTCACGCAGAGTGTCACTGGTTGCTTCTACATAAGACAGGTAACTTAAAGTAGCATGGTGAGGACCATGTGGTCCCTCAAAGCCTGAAGTATTGGCTTTCTCACACTTCAGACAAAAGGCTCTTCACCTCTGACTTTGCATCAACGCCACCTTCACCAGCTTTAGAAAGCTCAAAGTGCCACTGTTTGTTTTCACAGTTTGTGCTTTTGACCACCAACTGTTCTTCCAGGCCCTCTCCTGCTTCCCAGGATAACCTATGAAAGTCTGACAGTATACACAGTATCATTTACCACAATACTGATGAGAATGGGCACAGTAGGAAACCCTTTAAGGTTGCCTACAACAGCATTCAAGAATTATCATGTCCATGAGCTCATCGACAGAATGAGCATGGGTTTTAGGTGTTAGCTTCCTAGTGAGCATTTCATGCCGTCTATATGGTTAAATTTCCCTCTCTACCCTCTGAACCTGCAAACTATTACAACCTGAGGGGTGGGGGAGATGGCTCAGTGGGTGAAGTGAGTGCTGCAGGATTGTGAGGGCCTGCCTGAGTTAAGCTCTCTCCCAGGTACTCACATAAAAGCCAGGTGCAGCGATGCACCTTTGTAACTGCAGTGCTGGTGAAGGAGGGCAGAGACAGGCAGATTCCCAGAGCTGGCTGGCCAGCCAGCCTTGCCAAATCAGTTAGCTCTAGGTTTGTTGAAAGCCTCGGTCTCAAAAACACAAAGTTTCGAGTGATTCAGGAAGATGTCCAACACCCTAGAGCTGGAAAGATGATGTATTGCTCTTGCAGAGGACCAGAATTTGGTTCCCACCATCCAAATTGAGCAGCTCACAATCACCTCTAACTCTAGATCCAAAGGATCTGACAGCCTCTTCTAGACTCTGGGGTACCTGCACTGACATGCGCATGTGCACACATGCACACACACACACACACACACACACACACACACACACACACACAGACAATTTATAATAAAATGAAATCTTAAAAAATATACCATCCATCTCCATTTATGCATGTGTATGCACGAACACATACACAGAAACCTGAGATTTAATATAAACATTAAACTTTTGGCAGGTAATGTCCATTCATTATGTACATTTGGAAGGCAGATACTGCAGATTTTGCTCTACCTCAAACCGTGAGGATTTCATTCTGCAGGTGGATCTACAGCTTCTGACCTTGACCCATGGAAAATGAGCCCTAAAATCAATCTGAACCTATAGGAAAATGTCTGTAAGAATTTCCACTCCCACCTTACTGCCCTTGCATTCCTCTCTTACCGAACAGTGATCCGAATTCTCAAGATCATGAAGTATGATACACTGTGGGATAGATGTCCATGGATTACTCATAGCTTGAGTAGTAATGATTTTTTGACCTTTGTATGCATGCATCGCCATCCCAAGTGAATTGCCATTAGAAGTGATAGTTTTCCTTGGTCACGTGAACAGTTTGTGCAGGCTTTCAGTGTGATTAATTTTTCACCATATATCGATAAGACCTAGATATGTCCACAGCCAGAGGAACTGCATCAGAGCACAGACGGCCTCAATCACAGGTTTGCTCCCATTATGATAGCTAGCAGGTTCGAACAACAGCACTCAGGGAGGCTGCCAGAAGCCCTTGGATACTAAGTGTGTGTAATCATACCTCACACATGAAAATCACTCTCATTTCAGTCAATAACCCTGTGAAGAAAACAAAATCATTAACCGGAACAGTAAAATCTGAGAAAACATTTAATGCAGTCCCTATATGGAATGCTCCCACCGGTAGAAAGCCCTTTAATTGAGCAGAAGAAAATTGCTGGGAGCTTAAAGGCTAAGTGATGTTCAGAGCTAGTCCTAAATGTCGTACTAGCTTCATTAGAATCACAAAGTATGGGTGAATAGAATATACCTTGACCTAACACACACAAAATGAATTAATTGACTTACGATTTCACCAAATAGGAAAAGGACTTCTATGGATTACCTCCGAGTCACAAATACTCAAAACACCCGCTGGCACAAAGCTGGTGTTAGGATAGCCAAGAAAGCGCCTGTCAACTTTCCCTCAGCAGACCTGCCCACCTCAGTACTCCACAGCATCTGGCCTTGTTCCCTGGTCCCTCGAGTTGTGATAGATGGCATTATTTCTAGATTTCTAGAAACCCACTTTATCAATCACAAATGGCTAGAGATGTACTTCAAGTGTCTAGTAGGCATTCCCTGTGATCAAATGCCTTTTGAAAACAATTCGTCCATGATGGGTCTGTGATATTATTTTCCTCTGAGCCAGAAGATTTTTCTGTTACATTTATTTATTTGAGCATGGTTGGGGATGCAGGAATGCCACCTGGAGGGTGGAGATCAGAGGATAACTTGAAGGGACCTTGAAATCAAGTCTCTCGCTCCTCTATGTGGGTCGGGTAATTGAGCTCAGTTCATGAGTGCTGGCAGTAAATACCTTTACCGACTAAGCCATTTCACCAGGCCTTAGCCAGAATATTTAACTAGCCAAAAGCAAATAGTTACACGTGTAACGTCACAAAGTTTAGTACATCAAGTCAGAGAAAAATGTTTCGTTCTGACTCCATCCCTCCTCACTGACAGCCACGCTCTGTTCTCTCCTGTGTCAGAATAAGGCTACAACACAGCTACCAGTGATGGAGCTGGGATTGGATTCTAGCCCAGCAGCCAGGTAGGGTAGAAAACTCTGGTAAAGCTGGGAATCTGCTTCCCATCTGTTGGATTCAGATCCTCCTCCTCCGAGAAACCCCATGCTTCATAACAATGCTTCAGATTACATTGTAAATGCAGCAAAGCTGCTTGCTAATTAAAATAAAACTGGAAGGGGATGGAGAGATGGCTCACTATCTGTGCTTACTGCTGTTCCCGAGGACATGGAGTTAGTTCCCAGAACCAATGTGGGGGCCATGCTCACAACTGCCTGTCACTCCAGTTCCGGGGAAGGTGTTGGCCTCTTCTTGCCTTCTGCACCAGGCACATATGTGGTATACATACATACACACAGACACTCAAACACGTAAAGGAAATAAATAGTAATCTAGGACAGGGATCAATCTTTTTGGGGTGTGATTTTTACGTATGTCTCTTTGGGGACATGGTCCCATCCTGTAACTCGGGTAGACCTAGAACTTATGTAGCTCAGGCTGGCCTCAAACTTGCAGTGATCCTCCTGCTTCGGCCACACAAGTGCTTGGATTGCAGAAATGAGTCATCGTGGCCTGGGATCAATCATCCACTAAAGCAGTTAACCACCTGATATTCTATGTTGGTCAAATGCAGCTAAAATAATACTTTATCTAAGTGCAAAACATGACCCCAGCCAGGGACACAATTCAAGGTATCTTGCATGATGTGTCAAATGGTGGCAAAAAACAAAAGAAAACAATAAATTAATTCTTTTGTTACATAAAAGTTGGTAGAGACGGCAAGTCAATGCTGTACAGTGGAGAAAGGAACTCTGAGCTATAAGTCTCAGAGCTATATGATAACATCTTAGCTTCGGGTTGTTGAAAGCCAAACTAATACATTCTAAAGGTTTTGCCTGATTGTAAAGAGGATGTTAGATCAGATACAGAGCTTAGCAATAAATGGCTATTAAGGAGACTAAAGATAGCCTAGGATAATTTTGGCTCCTGATTTGTAACATTCCAACTTCTCCACAATCTTGGCAGTTCCAGTTACTGTTAATCCATCATCTGTAGAGTAGTCAATATAGGTTTTGCTATGGAAGTTCACATGTATGATGATGTAGCAATTCCACTCCTAGTGACGCAGTCAGGAGAAATAAAAACATATGTGCTCACAAACACTCACATCACTGTTCATAGCGTTGTTCTCAGTAACTGAAAAAGTAGGAAGAACCAAAATATCCATCAGCTGGTCAATAGATAAGCACTATGACTCTCCATTATTATAAACAATCCAGAAGAAACTAGCCTACGAACTAAAGGTTGTTGTCAGGAGCTGGAAGGATGGATGGAACGTGGAAAATGACTGCTAATGGATACAAGGTTTATTGGGAGAGGAAGTAATGACCTTTTTCTGAGTTACTTTGTGCTGATAGCTGCCACAACTTTGTGAATAAACTGACATACATCGAATAAACAAATTCTGAAAGGTTAGATGTTCTCTCTGGGCTGCGAACTCTACCTCAGATTTAAAGAAGGGAGAAAGGGAGGGTGAGAAAGAGGGAGGCAGGAAGCCTACTGCGGGAGAATAGCTGAGAATGAAGCCAATCTGGCTCTAGTAGGTGAGATTCAGCCCTTATGGGAGGAGGTACAGAATTTACGAACTCCTGGCTCCCTGTGCTGAGAACCTTAGAGAAGGCAGGACGAACGTAGGAGCCAGCTAGGAAATGTCCCATTGGAGGCCAGCAAACCAGGCTGGAGAGAAGAAACGTGCCACCGCGGCTCTAATAAAGTTCCCTACCAGTCATCCATCCCCAGCTCACCTGCTCTGAGACACTTCAGTAGAGGTTGTGGGGCATTACTCTTTAGAAAAACGTAAGGGCGCCACCTGCAGGACAGTGCAGCCCAGCATGCATGGAAGAGGTCCTCAAAAAGCCCATCACTTCTGGCCGACCTGCAAAACCATCCATGATGTTAAAACACAGCCGTGCTAGGGTAAGAGACACCTATGTCACCGTAACCTCCCAGTACCACCACCAGCCAAGCTCAGCATCACGCCTCTGGGCAGCCAAGAAACGTTCCAATATATAATCAAGGTAGCAGCTTAGCTTTGGAGCTAAAAGACAATAGATTGCTAATGGACATGAATAGTGACTGTTTCCTCCTCTCTCCCTCTCCCTTCTTCTCTCTCCCACTCCCTCCCTCCATTCCTTCCTTCTTCTCTTCCTCTTCCCCGGCCCCACAATGCTCATGTATAGGTAGAAGACAACTCGCAAAGGTCAGTTCTCTCCTTACTTCCTGTGGGTTCCAGAGATCCAACACAGACCATCAAACTTGGTGGCAAGTGCTTTTACCCACTGAGCCCTACATCTTATTTTTGAGACAGGGTTTCTCAGGGAGCTGTCAGCTTGTTGATTCAGCTAGACTGGCTGGTCAGTAAGCTGCCCATCACTGGTGTTATGGACATGCATGGTTATGCCAGGCTTTTATGTCCGTTCTGGGTATTTGAACTCAGCTCCTCAAGATGTCGGCAACAAGTGCTATACCCATTAAGCCATGTCACCAGTGTTATCTATTTGCATCAGTTGTTTAAATTGCAGGAATAAAGTTATTGCTTTTATGTTTATGCTTTTTAATCATGGAATTAAACCTAGACAAAACTCAAAATGCTTCTGAATCCAATCCCCATATGCTGGCAGGATGTGGGGAAAGAGACAGCGGTGTTCACTGTTAGTGGGAAGGTAAACTGGCATGGCCACTATGGGAGTCAGTGTGGAGTTCCTCAAAAAGCTAGATAAAGAACCGCCACATGTCCCAGCTACGATACTCCTGGCCCTTCCTATGACAGACATACTTGCTCATCCACGTTCATTCATGACTCTATTCACTATCTCCAGCTTGAACGGCCACCAATGGCTAAACGGATAATGAAAATGTGGTATATTTACAACATGGAACTTATTCAGTCATCAAGAAAAAACATGGAATTTTCAGGAAAAAATTAATGAATCTATAAATTACTATGTTAATAAAAGACTAATGCCTACCACCTGTTCTTTCTCATACTCAGAGGCTAGCTTGTAATTTTTCCATATGTGTATTTATATAGGAATTGATGTTGGTAGGAGTGAGGAAACCATCGGTCTTTATGTTAAAAACAAGAGTTGAGGGATGAGGTGGTAGAAGGAGAATTGGCTCAATGGTTAAGAATGCAGGTTGCTCTTGCAGAGGACCCAGGTTCAGTTCCCACCACCCACATCAAGCAGTTCACAACCACCTAGAACTCCAGTTCCAGAAGATCTGACGCCACCTTCTGGCTTCCATGGGCATCAGGCATGCACAGATGGACATACCTATGCATGTACAGGCAAACAACTCATAAACATGAAATTAAAATAAATAAATCTTTATCAAAGGGAGCTTCTGTTTGAGTAACCTTTAAAAGCACCATATACCTAGCACCCTCATGATCCAGGGTGGATGCACTTAGCAGTGAGCAAGCCTGATTTCAACTCTGCTCTCTGTGATGCTTTCAGAACTCATCCAGCTTCTCAGACCTCTGCTTTTACCGATAGTTACCAGCCCAGGGAGTGTCTGCTGCTCCCTGCTAGCAAGTGGAAAGCCTGAGACCCAGTGATTAGAACTTGAGACCCAGTGCTCAGAACCTGAGACCCAGTGCCCAGAACAGGAGTGACGCCACAGAGACTGGAGTAGCTTGATCATCTCCAATGCACCCTACCAAGCCTGGAACAGAATGTGCACAAACCAAATCATCTGGTCCGGCTCCCTCACAGCATTCCATCATTTTATTTACTGCACACAAACCATAAGCTCTGCAGCAACTGTGGAAACACAGTTTATTTAGGTAACTAAAAATATCGCCCAAATGGCATTTGGCCATTACTGCATTTCCCAACTCCTCCTGCGTGCCCAAGTCCTACACTAAATTACCCTGAGTGTAATGGAAAGAGGATGGGCTGTTTAAGATGAAATTGACTGTGCCAGGGTTGGGGGGCTTGGAATGCCATAATCCTACCCGACCACTCATTCCATTTTCCCTTTTAGGACCCCAAGGGAACTCAAAATGCAAAAACTAACCCAGAAGAAACAAAATCATAGTTTATTATCTGCCCACTGGAAGGAGTGGAATGTAGCCACCAAAAGAATGAGTACAGGTGGGTGATGTAAGGAGGAAATCTCTATATTCTGTCTTACATTCAAAACTTACTTCATTGTGTTGCTGGGCAGCCATCCTCCAGCTCCAACTGCCCCCATGCGAAAGACTGAGATGTGATGGTTATGGTTGGTTTGTCAATTTGGCAGGATATACAATCACCTGGGAAATGGGCTTTTTGGCATGCCTGAGAGGGATTATCTTAATTACAGTAATTGAGATGAGAAGGCTTGTCCACAGTGGGTGGCATCATTCCCTGGCTGGCATCCTGGACTGTATAAATGAAGAAAAAACTAAGCAGAAGCCTGCATTCACAGTTTTCAGCATCTGTACTGTGGATGAGATGTAACCAGTTGCTTCAAGCTCCTGCACTTTGATGGCCCCACTATGTCCTCTTGAACTGTGAGGCGGAACAGCTCCTCTCTCCTGTAAGTGGCTTTTGTGGGAGTATTTTATTAAGGCAACAGGAAAAGTAACTAAGACCTATGGTTATATCCATTACTCAGCAAATGGGATTGAGTGAATAATTTCTGGAACAACATGCAGAGGAAAACTATGCAGCTATAAACAGAAAGCAAGGAAGCTAAGAAAATCCCAAGAAATATTGCTGGGCTGGGGGCCCAGAAAGGCAAGCCACATGCATATTCCAAGTGTTCTTCTTCTACAAATAAGATAATATATCCACACTTGTTTATATTCTGAAAAATAGAACAAAAACTGGCAAAAACCTAATGTAGCAGGCAAGAAGTGACTGGGCAGATGAGAATTTAAAAAAAAAAACTTCAATCTGTGTATCACCTTAGTTTCTCTCTCTCTCTCTCCCTCTCTCTCTCTCTCTCTCTCTCTCTCTCTCTCTCTGTGTGTGTGTGTGTGTGTGTGTGTGTGTGTGTGTGTGTGCGTGTAACTTCATGAGTTTATATACAACATATGTATGCAGGTGCCCTCAAAGGTCAGGAGAGGACACTGGATCCCCTGCAATTGGAGTTATAGACAGTTGTGAGCCACTGTGTAGGTGCTGGGATCTGAACCCAGGTCCTCTGCAAGAGCAGGAAGTTCTTTTAACTATTGAGCTCTCTCTCCTGCCCCTCACTGATAAATGTATTATTTACAGTTTAGAGAAAACACATAAGAAAGAAGCCTGGCACTTGTAGTCCTGGGTAAGTCATTTAACAGCCTAATGTCATCTGACTGTATGTGCGATGTGCCAGCAATGAGATGGATCTTGCCTAGTTGCTGAGAGTTCAAACAGAATACTGTCAATCAACACACTTGGCAATGGTGGGCTTCTTCTCTTGAACTCATCTCCAAGCTTGCACTAGGATCTTTTTTAATTGGAGATTATTTCCAAAGGTAATGAAGTGTTCAGAGGCTGATAGCATCATTAGCCATCTGGAATGTGTATTTTACAGGGAACACAAGCATGCCTCTAAATGGGGTGGCCTATGGAACAAATGGCAAATATAAGTCATCTTCTTACAATATTTTTCAAAAATTGCATCTCCATAAAATACCTCTTTCTGTGACTTTTCCTGTTAACATTTCTTTTGTTATATTTGGACAATTTCATACATTTATATAATGCATTGCCACCTCTCACCCCGTTTCTTCTCCCCCTCCCACTCCCACTGAACCTCTTCTTCCCAAAAAATCTCCCTCTTGCTTTCATGTCTTGTTGTTTGGGCTTTGGGGAATTGTGACTGACTGAGTTTAGTTAGGGTTGCTGGAATGAGCATGTGTGGGAAGTTACTTACTCAAGTTGGGCAACCTACCAGTGCCCACATCGCTGAAGAGATCCACTCATACTGCAATCAATCTTTTCTACATACTTGCTTAGAAGCTTGACCTTTCTAAGCCCAGATAAATCGTTGGTGTCTTAGGATAATAAGTACAATTATTAAAGCGGATTCGAATGCATACTTAGTTTCACATAATATTTACATTTTCTCATTCTTCTAAAGAAAAGTGGGTTGAGATATGGTGGCATACCCCTTTAGTCCCAGCATTTGGGAGGCAGAGGAAATCAGATCTCTGAGTTCGAGGTCAGTCTGGTCTACAGTGCAAGTCCCAAGACAGTCAGGGCCACACAGAGAAATCCTATCTTAAAAAAAAAAGAAGAGGAGGAGGAGAAAGAAAAAAGAAAGGAAGGAAGGGAGGGAGGGAGGGAGGGAGGGAGGGAGGGAGGGAGGGAGGGAGGGAGGGAGGGAGGGAGGGAGAAAAGTGGATTGAAACCAGCCCAGAATACACAGCAAAACCTTACTTCAAAAACTGAGAGCAAACAAAGCCAGCCATGGTGGTTCATGCTTGCCGTTCCAGCACTAAGGAAGCTGAGACAGGAGGATTATTATGAATGAGTTCAGGGCCAATACAAGTTACATTATTAATTTTAGGCTACAGAGTAACATACTGCCTCAGAACAGGTGTCCTGTAAGTGCCAAAAGAATCTGAAAGATGGTATACTAATTAAACAATATATATCCTTATTTGAATGCTAAATATATTTAGCATACTTCACTGGCTTTAATGATTGTTCTTTGTTAAAAATGTACTGACGTGCAAGGCTCCAGACCAGAAAGAAAAGTGACCTTGGGATAAAGCTTCACTGTCGCTTTAAAAATATATCCATAAAGCTTTTGCTACCTCTCCCCGACGCCCTTCCAAGGATATAGCAAAATCCTCCTCTTCTGTGGCTATCAGCCTTCATAACTAACCCTTAACAAGTGATGTGTGCTAAGAGCCTGGGATGGGGCTTAGCAGTAGAACACTTATCTAGCCAGCACAAAGCTCTCAATTGAAAGTAAAATAAACATTTAAATAGAAATAGGCAACTTGAGAAACGAGGTGGGAAGAAGGGAAGGGGGCTCCCATCTTGGTTGTCCATTCCTTGCCTTTTCTTTATTGTTATTGTTTCTAAGACAGGGTCTCTCTGTGTAGCCCTGGCTATCCTGGAACTCACGCGCTCTAGCAAGTGTGAACCAGTCTGCGCTGGCATGCGGGGAGGCGATGAGAGAGGTCTCTGGTCACAGTCAGGGGGATGTAAGGGTCTCCCATATCAGTTACTTTCCAAGTTGATGTGACCAAATGCCTAATAAGAAGGGGGGACTTAAGCCAAGAAGGGTTTACTCTGGCTCACGGTTCCAGGAGCTACAGTTGACTATGGTGGGGAACGCGCAGGAGGCAGAAGCCAAAGACAGCTGGTCACATTACAACCACAGCCAGAAAGCAGAGAGATGAATGTGGGTATTTAGCTCACTCTCCTTTTTATTCAGTATGGGGCTTCATGCCATTGAATGGTGCTGCCCACATTTAGGGTAGGTACATCCCATCAAAATGGCAATTAAGATTAAACCCTGAATGAGCGAAAGCCCTTGGAAGCCAAATCTCTGGCCCTAATCCCCTCTTTAGGTAAACGCAGTTCCAGATGCTGGCTGGTTGTAGCATGGTAGGAGTTTCTGAGCCGCAAGCACTCCCAGATTCCTGGCCCTCAGAAACAATGAAGAAATAATACACTTTCATTTGTAAGCCATGAAAATTGGGGCAACAGATAATACAAATGTTTGACATTGATTCTAATTAAATTAATTTAAACTGATATTCCCTTCTATAGAATTCTCTGATCATGCTATCTGGTAAAACTAAGGTTAAGATCTTGAAACTTGGGCCCACAAGATGGACCAGCAGGTAAAGGTGCTTGCCAGCAAGACTGATGATCTGAGTTCATTCCCCCAAACCCAAACAGTAAAAGGAGGGAACCAACTCCTGAAAGTTGGCCTTTGACTTCCACATGAATTCTATAACACAAATGAGGCAGTGTGCGTGCACACACACAGAGACAGACAGAGAAATGTAATTTTTAAAAGTCAAAATACCTTCTAAAAAAAGATCCCTAGGAGGTTGCAGAGAGGGCTCAGCAGTTCACAGTACTTGATACTCTTCTGGAGGAACTGAATTCAGTTCCCAGCACCCACCTCTAAGGCATCTGACACCTTCCTTTGGCTTCTGTGATTGACTATCCATACACATGTGGCAGATACACACAAATAAATAAATAAATAACACTCTTTTTTTTAAAGCTCTCCAAACTCAAGGAATTGAGCTATATTGGCTGGCGGAATGTTTACCTAGTGTGCACACAGACCTGGCTTTGATATCCAGCTTATAATGAACTGGACATGTTGGTGCATGCCTGTAATCCCAGCAGTCAGGAAGTGGAGGGGGGAGAATCAGAAGTTCAAGATCATCTTGAACTACATGTTGAGTTTGAGGCAATCTAGGATTCATGTCTCATAAAAGAAAAAAATACATCCAAATTCCATCACATCACAACGGTGCTCCTTGTAGTTTATTAATTTCCTCATTGATTCATTCATTCATATAACAAACTCTATCAAGCACTTAGTAGTGAATGATGGTCTCAAAATGTGTTTGTTTCTCGAACAGAATCTTTCCCTTACAGGACCAGCATGTCAGTAATGTGTCATGTAGGAAGAGCTAAGGAGGTCTAAGAAGACAGACTCAGACCAAACTTCATCCCCCTCTCCTCTCTTGTTTGTTCATTTGTTTCAGGCAGGGTTTCTCTATGTGGTCCCAACTGTCCTGGAACTCACTCTGTAGACCAGGCTGGCCTCAAAATCACAGAGATCCACCTGCCTCTGCCTCCCAAGTGCTGGGATCAAAGGTGAGCATCACTACCAGGCTCATCCTTGTCTCTTAAAGTAGTCCAGGCCACTCCCCTCCTTGAGATAATTGGCAGCCAGGCTCCTTTTATCCTGCCTCTCTATGTCCCAGGGTCTAGGCTTACTCCAGAGAAAGCAAAGGTAAGTAGGTGAAGAAAGTGAGGAAGAACGCACACTCCCCGACGAGAACATGCTTTCCTTCCTTCACTAGCCACGGCAATAAAATGGCATGGGGTTCCATCATCCTGTGGAGAATCTGGGAGATTAGGGAACTATAGCCCAAGACTGAAAAGCGGAGGCGGAGTCTCTGGCAGGCTTTTTACTACTCTACTCAGATTGCTTGATTCTGGCTCTGCCAATTACTGCTGGGCCAGACTTATGGCCCAACACAGTCATGTTAAGGAGAACAAATGTCTCCCACTTGAATATCAAAAATTCCATCAGTAACATTTCAATCCCTTTTCTGAGTCAGTCTTTGTTTTTTTTTTTTTTTTATGAAGCTTACCTGTAGGGGTGACACATGGAGTTCTCAATCCTTAAAGAAGCTTATGAGATTTTCTATTTCATTCTGTGCCATAGGAAATACCAGCTTACCTGGTTACCCAAGAAGCTTTGATGAAGGAATAAGAAAAGGAGGCAGGAAAGGTAAAGTCTTGACTATTTAGCCACAGTCACTCTCCTAAGTCAAGGTAACACTTTCAGAGAGCTTCCAAGCTACACACCATCCTTTCCTGGGAGAAAAGAATGGCCTTGGTTAATTATACAAGTAGCTAAATGTCAGGGGTAATCAAGAAGATGAGAGCAGCTCATCAAAGCCTGTCTGGAAAGAGAAGTCTATTTAAAAGCTAAACGGGAACATTCTGAAAGGTGGTCCCTGAAAAGAACGATTTCTCCTGGCTGGTTTTATTCTACTGCAGTGGTCCACTCTTTGCTGTCAGTCGGAATGACTACTTTACTCAAATTGAATGGCATTAATCCCTTGAGAAACACAGGTACTGTCTACACTTCCACCTCCTAGGATTCAAAATGATTGGGGGGGGGGCTGATTCGGAGCTTTTAAGGAGCTGATCTATTGGGAGCTCACCAAGGCCAGCTGGACTATGTCTGAAAAAGCATGGGATAAAACTGGACTCTCTGAACATGGCGGACAATGAGGGCTGATGAGAAGCCAAGGACAATGGCACGGGGTTTTGATCCTACTTCATGTTCTGGCTGTGTGGGAGCCTAGCCAGTTTGGATGTTCACCTTCCTAGACATGGACAGAGGGGGGAGGACCTGGGACTTTCCACAGGACAGGGAACTCTGACTGCTCTTTGGACTGGAGAGGGAGGGGGAGAGGAGTGGGGGGAGGGGGAGAAGGGTGGGAGGAGGGGGAGGGAAATGGGAGGCTGGGACGAGGGGGAAATTTTTTTTCCTTTTCTCAATAAAAAAAAATAAAATATATAAAAAAAGACTTTTTAAAAACATGTGTCCAGTCATTAGTATGTTTGGGTATGTGAGTGCCATGGCACTCATGTGGGGGTCAGAGGACAATTTGTAGGAATTGATTGTCTTCTTCCACCATGCCAGCTCTGGGAATTGAACTCAATTCGGCCAGCTTGACAACAAGTACCCCTTTACCTACTGAAGCTTCTCGAAGGTCCTTAGTCTTCCCTAACATTGCTATGCCCTAGAGGAGGAAATGCAAATACAGAGCTATAGTGCAGAGTCCTAAACATCAGCCTGTAACCTCATGTGCCTCGTATACTCTTATTATAGGGGTTCCCCTAAATAAAACCCCTATAATAAGACTCCTGCAATAATAACAGCAATCCCTTTCAAAGAGCAAATTGTCAGAGTATTTCTTAACAGTGAGTTTGTTGGCTAAACCACAAGAGAAAATAATCCTGGACTTTTATTAGCCATCACATCTTTTCCAATCCTATCTTAAAACAATTTGTGCAGTACAAAGACCACCTCAATCCCTTCAACAAAGGACAGGAAAACATGTGCTGACCCGGTGTTTCTGACTGTAATCTTGTAATGCTATGCCCTGGGACCATTGCTTCCTTAGTAACGCTCTTTACTGTCAAATGGACAACTTGATCAGGATGATGTTTACCTTTAATAAAGATTTCAAGAGAGGAGCAATCTGAGGAATAAATCGGATTTGTTTTTAAAGACAGGACCCCATGTAGCCCAGGCTGGTCTGAAACTCCCTGTGTAGGAGAGAATGACTTTGAACTCTTGATCCTCCTGCCTCCACCTCTTGAGTGGTTTACAAGAGTACACCATCACACCTACACAGCGGTCCACCAACTCAGCCAAGAACCTTCTTTGAAGCTGCTGGAACAAAGGACCAAAGAACCAGCTGTGATGGTGTATGCATTTTTTCCAAGATTTATGCTTTATTACTTTTAATTATGTAGGATTAGGGTGGTATGTGCCAGTGAGTACAAGTGCCTGAAGAAACCAGAAGAGTCAGAGCTAGAGTTATAAGCAGCTGTAAACTTCCCAGCATGGATACATAGAACAGAACACAGATCCACTTCGAGGACAATATGCAATATGTACTCTTAACCACTGAGCCATCTCTCCAGTCCACTGGTGCATGCTAGAATCCAAAAATTTGGAAAGTAGAGCTAGGAAGATCACAAGTTCAAGAGCACCCTGGGCCATAGAGCAAGTTAAGACTGATGCGGTGGTTGAAATGGGTAAGGCCACATAGACTCATGTGTGTGAATGTTTAGTACAAAGGGAGAGGCACTATTCGGAAATGTGGCCTCATTTGGAGGAAGGGTGTCACTGTAGGGGCAAGCTTTGAGGTCTTTATACGCTCAAGCTATGCACAATGAGGGACACGGTCTCCTGTTGCTGCCGGCAGATTAAAATGTAGAACTCTCAGCTCCTCCTCCGGCACCATATTTGTCCTCACACTACCATGTCCTGTCATGCTAATAATGAACTAAATTTTTTAAACTGTAAACCAGCCCCAATTAAATATTTCCTTTATAAGAGGTGCCATGGTCATGGTGTCTCTTCATAACAATAGAAACCCTAACTAAGGCAGGGCAGTGGTGGCTCATGCCTTTAATCCCAGCACTCAGGAGGCAGAGTCAAGTGGATCTCTTTGAGTTCCAGGTCAGCCTGGTCTACAAGAGCTATTTCCAGAACAGGTTCTAAAGCTACAGAGAAACCCTGTGTCAAAAATAAACAAAAAAGAAAGAAAGGAAGGAAGGAAGGAGAAAGAAAGAAAGAAAGAAAGAAAGAAAGAAAGAAAGAAAGACCCTAACTAAGACACCTACCTACATGAGATCTTGACTCAAAAATAAAACATAAAAAAGATACAGAATATACAAAGCATCACAAACTTGATAGCTTCACAGACACAAATGTATTGTGTTTAGAGGCCAGAACTCTAAAATAAAGATTGTAACTTTGTAGTTTTCTCTGGACCACCAAATAGTTCCCCAGTTAAAGACAAGGAGACTCATTAATTATGAATGCTCGGCCTTAGCTTAGGCTTCTCTCGCTAGCTCTTTTAACTTAGTTTAACATGTTTCTCTTCATTTATGTTTTGCTATGAGACTTTTTACCTTTCTTTCATTCTAAATTTCCTACAATCCTGCTTCCTCCATGTCTGACTGACTGGCCACTGGCATCTCCCTGGCATCTCTTTTTCTTTCTTCCTCCTTTCCAAGCTTAATTTCCTTCTCTTACACTCCCTGCCAGGAAGTCCCGCCTATAACTTCTCTCTTACTATTGACCTTCAGCTTTTTATTAGACCAATCAGGTGCCTTAAGCAGGCAAGGTAAAACAGCAATACATCTTTTCATAATCAAATAAATGCAACACACATTTACATAGTTAAACTAATATTTATTCTACAACATAAACAAATGCAATATATTTTTAAATAGTTAAATAATGCAACATATCTTTTCATAGTTAAAAATATGCTATAACATTTTTCCCTTTTGTCTAAATAAAAAGAGAGATTTTAGTTTTAACAAAGTAAGACTATGCAATAAGAACAATTATCAAGTAAGAATTACATTTACAAGATCCAATTCATTTGCATTTGGCAAATACAGAGAAAATATTGCATTATCTATCCTATCTTGGTGAATCCAAAATTGTGTTCTTAATTTATTTTTCATCCTAATTTGTATTATCAACCCAAAATTATCTTTTTAGACATCAAAACATTTTCTTAAAAAATTTAAGCTTTTATGTTTCTCAACCATATAAACATTGCATCTCTTATGTAAGTTTCTTTTCTTAATTTGGAAATAAGGAAAACTATTAACTATTTCATCTTCAACTCCATCAGAGACCTGAGAAGGATATAATATTACCTGAGTAAACAAGAAGTGCAGAACAAGCAACTTCCAAAACTATAGAAATAACAAAAGCAGCTTTCTACCTGGACAGTCACCCAAGGTTCCTATGCAATGTTGAGGAATCTAGGCCTACAGTCCTAGAATATCTAACAGACTTTTCTGTGAAGCAGGAATTTTGAAGGAATGTACCACCTTCTCTTGGCAAGGTTCATCAATCTTTTTCCTTTGTGTTTTTACAGTATACTGTCAGCAGTCAAGGTGTGTGTGAGTGTGTGTGTGTGTGTGTGTGTGTGTGTGTGTGTGTGTGTGTGTTCATATCACACAAGCATGAGAGCCTAAATTAGGATCCCTAGCTCCCAAGGAAAATTTCAGACACAATAGTGCAAACATATACTTCCAGAAAGGTGGGTGGCTGAAGAATGAGACCCTATCACAGAAAATAAGGTGAAGCATGATTAAGGAAGAAAACATCAACCTCTGGTCCTCAGTGCACACACATATGCACAATTTCATGCACACATGTGTGCATACCCCACACTCACATGCAGACACACATACATCATTATATATATATATATATATATATATATATATATATATATATACACACATACACAACACACACACAGAGTAGTCATAGAATGACTTCACCTCTAAGCTTAATACATTCAAGTTTGTATGATGATAATAATATAATATATAAATTAGTACTTAAATAAAAATTGAAATAAAACAAGGGCAAGTCTTATTTGGCAGATAACAGATTATGTGATATGAAAGCAAAGACACTGGGAAATTACTCTATGTAAACATTAATCTTCAGATGTCTACAATTCAATTCTGAGAGATTGGGTTTTTTTGCCTTGTTTTTCTTTTGGGTTGAACAATGACTCTTTTCCTCATACCCCCACTTTAAAAGCCAATAATGTGGAGCTGGGGAGATGTCTCAGTAATTAAAAGCACTTGCTGCTCATGCAGAGGACCCTGGTTTGGTTCTTAATATCACATAGCTGCCTACAACTTTAATTCCAATTCCAGGGAATATAGCACCCTCTTCTGACCTCCTTGGGCACCAGGCATGTACATGGTACACATACATACAGCAAGGCAAATATTCATAAAAAATCATATAACAAAGATGGACACAGTTGTGAAAAACCTATATGCCTAACTAGCACTCAGGTAGCTGAGGCAGGAGAATTATGAGTTCAAAGTTATTTGGACTACATAACAAGTTATTGGTCAACCTTAGTATAGTCAGATTTTTCTTTGGGCCATCAGCTCACAAATAACAACACAGAGATTATTAATATACATATAGACATATGTGTATATAAATATACACACATGTATATGTATATATAATATAACACATTTCATAGATAGTGTATGTTCTAGTTAGCCTTAATTGTCAAATTGGCATAGCCTAGAATCATCTGTGAGAAGTTTCAATTGGGGGAAATACCTAGACCAGAAAGCTCGCTGATTATGAGTCTAAGAGAGTGTGAGTGAGCAGCATTCCTCCATGGCTCCTGCCTTGAGTTCCTGCCCTTATATAACTGGCCTGGCAGAAATGAAGATATTCCAAAGAGACAATCTGACTGTCAGATGATCAAAACAATGAACCCCAATGAAATGGAAATTTCCCTAGGAATTTCATGTTAAGAGAAGGAAAATGTGCCAACCAGAGAAGAAACTTGGCTCCAGGAAAGATATTTCATGCAGTTCTAACATCTTCTCAGTATCCAGATGAGACTGAAGCTGATGGGTCAACAGTGGGTGTGACCACGCCTTGACCAAGACTGCTTAGATGTGGATACCCTTGGTCCTCTATGTAAGCTTCTATCTCACTTCAGAAGCCTGAAGTAGGGGGAGTCCCTGGATCTAATCATCCCTCTTCCCAATGTGGCCCGATTGAAAACACCCCCTTTTTCTGCTGTCCATAATTAATTTGGCTGTTTTAATTGGCTAATGAGAACAAGCTGCCAAGCCTGGCTTGTTCCCAAGTTCAGTAACACTGATGTTCCTCAGTTTGTAAGATTAAATAACCTCTTTTATCCTTAAGGAGCTTTTAGTCAGAATATTTTATCAAATCAAGAAACTGAAACTAAAACTGTACCTCCCTAATAGGAGGTGACAAGCCCTTAAGAAGTCTAGTCCCATGCAAGAATGGGAATTATGGGAAAAGAAAGGAGTTTGAGAGCAGAAAGAAGGATGAATGAGTTAAACGATGGAATAGAAGCAAAAATGGAAATAATCTCAAATATAATTTCTACAAAATACATACTTTATATAAAAGCTCATGGGGACCCAGGGCAGCCTGGCCACACATGTGGGGCCCAGGGCAGCCTGCCCATACATGTGGGGCCCAGGCCACATAGCTGCCATAGCAGACAGCACTGGGCTCTAGGAAAAGCCTCAAGTTGGCACCACTCAGGATCAAACCATTCAAAGGAAATTAATTCCTAACATTCCAACCATTGTAGATAGGATCACCTGCCAGCACATACCCATTGCTTTTCACCAGGACACCCCTAGACAAATGTCAGCCAATCAGGAGTCCTGAACCTTAGAAATCCCTCACCCCCACCTTTACTACTATAAAAACCCAACACTAACTGAGCTTGGGTCTCTCCAATCACTCCAATACGATGGACACACGGAGAGTCAGAGCTTGCAAACTTGTGTAAGAATAAAGGCTCTTCGCTTTCACATATGGGACTCGGTCTCCTAGTTGGTTCTGGGTGCACTCTGTGATCTGGGTGTAACACCTCACAACCTGACCCAGTCTTGAGACAAATTAAGAAAGCCACATCACTGGGTAAAAAAATTTTATGAGATCACCATGGTATATACAGTTTATCATTAATGGAAACATTGTTAACTGACATATGAATACACACACACACACACACACACACACATCCATAAGCATACAGAAAGCAAGGGAAAAACGAAAAAATGTAAATAGATAACCCTTCAAAAGTGCACATCACTATGTGAGCACTAGGGATTTTCAAGCTAGTCATACCTCGTGAAGAAATGGAGATAACCTCTGAAGTGAGATCTGAAAGGGAAGCCTTTATAGCTGTAATGAACTTACAAACTGGGAGAACTCGCCAAGTTCTCCAGCTTTGTCACGGAAAAAGGACTTTCTTTCGGAGTCATGGGCCATCCCTCCTCCTCCCGTCTCAAATGATTCCAGGACACTCAGAAAGAAGCTCATCTGCATCTGGTGACCCCTTCTGAAAGACAGCAGGAGATGGCAGAGCAGCTTGCCAGCAAGCCAGTTTCAGAGCGGGATTAGTCGGCCTTTGTTAGAGAATGAATACCTGAGACAAACTACCTCAGGAAGAAAAGAGGCTTATTTAGCTTCTGCTTTTAGAGGCCAACTCTCCAAACAGAGCTCTGGCTGTGTGGAGGCGTCCAAGATGGGTGGCAGGAACACCTGACAGACAAGAGCAAGATAGAGCACTGGGCTTGCTCTTTTTAAAGCAGCCCTCCCTCAGGAACTCCCTAGTTCCTTTTGAAGGTAGGGCCCCCAATAACCCAAAGACCTCCAACAGGCCCCTACTTTTAAAGGTTCCATAGTATCTCCCTTTATCACCATTCTAGGAGCTGAGCCTCCATTCACAGGAGGCCCTGCCTCAAAAAACAAACAGGGCTTATGAGCTAAGTAAAGGTTCTTGGCAACAAGCCTGACGAACCGAGTTCTATCCCCTACTTCCACGTGAGGAGGGAACAGACTCCTGAGAGTTGTCCTAAGACCTTCATGTGTATGTTGTAGTGTCCACAGGCCCCATGTGTACACACATGCGAACACACACACAAATTCTTTATTTATTTTTATGCATATTGGTGTTTTGCTTGATTATGTTTGTGTACCATGTGCATGCCTGGTGCCCACAGACATGAGAAGGGAGAATTGAATCCCTTGGAACTTGAGTTAAGGTGGTTATGAGCTGCCAAGGGGGTGCCAGGAAAAAATAAAAACAGAGTCCACAAGGGGTGCACCCACCCACGGAGACAGTGGGGCTGATCTATTGGGAGCTCACCAAGGCCAGCTGGACTGGGACTGAAAAAGCATGGGATAAAACCGGACTCTCTGAATATGGCAGACAATAAGGGCTGCTGAGAAGCCAAGGACAATGGCACTGGGTTTTGATCCTACTTCATGTTCTGGCTTTGTGGGAGCCTAGCCAGTTTGGATGTTCACCTTCCTAGACCAGGATGGAGTGGGGAGGACTTTGGACTTTCCACAGGGCAGGGAACCCTGCTGCTCTTCAGACTGGAGAGGGAGGGGGAGAGGAGTGGGGGGAGGGGGAGAGGAGTGGGAGGAGGGGGAGGGAAATGGGAGGCTGGGAGGAGGCGGAAATTTTTTTTCAATAAAAAAAAAAAGAAAAAAGAAAAAAAACTGGGAAAAAAAAAACAGAGTCCTCTGGTAGAGGACCCAGCACTATTACCCATATCTCCTGCCCAATTTTTTTCATTTATAAAAATAGACACTGTCTTTTCCCATCCTCCTTCCATACCCTGGGAACTCCACCGATGGAGACCCAGCCTTGCTACTTCCTGTGGCCCCTCTCAGCCCTACCTTCCAGGCCATCCTCACTCTTGTGTGACAAAACACCAAACAGACAGGACTAGAAAAGAAAGTGCCCATGAAACACTGAACACAGAACAAGAAAAGATTAAAAGCTGCGAGGGGAAAAAAATGAGTAACAAACATATAAAGGCAAACCCATTAGAATAACACTTAACTTCTCAATGGAGACTCTGGAAGGCAGAAAAGCCTAGACAGATGTTCTAGAAGCTCTGAGAGACTACAGATGCTGCCCGAGACTACTATATCTAGCAAAACTAGCAATCGCAATAGATGGGGAAAGAAAATTATTCCACAGTAAAACCAAATTTAAGCAGTGCCTAGCTACAAATCCAGCTCTATAGAAAGCACTAGAAGGAAAACTTCAGTCTGAAGAGGTCAACCACACCCAAGAAAACACAAGGAATAAATAATCCCAGACCAGTAAATCAAAAGAAGAGGGAAAAGCCTATACTATAACAAGACAGTAACAGGAATCAATAAACACTGTTCATTGACGACTCTCAAGGTTAATATTCTCAATTCCCAAATTAAAACATAGTCTAACAGATTGGATTAGAAAACAGAATCTATCCTTCTGCTGCATACAAGAAAACACACCATACCATCAAGGGGAGACATTACTTCAGGTAAATGGACGGAAAAGAGTATTCCAAGCAAATGGACTCAAGAAGCAAGCAGGTGTATGTAGCCATTTTAATATCTGAAAAAGTACACTTTAAACCAAATGTAATCAGAAGAGACAGAGAAGGACTCTATACACTCATCAAAGGAAAAGAATATATGGTTATGGAGAAATGGGGGAAGATTGGGGTGACAGAATTAAAAGGGGGTGGAAGAGAGGGAACATGAGGAGGGACAACTAACAATAAAGGCTATTTGAGGGGTCATATGGGAACTTACTACTGTAGAATATATACATATATGAAAGAAATATAAATGGGGTCACCAAATAATGGGGGAAACAATGCCCAAACTAGACATCTTTTGCCACCAAGTGATATCTTCCAGTTCCAGGAGTGGTTTATATCAAGTTGAATTATTGGCCAAAGGGGTCCTATGGAATCCTCAAATATCTTAGGCTTTTGCCAAAGCTCTCCACAAACTGATAGTAAGGCCCTATTGCTGAAGACAACATTTACATATCTCATGGAACATGGAGACGTCAAGAAGGTGTCTAACTAGAGCCTTCATCCCTACTGACTAGTATTCGTGGGACTGGAAGGTACTCGGCACACTACCAAAGGAGAAAGTAAATAGCATAGCTCCAAACCCTGTGATCTCCAATAGTGACCTGCCTTCGTGGCACGCTACTGCAATGGAGGCATAAATGTGAGAGTAACCAACCACTCATTGATTGTATTAAAGGCTCAATCCGTGAGATGGAACCCATGCCTGACATGCTCAGGGGCAGGAACCCAGGACTAGATAGCCCAGGGACCTATCGGAAAACCAAATACTACTGTTCTGTTAAGACAGAACAGTAGTATTTGGTTTTAGTAGCAATAAAATTACTCCTAATGACATACTGTTCTACCCATAGACCAGTGCGTCACTCAGCAATCATCAGAGAAGTTTGTTCTTGTAGTTCATGAGAACTAACACAGAGACTCACAATAGGACAATGTGCAGAGGGCGAAAGACTGGATTACTCAGTCCTAAACAGGAATGTCTTCATCAAATCCCTCTCCTCAGGGGCCAGAGAACCCTATGGAAGAGGAGGCAGGAATAAGAGCAAGAGGAGATGGAGAAAATCAAGGCAAGTGTCTTTCAGACACATCAGGACTGACGTACTTTATGAACTCACAGACTATGTCAGCATGCGCAGGACCTACACAGAATCAAGCCAAACTGGGTCCCAACCCTGAAAGGAGGACATGAACACAGGATCCCACTGGACAAGGGCTCCTAACCGAGAAACTATCTCCAACTGACACTTTCAAAGGAAAAATTTGTTTTCTCCAATGAAGTCTCACCCTTAACCACCCTTAAGGATAGGCCCCATGCCCAGCAGTAGATTGCCAACACAAAACAAACTCAATGGTAACCTTGTAGACTTTTTGTCTTATACTATTTGGATATTTTTGTCTTATAGTCTTTTGCATGTATATTATAGCTTCTGATTTTGTGGGGTGTGTGTGTGTGTTTTCTTGGGTTCTTTTCCTTTTTTGGTGTGTTTGGGGTTTTTGTTTGTTTGTTTGCCTGTTTGCTTTGAGTTCGGTGGGTAGGAAGAGTCTGAGAGGAGTTGAGGGAGGGAAAATCGTGATCAGAATACACTGTATGAACAAATATTTTCAATTAAGAAAAAAAAAGACCCAGGGGCCATCTGGAATTTATTTCACTTCCAGAAAAGCAGCTTGCAAAGAAATGCTTTTGACAAGTAAAGCTGTTCAGATGCCCATGGAGGTTCATTTGATCACACATCCGACGGTGGTCACAGAGCTGACAGGAGTTCTAAACACAGCCTGCTCCTTTGACCTCTGTCTTCGTGACTTCACTTCTAAAGCAACGTGTGGCTATACATTTCCAGGACCATGACCAAGACGCCCTGGAAAAAAAAATAATTGGATCCTGTTTTTCCACTTTGCCCACCCCACCCCTAACAGCATCATTAAGCAGGCCTTATCCTTGTTTGCTTTTGATACTCGCTGGTTACCGCCAACCCCATTGCCCTTTGCCTGCCTCTTGCTCTGACTCTTCTTTTCCAATGAGTCAGCTGCTTCTTGCCCCTCCCTCACCTTCCCCTTGATAACCTCAGTGCTCCAAGTGGACTTCTTGTAACAGCCAGGTGCACTTGCAAAATGCTGCAGCTTTCGGTTAACTTGACAGAGGTCCTTACACAACCGTGATAATTCCGGGTCTATCAGCAAAATTAACCAATTTTATTGATCAGCCGTAGGACTTATGAAGATATGGTGACTTTTTTAAAGAAAAAAGATAGTGTTTCACTGAGTAGCCCTAGCTAACCTGGAACTCACTATGCAGACCAGGCAAGCTCTAAACTCACAGGTAGCCACCTGCCTCTGCCTCCCAAATGCTAGGATTAAAGGCATATGCCACTATGGCTGGTAAATAGGTGTTGGGAGCTGTGAACCCCCAGATCCTGAATTTCTTGTAAACAACTTGTTTTCCCCTGATCTGAGTGCCTACAGCTGCTCTGAGCATGAGACCTTCAGGCGTTCCTTATGGCAGGGGAATGGTTTCTGGTGCGTTTGGCTGGGGCGTGGTTATCTCTGTATAAGCTGCCCCTGGACACAATAAAGGGGGCATTCTTGGGGCATTCCTGCACAAGGATGACCTGTGTCTCTGTCCGTCTGTCTTCGTGTATTTCAATCTCCAGCCCCTTCAGGAACTGTATGGTGGCGCATAGAGGGCAGACGGGCGTAGTGTGCCGCAAAAAGGTCTTTTAAAAAGAAACATATACATTTTTTGTCCTGCAGGTATGGGACTAGAGTGCAGGATGTGAGTGTGGAGATCAGAGGACACCTCTGGGTATGGCTTCAAGGTTAGTCACTGAGTCATCTCACCAACCCTAAAAGAACTTCTTTTAATTTGAAATCCTTCCCCTATTTATACATTTATACGACAGAATAATGAGCTTTGTGGTATTTTAAAGATTTATTTTTTAAAAGATATTTTTTTTTTATCGTGTATGACAGGGTACTCCCATGCATATACACACAAGTGTATGCAGGTGCCCAAGGAGGCCAGAAGAGGGCACTAGAGTGGTTGTGAGCTGCCTCATGTGGATGTTGAGAACTGAACTCAAAATTTTCTAGAAGAGCATTGAGTACTCTTAATCTCTGAACCTTCTTTCCACCCCATACTACTTGTTCTTTTGTTTACTTAATTAATTTTTATTTAAAAATTTTACATAATATACTATCATTATATTCTTTCCCTTCCCAACTCCTCCCAGATCCTTCCCACCCCTCTCTTACACACACACACACACACACACACACACACACACACACACACACACACAAATAAAAAACCATGGAGTCTTTTTCACACTGGCCCAACTACTACCAGGCATGGGGCCTGCCCTGGAGTGGGTTGTTATACCCAGTGAGACTCCATTGGTGACAACTGATTCTCCCTTTCCCAAAAGGGTCTCAATTGCAAACATTTTTTCAGTTAGGGGTGGGACTTTGTGTCCACTCTCCCTTGTTAGTGCTGAGATTCTGTCTGGTTTGAAGCTGTGCATGTCTTGTGTGTGACGCCATAGTCTCTATAAGTTAATATGCGCATCAGTCCCGTTGTGTCTGCAACATGACGTCTCCTCTGGCTCTTCCTGTCTTTGTGCTAAATTCTTCTCTCTCTGCCCTCAACCAAGCTCCATCATTTTAAAAAGCTGTTATTTAGAGACAAACTCTGACAAGATAGCTGAGGCTAGCCTGGAACTCACAGGACCCCTGTCCCATCCGCCTTAGTGCTGGGTCCAGGTGGTGGAAGGAGCGCATTGAATCCTGCCAGCTGTCCTTGAACCTCCACATGCGCACTGTGGCACTGGTATACCTCCTCACACACACACACACACACACACACACACACACGCACATAAACATACACTAAACAAATAATACTTGATTTTTAAAAGTATTTTTAAAGCAGGTCTGTGAATGCCAACTAGTAAATGTTATTCTGAACGTGGTGGAGACCTCCAGGGGCATGCTTTCTCAGTCACATGTGGAAGGAGATGGAACAAAAGAGAATATGAATATCACAATGGACCTCTGTCCATGGCAGAAATCTTGCCCCAGGCCACTGTAGCACAAATAATAAAAGCCCAGAGATGGATATTGGGGTTCAACCTGAAGATCAAAAAAGCAAAGCAGCCAAGACACTGGCTCTTGCCTCTACCTCAGACTGAAATGGCGATCCTGCCTCCAGGAATCCTCTGATTGAGACTGAGAGCGACACTTGTCTCCTCCTGTTTTATGTTCCTCTCTAGGGCTGAGGTTAAAGGCATGCACCACCACCACCCAGCCTCTATGGCTAACTAGTGTGACTGCTGGGATGAAAGGTGTGTACCACCACTGCCTGGCTTGTATGGCTGACCAGTGTGGCTGCTTTACTCTCTGATCTTCAGGCGAGCTTTATTTACTAAACTACAAATGAAATATCACTCCAGGCCAGTGAGGACAGCTGGAAAACAGCCTGTTTCCAAGTCTGACTGGAATTTAACAGCAGCCAAGTATTAAGTGTGGTATGAAAGCAACCCTGTCACCCCAGAGCTCTGTAATCACCCTTCCTTCTCTCATTTTGATCACCTCACCTCCATACTTAGCCCCAGAGGCTACCTTTCTCTCACACTCCAGCTGAATAACAGCTCAGGATTTTTTTTTTCCTTTTTGTTTCCATGACAGAGCCCAGAGTTGAAAACTTTAAGAAAGAAAAGAAAAGAGAAAGGAAAGTTCAAAAAGAGTCCATTTTCCCAAATACAGATCTAGGATCTAAAAATCTCCCCCCTCACGAAGGATCCAGTAACATACAGACAGAAATTAGTAAAAGCTACCTTCTTCCCCCAGTTTTCAGACAAGACAGGATTACCCAAAAGTGTCCCCATCCCAAGAAGTGACTCTCCTCAGTCCTCTCTGATCCCACCATTCCGAGCTCTTGGATATGTCTCTCTTAATTTCCCCAACTTCTGCCAGCTTCAGTGGCAGGTGCCTATAATTCCCCCACTCTTGGGAGATAGATGGAAGCAAGAGGATCAGGAGTTCAAGGTCATCCTTGCTACACAGTGAGTTTGAAGCCAGACTGGAGAAATCTCATATACTCTTCATACATATATACATACCCCTAAACAAAGAACTATAGTGAACTAAGGACTCTCCGATCTGGACAAATAGTCTTCCCTGGGGATGGGCTCCCTAATGAATTATCTAAAATCATATACATATGGGTAACTGGAAACAGACAGAGCAAGATATATTTATATATTTTTGAACTTATGTATGAAACAATAACAATTAATAAAGTAGTAACACTTTTAAAAAAGAGGTCATGAATTTGAGAAAGATCAAGGAAGGGGTACATAGGAAGGGTCGGAGGGAAAGGAAAAGGGGAAATGATGCAATTATATTTTCATTTCAAAAAAAAAGAAATATATAAAAGCAAAAACTAATGCCGGTTTGAATACTCAAACAGTTCTTTGATTATTTATTGAGATACATATAAGCTAGGTTGATTTTTAACCAAGCATTCCAGACAGTTTCAATTTAAAAATACCACATCCTCTATTTCTCATCAGGACAGTTAGACTCATTAGAGCCCACTCAGGCTTCGGAACCACTTCTCTCTTTATCTCCATTACCCTTTAATATACTTAATGCCTAAACTTCCTCTTTGATTCTGAGTAATTTGGATTTTATGACTGGCCCAAATGATAAATTTTTAACTTTCAACATGTCTCCAGTCTATGTCTGCTATGATAATTTCCCTTTCAATGTGGCTTGCAAGTTTATGCATGCCTTTCAAATGTAAATGCAGGAACGGAGAGCAGTGTGTGTTTAAGACAATGGCATTCGTGGGATGTCATTGCTGAGCTGAGATGCTACAGGACTGCAAGTCTCTCATCCCTCTCCCATTCTCTAGATTTTTTTTCCTACAAGTCTTCAAAAACTCAGCCTCCACAAATGGAAGTAATCATCCTCAAACATTTTCTCTTACCCTCTGTATTCTATGAATGATAGGATCTGGACAGCGAACACACATCTGCTATGTGAGTCTCCCCATCAGATCAGGACCCCTAGGTCTTTTTCAGCTCCATACCCCCCAAATCCTAGCGCAGGACACTGGTATACAGAAGTGTTCGCTGTTTCTTCAACTAATAATGGAAAGAACAATGAGGTTCTGGTTATCCTCTGTGCTGGTTACTTTTAGCTGTCGATTTGACACAGCCTGGAATCACCTGGGAAGAGAGTCTGGGTGGTGCATACCTTTAGTCCCAGCACTTGGGAGTCCGAGTCCAGCCTGGTCTTTAGAGGCGAATTCCAGGCCCCAGGGCAGCCAGGGCTACACAGAGAAATCCTGTCTCAAAAAAAGCCCAAAAACAAAAAAGAAAAAGAAAAGAAGGAAGGAAGGAGACTCTTAATTAGTAATTAAGTGGCCAGGTCTGTGGGGTATTGTCTTAATGGTTGAATTGTTAATCTAATTAATCTTTATCAATAAACAAATCAGGAGTCAGAATTGGGTAAAAGCATGAATGATCAGAGAAGCAGCAGAGCAGCCACAGTCGCTCCCTACATCTCCAGTTCCTCCCACCAAAAGTGCTGATTTCCTCTCTCAGCCCCACCTTACCACTTTCTGTCCTGTCTCCTCTCTCTACAGTCCTCCAAACCTCTATGGTCAGCTGGTGACTAACGCTGCCCTCTGACTCCAAGTAAGCTTTATTCATCAGAACACAATCAAAATATCACACAACAATTGATTGATGCAGGAAGCCCGAGCCCATTGTAGGCTATGCCGTTCCATAGACAAGGTTCTTTAACAATATAAGAGAGGAGAGAGGAGCTGTCAATAAGCAAAAATGCATACATTCTTCTCTTGTTCTTGACTGTGGATTGTTAGATTCAGCTTCTTGAAACTCCTACTGCCTTAACTTCCCCACCATGATGGAGAATAACGTTGCTTTGAAAGTTGAACAAACCCTTTCTTTCCTAAGTTGCTTTTTGTTAGGGTATTTTATCATAGCAACAGAAATAAAACTGAGAAATCCCCATAAGAAAAATGAGCCCCTATCTAACTTAAACATGCTGGCCATTTCAACCCCATCCAGTCTGTCCAAGCCAAAATTGATGAAGGGCCTTGTTAGCACCAGTAGAAAGAGAGTCACCGGAAGCCACATGTGCTCAGGAAGATTTTTGGCCCCTGTCCACTTCCCAAGAACAGTATTCCTCACAAAAACTCGGGTTCTTTTGAGCAGGCCACACAATGGACCTGTTGCCTCTGTTCCCGAGTCCCTACTGGATGGACCCCAGTCACACCCTAAATAAAGCATCTCAATGTTCTGCCTTCGGGAATGAGACTCTTTATGGGTCATTCTGTTTCCGTGTAGGGGTCTTAGGTTGGGTTTGCTTTCTCTGATAAAGGATTAAAAGGAAACAAGTCATAGTCACAGCAAGCAAACAAGTTTGATCAAAAGGGGAAAGTGTGTGTGCACATGAGTACACATCCAAGAAGACAGGTTCCCAGAAATAGAGAAAGGATCCAGAAACCCAAATCCATTTCCCGTTGGAGGGTTGGGGCTTTAAGTGGTTTTGATGTTCTGGTCTTTCTCCTCTAGTTTTGTATGGTCAGCTTGGACAAAGAAGAGTGGGCTGATTGGTTCACAGTCCATGGCCAAAGGCCTGCCTAAAACATTTCCAGGCAGGACAGGCAACGTGGGGAAAGAAACACTGCCACATCTTTGTCCTGGGTAAAGAAGACAGAAGTACACCATCCTGTTTACTTATGGCCTGTTTTCCTAGCTGCCTGGAGGTCTAGGTGATGTCTGACTCCTACATTCCTACAGTTCATACCACCCTGCTCCAAGGCATTCTTGTACTTCACAAATGAACTATAGGAAATGTCACTCCCGTTTCCAATTACAAAACTCCAGCCAGGTCCAAGTAAGCATCTCAATGTCGAGTCAATTCAAACCGGTGCTTTCTTTTTTGTTTCTTGTGCCAGAACAAAATACCTGACAAAAAAGAACTCAACAGGGGGAGGGTTTGTTTTAGCTTACACTTCGAGGGGTTACATGCTGTCACCACAGGGAAAGCTTGGTGGCAGGAGCAAGTGACCATTTGCCCATAGTGCATCTGCAGACAGGAGAGCTCACAAGAAATAAGGCTGTGTGTATGCCTGCTGGCCAGAAGAGGGCACTAGACCCCATTACAGATGGTTGTGAGCCACCATGTGGTTGTTGGGAATTGAACTCAGGACCTTTGGTAGAGCAGGCAATGCTCTTAACCTCTGAGCCATCTCCTGGCCTGGGTCTGAAAAAGCATGAGATAAAACTGGACTCGCTGAACATAGCGGTCAATGAGGACTACTGAGAACTCAAGAACAATGGCAATGGGTTTTTAATCCTACTGCACGTACTGGCTTTGTGGGAGCCTAGGCAGTTTGGATGCTCACCTTACTAGACCTGGATGGAGGTGGGTGGTCCTTGGACTTCCCACAGGGCAGAGAACCCTGATTGCTCTTCGGGCTGATGAGGGAGGGGAATTGACTGGGGGAGGGGGAGGGAAATGGGAGGCGGTGGCGGGGAGGAGGCAGAAATCTTTAATAAATAAATAAAAAAGAAATAAGGCTGGACTATAAAACCTCAAGTCCCAGGGCTAGAGTGTGCACTACTGCAGAGGACCTGAGTTCAGTGTCTAACACCCTCATCCTGTGGTTCACAATCACCTGTTACTCCAACTCCACTCTCTAGACTCCATAGGCACCAACATTCCAAGGTACACATGCCCTCACACAGACACATACTCAAAAATAAATAAACCTAAAATACCTCAAGCCTTGCCCCCAGGAACTACTTTCTCCAGTGACGCTCCAGTCTAAAGATTCAACAGCTCTCCAAAACCGTGCAACCAGCTGATGCCAAGTGTTCTAAGACATAGGCCTATGGAAGGCATTTCATAACCAATCACAAATCATTTTTATTATTGGGACATAAGCAAAGCCAAAGTCCTGCCTGGGTCCCTGTACCTTACTTCTTCTCTGGTCAGATCACAAAGTCTGTCATGTTTAGACATGGATATTTGGAGTTTGTCTTTGTGGCCTAAGTACTTTTCATTCTCTTATAGAGTTATGACTGACAGCTTTATGAACAAGATTTTTTAAGATTTATATCTGTGATAACTTCTTTTGTATCCCAGGTTAATTTACAGCATTTCCAGTAATAAATTATTTTACCTTGAAACTTCTTTGTGAAATCAGGCTCAAACCCATATATATGCATGAAATATCTTATGGGTGTATAATCATAAAGTCTAGAGTTTAAGAAGCTGGCTCAGTTGGTAAAGTGCTTGACTTGCAAGAACAAGGACCTGAGTTTGATTCCCCAAACCCACATTTTTAGAAAGAGGGCATGCTAGTACGTGTTTGTGATTCCTGCCCTGGGAAGGCGAGACAAGTGGATCCCTGGGGCTTGCTAGCCAACCAGTGTGGCCTCTTGGCAATTTCTAGGATGGTGAGAGACCCTGTCCTCAAAAATGAAGGTGGATAGAGCCTGAGAAATATAGTTGGGTCTGGGGGCAAAGCACCCTTTCCCAAGATGTCTCAGCGGGTAAAGGTGTTTGCCCGCAAACCTGATGACCTGAGTTCATCCCTACCACATGGTGGAAGGAGAGCACATACTCCCACAGGCTGTCCTCAAAAGAAGTCCACATGAGTACTGTGGCTCTCAATCTCTCTCTTCCTCTCTTTTTCTCATACATATACAATTAAAAAATTAAAAACCGTACTTCCCAATTTGATAATATCTGAACTAAAAACAACAACAACAATTTACTCCCCCAGAAAACATTTTTAGCATTAAAGTGCACTTATCTATTTATATAGAGATTAGAAAAGCTCGATGAAACCACCATTCTGTTTAATATCTTGTACCTAACGAAGCACACCAGAGCATAAGCAGATAGTCAAAAGACAAGCTCCTATTAACAGGGACAGTGGTGCTCACCTGTAATCCCAGGATTGAAAGTTCAAGGTTACCCTTGACTACGTAGCCAGTTGGACAGCCTGAGCTACATGTCTTGAAAAAAAAAAAGATTCTTTCATTAAGAGAGTGTGTCATGCCTCTTCTCCAGCACATTGTTAGCACCCCCTTCCCATTGTCTGCCTGGCTCTACCCAACCCTTACAAATACAATATTAAAAGTGAACTAGCTGAAAGGAGTGCCAGTCAGTGGTCCATCACTGACAAAATACCTAAGATCAGTCAAGAGAGGCATGGTTTACTTTGGCTCCGTTTCAGAGATTTCAGTCCATGGCCACTTGGCTGTAGGAAGGTGGGATGTGGAAGGGAGGGAATGGCAGGACGAAGCTACTCTCCTGGTGGCGGCTAGGTAAAGAGAAAGAGAGAGAGATAGACAAGCTCTATCCTTCAAAGGTATGGGCCCAAGTGGCCAACTTCCCAAATGCAGCCCCATCTCCTAATAGCCTGTCATCTACAAACCCATCAGTAATCCATTAACGAATGTTAGGGCCCTCATGATATCATCAAGTCTTCATAGTGCCACCAGCCAGGGTCAAGTCATTCCACACCCAAACCTTAATGATGGAGAAACATGGGCCAGTGAGATGGCTCGGTAAAGATACTCACCACCAAGCCTAACTACCTGAGTTTGGTCCCCAGAACCCAGACAGGAAAGAAGAAAACTGACTCTTGCCAATGTGCTGGCAACAATGGGCTTGACAGATAAATGTTATGGGTGAGGTAAAATGAAGATCCTAATAATTAACACAGGACTAGATAAAGCTCAAGTAGTCTCTCTTCTAAACTGGACCTCCAATCAACTGCTTTAACACACACCCTATCAAAATCCTCACTGCTTTCTTTTTATCCCAGAAGTTGACAAGCTGATCCAAACAGTCATGCAAAGATCCAAGAAACTGATAATATTCAAAACAATCTACAGAAGAAGCAGGTTGGAGAAGTCGCATTTCCCTGCCCTAAACTTACTACCAAGTTATAATATTAAGGACAGTGTGATGCAGATATAAAATAGACAGAGGCCTATGAGACTGAATAAACTGGGGGGTGGGAGGGCTGGAGATGGCTCAGCTGTTAAGAGCATTTGCTGTTCTCGCAGAGAATAGAATTCAATTCCCAGCACCCATGTCAGGTAGTTCACAACCACTTGTAACTCCAACTCCAGGAGTATCTGACACCCACTTCTGACCTCTGAGGGTACTTTTGTTCACATGAACATCTATGACACACAACACACACACACACACACACAGAGAGAGAGAGAGAGAGAGAGAGAGAGAGAGAGAGAGAGAGAGAGAGAGAGAGACTTTAAAAATAACTAACATCTTTTAAAAGATAAAAAATAAACTCAGGTAGGCGAGATGGCTCCGTGGGTAAAAGTGCTTGTTCACAAGCCTGATGGCCTGAGTTCAGTTCCTGGTAGCTTCCATTTCCAGCCTTTGCTCTTTTCAGTTACAGCTAGCCATCCTCGAGAGGCCTAGTTTAAAACCTTGACCTGTGCCATGGCAGTGCTTAGAGTCATCAAGTGCAAAAGTTAATGTCTTAAGGAAGTGATTTCCTTGACAACTTTCTCTTGTCTTATCAGTGAGGTCAGTAACGTTCTCAGGGAGTCAGCATTCTGAGGAAGCAGAGCACAGTATAGGAGGAGCACTCCTTGCATAAGACTATGCCCTGTGAGTAGAGGGTAATGTTCCATAAAGGTGAGTAGCAGATTGCCATGACAAATATTAGCAAGAGGCGGTTTTCCCACAGGTAGAGGCTCAATGTTAAGGATTCCCAAAGCATCTTCTGTGAAGGGCTTATCTCCATCAACCATGGAAGTAAGGCCCAATCCATATATGTTTAAAAGTCTTCTCATAAATTGGAATTCCTTTCAATATTCTTCAGCCCTTCTATAAAGGTTCCATCCTTGATTGCCATGGTAATTTAAATGAGAAATGTTCTCCATAGGCTCAGACATGTGAACACGTAGTCCTTTGTTGGTTGTGTTGTTTGGAAAACTTTAGGAGGTGTGGTCTTACTTACATACATCATATGCTTTATATACATATGCATTACACTATATACTTACTTATAAAAGTGGAGGTAGACTTTGAAGAGTCTAAAGTCTCATCCTGCTTCCAGTAGTGTGCTTTGTGTTTGCAATAGAGGATGTGAGCTTTCATATACATATATATATATATATATATATATATATATATATGAGCCTCGTAAGCAAGTCACACACACAATTTTAAAAAAAATTATAGTCACTTTTGGGGTTTCACGTTGCTGTGTTTGGGGGCAGAATCCCACGAAGTAGCTCTGTTTTGTCGAGAATAAACTGTGTAGCTGAATATATTCTTAAACTCATGTGTTTAACGTGAATCATGTTTTTAAACTCAGCTATCCAAGCACTGGGGTCACTAGATATGCTTCTAACTCAGTGACATATATTTTCTTCCCACTGAGATTGTGTATAGGCGTGCCTTGCATCTGTAGAAAAAGAATCCCAGGATCTTCCATCCCATGTGTTTTCTTCTCGCTTCTTCATGGTCCATGATGTCAACTGAGATTGTCAGTGCAGTGGAGCTGGTTTGGTTGGACTGAAGACTAGTCTGCCATTTTCCATGTCTTTGAACTGTCCATCTGATCTGGAGCTGATCCCTTCACCAATTTAAACTGCCCAGGAAGCTCATGACAATGTTCCCAATTCTGATTTCCCAGCAATGATTGCAAGTTCACCAGGGTAACTCAGGTTCATCATCACAGTTAGAATCCGGACAATGACTTCAGAACACAGCCTTAAAACAGCTCTGGTATTTGCCTCCTTTCTTCCGCATTCTCAGAGCATCAACCAGGGTACTCATGCACATCATTATATGGGGTAGAAGGAGTGTGAAGAGAGTTTAGTCACATTTCTTAAAATCCAAAATTAACACAAGGATTGGAATGTAGCTCAGCTGGTAGGATGTGCAAGGCCCCGACTTCCAACACCCGGAAATGGTTGATGTGGTGGCTGTATAGAATATGCAAGGTCAGCCTGGGCTACATTCAAACCTGCCTCAAAATGAAAAGCAAAGGAAAATGGGTAATAATAAAATCGTATGATTTATTTAAACAACACATCAAAAAGATTATGATTGTCAGAATCAATATAAAATTATTAATGAGGGGCTAGGAAGATGGCTCAGTAGTTAAGAGGACCTAACTTCAATTCCCAGCACCCACATGGCCTCTGTGGGCACCAGGCATGCATGGGGTAGAGAAAAATATGTAGGCAAAAACATCCATACACATAAAATAAAATAGCAAAACTATTTTGAAAAGCTTAAAAAATCAATGAAATGTTTTCCTTTTTTAGTTACTAAGCCTTTGAAATTCAATATTTTCATACTCCCACAGCACACTTGAACCCAGACCAATCACATTACAAGTGTTCAGCTGCCACAAGTAGCACACGGGTACAGTACCATATGGCACAGGACCAATGGGAATTGACCTTGAAAGAAAATAGATCCTTAAATAATAACCCTGCATTCACTCAGTTTTACCTAACTGCAGAACTCAGCTAAGCTCTCCATAGAAACCAGAGAGCAAGGCCAGCAGGAGTGAACCGTGAAGAGGAATAAAGAACGAGCCGGAAGCCAGCCCTCTTCTTAGAGATAATTGTGTGTCTAAGCAGCCCTCGTATCTAATCCACATCTGCTGTGTCAAAACCCAATTTGGATTCTTACTTTCTACTGTGTCAGTAACAACTTGCCCTTCCTGATCTCTTTATTTTCCCCCACTGGCTCTATTATGCAATTGCTCTTTCAAAAGAAGAAAGATGGAAGAGAGGCGAGACAGTTCAGCAAGGAAAGGGACTTGCCTTCAATCCCCAGAATCCACGGAAAGGTGTGAGGAGGAAGTTTTGCCTTCATGAAGTTGTTCTCTTACCTCTACATGTGTGCCATGATATATGTGTGAAGACATGCACATGTATGTATGTAAGTGGCTGTCTTGCATTTCTGGCCTGGACACAGGGGATCCCCACAGTAAGCTGGCTAAGAAGACGGGCCAGGTTGATGAGCTCTGGGTTTGATTGAGAGCTCGGGTCAGAATGCATAAATGATCTGTAGCATCATCCTCTAGCTTCCCTCCCACACATCCGCATGCACACACTCAAACATGTGTCCACACACATACCAAAAGTGCATATACACATATGCACAAGCATACACACATGAAAAATGGGAAAAGAAAAAAATCACCTTAATATAATCAAAGAAAACCCAAAGCACATTTGTCTTTAGATTGCCTTAGGTTAAAAAAAATAATAAAGCTTCATTTCTTTCACCAATGCATATCCCTTTAGAATAAGGACTCGCTAACAGAATAAAATGAACGTATTTTTTCCATTCTTTTATTCACCAGAAAAGTAAATAGCTGTGGCCTGAGTTTATTGACAGGCATAAAATACCTACCATTCAATTGCCCATAATTAAACCAGGAAATGTCAGTCATTTTAACCTACCCACTATGTCACATTTGAAAGCTATGAAAACAAACATTTATTCCCCAGATAGAAATTCTTCTTCTCTCTTTCTTTTCTTGCCTTCTTTCTTCTTTATTCTCTCCTTTTCCATCTGGCTTTCAAGTGCACAGCATTAACGCATTTCTTGCAGCTTTTCTAGGTGAGGCACTTGATAAGCAGCTGGGATTTATCTGTAACATCAAAACATTCCAAGTTCTCTTCGAGATGAGGAATTGCTCTTCGGCCACAAAAGGTGTCTATAACTGATTGAAAGCTTGGCCATCTGTGAGAACTGGAGTCTTTTCTGCTACCGCTGGAATAGGCTATAAAGGAGAAAGGAGATTGAACTAAAGCCCTCCCTGCATCCCCTTCCTCCATAATCAGAAAGGCAGGAAGAACACTGAATTTCAGAGAAGAGCGACTTTATGATGGTGGCATTCATCATCTGCTGTCCCCGGGAAGTTGCATACACAAATGAGAGCTGTATGAGCAATGAGGGCTGGGGCCGCAGCTCACCTGGTAGGGCACTTGCCTAGCATGTGTCTTCATACATGAATTTGATCCCCAGAGCCTTGAAACCACAAGTGGTGTCAAACACCTGTAATCTCAACAGTCAGGAAGTGAAAACAGATCACAGACTGAAGGGTGTGATGATTACTGTGTGATGGTCACTGTGTGAATGCCACATTAGGCCATCATGATGGCTCAGTGGGTACAGACCCCAAAAGCCCACATAAAGGTAAAAGGGAAGAAATGACTCCATAAAGTTGTCCTCTGAGATGCAAAGTGGCATGTACATGCATACACACTTCATGATAATAATAATAAATATCACCTTCATTAAAATAATTAATAAACTATTTTAAAGTTAAAGCTTATTCTTAGCTTAACAGCAAGTTCAAGGCCAACCTGAGATACATGAGATTCTGTCTCAAAGAAAAGATTTATTAGCAATGAGTAGCCTTTTTGCATAATGATAACTCCGAAAGCATACTGTTAGAACTATAGATTTTCTGAGTAGTTTTGAAAAATAATGTCCTAGAAGCTGTTATGTTTTAGGAACCAGAAAAGAACAACTTTTACAATGGCAATTTTCCCCCTATCTTATCTTTTCATGTGTGTTTGGGGGGGGGGGGGAGTGAATCTCTTACATTGTAATATCTGCTTTCTGTAGTCAACAGATTACCAGAGAGTTGAAATTCAAGCCGTAGAGATGTGAAGTTTATTGTTCTTTAGGGAGGCCTAGCAATCTCTAGGGAAATGCTAGGAGGAAGATAGAAGAAAATGAGAGAACTAGGGGACATCCACAGGAAAATATATCAATGACTCTGTCACCAAGAAGAGCTAAAGAAGCCTGTTAAGGAGAGGCTCACACTTCTGGCTACAGAATGCCCTGCCATTCATAGCCTTTTTTGGTTCCCACTGCCTTCTGAGCCTAGATCTCCAGCCTGTCAATCATATCTGTGAGTTGCTCAAGAAGGTCCACAGAAACCAGGAGGTGGTGGCGCACACCTTTAATTCTAGGACTCGGGAGGCGGGTGGGTCTCTGTGAGTTCAAGACCAGCCTGGTCTACAAGAGCTAGTTCCAGGACAGGCTCCAAAGCTACAGAGAAACCCTGTCTCAAAAAAAAAGAAGAAGAAGTTCCAGAACACAAAATTATTTTCCTTAATAGAATCAGTAAATAACTTTGTTGCCTGTCTATACCCCCCAAATGTCTTAACCAATAATCTCTTTAGCCTTCCAATGAGATGACCAAAGATTCCTATCCAGGTCTTCATCTGAGCGAGGAGGTTTTGGATCCTAATTCACTTTGCCATTTATCAGTCAAAAAATCTAGATCCTGGATAACTGCTTCTTATTTAAAATGAGAGACTGGAGAGATATCTCAGTTGTTAAGCACATGCTGCATAAGCAGAAAAGCTGAGTTTGATCCCCAGAACTGACATTAAAAAAATCAAATGTGCTGGCACACACTTGGAATCCCAGAGCTGGAAAATCAGAGAGAGGTGGATCCCTGGGCTCACTGGCCAGCTAGCCTAGCCTCATTGGCGAACTCTAAGCCAGAGAGAAACCCTGCCTCAAAAAAAACGGTGGTAGACACACCTAAGAAATAACAATGACCTCTGCCACATGCCCCTACACACACACAGGGAGAGAGGGAAGAAGGAAAGAAGAGGGGAAAGAGAGGGAGGGAAGAATTTAAATTTCCAATGATAAATAGGAATAAGGGGCATCCACTCCAGACGAAACTGAGATTTCATATTCTACAATGTCCAGAATGCAGCTTGTGACAAATTCATCAAAGAGAGTGTCTCCTAATGGAGACACTGCCTAAATAGCAACCCAGCCGTGCTCAGGTAAGTCCTTCGATGTAGAACTCCTCCACGACCCTCTGACAGCTGCAGCCAGTTAGCGCCACATCTTTACAATGCTGGAGGCTGAATCTGACTTACTACATCTTCCACGTCTGGAACAGGCAAGGACTGCACAGGTTTGAATGAAGCTCTTAGAAGTTTACAGCTTGCCAGCGAGGCAAGCTATGAATCTTCAAAGAAATGTGTGTGTATGTATCACATTTGCATAGCTCCCATTTATCACCCATAAGCATCTCATAGCAAAGCCATTTGGAAAGAATCATTATCAAAAAGCAATCTGCGTCTCCTTATTGACTACACCTCATTAATTTCTGACTTGAGTCTCTCAAAATTGTGTCACTGAATATTTGCTTGTTGGTTTCATTTCCTTAAACATGAGTAATGGTAGTAATTACATCACCTTATATTTATGGAGTTGTTTATACTTTTCAGGGAATTTCTAGCCTCACAATAATCCCCCAAAGATCTTTTAGCCTCTTTTAAAGGAAATGTGTTGGGGGTGGAGGAACCACACACACAGAACAGCTAGCTTCAGGTCATATATAATGTGAACTTGAGCAGCTTCAGTGTTTCAAAATCCAACAGCCTAAGACAGTAAAGCTTCCTGCCATTAGATGGCAAATTCTTGCTAGTTCTGTGTTACATAAAGATTGCTTTTAAAAAATCTGAATTAAACTGCAACCAAAATATTTTTATAGTATCCCTCCACTATCAGTGAAAGTACAACACAATAAATTAGTGTGGAGATCTTATTTTTAGAAGTGAATAGCTGAAATTAGAGAGTAAAGGCACCTTTCCACCAAACCTGATAACCTGATTTCGATCCTCAGGACCCACATAATGGAGGGAGGGAACCAGTTCCCACACGTTAGCCTCTGACTTCCACATGCTTGTGGTGGCATGTACCCTCAAACATACATTAGATAGATGATAGATAGATAGATAGATAGATGATAGATAGATAGATAGATAGATAGATAGATGATAGATAGATAGATAGATAGATAGATAAATAGATAGATAGATAGATGATAGACAGACAGAGAGACAGATAGATGATAGATAGATAGATAGACAGACAGACAGACAGACAGACAGACAGACAGACAGACAGACAGATAGATAGATAGATAGATAGATAGATAGATAGATAGATAGCAATCTTGTGGCAGATATAGTAGCATAACCTAGCAACACTAGGCAGGGTGATTACTACCACTTTGAGACCAATATGGGGCCACATAGTAAGTCCCAGGTCTGGGTTACACAATGAGACTCTATCTCAAACACATACACACACACAGAGAGAGACACACACACAGACACACACTGCAGAAAAATCTTAACCCTCCAAATGAAAACACTCTAGGTCCTCAGCAGTGCTATTAAGATGTTAATTCTCACAGCAGCTGTGGTTACCTGCACAAGACTAACTATCTACACAAGCAACATCTGGGCCCATTGACATTGCATCATGAAGAAAAAGGGACTTATAAGACCTCAGCCCTTCTGTTAAAGGCTGCAGAGGGAAGAGAAGTCATATTCCTCAGAGGTGGAGCCACTGATTCATTGACCCTACCGCAGCAAACAATCCCCCACCCATGCTCATCCAGGCAACCTTAATTAAATGAAGTAGTCGGTCACACACCCAAAAAGGACATGAAAATAGAAAAGGTATCTGGTGGGGTGGTAAGGGGATAAGAGGGAAAAATGGAGAGGAGAATTTGATCAAAGAATATTATATGTATGTACAAAATTGTAAGGGAATTTATAAAAAATTAAAAAATTTTAACTCTAAAAGAAGTCAGCTCTCAATTTGATGTTTCCACTCTAGTAGTTCCACAGGCTCTTTTTCTTGCTGTCACCAATGCATCAATGTGAAGTACCATGCTCAGTACAGTGAACCTTACATGGCGCTTTATGCAAATGGGTTACATTCCTACAGCTATCTCCAAGTGATGGGCTGCCCAGTTTCATTTCTGTTGCTGTCATAAAAGATCCTACCAAAAAGCAACCTAGAGAAGGAAGAAAATTTACTTTACCATTCCAAGTTAAAGTTCATCATGGAGAGGAATGAATTTGAGGCAGGCACCCAAGCAACTAGTCACATGACTCCACAGTCAAGAGCAGTGAGAAACAAATAGATTCATGTTTGCACCACCACCACCTGCTGCTGCCACCATTGTAATGGTCTGCTCTGTCCATTTAAGAAACAAGCCAAGCCCACTCCCTCCCCCATCCTCAGAGGCAAACTGATCTTCAGCTTCCAGCCTGAGTCCCTTCCCTTTCTGTCTCCCTCTCGAAGAGGCAGCTTCTGCCTCTCCCTTCTCCCTATTTCTCCCCTTCCCCTTTCTCTCTCTCTCTCTCTCTCTCTCTCTCTCTCTCTCTCTCTCTCTCTCTCTCTCTCTCTCTCTCTCTGCTTTTCTCCCCTTCTTCCCTTTCTGCTCCATAACCACTAAATAAATATCCAACCTCACTCTGCATGACATGCCTATACATGTCTCTGTCTCTTGCCTACCACATGGCTCACTGCCCAGGATCAGCCACCTTCAGAGACCTATGGCATGGTCTCATGGAATGCCCATCTGTCTGTCTCTCTTTGTGGGACTGGCTGCCCCATCAAGGTCTCTTACCCACCACAGAGCTCCCTACATGGGACCCAGCTGCCTTCACAGCCTGTGGTGGTCTCAGGATCTGCTGCCTGCAGCCACTTCAAGGACCTGTGGCATGACCTCATGGCCTGCTGCCCACTGCAGCCACTCAGGGATCTACAGCATTTTCCTTAAACTGTAACAATGGTGCCATAACTCAGCCAGGCTCTTCATGCTTCCTCCGGCCAGCTGAGGATGCGTAGAATTCTGGGCTCGGGAACCAGGTTTCTTTACAACAGCTCTCCATTCCATCTGCCTGAGTGAAATTTTTACGCACACCACTGGCTTCAGTTGGTGACTTTCCCACATGGTCAGCTTAACCATTTCTCTGAACTCGAGGAATTGACCATTGAGCTCCTAGAAATCTTCCGGTGCACCTAGAAATGGGGACAGCCCCCACCCATGGCCTTCATGACTACAGTTGATCCCTTCTCTGACATTCATCTCTGGATTGCTTCCCTTAGCTAAAATTGTGTTTAAACGACCCGGGGTCAGTCCTCCTGCAACTGGGAGCCCAGGGTCCTTCAGATTTTATCTTTTTTTCTTTTGCTTTTCTTTTTCCCCCCACTGTGAAAGGCCACTCGGAGCAGCTTCTGACCTCTCTGGCTTATGAGTCACCCCAACCGGATCCAGTCAGGCTTTAGCACCCCACCTGTAAGCAGAGGATGCTCTTCCACAAGCCCTGCAGTGTTTGCTATTGATTTACACCCTGCCTATAGAAGAACCTTGTGGTATTGCTGTTTTTGTGGGTTTTCACGGTTTCAACTATGGTTAGCAAGCCATCCATGTCCATCAATCCAGCCTCCCCCTTGGATGGATGCCTTTTAGAGGCCCTAAAACCCCAGGCCATAATGCCCTACTTCTTCAGCTCCTACCCTCGCTCCATTGGTGTCCCACTGGTTCCACTTTTACAGGAGCTTTCTAACTACTGTCAGGGCACAAGCAAATGAAAGGAGTTTCCTTAAACTGTCCCTGCCACCACTACTGCTGCCAACAAGATTGGTCGGATCCACAAGGCAGTTGTTTTCAATTCCAGCCTTTTTCTCCCCACCACGGCTTGTGGCATGACAGCTCAGTGACAGGGCAGATCACACCTCTAGGTCGCTCTCCATACAACATGTGACCACTGTCATTTTCACTGAGGTCAAGTTACCTTACCACCATCTTAACTAAGGTCAGGTGACTTCACTGACATCTTAACTGAGAGCCAGGTCAGGTGACCAAATCCCTCCATCTTTACTGAGGTATGCTCTGCCTGGTCCCCCAATTTATTTATGCTTTGTCTCTAAATTCCTCTTGTTGACTCTACTGCATGTGTGTTTTGTGCAGTAGCATGCCTTTGGTAGGGCCCACCAAGAGCATCCTCTTCACCAATTCCTGTTCACTCTCTTGTTTGTGTGTATTCATACATGTAACTTAAATGCACCTATGTTGACTGTTAAATGCTTTAATTGTCTGTTCATTGTATTTCATTCCAGACTACAAAGCAGTAAGTTTCATGTTTTAAATTGGTATGTACTTTTAAGTCTCTTACAACAATATAGTATATTTAATCCAACTCTGATGTAAAATATATTAAGCTGTTTTCTACTATTGTTAGTTCTGCTGATAACCTTCTATTGCAAGTTTTTTCTTCTTTCTGCCTTTTTATGAGTGTAAATCTTATCTGTTAAATTAAGAGCTAGTACAGTCAAGCTCAGATCCAGTTCTCGAGGCAGATTCTATACTGTAGTTATACCTGATAAACAACCCTCAACTGCTCAGAAATCTGGGGAATATGACATTTAAATATTTAATTATTAGAAAAACTTTTCATAACAAAAAGAGACAGGTTGGCTCCTAGCAGCAGCACCCTACTTCCTCCAAAGAAGACAAAAGACAAATGGGCACACAACAATGTCCATCCACAATTCACTCCAACTGCCAAGTACTGACCACTGCAAAAAACTGCCTTTCATCTAAACTGAAGATCACCAGACAGTGGAAAGAATTGTTGGAATCAATAGCCTAGATGCTCAAGTCAAGGTAGGCTTGTCTTCCTACAGATTTCTTTGCCCACAGGATCTTCTGGAGCCTAGCAGGCCCTGCACTAAACAGCAAAACACAAATACGACCTTCAGCGACCATGAAGGACCCTGAGTAGTATCTCTAGGTGCCAACCACGTAAGTTTTCTGTCATTTTTTAATCAATTACTCAAGTAAAATTTTATCCTTCTCAAAGATATCTGATGTAGTTTGACAACTGAGAGGTTTTATCAGTTTAAAAGGACAACCTCACCAAATAAATTTCAGTAAAATACAAATACAAGTTACTAAGGTGTGTACCTACAAGTTATAAAGGTGTGAGGACAAATACAAGTTAATCTAAATCCTTTCTCACACTGCCTTTCATAGTCTTACAGATACTTTTCACTGTACAAAAACATCTGTCACAGTCATTCAGACATAAATATGCTACTGTTTATACAATGTACATGTCTAAAACTTATGTTTTCACAAACCCAAAGAATTCTTGTGAGTTCCAGGGAGCCAAATTGAAGGATCCACCTTAAATAGGTCAGATACACCCCTCTCAATTCCCTGGTCCTAAAATTATTTTCCTAAGCTTAACTTTGTCCTCTGTTCTGCCAATACCATAAACAGGTATAAGAGACACAAGACATTTCCATACCACAAACACCAGACAGGAACAAACAGACCAGCTATGCCAGGATGTGACCAGCACCGAGCTTTCTCAGGTTTCCCCCAAGACAACACCCGCAAATAAGCAGGAAGCAGCCTTGAGAATCTACCGCCTCAATTCCTTTAACCTGTGGTGCCTAACCTCCTGCCATTTTATTATAAAAAAAGAGATGGGAATATAATGATCTGCTCTGTCCCTTTAAGAGACAAGCCACGCTCACTCCCTCCCCCATCTGCAAAGGCAAGCTGATCTTCAGCTTCCAGCCTGAGTCCCTTCCCTTTCTATTTCCCTCTCGAAGAGGCAGCTTCTGTCTCTCCCTTCTCCCTACTTCTCCCCTTCCCCCTTCTGTTTCTCTCTCTCTCTCTCTCTCTCTCTCTCTCTCTCTCTCTCTCTCTCTCTCTCTCTCTCTCTCTCTCTCTTTCTATGTATGTGTGCTCTTCTCCCCTTTCTCCTCCATAACCCGCTGAATAAATATCCAACCTCACTGCATGACATGCCTATCCATGTCTCTGTCTCCCACCCGCCACATGGCTCCCTGCCCAGGACCAGCCACCTTCAGAAACCTGAAGCCTGGTCTCATGGCATGCCCATCTGTCTGTCTCTCCTTGTAGGACTGGCTTCCCCATCAAGGTTTCTCACCCACCATGCAGCTCCCTGCCTGGGACGTAGCTGCCTTTGTGGCCTGCCATGATCTTGGGACCCACTGCCTGCCGCCACTTCAGGGACCTGCGTCGTGGTCTCTGCAGCCACTCAAGGACCTGCAGCATTTTACTTTTACCATAACAACCATCACTTAGCTTTCTCCTGTTTGATACTGTTCAGGACCCTGTGCCTACAGAATGGTGCCATCTACAATGGGTTGGGTCTTTGATGTCAACTAGCAATCAAGCCAACCCCTACAGATGCTCCTGAACATGCCAACCTGATCTAGACAATTCTTCACAAAGAGTCTCTTCCCAGGTAACTCTCAGTTGTGTCAAGGTGACAAAACTAACCATCATGGGGTTTATTGTGCAATTTATTTACTTATTTGTTTGTTTGTTTTGAGACAGAATCGCACTACAAAACTTTGGCTGGCCTGAAATTCACTCTGTAGACCTGGAACTCAGAAATCACCTGCCTCTGTCTCCTGAGTGCTGGGATTAAAGGCGTGCCCCACTATGCCCCACTCACACCACTATTTTCATTGCCACTTTGGTGATTGGAGGCCTTTCTCAAAATAACTCACCAGAGAATTATTAGAGCCAAGACTTCCTCAGTACCATCTCAAACACTGGGCCAGTGTGAAAAGCAATGAATACCTTCTCCCAAACTGCACGGCTACAAGCTTTCTTCCCTAAGCAAACAAAAGACAGGAGTCTACTGCATTGATGATGCCTGGCATCCTATCCCCCACTCAGTCTCCATTTCTTCCCAGTTACCTACTCTAAAGGATTAATCAACACAAACCTGCTCCTGATGGATCCTTTTCTTTTTGTTCATTTTATAAGCTAGTTATACGGATTAAACTTTTTAATGTATGTAAAAAAGACTTTGTAATTATGTAGAGCATGAGTATATCTAGCAAAGTGTCATTATAATAATTACAGGTTATTCAGAAGCCAACAATAGCAGCTCTCTTCCCTCCTCCCCCTCCCTTTTCTCCACTTTCCCTCTCTCTCCCTCCCTTAACCCTTAGTAATTCTGAGCAAAAAGCAGTAATCCATGGAATAAACAACCAGCATAGACACCACAGGATACAAAAGACCAGAATACAAAAGGATTGAGGTCTCCAGAGGCATAGATGTGGCCTGGAGATTTGGCCTCGTTTTAGAGGGGAGTGGTGGCTGTCACTTTATAAAACAGAGTTCCCATTTCCGCCTGTAATTATTTATGAGGCAAGTTAAGTGATAGTAGCAAGCAAAATAAATATAAGATGCTTCCATGTCAATGAGGTATGTTTTGCATTGTTCCACAAAATAACAAAAGGAAACCTGTAGACAATTAACAGAAAGAATATCAGAAAAAGACAGGGGCTGATGAGAGGACAGTGGGGAGAGGGTTTTCTGTGCAAATGTAAGGACCCATGTAAAAACCAGATGCTTCTGTAACCCCAGGACTGGGGTGGGGAGTGGCAGAGACAAGAGGATCTCATGGGCTTGCTGGAAAGGCAGCCTAGCCGAAATGACAAGCTCCCTGTCTCAAAAAAATAAAGTGGAACATCATGAGAAAAACTACTGACATTGATCTCTGAGCCTACCTCCTTCCCTCCCCCCCTCTACACATGCATACACACACACACACACAAACACACACACACGCCTGCATGCACAAAAGAATAAAATGTACAGGTTTCTCACAAAGGAGAAATTAGGTTTTCACCTAAATATTCCAGCTTTGGTGGGTCCCAGGAAGATAAGGTCATATTTTCTTGAAAAACCATGCAAAGCTACAGAAAGAGAACTGGCCTTTCTCAAACATAGTTTATGAAATATGCTGTTTTATGTTAATTCATTCCTTACTATAGAGAGCAATCCTGAAGAGAGATGCTTATTCTTATTTCAGAGATCAGAAAAATTTCTGGACAATACTGGCTCATGGACTTAAACCCAGCACTTAGAAGGTAATAACAATAGTGTTAAAAGTTCAAAGTCATCCTCAACTATGTAGCAAGTCTGAGGCCAGTCTGGTCTACATGAGACCTTGTCTACAACAACAACAATAAAAAATAAAGTTCAAAGTCATCCTTAGCCACAAAGTGAATTTGAAGTCAGCCTGAACTACATGAAACCATCTCAAAATAGGAAGTCGTAGATTGGGAAGATAGCTCAGTCAGCAAAGTGCTTTCCTTAAAAGCATAAAGATGAGTTCAATCTCTAGAACCCATGTAGGTTAAAGGGGTAAAAGCTGGGTATTGTTGTGTGTGTTGTGATCCCAAAGCTGGGAAAGTACAGACACACAGATCTTGGGGGCTCGCTGGCCAAATAGATTAGCCTACTTGACCTACGAGACCATTGAGAGATCTTGTGTAAAAAAGATGAACAGCATCTGAGAAATCACACCTAAAGTTGTCCTCTAACCTCCACACACATGTACTCAAGCACATGTACATCCTCATACATATGCGCCTGCACATATGCAAACATGTGCTCTCTCTGTCTCTCTCTGTGTCTCTGTCTCTGTCTCTCTAAAAGCCAGTATGATTTGACATATTCCTACATCACTACATAAAATAACAATCCTTTCCTGAGTTGTACTAGGTCACAATACTCTACAGAATATGAATCATCCTCCCTCCTCTTTTAGCTCTACATTCGAGAGAAACCCCAAACAGGCAAGCTGTATACAAGCTCATCTGGTATCTGACTGTTGAGTTGGCTCTGACCTATATCCACAGCCTCCAGTGAAGTCCACTATCCCTTCTTTGGGAGTTTTCATCATTCTGAAGTCACCCTGAGTCCCACAGTAAGGGAGAAAATACCCCTATCTACCTCTTGTACATACTTCCTCACATGGGAACCTACATGGCTTTGTCTGTGTCACAGGACTTCTCTATGGAATGATTCTTCCATAGCTGCTGCCCACAGTGCTTTGAAAACCCTCAGTCATGAGCACATGGTGCCATTTTGGAGAGTTGCTCTAAGACATGTACTGCCCTCTCCAGATTCTTTTCCTATGATCATCTTTGGACTCCTGTGTTCTTATTCTCCTCAAACCCTTTGTGGTAGTTTGAATGAGAGATGTCCCCATAGGTTCAGGTATTTGAAAATTTAGTCCTTACTAGAGGGAATGTTTGAGGACTCTGGAGAGGAGATGAAGTCTTGATGTATGTGTATTATGGACATGAGCATGGATGTGTCAAGAACCCTAATGTCTCAGACCCATGAGGCCATCCCTGGGTCAGGCTCAAAGTAATGGTAGAGACCTTCCCTGGTCTGAAAAGAGAAGTTGACAGCCTGTGTAGAAAGTATCAACCACAGCTTCTGTTGGGGGCTGCAGACCCCTGGCCCCTTGACTTTCTTCACCTGCCTCAGACCCTTTGCCTGCAGCAGTGAACTGAGTAAAACAACTTGTTTTCCTGTGCCTGCAGCTGCCTGAGCACAAGACCCTCTTGAGTTCCTGATGTCAGGGGAGTGAATTCCTTAAAAATCTGCATTGTACAAAGAGTTATCCTCTACTGTTTTGAAGTTATTAATATGTAGCTGCTATGTTCCCAGTTCGCATCAACTTCTCAGCATTCCCTGAACGGCAGCTTTCTTTAAGACAGGAGTGGTTTGTACATTGTAGAATAAAAGGTTTTTAATTTTTTTCTTTTTGTTTTTATATGTTTCCTAAACTATCTAAAATAACTATTACTTTATAACAAAAAAGTAAAAAAGTGTTCCATAATGCCCCTTCTTTCTAAATTTTAAATTTTTATATGTATACATGTGTGTCTGTGTGTGGGTATGTAGATACATAGATATGTGTGTGCAAGTACCTACAGAAGACAGAAGATGTGGCTCTCTTGGTATGGAAGTTATAGGAAGTTGTGAGGTACTGAACTCAGGTCCTCTGCAAGAGCAGCAAGCACTTTTATCTACTGAGCCTTGTCTTCAGTCATAGATAGATAGATAGATAGATAGATAGATAGATAGATAGATAGATAGATAGATAGGGAGATAGATAGGGAGATAGATAGATAGATAGATAGATAGATAGATAGATAGATAGATAGATAGATAGATAGATAGATAGATAGACATATACATATTCTATTTGAGTTAGGATTTCTATTGTTGAGAGGAGACACCATGATCATAGCAACTCTTATAAAGGAAAACATTTAATTGGGGCTGGCTTACAGTTCAGAGACTTAGTCCATTATCATCATAGCAGGCAGCATGGAAGAGTACAGGCAGACAAAGCGTTGGAGAAGGAGCTGAGAGTGCTACATCCAGATCGCCAAGAAAGAGGCGCCAAGAAAGAGGCGCTGGGCCTGGCTTGAAAACTCATAGCCCATCCCCCAGTGATACACTTCCTCCAACAAGGCCACTCCTGATAGTACCACCCCTACGAGCCTATGAAGGTCATTTTATTTCAAACCACCACAATATCCATCTATTTAAATTCGGGGGGGGGGGGTGCAGTGAGATGGCTCCTCAGGTAAATGCATTAGCTCCCACAAGCCTGGCATTTTTTTTTTTTTGGATTTTTGAGACAGGGTTTCTCCATAGCTTTTTGGTTCCTGTCCTGGAACTAGCTCTTCTAGACCAGGCTGGTCTCGAACTCACAGAGATCCGCCTGCCTCTGCCTCCCAAGTGCTGGGATTAAAGGCGTGTGCCACCATTGCCCAGCTAAGCCTGGCAATTTGAGTTCAATCCCTGGAACCCATGTGAAGGGGGAAGAGAAAACAGACTCTGACTTTCACGCTATACGCTACAGTCTGCATAGCCAACCCTTCCACACAATAAGAACACTAAAGAAAATAAATACTTTTAATGCAGGGGGCTGAAGAGACGGCTCAGGGATTAAGAATGATCACTCTTGTTGAAGAGAACCCAGTTTGGGTTCTCATCACTGACATCAGGTGGCTCACAGCTGCGTGCAATGCAGGCCCAGGGGAATCCAACTCCCTCTTCTGGCCTCCAACGGCACGCGCGCGCGTGCACACACATACACACATGTAATAATAAATAAATCTTTAAAAATTCAGTCAGCATAGGTCTTCGGCAGGTCATGGAAATATTCTAAAGTAGAATGATGCTACATCTGCACAATTGTACAGATTTCCTGAAGACCACTGGATTGGATACTTAAAATGGATGGATTTTACTGTGTGTAATTTATACTTCAAAAAAATCAGTTAACAAAGACAGAAATTCCATTTTATTCATTTAAGAATACCCATACAACAACCTCATGAAATGTTAGGAGCAAGGACAGGTCAGATGATAAATTGATGAAGAGGAAGAAAGGGGCAGGGGGAAAGGGTGGAGAAAAGGAAAGAAGACTGAAAAGAGAGGAAGACTATGATATGGCCTTCCTGTTGCAGTCTGATGTGGAGGTGTCAGCATGTGTAAGAGGTGGTTCAAAGCCGGGCGGTGGTGGCACACACCTTTAATCCCAGCCCTCGGGAGGCAGAGGCAGGCGGATCTCTGTGAGTTCAAGACCAGCCTGGTCTACAAGAGCTAGTTCCAGGACAGGCTCCAAAACCACAGAGAAACCCTGTCTTGAAAAACCAAAAAAAAAAAAAAAAAAGAGGTGGTTCAAACTTTATGTATCCCCACCATGATGTGCCACCTGACATGGATCAAAAACACTGGAACTGTGTGGGAATGTAAATGTTTTTGTCTTTTTAGATTGATTATCTTAGGCATTTTGTTACAGAAATACATAGCTGATTAAAACACACACAGAGGGAAAAAGGAAAGAAAGACATGGATGGGAGAAAAAGAGGAAAGGAATAAAGGAATGAGAAGGAGAATAGAGATACAAAGTTCAACAAGGGATGTCCCATTCCAGCACAGCTAAAGACAGCATAGCTACACAGCTCTGCCACTCAGCCCTCCTCTGAGAGCTATGTGGTCTACTAGTCTGTTAGTAAATGAACATTTTATGGCCCCCCAACACAGCAGCAGAAGACTGAGACACTGAAGACATTGATAGGACGGAAAACTTGCCCCACCAATTCTGCCAGGATGAACACAGCAGTTATAACATTGTGTCTTTGAAAGACAGATTTGATGCAGCAAATAGAATGCTCTCTTCGCCGCCTTGGTCAACGCCATGGGGCTAAACAGCTCAAAGTGTTACACCTCAAATGGAGAAGAGCTATCTATGTTCACACCATTTAATCTGACAGTAGTTAAACATATATTGGACACAATGAAACACACTTCCTGTTTGGAAGAAAGAGATGAACAAGACATAGTTTCTACCCTCTAGGAATTTACAGTCACAGTGAGTAAACCTTCCTATACTGGCGGAGCTGGCATGCTTTATGAGGGAGGGAATGAATGAAAGTAAGGCTGTGGCCTTTGTGAATGAGTTTCAAAAAAGAAAAGGGAATTCCTTCCAGCCTAGGTAAACAGCATCCAGTATGACTAAGACAATAAACCAGGCAACAGTGCTTAATAGCACTTGCTGCTCTTGCATAGGACCCAGGTTCAGTTCCCAGAATCCACATGGTAGTTCACAGCCATCCATGATAGGGTTCCAGAGGGCCCAACTTCTGACCTACACAGACACTACACACAGTGCTGCATGTACATACATGCTGGCCAAGCACTCATACATATAAAATAAAATGAATAAATCTCAAAGGAAGATTTTAAAAGGGATGGTGAAACCCAGTAAAATCAACAGAGTGAAATGATGCCTTGAGGGATGGGAGAAAATTTGTACATACTGTAAGCAGAAATACAAGGAGTTCATAAGGCTATACGAGTAACTCAAAAAAAATTAAAAAAAAAAACAAAGCAAAAAACTCAATAGTTGAGGCTATAGAGATGGTTCAACAGTTAAGAACACTTGCTGCTCTTTCAAAAGACTGGAGTCGGGTTCCCAACACCATATCAGGTCCACAACCACCTGTAACTCCAGCTCCAAGGTAGCCAGCCCCCTATTGTGATCTCCATAGGCACATACTCACACAGAAAAAAAAGTAAAATCTTTGGGAAAAAAAAAACCAAAAAAACCTCAATAGTAAAAGAAAGACAAACAACCCAATCAAAGACTAAGCACTAAACCTAAATAGATATTTCTCCAAAGAAGACATGCTACCATATGGAAATAGATCCCTAATCATCACTAATCATCAGGGGAGTGGAAACAAAAACCAAAATGAGGTACCACATCTCCCAGATAGAATGCTGTATTCTCCAAATAGAATTGGTGAGGTTGTAGAGAGAAGGGAGAACTTAACCAATGCCAAGCGAAGCTAGCTTAGCAGACATCAGTGGTGGCCCAGGCTCCAGGACAGCTCTCTCCCTCCAGATCTTTGTTCACAGTGATCAGCATGAAAGCCATCGTTGAGTGAAGTCTCTTGGGAAAAACAGCTTTCAAATCAAGTCTGAACATTTCTCCTGAAGGAAAACCCCAGAAGGTAACCCAAAGAACTTGCTGTACAAGAAGGACTGCTACATCAAGCTTGGGAAGCCGGTACCAAGTATCCCCCAGAAAAAGAAGGTGACCAAGATGAAAATCTTACCAACCATCATCAATTGTGTCTTGGACCTTAGACTCGCACCCTGTGATCATTCTGTACCAACAGAGACCTGGGTAGAAACCAAGACTGGGTAGAGACCAGGAAGCCACGGACCGCTTCAACACAGACATCAGCATCCCGTCCTTGAGAACTTCTAAAACCCACTCTGAGTTAATGTCAAATCATAACAAAACACTCTAAGGCTGAGTAACTGAGATTTGGGACTTTTTCCCTCCTTTTTTTCTTTAAAAAAAATTCTTTTTCTTTTTCCTTTTGCACTAGTCTATGGAATCTTTTCAAGCACTGAGCTTAATTTTTTTCCCCAATCATTTAACCAGGAAAACAAGTTGAATGATTCTTTGAAAAAAATGAAAGAAAACTAAGACTATAGTATTTGCCATTTATAAAAAGGGCTTTAGCAAAGGACACTGTCACTAAGACAAAAAGGCAATCCACTGACTGGGAGAAGATCTTCACCAACCCCGCAACAGACAAAGGTCTGATCTCCAAAATATATAAAGAACTCAAGAAACTAGACCGTAAAAGGCTAATCAACCCAATTATAAAATGAGGCACTGAGCTGAACAGAGAATTCTCAACAGAAGAACTTCAAATGGCCAAAAGACACTTAAGGTCATGCTCAACTTCCTTAGCAATCAGGGAAATGCAAATCAAGACAACTTTAAGATACCATCTTACACCTGTCAGAATGGCTAAAATCAAAAACACCAATGATAGCCTTTGCTGGAGAGGTTGTGGAGGAAGGGGTACACTCATCCATTGCTGGTGGGAATGCAAACTTGTGCAACTACTTTGGAAAGCAGTGTGGTGGTTTCTCAGGAAATTCGGGATCAACCTACCCCTGGACCCAGCAATACCACTCTCGGGAATATACCCAAGACATGCCCTATCATACAACAAAAGTATATGCTCAACTATGTTCATAGCAGCATTGTTTGTAATAGCTAGAACCTGGAAACAACCGAGATGCCCTTCAATGGAAGAATGGATGAAGAAAGTATGGAATATATACATATTAGAGTACTACTCAGCAGTAAAAAACAAGGACTTCTTGAATTTTGCATGCAAATGGATGGAAATAGAAAACACTATCCTGAGTGAGGTAAGCCAGACCCAAAAAGAGGAACATGGGATGTACTCACTCATATTTGGTTTCTAGCCATAAATAAAGGACATTGAGCCTATAATTCGTGATCCTAGAGAAGCTAAATAAGAAGGTGAACCCAAAGAAAAACACATAGTCATCCTCCTGAATATTAACCTTCATCAGGCGATGAAAGGAGACAGATACAGAGACCCACATTGGAGCACCAGACTGAAATCCCAAGGTCCAAATCAGGAGCAGATGGAGAGAGAGTACGAGCAAGGAACTCAGGGCCATGAGGGGTGCACCCACACACTGAGACAATGGGGATGTTCTTTCAGGAACTCACCAAGGCCAGCTGGACTGGGTCTGAAAAAGCATGGGATAAAACCGCCCTCACTGAACATAGCAGACAATGAGGACTGCTGAGAAGTCAAGAACAATGGCACTGGATTTTGATCCTACTGCACGTACTGGCTTTGTGGGAGCCTAGGCAGTTTGGATGTTCACCTTACTAGACCTGGATAGAGGTGGGTGGTCCTTGGACTTCCCACAGGGCAGGGAACCCTGACTGCTCTTTGGGCTGATGAGAGAGGGGGAGTTGATTGGGGGAGGGGGAGGGATATGGGAGGCAGTGGTGGGGAAGAGACAGAAATCTTTAATAAATAAATAAATAATAAAAAAAATTTAAAAAAAGGCTTTAGATGCCCTTACTGTAGTTACAAGGTTTTCTTTATATACTATCTCCACCATGGGGTGTAGAAGCACTAAAATAACAGAGAATTTCCAAATAGAAGCAGACTTCGCTTGTTTCTCAAAGGTGGAGCATGAATAGCAGGAGTTACATATAGGAAGTCTTTTGATCTGAAATTATGGCTTTATTACATTTAAATTTTATTTATTGCATATACAGATTGTATACACATATGCTTATTCATAAGTGTGTAGGTATGCATGTGCCACAGAGAGCAACTTTGGGATCAGTTCTCTCCTTCTATCACATAGGCCCTGGGGATGGAACTCAGGTTTGGCAGCAAACACCTTTTAACACGGAGCAATCTTATTGACCCCAGACCTATGGACACTAGCTTACTAAATGAAATATATATCCTTACGTGTGTGTGTGTGTGTGTGTAGAGAAAGAGTGTGTGTTTTCTTATATAGTGACAAAGATGCATATTTCTTCATAAAAATGTAATGTGTACCTATTCATGCTGAACTTTTTATAAGTTTAGTCATAAATGTACCCCTTTGTACAAAATAAATCAAGTGTGTTTATTGAATGGTGATTTTTTGCTTTATTGCTTTCATCTTTATGATGTTATGGCATAAGTGAACCCAATAAACACAAGTTCAAATTTATGTATGCAGTATTATGATCATAGTAAAATGCATCAGAATTTAAAAAAACAAACAGAAGATATACTGCCGCTTAAAATAATATAACTAGAACTGATAGAACATCATTACATTAAGGGAAACAAGCCAGACACACAAAGCTGAGTATAACAAGCTACCATTCACATTTTGAATATAAAAAGTTAGCTTCTGGGCAGCAAGATAGCTCAACCAGTCACCAAGCCTGACAACCTGAAGTTGCATCTTTCACAGCCTGGTGGTGGAAGGAGAGAACTGGCTCCTACATGTTGTCCTCTAACATTCATGTGCCCTCTTGGCATGTGAGTGCACACACACAAACAAAATAGCTAAGTGTGATAGTATTTTTAAGAGTTAATCTTATTGAAATTGAAAGTAAATCATAGTTACTAGAGGCTGAGGAGAGTCAGGGGCAGGAAGGGATGGAGAGAGGTTGATCAATGGACACTAAGTCATAGTTAACAGAACTACATTTTGACTTCTATTGCATTGTAGGGTGATGTCAGAGAGCAATAATGTGCTAGAATTTCTTAAAGCTGTAAGAAAAGGTTTTGAATGCTTTCACCAAAGCAAATGATAAATATCTGGAGAGAGATATGTGTTTACCTTGATTTAAGCTTTACACAATGTTTATATGTATTGAAACATCCCACAGGGCTCCTATAAGTACATATAAATTGATATTGGTGGACATCGGTTGAAATTTAAATAAAAAGCAGAGCATGGTGGTGCACACTTATAATCCCAGCATGTGAGACTCAGAGGTTCAAGGCCAGCTTCCATTAGCAGCAAGTTCAAGACCAGCCTGAGCTACATGAATCTTTGTCTCATTTCCTTTTCCTTTTAAATAAAAAAGAGTCAAATCATTTGGTTTGTCTGCATGTAAGAGTCATAAGCAAGATATGAGGGGTGTGTCATGACCAAATAGTGGGAGATCTGAGGAAATAAATTTTTCTCTACAAGCAAAATAAAGTCATTATTTCTTAAGATACTACTTTCTGGGCTGGTGAGATGGCTCAGCAAATGAAAGACATTTTCTGCTAGATTTGAAAACCTGAGTTCAGTCCCCGGGATCCACATGCCAGAAGGAGAGAACTGCCTCACACAAGCTGTCCTCTGCCCACCACATGCATGCTGTGACATGCACATGCCCAAATAAAAACACCTCCACATTTTCTTTGACATGTATCCTTCATAGTAAAGAAAGATAAGTTGTTTGGATCAGAGAATAGATCATAATGGTTTTAAAAGTATGCTCACAAAGTCTTCCATTCCCCAAAAGAGATGGAGCACAATTTCCCTCTTGCTGACCTGAGTGCTATAGTGACTGTCTGCCGATGTATCAGACATGTCATTTACACAATCAAGCTATAAGAAGTTCTTGGCTCCCATCTAAGAGGCTCTCATTAGTTTCTCTTTATGGGATAGTTGAGTTTCCCTTGGCTAAGACCTTGTAGAAAAGCTCACGTGGTAAAGTCCCGATGTGCTAAGAAGCTGATCTTCCCCCTACGCAAGTTCAGATGTGAGTCCTGGCTCACGCCTTGATTCTAGTCTCCCACACAGCTTCTGGTGGTTTGAATGAAAATGGCCCCCATAGGCCCCTAAGTTTGAATGCTTAGCCCCCAGTTGGTAGAATTGTTTGAGAAGCATTAGGTGTGGCCACATTGGAAGAGGTGTATCACCAGGGGTGGGTTTTGAGGTTTCAAAAGCCCATGCCATTCCTGTTGGTTCTCTCTTGACCTCATGCTTATAGGTCAGATGTAAGCTCTCAGCTACTGCTCCAGCACCATTCCTGCCTGCCTGCTGCCATGCTCCCTGCCATGATGGTCATGGACTACATTACCTTCTAGAATTATGAACCCCAAAATAAGTGTTTTCTTTTACAAGTTGCCTTCGTCATGATGTCTTATCACAGCAATAGAAGACTACAGGACAGATAACTTTGCATACCCATCATTGAATAACAAAGAGAACCTATCTCAAATAATACAGAGGACAAAGACTGTCCTCTGACCTACACACCTGCCCCTGCACTTACACACACACGCACACACACACATACATACATACACACACATACATATACACACATACATACATACATACACACACATACATACACACACGCACACACATACATACGTACATACACACACACATACATACATACATACACACACGCACACACACATACATACACACACACATACATACACACACGCACACACATATACATACATACACACATACATACATACATACACGCACATACATACATACACACACACGCACACACATACATACACACATACATACACACATACATACATACATACATACATACATACACACACATACATACACACACGCACACACATACATACGTACATACACACATACATACATACACACACATACATACACACACATGCATACATACACAGAGAGAGAGAGAGAGAGAGAGAGAGAGAGAGAGAGAGAGAGAGATTTAAGAGTAGGGAGAAGATTCGGTCATTAACAGAGATGAGGCAGAATACTTAGAGTAACAAAGCATTAAAGTATTTTCTAGAGGTCCTGGAATGATTGTTCAGTAGTTAAGAGCACTGGTTGCTCTTCCAGAGGATCAAGACTGAGTTTCCAGCACCCACAAGGCAACTCACGAACATATGTAATTCCAGTCCCAGGAATCCAACACCATCTTCTGGTTTCCTCTAGCACCGTACACACATGGTGCACAGACATACATGCAGGCGAAACAGCCATACATATAAAATAAATAAATAAAATTTTAACAAAATAACATTTCAGATAAAGTATTTTCTTTTTTAGATTTTATTTTATTTAAATAACTTTTTTCATTTATTTTACATACCGACCATGGTTTCCCCTCCCTCCTCTCCTCCTAGTCCCCCACTTCCCTCCTACAGCCTTGCCTTCCACTCCTCCTCCATCTCTATTCAGAAAGGGGCAGACCTCCCATGGGCTTGAACAAAACATGGCACATAAAGTTGAGGCAGGACAGAGCTCCTTCCCCTGTGTCAAGGCTGGACAAGGTAATCCAGCATGGAGAACAGGTTCCCAAAGTCAGCTAAGCTCCGGGGACAGGTCCTGCTCTCACTGCCATGAGTCTTACGAAGAGACAAAGCTACATAACTGTCGCACACAGGCAGAGGGCATAGCCTCCATGGAGGCTCCCTAACTGTTGATCCAGAGTTCATGAGCTCCCAGGAGCTCAGGTCAGCTGTCTCTGTGGGTTCCCTGTCATGACCCTCCTGGTTCATACAATCCCTCCTCCCTTCAGCAAGACTCTGGGAGCTCAGCCCAGTGATTGGCTGTAGATCTCTGCATCTGCTTCCATCAGTCACTGGATATAGTATCTCTGATGACAATTAGGGTCATCACATTACAGTAGATGGATGGCCAATTCAGTCACCCTCTCCACTACTGCTTACAGTCTTAGCTGGGGTCATCCTTGTGGATTCCTGGGGGTTTCCCTAGTGGCAGGTTTCTCTCTAACCCTGAAATGCTCCCCCATCAAGAAGTCTCTTTTATTACTCTCCCCATCTGTGTCCCACCCCCAACCTGCCTCCCAAACCCAACCTGCCCAATCCACTCCCTCACGTTTCCATCCCTCTGTCCCTCCCTTCTCTGCCCCCAGTTTATCCAGAAGTTCTCTTCTATTTCCCCTCCCCAAGAAAATCCATACATTCCTCTTTGGACCCTCATTGTAACATAAAGTATTTTCGAGACTTATAATCTTTGTATTGCATGAAGATAAAAGAAGGTTCATTCATAGCATAATTAGGAGGTCTAGTAGAGGGAAGTTTAGAAGGCAAAACACCGAGATGGGTAGAATGAAAGTCTACAGAGGGTCCTGGGATAATTAGGGGGTTCTATTTGAAGTTTGCTTGCATGTGATTCAGAAAGTAATGGAAATAAGAAACGGAATGCTTCAAACATTTAGTCCCACTACAACAAATGTATAAACCATGGTTCTCAATCTTCCCAATGCTATCACCCTTTATTACAGTTTAATACATTTTGTGCTGACCCCCCAACCATACAATTATTTTCATTGCTACTTCATAACTCTAACTTTGCTACTGTTATGAATCATAATGAAAATATTTGCCAAAGGGTTCACACCCCACAAGTTGAGAAAATTGGTATAAATGAATGCTGTAGCAGCAAGAAGCTGAAACTTGGGCTTGGAGAGATGTCTCAACATAGAGTACAGGCTGCTCTTGCAGAGGACCCAAATTCAGTTTCCAGTACCCACACAAGGTGACTCGCAACCTAATGTAACCCGAGCTCCAGGGTATCTAATGCCCTCTTCTGGTCTCTCGGGCACTGTACTCATGTGCACATACCACCACCCCTGAAATACATATACACATAATAAAAATGTAATCCATTTTTAAAGAAAAGAACTCAGAGAACAGATATTTATAACTTTTCTCTGATACTTTATGTCACAAATATCTTTCTACAGAATTTTGTCTCATTTGCATAAAAATATGTATTTGTATATGAAATGAGCTACATCGAGACAGCCAGTTTAGTCACTTAAGTAAAATAACCATCTATGATTCTTTAAGCCAATTATTTGCAAACATATTCAAGATTCATAGTCAATGCAGAAGACTCCAAAGAAATAATTAAAAAGCTTCAGGGGGAAAATTATGCTGCCAAACTATAAGAATGAACTTTACAACTCAAGTTTCACATTTTCTTCTCTAGTTAATGCATTTGGGTAGAAACATTCTTTCTCCCTTGGCCTACCAAGTGCTGAGGTTAAAGCCAAATCTTCTTCTTCTTCCTCAGTTCCTCGAATGCCCTTCTTCAGATTAAATAACCCATGTTATGCCTGTACAGGGGTCTTTGTCTTTTGACTCTGCAATCAGCAGAGGACATGCCTACACTGGAGGCCTCCTGCAGCAAATTTCTTCTCAGCTAGGTGTACCCCAGTATCCTGCACCAGATTCTAGGAGCTAGGTGATTATCTCTTACCAAAAAGCTACTGCTGATTGGATATTTTTAATAAGAAACAGGTGTGAATCTCAGCAAGCAAGGCCACATTTCTTTGTTGTCTTATAATTCCAAATAAAATGGACTCTTGAGCCCAAGTTCCTCTAAGGCGGAAAGTAATCCAGTCTTAATCACTTGTGACCACCTCCTCCCTTTCTCTTCCCCTGGGGTTGTAAAATGTCCCAACTGCCGGCCTGTCATTTGCCATTAGTCTAGAGGGTTTACAACTGAGAAATCGAAGTAACTGCCAAGTTACAGGTACTCCCTGCCTCCTGAGATATATACATTCACTAAGATGTCAAACAGAAAGAAGCCAACAACAATTTTAAAATAAATAATAACAATAACTGCCTTACACCAGGAATCCAGCACGGTCTGGTTCTAACTCCTATGTTATACCTTTGACAGTAACCTACCATGACTCCACCCTTCCATCTAGGAATATATCCAACTTCTTCAGCCCTTGATAAAAAGAAATGTAGACAATCCTGGCTTAGGACCATGGAAATTGAAGCAAAGCCACCAAGTATAAATGTAGGGCTGAATTTAAAGTCGAGACAGGTCTGTGTCAGGACCCAGAAGTCCACTGTCAGGGTATACATTGAAGGCTTGAATTGGGTGAGCAAACACAGGGTTGAAAAGAACCCATTGGTGTGAGCAGCTAATGAAGCCATCAGTGATTTTGATGAAAGCCATTTAGAGTGAGAGGAAGAGGAAATAAGATTCAAATGAGCTTAAGTATCTTTAAGAGAGAAGGAACAGATACAGCAAGTTTAGGCTTTTCTTTGGGAAGTGTGATAGCGAACAGTGATTTAGAGGTCTGCCAAGACTTGTTATAGGTTTTTTTTTTGATAGTGGCAACTTTAGTATCTTAAAAGGCCACAGGGAAAGATCCAAATTGAACATATAAGAAAAATATTGAGAAATATCTTTATTTTAGTGGAAATGGAAAGAAGAGGCTTAAAAGCACAGAGAAAAGAATTGGCTTGGAAAAAACTAAGCAATGGCTAAGTGGGGAAGTGCATACCCCCAAGTCTAACAACCTGAGTTCAGTCCTCGGGACTCATAGAGGAAGATAGAGGAAGGAGAGAACCAGCTCCTACAAGTTGGCCCCTGACTTCCAAACAGGCACCCTAGGGTTCGCGCATGCACACACACACACACACACACACACACACACACACACACACTTAAATAAACAGGAAGAAAGAAAGAAAGAAAGAAAGAAAGAAAGAAAGAAAGAAAGAAAGAAAGAAAGAAAGAAAGAAAGAAAGAAAGAAAGAAAGGATTGTTTCAAATGAAAGAAAGGGCTATCCTATGAATACAGGAAAAAGTCTGCACTAACTTAAGGAAGCTTGAGAGTCTGAGGTCATAAGGTCAGAAAGTTATCAGAGTTCAAACCTCAGGATTCATTTCTCTCTGTATAGTACAAAACTTCCAAGTGACAGTGTAGACAGTGGGTTTGAGGCATGAGACAAAAATTTTAGGTTCCTTTCGGTGTATCGTTTTTGCACATAAATATATAGTAAATTATATAATATTAAATCTATTCCTTTTGTAAACAACAATCTTTTAGAATTTATTTTTACTTTATGTCTATGAGTGTTTCCCTAACATATATGTATTTTAACACCACATATATGCCTTGTGCCTGCAGAGGCTGGAAGAGAGCACTGAATGCCCTGGAACTGGAGTTATAGGTGGTAGTACAATACCATGTGGGAATTGAACCTGGATCCTCTGTAAGAGCAGCCAGTACTCTTTTTTTTTATTTTTTTTATTGAGAAAAGGAAAAAAAAACAAGTTTCCGCCTCCTCCCAGCCTCCCATTTCCCTCCCCCTCCTTCCACCCTTCGCCCCCTCCTCCCACCCTTCTCCCCCTCCCCCCACTCCTCTCCCCCTCCCTCTCCAGTCCAAAGAGCAGTCAGGGTTCCCTGCCCTGTGGTAAGTCCTAGGTCCTCCCCCCTCCGTCCATATCTAGGAAGGTGAACATCCAAACTGGCTAGGCTCCCACAAAGCCAGCACATTAAGTAGGATCAAAACCCCGTGCCATTGTCCTTGGCTTCTCATCAGCCCTCATTGTTCGCCATGTTCAGAGAGTCCAGTTTTATCCCATGCTTTTTCAGTCACATTCCAGCTGGCCTTGGTGAGCTCCCAATAGATCAGCCCCACTGTCTCAGTGGGTGGGTGCACCCCTCGTGGTCCTGACTTCCTTGCTCATCTTCTCCCTCCTGCTCCTCACTGGGACCTTGGGAGCTCAGTCCAGTGCTTCAGTGTGGGTCTCTGTCTCTATCTCCATCCATCACCAGATGAAGGTTCTATGGTGATATGCAAGATATTCGTCAGTATTGCTATAGGTTAGGGTCATTTCAGGTTCCCTATCCTCAGCTGCCCAAGGAACTAGCTGGGGACATCGCCTTGGGCTCCTGGGAGCCACTCTAGGTTCAAGCAGCCAGTACTCTTAACCACTAAAGCATCTCTCCAGTTTTGTACCCATTAATTCTAATAATTTGTTGTGGGGTGCCTGTAACTCCAGTACTTGGGAGATGGAGACAGGATTACAAGTTTAAAAGTCACAAACATGCTACACAGTGAGGTCCTGTGTCAAAAAAGAACTAAGTGCAAAATAATTACAGTAGTTTGAAAATTATTAATTTGCCTTTTGCTATGGATCTCTGAAATTGGACACTCTCGCTTCGGAATGCCTCAACAACCCAGATGGAAAGATGAAAGGGAGCAAGTTTACATTGTCCTGCTGGGTAGGACCTGCAAGAGAGGGAGGCAAGGAGAGGGTTTTGAAAATAATAGCATGTTAGAACCTAAGAAGATATCAATGCAATGAAGTATGGAGTCTTCCCCTGGACAGGAAAGGACCTAAAGCCCAGGGGAGGGAAAAGGAAGCTGAGCCAATGAGGTAGTGGACCAGATGCTCTGGAAACAAAAGGGTGAGTATGACAATAGAATGGATGGCTAATGGGGCGTAAGCTTTAAAACGAAGATTAATTCCAAAAGGGTCAAGACCATTAAAAGAGATTACTGAGTGGAAGGTGGGCAAAGCCTCCTGGAATCGGATTCTGGTTGGCAAGACTTCAGATTCCTCTGTCTTGTCTTCCAGACTGCAGTAAACCATTCCCAAGCCTCAAAGCCATCCTGAAGAGTTTATTTAAGCACGTGTTCACTAAAGGTTGATTCAGTAGCCCCTGAAAGCAAAGCCACTTGCAAGTTAAGAAGAGTCTGCGAGTCGGGCTCCCTGGCCTGGCTGCCTCCCCTGATGTATATCCCCAGTACAGCTTTGTTGTTTGGTTTTTTTGGGTGTTGTTTTGGGATTAGACTGACTACATGTAGTCTTTGATGGTTTCCTACATGTAGTACATTTTGTTCCCTCTCACCACTGTGTTGTTACCTGTCTCCAACCCCTGTCACCCCCGATCCCTCCTCCCCACAAGCCCATTCCCACATTCCTGTTTAGAGCAGCAAATTTGAATTGCCATCTTGACAATCCAGACTCACCTAGGAAGGAAGTCTCAGTAGAGGATTGTCTAGCCCAGTGGTTCTCAACCTTCCTAATGCTGTGACCCTTTAATACAGTTCCTCGTGTCATGGTGACCCCAACCATAACATTATTTTCATTGCTACTTCATAACTGTCATCGTGCTACTGTTATGAATCCTAATGTAAATATTTCTGGAGAGAGAGGATTGCCAAAGGGGCTGAGAACCGCTAGTCTCGATTAATCCTGGGGTGAGTTCTTGAACATCTCTGAACCTCAGTTTTCTAGTTTCTAAAATGAGGGCATTGGGACTGGAGAAATGTCACAACAGTTAAGAGCATTTGCTGTTCTGTCCAAGGAACCGTTCAGTGTCCAGTATTCATGTCAGCCAGCTCACAATTGCCTATAACTGCAATTCTAGGGGCTCCACTCCCCTCTTCTGGAGGTATATCAATACCCATAGGAACATGCACCGACATGGGCACACGCATAAACAATGAAAAGATAAACATTTAAAATATGAGTACTGATACACACTTGTCAATAGTTCTTCCTGGCTCTGACACATCAGAGACATTGAGTAAAGAGCAACCACCATCTTGAAGATGAGGTAAACATGTGATCACTTTTTCCGGCTCGAATAGAAGATGATGTCAAAGACTTCGGTCCTCCATTTAAATAAAAGACGAGCTGTTTGCAGATGATTTTAATAAAGTTACTGGAATCTGTTGCTTATGTTCTCTGCCTGAATTTCATGGGAACTTCTCTCTGTCCCCAGGAAGAGAGTAAATCCCTCTGCCCATTTGTATGTGCCAATGGTGTTCCCCCAGTTCTGAGAAAGGATACTGTGTTTGGATGCATTCTCATAGTGTCTCGAAGCAGGTGAGAGTTTCTGCTGCTATATGAGCTATAGATTATTATTTAGCTTCATCTATTTAATTCAGGAGAGTTATCTGGATGACTCAATAGTTAGCTGTATTAAGTGCTTTTCTCAATCCTGCAAACAAAACACCTGACAGAGGCAACTAAAGAAAGGAAGAGTTGGCAGACTTAGTGGTGCACACCTCTGATCCCTGTACTTGGAAGGCAGAAGCAGGTGGATCTCTGTGAGTCTGAGGCCAGCCTGGTCTACAGAGTGAGTTTTCGGACAGTCAGAGCTACATAGTGAGACCCTGTCTCCAAAAGGATAAAAAGGTGGAGGAAGGAAGAGTTTATGTGGGTCCACAGTTAATGGTACACTCCATGGCAGCAGTACCATGAGGTGGCTACATCCGAAGTCAGAAAGCAGACAATGAATGATAAATGCTGGTACAGGTCACTGGCTTCTTTTTATTCAGTCTGGGATTCCAGCGCATTTCCATGGTGGCATCTGCATTCAGGATGAGTCTCCCCACCTCTGTTAACTGAATCTAGAATCTCCTTCACAGACATGTATAGAGATTTGTTTCCTAAGTGATTATAGATCTTGCAAGTTGAGAATCAATATTAACCATTATATGGTGTCTGAGTCACTGTTCTATTGCTGTGAAGAGACACCATGACCAAGGCAGCTCTTAAAAAGGAAAACATTTAATTGGCGGCTTGCTTACAGTTTCAGAGGTTCAGTCCATTAGCATCATGGCAGGGAGCATGGTGGCGTGCAGGCAGACAGGGTGCTGCAGCAGCAGCTGAGAGCTACATCTTGATCTGCAGGCCAAGAGCTAGCCACTGGGTCTAACATGGGCTTTTGAAAATTCACACCCAAAGAAACACTTCCTCCAACAAGGCCACACCTCCTAATCTTTCTAATTCTTCTAAACAGCTCTTCACCCTGGTAACTAAGCATTCAAATAAATGAGCCTCTGTGGACTGGGGGGGGGGGGTCTTGTTCAAAACACCATAAATGAGTTGTGTGGGTTAGGGGTTTTTAATATTTCATTTTTTATTTTCTGTGTGTGAATGTTTGCTTTCATGCATGTATGTGCACTGCATATTACCTCGTGCCCACAAAGGCCAGAGGAGGGCATTGAATTCCCCAGAATTAGAGTTGCAGGCAATTGTGAGATGCCATGTGGGTTCTAGAAACTAAACCCAGGTCCTCTGCAAGTGCAACTTTGTCAGGCTTTCTTTTGGCCACCAACCAGCTCCCCAAACACGGCACAGAGACTTATAATTAGTTATCAATGCTCAGTCTTATCTTACACTTGCCCCACTAGCTCTTACAACTTAAATCAACCTGTTTCTCTTTATCTGTGTTTTGCCTTGGGGTTTTTGCCTTTCTTTGATTCTGTCTGTCCTTCTCTGTGTCTGGCTGGCTGGCTGGTCCTGAGTGTCTTCCTCTCTTTCTCCCCCATTCTCTCTCATTCTCTTTTCTCAAGCCTAGGTTCCTCTCCTCCTCCTTTTTTCTGCCTGCCAGCCCTGTCTATCCCTCTCTTGCCCAGCTATTGACTATTCAGTTTTTTAATAGACCAATCAGATGTCTTAGGCAGGCAATGTAGCACATCTTTGTATCATTAAACAAATGTACCACATCTTTACACCATTAAACAATCAGCATCACCAAATGTAACACATCTTTACATCATTAAATAAATGAAGCATACGCAAATGCAACATACCTTTACATAGTGAAAGCAATATTCTACAACAAGCAGCAAATGATTTTAATCCCTAAACAATCTCTCCAGCCCCTGCACTGGTTAGTTTTTTTTATTGTCAACTTTACACAACCAAGAGTGGCCTGGGACAAAGGAACCTCAACTGAGGAATTGTCCAGATCTTCTTAACTTGTGGCCATGTCTCACACATCTTGATTTAACCCATTCCTACTAATCTGTGTTCACCACAAGGTCATGGCTTACTGGAAAAGATTTAACATGTCTGACCTGGCGTCTCCATGGCGGCTCTCTGACTCTGCTTTCTTCCTCCCAGAATTCAGTTCTGTCTCCCTGCCTGAGTTCTGCCCTATCACCAGGCCCAAAGCAGTTTCTTTATTAACCAATGAAAGCAACACAAAAGCAGAAGGACCTCCTACACCATCCTACACTTGCAGGTGACAATGGTTGGAACGTTAAGAACTTCCTTTGGATGGTCTGTTGCTATCAAGTTTATCACGGTTGAATCCTACAGGTAGCATCGTCCCTTGGCTGATGGTCCTAGGTTGTGTATGAAAGCTAGTTGAGCAGAGCCAGAGAGCAAGCCTGTAAACAACATTCCTCAGGTCCCTCTTGAGTTCCTGCCCTGATTTCCCTGAGTGATGGGCTGACTGTGCCCTGGACATGTAAGCTGCAATATACCCTTTCCTTTCCCAGGTTGCTTTTAATCATGATGTCTATAACAGCAACAGAAAGGAAATGAGAATATTTTGTAGCTATGGCATTTAAGACTCGAAGTGTTCCAAGAAGTGGACACTCAAATGCACATACATTCATATGTGAGTGGTTCCTCTTAACACACTGAAAGGAAACTGCCACGTGGAAAAGTTGTCAGATGTTTGAGTAGGGTTAGTTGCCACTAGCAACATTGAAGAGCATGCATACAGTGATTTTATATGTTTATGTGCGTGTGGCTATATGTGACTGCACACACATGAGTGCTGATGGTACCCGTAGAGGCTGGAAGAAGCCATTAGGCCCCCTGGAACTAGAGTTACAGACTGCTGTACACCTCCATACAGATGCTAGGAACAGAAGTTGGGTCCTGTTAAAGAGTGCCATGTGTTCTTAATTTCTGAGCCACATCTCTAGCCCCATAGTGATTTGCTCCATAAAATAATTTGCAGACTTTCAACTTGGGAACAGTGTGCTAAATAAGTGAGTAGAGCCCAGACAGGTTAGGAAAGTAAATGTACTATAAGCTCAAAGTCACATGCATTCTTCCTGAAACACAAAGACCACCAAAGTCCACAGCTACCTGATGGCCCAAGCTGGGCCTAGAAGCCAAAATTGCAGCTCTCAGTTGAATGTTCTTTTGTGTGTCTCACCTTGTAGTCTGGATCCTGGTGTTTGGCTGAACTGTGATGTCTTGCCAACATAAATAATTGCTCAGCTGGTAGAAACCTCAGGGAGCAGCCAATTTCACGTTAAAGAATAAGACTTGGAGAGTTCAAATCTGAATCCACTCTACCATATAAAACAGTCAATTTTGTGACACGAGCTAAGAACCAGCACAGCCCAGTGCCAGTCTGAAAGCAGAAACAGGTTTTTTTTTTTCCTTTTCGCAGGTCTTGTTGGAAGCCAAATGCCTTGCACAGAACACATGCAGAATCATGATCTCATTTTCCAAAGCCTCGGCTCTGGAAACACAATTGGCTGAAAGAAATTTATCCTTTTCCATAAATTAATTTTGCGGACAGTTTTTCACAGACACCTCCCTGGAAAGCTGACACCAAATGAGTCACACTTACGCTTCCAACTACCATTTATCTTGGTTAATGGGCATTTTTTGGCTCCCTGAGAGGGAATTTTAATCTTCTGTAGGAGCAAAGGGATTTGGTAGTGAGGAGATATGTCAAATTGTCAGAAAGAGAGAGTGTGTGCACCAGAGAAGCCAAACTCAGTCAATGAGAACTATGGGGTTAAGCCATAGGAAATCTCCGGGGCCTCTGTGATTAAGCCTGTGTTGTTGTCTCCTGGCCTATAACCCCTTTGCCATCCTGTTGACCAGCGTTTTGCTGTTCTAATTGGCATCCTCTTACGAAAATCAGGAGTCCTGCAGAACAACCAGTTTTAATGGAAATATTTTCAGAACTGTTGATAAATGTAAAACCATCCCCATGCCAATGAACAGATAAATATCTGGGGCTCAAAGCTCAGTGCTCGGTACCACACAGGTCTGAAACACTGATTACTGTTCTGTAGAATGACCATTGGCTTTGCAAACAGAAAGAAAAACAGCACAGTTCCCAGGCACCAACATCCATCTTTCCGGGTCCTATCAGCCATAGAAGGTTTGTTTCTCAGATGGAAGACGCAACTCCTGGTAATGTTACCACCCAATAAGAAAGTGCCCAAATGCCTAGTGCCCATCTGGTCTTGCAGACTGTGGCAGATCATTGCATGTCCATACTCCCTTAGAGTTGTCATTGGATGGCTATTTTCAAGAACAGTTATCTGCCACAGGGTAACAAGATGATTATGGAAGTCCCCACTTCGGCAGCTTTCTTTGCAAAGCTTCCGTTATGCACAATCAACCATGGTCTAGAAATGTAAATGGAAGATTACAGAAGTAAACAGCTTCCGATTTTTCGAGTACATCTCATGCTGAGGTGCCTGGTGGAATCATGTGCTATACCACTCCACTTGGGATGGTTCATCTTCACTGCCAACGTGACAGGCTTTAGAATCATGATGGGAACCCACCTCTGGGTGTGGCTGTGAGGCTGTTTCCAGAAGTGATCATCAGGAGAGGAAAGACCCACTGTGAATGTGGGTGGCCCCATCCTATGGGCTGAACCGAATGAAAAAGTGACCGTGAGCTGAGTTCCAGAATTCACCTCCCTCTGCTTCTGATGTCACCAGTTGCCTCAATCTCCTGCTGCTGTATCTTCCACACCGTATGCTCAAAATATGAGCCAAATAAGCCCTCCTTCCTTAAGTTGCTCTATCATCATCATTACCATGATTATCATAATGAGAGAGAGAGAGAAAGAGAGAGAGAGAGAGAGAGAGAGAGAGAGAGAGAGAGAGAGAGAGAGGTGCATGTAGATGTAGCATATAGTCCACAGTGGAAGGCAGAGGAGCAGGTTCTCTCCTTCCTCCTTGTATTGAGGCAGCGCCTCTCTCATTGTTTCTGCTGTGCTGCACACTCCAAACTACCCGACCCACAAGCTTCCAGGTGATTCTCCTGTCTCTACTTCCTGCCTTGCCATGGGAGTGTTAGGATTTTTACATAGAATCTGGGGAACCAAATTCAGATCATCGGGTTTGTATGGCCAGCCCCAAGAAAGACAAAAATAATTAATGCAGCGTTCCACGAATAATCCTTTTTCCCAACACTACAGCAAAATGCACATGCCATTCACCTCACTTCATCTCATCACACGGGCATTTTACTAGAGAAACAGTGATGGGGCTGGAGAAATGGTTCTGTGGTTAAGAGTACTTGCTACCTATCCAGAGGGACCCAAGTTTAGCTCTCAGCACCCACATAAAGTAACTCACAACCACCTGTAACTAACTCCAGTTCCAAGAAATCCAGTGCCTGTTTCTGGCACAGACTCATGTACAGAAACAGACGTAATACACATAATTTAAAATAACAGAATAAATATTTTTGAGTCTTATTTACTTTTTATTGAGCTCTAAATTTTTCTTTGCTCCCCTCCCTACCTCTCCCCTCCCCTTCAACCTTCTCCCAAGATCAAAAACACTGATGATAACTTACACTGGAGAGGTTATGGGGAAAAGGGAACACTCCTGCATTGCTGGTGGAAGTGCAAGCTGGTACAGCCCCTTTGGATATCAATATGGCAATTTCTCAGAAAATTAGGAAACAACCTTCCTCAAGACCCAGCTATAACACTTTTGGGTATATAGCCAAAGGATGCTCAACCATGCCACAAGGACATGTGCTCAGCTATGTTCATAGCAGCATTGTTTGTCATAGCCAGAACCTGGAAACAACCTAAATACCCCTTTACTTAAGAATGGATAAGGAAAATGTGGTACATTTAAACAATAGAGTACTACACAGCAGAAAAAAAAATAATGACATCTTGAAATTTGCAGGCAAATGGATGGAGCTAGAAAACATCATTTTGAGTGAGGTAACCCAGACCCAGAAAGACATTTATATACTCACACATAAGTGGTTTTCAAACATAAAGCAAAGAAAACCAGCCTACAAATCACAATCCCAGAAAACCTAGACAACAAAGAGGACCCTAAGAGAGACGTATGTGGATCTAATCTACATGGGAAATAGTAAAAAATAATCTCTCTTGAGTAAATTGGGAGCATGGGGACCATGGGAGAGGGATGAAGGGGAGGGAGCAGAGAAGAGCAGAGGGTGGGGAAGGGAGCAGAGAAAAATGTATAGCTCAATAAAATCAATTAAAAATTTTCACTGTCTTTGTTTCTATTCTGTTGATTTCAGCCCTCAATTTTATTATTTCCTATCTTCTATCCCTACTGGGTGAGTCTACTTCTTTTTGTTCTAGAGCTTTCATGTGTGCTGTTAAGACTCTAATGTGAGCTTTCTCTGTTTTCTTTATGTGGGCACTTAGTGATATGAACTTTCCTCTTAGCACTGCTTTCACAGTGTCCCATAGGTTTGGGTATGTTGTGCCTTTATTTTTATTGAATTCAGGAAGACTTTCATTTCTTTCTTTATTTCTTCCTTGACCCAGGGATAGTTCAGTAGTTGACTGTTCAGTTTCCATGGGTTTGTAGGCTTTCTGGGGGTGGAATTGTTGTTAAATTCTAACTTTACTCCATGGTGATCCGATAAGACACAGGTGGTTACTCCAAATTTTTTGTATCTGTGGAGGTTTGCTTTGTTACTGAGTATGTGATCAGTTTTAGAGAAGGTTCCATGAGGTGCTGAGAAGAAGGTATATTTTTTGTGTTTGGGTGGAATGTTCTAGAGATGTCTCTTAAGTCCATTTGACTCATTGCATCTGTTAGTTCTCTTATTTCTCTGTAAGTTTCTGTCTGGTTGACCTGTCCATTGGTGAGAGTGGAGTGTTGAAGTCTCCTACTATTAGTGTGTAGGGTTTGATGTGTGATTTAAGCAATGTTTCTTTTACATATGTGGGTGCTCTTGTATTGGGGCACAGATGTTCAGGATTGAGACTTTATCCTGATGAATTGTTCCTGTTATGAGTATAAAGTGTCCTTCTCCATCTCTTCTGGCTGAATTTAGTTTGAAATCGGTGTCATTAGATATTAGGATAGCTGCACCCGCTTGTTTTTTAGGTTCATTTGTTTGGAAAACATTTTTCCACCCCTTCACTCTAAGGTAGTGTCTGTCTTTGAGGTTGAATCAATGAAACAAACAGCTGGTTCTTTGAAAAAAATCAACAAGATTAACAAACCCTTATCCAAACTAATCAAAAGGCAGAGAGAGAACATCCAAATTAACAAAACCAGAAATGAAAAGGGGGACATAACCATAGACACAGAGGAAATTCAGAGAATCATTAGGTCTTACAACAAAAACCTGTACTCTACAAAATTGGAAAATGTAAAAGAAATGGACTTGTTTTTAGATAGATACCATATACCAAAATTAAATCAAGACCAGGTGAGCAAATTAAATAGACCTATAAGCTGTGAGGAAATAGAAGCTGTCATCAAAAACTTCCCAACCAAAAAAAGCCCAGGGCCAGATGGTTTTAGTGCAGAATTCTACCAGAACTTCCATGAAAAGCTGATACCTATACTCCTCAGAGTGTTCCACATAATAGAAACAGAAAGGGCATTGCCAAACTCTTTTTATGAGACTACAGTTACCCTGATACCAAAACCACACAAAGATTTAACCAAGAAAGAGAACTACAGACCATGTAACTCATGAACATGGATGCAAAAATTCTCAATAAAATACTGGCAAACTGAATCCAAGAACACATCAAAAAATCATCCATCATGATCAAGTAGTCTTCATCCCAGAGATGCAGGGCTGGTCAACATATGAAAATCTATCTATGTAATCCAGCATATAAATAAACTGAGAGAAAAAAAAGCATACAATTATTAAATTAGATGCTTAAAGGGCAGTTGACAAAATCCAACACCCCTTCATGATAAGGGATACAAGGATCATATCTAAATATAATAAAAGCAATATATAACAAGCTGACAGCTAACATCAAATTAAATTGAAAGAAACTCAAAGTGATTCCACTAAAATCAGGAACAAGACAAGGCTGTCCACTCTCTTCATATCTCTTCAACATAGTTCTTGAAATTTTAGAAATAGCAATAAGACAACAAAAGGAGATAAAGAGGATTCAAATTGGAAAGGAAGAAGTCAAAGTTTCGTTATTTGCAGATGATATAATAGTGTACATAAGTGACCCTAAAAACTCTATCAGAGAACTCTTACAGCTGATGAATACCTTGTGGCAGGATACAAGATCAATTCAAATAAATCAGTAGCCCTCCTATACACAAATTATAAAGAAGCTGAAAGGGAAATCAGGGAAACATTACCTTTCACGATAGCCACAAATAACATAAAATATCTTGGGGTAACACTAACCAAGGAAGTGAAAGACCTATTTGACAAGAACTTTAAGTCTTTGAAAAAAGAAATTGAAGAAGATACCAGAAAATGGAAAGATCTCCCATGTTCTTGGATAGGAAGGATCAACATAGTAAAAATGGCAATCTTATCAAATTCAGTCTATAGATTCAATGAAATCCCCATTGAAATCCCAGTAAAATTCTTCACAGACCTCGAAAGAATGGTACTCAACTTCATATGGAAAAGCAAAAAACCCAGGATATCCAAAACAATCCTATATAATAAAGGAACTTCTGGAGACATTACCATCCCTGACATCAAGCTCCATTACAGAGCTACAGTAATGAAAACAGCTTGGTATTGGCATAAAAACAGAGACGTTGACCAATGGAATCAATTTGAAGATCTGAATATTAATCCACACACCTATGAACACCTGATTTTTGACAAAGAAGCTAAAATTATACAATGGAAAAAAGAAAGCATCTTCAACAAATGGTGCTGGCATAACTGGATGTCAACCTGTAGACGAATGAAAATAGATCCATATCTATCCCCATGCACAAAACTCAAGTCCAAATGGATTAAAGACCTCAATATAAATCCGACCACACTGAGCCTGATAGAAGAGAAAGTGGGAGAACTTGAAGGAAAGAACCTGGCTCTAGAAAAATTCCCAGGAATCCACAAGAATGACCCCAGCTACAACCTTAAGCACTAAAGGAGAGGATGCCCGAACTGGCCTTACCCTGTAGTCACACTGATGATTATCTTAAATATCACGATAGAACCTTTGTCCAAGAACAGATGGAAGCAGAGGCAGAGACCAATATCAGAGCATTGGACTGAGCTCCCAAGGTCCAGTTGAAGAGTAGAAGGAATGAGAATATGAGCAAAGGGGTCAAGACCATGAAAGGTTCATCCACTGAAACAGTTTGCCAGAGCTAATGGGAGCTCACCAACTACAGCTGGACTGGGAAGGAACAAGCATAAGACCAAACTAGTCCCTCTGAATGTGGTTGACAGTTGTATGGCTGGGGCAGACTGAGGGGCCACTGGCAGTGGCACTGGGATTTATTTCTACTGCATGTACTGGCTTTTTGGAACCTATTCTTTTTGGATGTATACCTTGCTCAGCCTAGATGTAGTAGGGAGGACCTTGTACTTTCCACAAAGCAAAGTGCCTTACCCTCTTTTAGGATTGGAGGGGGTGGAGTGGGAGGATGTGTGGAGGGAATGGGAGAAGGGGAAGGAGTGGGAATTTGGATTGGTATTTTTTTAAAAAAAAAATAATAATAAAGCCACAGAGAAACCCTGTCTCGAAAAACCAAAAAAAAAAAAAAGAAAAGTTTCACTGTCTACTTGAGGATATTTAAAATCACTGAGGAGACTGGTGTGTCTGTGAATTTATGGAGAGGGTAAACTGAGTGAGGAAGGCATACCCTGAATGTGGGTGATACATTCGATGTGCCAGGTTCCCAGATGAACTAAAATAGGCAAAGGGAAAACACCCCCAAGTGAGCACACTCTCCCTTTTCTGTTTCTTTATCCCCATGACCTGAACTGTGCTGCTCCTACATGCCTCCATCACCATGATGGATTGAACTCTCTGAGACCATGAGCCAAAACCAGTCTTCCCTGTTTAAAATTGCTTCTATTAGATATTTCATGGTGGCAACATGCAAGTAAATAACACAACGCTTACCCAATGATTCTGCAACTTGAAGTTCTTGGGGTATGATTTTGCTGTTAGTCATATGTACTAATTCTTTCTCTTCGTGTATTGCTACTGGTGACTGTTTTGAGTTATTAGCTAATGTTCATTGGGATTATTTCCTTATCCATGAAAATGACATATTGCTTATGTTGACGATATGGTCTTCCAGAGAGTACTTGTCAGGAATCCCCTCCAAAAAATTCTGGACATATACCCTGTCTATTTCTTGAGTTGGTGATTTCTTTTTCATACAAGCAATATAAAGTTAAGATCCAGAGCTGGAGAGATAGTTCAGTGGTTAAGAATACTTACTGTTCTTCCAGAGGACCTAAGTTAGGTTCCCAATACTCACATCAGGTAACTTAAAACACCTGCAACTCCAGTTCCAGAGAATCCAGCAAATTCTTCTGGCCTTCCAGGGTACCCGCACTCACACATGCACATACCACCACCCCCAACCAAACATATAATAGAAATAGAAATAAATAAATTCAAGATCCAAAATACAAGAAGGCATGTTTATAGTTATAAGTTCCTAAGAGAATTCCTTTCTCCCATAAGAATTAAAAATCATTTTCTCATAAGCTCTTTTAAAGTTCAACATTTATGACAATGTCTCTGTTTTATCTCTCCCATAAACAGTTCCTATCACTACATCGTCTTCAAGACCCAGTTGTCATGGTACTGGCTCTCACCATCTCTTAGTTTCTCAAGCTTAAATTTATTTATTTCTTTTGTTTGTTTGGTTGGTTGGTAAGGTTTCTTTGGAGGGGATTGAGACAGGATTCTCTATGTAGACTTGGATATCCTAGAACTTGCTCTGTAAACCAGGCTAGCCTCAAACTCACAGAGCTCCATCTACCTCTGCCTCCTGAATGCTGGTATTGAAGGCATGTGCCACGACCACCTGGCTTTGGTTATTTCTAACAATATATAGTAATTATATTTCTAGGGATCATTTCTATAGTTGGGATTGGTGACACTGGGAGTTGTTGGGCCTCTTTTTCCATTCCTCCTGACATCTCAGGCAGGCCTCAAAGTCTGTAAGTAGTCGAGGATACCCTTGAACTTGATCCACCTGCCTCCATCCAGAGGCTGAGATGACAGGTGTGTCCCAGTTGGTTTAAACGGTGGTGAGGAGCAAAGTCAAGGATTCCTGAATGGTGGGCAGGCACTTTACCAACAGAGACAAAGCTCTCACCCAGTTGCTCATTATTTCTCTCCCCTACAGCTATTCTTTACTTTCTTATAAACTCGGTGACCATTTGAGTCGATGGTAGTTCCATAGCACTCAGAGATTCTAGTTGTTTGCTACCAGGAGGCTTACGTTATCTCTCCTCTGCTGTTGTGTCATAAGAAGGACCTTATGGTCATTGGTGAGCATTGGAATTCAGTTCTAATAGTTGTCCCAATAAGAAAACAAAATCTGATTCAGACAACATTTCTCTACCTTCAGTAGAGCTTGGCAGCTGCTTAGGCATGTCTTGTGCACTCCTAGAATCCAAACACTTGGAATGTAGAGGCAGGAAAATCAGGAGTTCAAGGCCATCCTTGGCCACACAGTGAATTTGAGACCAGCATAGGCTACATGCATCTAGTCTAGGAGAAAATAAATTAAACAGTTCTATAATAAACTAACAATCAGCTGGGCAGGGTGGCAAAATGCCTTTAATCCCAGCACTCAGGAGGCAGAAGCAGGTGAATTTCTGTGAGTTTGCAGCCAGCCTGGTCTACAAGAGCTAGTTCCAGGACAGGCTCCAAAGCTACAGACAAACCCTGTCACAAAAACAAATAAACAACAAAAAAAGAAATTAGCAACCTAGAAAAAATATTGAATTATGACATCAATCTGGTATAACAAGAACTTAGATTCTCCTGGTTATTTTACTTAATAAATAATATGCTGACAGTCAAATATTTTATTTTATTGCTGAGCACTTTTTATGTAGCATAACTCCAAAAATATTATGTATCCTAGACAATAATTTCAGTGACTTTGATTTGTTCTTCATCTACAATTAACAGGCAAAAGAGCAGTTCAGAAATTGGATTCCTTCTTGCAATCATTGTCATTAAACTCTGTGCATTTTGTTAATGCAAATGGAATAAGGATCACAAAAGCTAAACAGGGTCTAGGGCTGTGGTTCAGCATACATGGAGCACTGTGTTTGGTCCTTATCTCACTCAGAAAGGAAGAGGGAAAGAAGAGAGGGCAGGAGGGATGAGGAGGGTGTCTTGTAATACTAGCACTCCAGAGGTAGAGGCAGAAGGGTCAGAAGTTTAAGGTCTAAGGCCATCATCAGTTACTTATCCAGCTGAAGGTCAGCATGAGCTACAAGAGATCCTGTCTCAAAATAAGGGGATGGGAGAAAAGAGAGAAAACAACTGAATAACCTTTGGCCCCAGGAACATCGGTAGATTTTAATGATATAGTATAAATATAGATATAGATAACCAAAGCATGTTTTTACATTCATTAAGCTACAAACTATTTGTTTAAATGACTTTATTTCCATCCAAATACATAGCAAATGTATACTGAATTTACACACCATTTTTACTCCTATTGCATGAGGCTGAGGCTAGATACTTAATGGTTCCCAAGCTCTACAGCCAGGAACAACAGTGACAAACTTCAATGATGCTTAGACACAGGATTTTTCTTTCTTAGAACCATCAGTAGTACTTCAAAGGTTCTTTAAATTATTTTTGTTTGTGTATGTGTGAGTGTGTGTGCTATGTATGTGCGGCTGCCCAGAGAGACCAGAAGAAGGCATCAGATCTTCTGGAAGCCAGAGTTCAAAGCAGTTGTGGGTTTCCTGATGTGAGTACTGGGAACCAAATTTTTAACCACTGAGCAATCTCTCCAGGCCCATCAATAGTATTTTTTAATAGCTATCATTTGTTGCACAAATTTTATGTGAAGATTTAACAGCAAAGTCTTCCAACTCTTTTCGGCCTCACACAATCTCAGCTTAGACGTTCCTCCCCTTACACAGTAAGAGAGTGATCAGAAAGGTTAGCTTACTTTTCTGATAATAATTATGTTGCCTAGGGGCTGTTCGATTCTTTGCTTTTCAGCTATGCTGACTTGGGCTCTGCCTCTTCTCAGACACCTGACACAAATCCCAAAAGGAACAGCTGTTCCAAATAAAGATTAAAATTGACCTTGATTGGCAACCAGAAAAAAGATTCAGTTTTGTTCTCAGAAATGAAGATTTCCTCACTAATAAAAGCTCTCATTCACTCAACAAATACTCCTTGAATATCTATTGTGTCCCAGAATTTCTTCTGATTATTAAATTTAAATTGAAGAAGATGCTGCTCATTCAATAACTTTGCACTATATTATAAAGAATGAAAAGGAGGAAAAACATAATTTGGACTATTCTTTCTAAGTATAGCTAAGGAGTCAGCTTGAACCTAAACTTTATTCCCCACAGAAATCAGGTATATTCAGGAACTTGGGAAGTAGAACAAGAGGTAGCTAGGGGTTTATGAAATGGGCTCATAGAGTAAGATAGATGGCTCCATTGCTAGATTGTGTTCTTAAAGCCATGGGTTCAGTCCCCAGCATCAGACTTGATGTGGTGGTATATATCTGCCATTCCAGCAGTGGGAAAGAGGAGAGAGGAAAATCAGAAGTTCAAGGTCATCCTCAGCTTCATATTCATTTTGACAGCAGCCTGGGGATACATGAGACTCTGTCTCAAAAATATATATATATATATGCTCCTAAGGAAAGGACAATTAGTGTATAGAAAGTGAACACAAGATGGCTCAGTTGATAAAGGATGTGCCTTGCAAGCATGAAGACCTGAGTTCAATCCCCAGAACCCAAGTTTAAAAAGCAAAATATAGTGGCACATTTGTAATTCCCACGATACAAGAAGCAGAGACAGGCAGATCCCCAAGGCTCATTGGCCAACTAGCCTAGTCTCCTTAGTGAGAGACATTGTCACAAAAAGGAGTGGAGGGAGTGTGTGGATAATGCCTACGGAATGATAGTCAAAGCTGTTATTTGATCCCCACTCATATACACACACATGAACAAGAGAGCACATGTGTGCATATGCAAGTACTACGCATGCACGCACACACACATGTGCACATGCATGCGCACACACACACACACACAGGGTAGGGGGAGAGAGGGAGAGTAATCAAGAGAAATGAAACAGATCTTCAGATTTACTGAATTTACAATGCAGTCCTGGAACCAAAGAACTGAAGCAAAGAAGCAAACAAAACTCCTAAGAACTGAAACACCAGGTCTCACAAATAGTTGTTCCTTTCAAAGGCAATAAGTCCCACTGCCTATGATGTTTGAGGCAAAGGAGGACTTCACCTTGGAGGCAGACCTCAGTACCCTCAGCATGTGACTTGGGCCACTTCAAGACAAGCATCAAAGCCAGGCATGGTGGCCTATGCTCATAATCTTAGCTATGGAAAGAGAAGGTAGGATGATCAGGAGTTCAAGATCAGTCTCTACTACAAGGTGAACATCAGCTCTGGTTTCAGATAAGAAGCCATCAGTGGCTCTTTCGGCCATCTTGGTACCTGTGGAGGCCTGCTGGGAATAGGACTTCTAAAGGACAGTATGTCTGGAAGGCTGTGGTGCAAGTCCACTTTTGCTGGCTATAAGCAAGGTCTCCGGAACCAGAGAGCACACGGCTCTTCTTAAAATTGAAGGTGTTTATGCCCGAGATGAAACTGAATTTTACTTGGGCAAGAGATGCGCTTATGTATATAAAACAAAGAACAACACAGTGACACCTGGAGGCAAACCAAACAAAACCAGAGTGATCTGGGGCAAAGTAATTTGGGCCCATGGAAACAGTGGCATGGTCCTTGCCAAATTCTGAAGCAACCTTCCTGCAAAGGCCATTGGACACAGAATCCATGTGATGCTGTACCCATCCCGGATTTAAACCAATGAAAAGTAAATAAATGAAAGTGGATTTGTGCTCTTGTATTTTTTTCACCAGAAAAAAAAAAAGAAGAAGCCATCAGTGGTGATCATGGTGCCTTTTGAGACATTAGTAGTGTAAAGAGACTTGCCCATGGGAATCTGGATCAGGAGAAGAGAGGAAGGTAGGTCTATAGGGTGACCCAATGTAAGAGGAAACTACTCGTTCATTTCCTGGCTACCCAGACCAGAATAATCACACAAAACTTTATTCATTAAAATACTGCTTGTCCTATTAGCTTAGACTTATTATTAACTATCTCTTACATCTTAAATTAATCCATCTCTACTAATCTGTGTAATGGCACAAGGCTATGGTTTACTGGTAAGGGTCCAGTATCTGTTTCCTTCTGTAGCTACATGGCATTTCTTTGACTACGCCTACTCTCAATATATATCTCTGTTCTGATTTCCCATTTGGCTTTACTCTGCTAAGCCATTGACCAAAGAAGCTTCTTTATTAATCAAAAATAATAAAACATATTCACAGAATACAGATGGGAATCCCACATCATCTCCCCTTTTCTGTCTAAATAAAAAGGAAGGTTTTAACTTTAACATAGTAAAATTACATATAACAAAACAGTTATCAAGCAAGAATTATAGTTACAATATTTAATCCATTTACATTTGGTCAATTAAAGAAAATACTGTATCATCTATCCTATCTTTGTGAGTCTAAAGTTTTATATTTAATTTATCCTTTATCATAACTAAGGAAATTATAACTATCTGTCTTCAACTCTTCAAAGACCCCCAGGATATCACATTACCTAAGTAAACAGAAAGTACATTGTAAACAACTTCCAAAACTTTAGAATTGACAGAAACATCTCTCTTCCTAGACAGTCATTCAAAGTTCTTCTGTAAAGTTGGGGCATCATCCATCTTCAGCCTATAGGCCCAGAGTATCCAGCAGACTTTTCCATGAAGCAGGAAATTTGAAGATCTATTCAGCCTTGTAATGGCAAAATTCATCAGTTGCTTTCTTCTGTGCCCTGCAGAATGTCTGGCAGTTTATTCTGTGAAGTAGTAACATGGAGGAGCCATCCCATCATTTGGAAAGTTCAGCAGTCACTTTTCTGTGGATCCTGCATGTCCAGTTCATACAGCACACCATCAAGCAGCCCAGGCAAGAGCAGTTTCTTGCACAAATGGCTAGCCTTGTCACATTGAAGACAAATTTCATAATGAGTTTCTTCAATGCCCATCAACCTCTCTGAAGTAACTGGTGCTGCCAGAAGTAGACCTGTCTCATTATCAAGAAAAGTCTAAGTTCTTAAAACATTTTAAATGCCATATCTGTATGTCTTTGAAAGGTCTGAAGAACAACTATCCATCTGAAATATATCTCTATATTTCTAGAAAATCTAACATGACTATAAGCTTGACTATTATAAATGACTACCTATTAATCTGCAAATTTAATTATACATTACATTTTTAAATGAGCTGTATAAACAATACCTTAAATAAGAGTAGAAATACACATATACAAAATTGACCTTAAATTTGTATTAATAAACCAAATCCATACCAATATAAAATATTCATTTTTATAGCATATGTCCCTTATTGTTTTAGAAATTGATTAACATTTATAACTAACCCTTTGTAAATTAAAATAAACATTTATAAACAACCATTTTGGGAATTTGGGTGTAGTTTTCTCCAAACTGCTTTCTGCTTTTTTGTTGGAGAACTTTGGGGGGTCTTGTTCCATCAAACCACATTAGTCTGAAAGAACGCACAGGTTCTCTATGGAAACAAAAGCAGACCCTCTTTTCCAAAGCAACATATCCTTAGACCCAAATTTTGAAGTCAAGAGACCTTTATGCTGGTTTCTTAACTTAGCAGCCCCCAGAATCAAATGTCTCTCTGCAGTCAAAAAATTTAAAGAAAACACAATAATATGCATAATCTAGACTCTCTCTGTATTTTCCATCTTTAGGTGGATTTTTTTACTCTATTACTTTTTAATATTTATTTTCTTTATTGCTTTATGTCTGTCTATACTCTTTTATATTACTTTTACTGTCTCTTTAAAGATTTTACTTCTTTTTATAACTGTCTATGCACTTTTTCTTCTCTCTCCCAAGCCTACGTACATTTTTAAACACACCTGTTCAGAGGTCTATTTCTGTCTCAATCTGTCTTTATTGTCTACTTGCAATCATTTTCTGAGCAAGAACACTTTTTTTAAAATGCTAAGTGGGCATGACTAGAACCAACTCTGTGGCCCTGTCTCTATGCTCTACACAGTCCAACATGGTGGAGGCATGTTCATCGCCTCTGTGAGCCATGCTCACCACTGCAGCTCCAGGGATGTGGAGGCCCAAAGAGGTCAAAGGTCAGAGAGTTTGTGACTTGTTTTTAGTTCATTCATGGTTATTGTGCTTCTAAGTCAAATGAGGTCCCACCTAGTTGTGAGTCAGAGAGTTCTGCTCTCTCAAGGCTATTGTCAACAGGTGTGGCCAGTTGCCAGACCTCAAGCTCCTAAAATAGAGAAGTAGTTGGTTCCTACCTAAAACAAAAGTCTATAGATCCAACTAAGTTCCAGTTCCCTTTATGGAAATAACTTGGAAGTCCATCCACCCAAGGAGTGGTTTGCCTACAGAGTGTTTGGTCTAGGGTGTGAGCGATGAATGTAGCCCATGACTTTCAATTTGTATGTTAATGCAGTCCTTTTGTTCTATTCCTACCTTTTGATGTCAGGAGTATATTAAGCCGCTGAAAAATAAAACACAGGCAAATTTTCAGTACTTACTGAAAAATTCCCTCCCAAAATATTATCCTATATGTTTCTGCATTTTATTATTTTTGTTCACATCTTCATATTCTTTACTATATTTGTAAATTCCCATGCCTCCACTCTGGAAGAGAGTATTTTTGTCGAGGATAGCCCCCAACACAGGAACACAATGAGTCTATGTAGCCATTAAGGAATTAGTAGCAAGCTGCTCACAAACCCCATTTAAGTAGAGGACCTTCCAAAAGAGTCAGAATTTCATGCTACCAGCATGAACCAGAAATCCAGCTCTTAAAGAAGCCACTCAGTTCTTGCTGCTAATGCTGAGTTAGGAAGTCTTCTCTTAAAGAAGATGTGCCTCTGTTCACTGACAGCAAACAGAGCCCATCCAAGAAAATGCTACTGCCAAGAAGCTGTGCTTAACTCTGTTCTTTTGTGTCTAGAATTCCTTCCCAAGCTCTCTCAGGTTGTATGTGGATGTAATTGTGCCCCACATTGTGTACCATCTGTAGGCAGAGACTGCTTGTTTTTTCCTATTCACCAAGACCCAGATAAACATACAAAACTATTATTAATTACAAAATTGCTTGTTCTATTATCTCAGGTTTCTTATTAACTAACTCTTATGTCTTAAAATTAACACATTTCTATTAATCTGTGAATCAGCACAAGGCTATGGCTTACTGGTAAGGGTCGGGCGCCTGTCTCCTTTGGCAGCTACAAGGCATCTCTTTGACTCCACCTACTCTCTCTCTCTATCTCTGTTCTGATTTCCCACCTGGCTTTACTCTACTAAGCCATTGGTCAAAGCAGCTTCTTTATTAACCAATGGTGATAAAACATATTCATACCATAAGGAGGGAAATCCCACATCAACCAAATGGGTGAATTCAGGAGTCTTTAGGGATACTCTTTGGCAAAGATACTGCAGTGCTTTCTGGGATAACTAGTGAAGCCAAAGTTCCTTTGGAGTGTGGGATGTGGAGCTAAGCCTGAAAACTTGAGTGTGGGGTCATTTTCTGGCAATTCATAGAGCATTATGTCATTTTCCAGTATGAGATGATTAAGAAAATCTCACCTTGTATGCAAAATGTGAACTAAATTGTTTCTTTTTTAATTCAAGATGCTCACAATCTCAAAATTGTGTGATCAAGTGAATTTATTTCTTTTTGTTTTAGTTTGTTGCTGTTGATGTTGTTGTTTGGGTTTTTTTGTAGTCCTGACTATACTGCAGTTCACTTTGTAGACCAGGCTGGCCTTGAACTCACAGAGATGATCTGCCTGTCTCTGCTGGGATCAAAGGCATGTATCACACACCCAGTTATCAAGTGAATTTCATGTTAAATTCATCCAAACATCTCCTGCCACCAGGCAGTGATCATACATGCCTTTAATCCCAGCACTGGGGAGGCAGAGGCAGGTGGAACTCTGATTTGGAGGCAAGCCTAGTCTACAGAATGAGTTCCAGGACAGCCAGGGCTACGCAGAGAAACCCTGTCTTGAAAAACCAAAGCCAAACTACCAAATTCCTCCTGCCAAAGCAGTCAGCAATTAAACAGAAATAGTGCTCCTACAGGTTTATGCACTTGGGCTAGGGAGATATTCAGCAGGTAACATACTAGTAGAGTATCTTCATTCTGACTGTCAGCTTGACACAGCCTAGAGTCACCTGAGAAGGGAGTCTCTGCTGAGGAATTGTCCAGATCACATTGACCTGTAAGCGTGTCTGTGGAGGGAGGGATTGTCCCAATTGCTAATTGCTGTGGGCAACACCATCTCACAGGCATAAAATGTCTAGTTAGCCTGGTCTACATGGAAAGCTCCATGTAAGCCAGGGTGACATAGTGAGAGCCTGCCTTTAAAAAGACAGACAGACAGGAAGGGAGGGAGGGAGGCAGGGAGAAAGGGAGGGATGAAGGAAAAAGGAAGAGAGAGATGGAGAGAAGGATGGAAGAAGGAATTAAGAAAGAAAAGAAAGAGGGGAAGGGAGGAAAGAAACAAGGAATGAAGAAAGGAAAGAAAAAGATAGGGGGAGGGAGGGGGAAGTAGGAAGGAAGGAAGGAAGGAAGGAAGGAAGGAAGGAAGGAAGGAAGGAAGAAAGGAAGAAAGGAAGAAAGGAAGAAAGGAAGAAAGGAAGAAAGGAAGAAAGGAAGAAAGGAAGAAAGGGAGAAAGGGAGAAAGGGAGAAAGGCAGGCTAGTTAGGCATGAACCTGTGGGCCAGCTTGAAGTTTCTGCTTGATTTCCTGTAAGTTATAATAAGCCCTTTCTTCTTCTAAATTGCATTTGGTCAGAGTATTTTATTACAGCAACAGAAAGGAAACCAGAACACTGCAAACCTGATGACTGGAGGTGGATTTCCTTGACCCAGGTTTAAAACCGGGTGTGACAATTGGACAATGCTGAGAGTTAAAGACCTCAGAATACTCAGATCAAAATGGGATGACCTCATGACACCCCTCCCCGTGGAAGAGGAAGTGGAAAGATGCTAAGAGTGAGAGGGATTGGATGGTTTCAAGGAAACAGTGCCTTTCAGACACAGTAGGACTGATGTACATATGAACTCCTAGAGACTGTGGCAGTATGCACTGGGGTTGCACAGTTCCATGCCAGACAGAATCTGACACTGGGGAAGTAGGCAAGGGCCCCCATCTCAAACGATGAAGCTATCTCCAATTGACACCTGCTGGCAACAGAAAAATTAGTTTTAGCCAATGGAGTCTTCTCACTGGGTATATAAGCCATATTTAAGGGTAGGCCCCACGCCCAACAGCAGAAGGCCAACACAAAATGAACTCAATGGTATTTTTGGAGAGTCTGACTCATATTGCTTTGTTTGGGAACTTTTTACCTCACTAGTACTTGGCTTGTATGTGATTGTTTCAGATTTTGTGTTTTAATGGGTTTTGTTTTGTGTGTGTGTTTCTTGTGCTTTTCCTTTGTTTTTTGTTTGCTTGTTTGTTTTCTAAAGAAGGGGTGGAGTTAGAACAATGGGGACATAGAGAGAATCTGAGAGATGAGGGAGAAGAAACCATGATCAGAATATGTTGTATAAAAAAAAACCCAACTATTTTCAATTTAAAAAGCCAAGTGTGAGAGACACATCTGTAATCCCAGAACCCCATACTGTAAATTGGGAGAACAAGATAAGAGAATAGCCTGATAATTCATAAGCCACTAGCAGGGAGTATGCATCAACAAAAACAGCAAGAGAAAGACATTACCTCAGCAAGGTAGGAGAACAGATCCCCCTGGAAGTTGTCTTTCGACCTCCACACATGTGCCACGGCACAAACACACCTGCACTGTGCGTACACACAAAATAAATAAATAAGAGCATGCACTTGAATTGTGGAGCTTTTGAAATACATGTGTTGTGTTTCACATAGCCCAGGCTGGCTATGCGAATTCTCAATGTAGTCAAAGATGCCCTATCTTTTTGCCCTATCTGATTCCCCATCTCTCTACCTCCTGAGTTCTGAGATAACAGGCATGTGCCACCATGTCTGATTGATATAGTGCTGGGGATAAAACACTGGGCTTTGTGTATGATAGGCAACTCTAGCAACTGAGTTACACTTCCAGCCCTGACTTCTGTTTGGTTTCTACAAACACCAAAGACAAAGAGGTTGATATGTCAAATGCAGCCTTTCTGATCAATGGCGGAAAATGTTTCCCCTTCCATTCCAATAAACTAATACCTCATTTCTTACAGCAGGGCATTTCTCAGAAGACTCCTAAAAATGAATGAAGCAGTTTCATTTGAAACCGGCTCCTGCAGAGACCTGTCACCTAAGTAACCATTATTCTGATGCGCCTGTAGTGTTTTTATTTTTCAATTTATCAGTGATTACACTAGTCTATTTCTCATCTCCCTGTGAGCCTAATTCAGTCCACCCACTCAGATGTCACCCCTGGCTACCAGCAGTTCATGAGCCTTTTGTAACATAAGGAGATTATGTGTGTCATAATGGATTTTCTAGGGGGTGGGGTTATGGTAAAAGTAAATACAGTCATTGGGATGAGCGTGCTCTCATAGAAAGGTCTGCTTCCTTTTTAAAAAGAAAGTGAGAAAAGAAGGAGAAAAATAAAGAAGGAAGGAATAAAGGACAGGGACAGAGAGGGAAGGAGGAGGAAGGGAGGAAGTGTGTTAGACATGCATTCTCTGTACTTCACTTATTTATTTATTTATTTATTTATTTATTTATTTATTTATTTATTTTTGGTTTTTTGAGACAGGGTTTCTCTGTAGCTTTGGAGCCTGTCCTGGAACTAGCTCTTGTAGATCAGGCTGGCCTCGAACTCACAGAGATCCGCCTGCCTCTGCCTCCCAAGCACTAGGACTAAATGCATGCACCACTGATGTCTGGCCACATTTTTAAATGAAAAAGGCATAAAGTATATTAGTAATAATTTCATGGTGATTAAATGTTGACTAAAACAGCTTGATCTTTCTCAGTTTACACTTCCCTGCAATGCTGAAGACAGAACCCAAAGCATGATGCACACAGGATGAACACCACGGAGCTGCATCCCAGCCATGACTGGGCCTCACTCCGCACAAGCCTCCCTGATCACTTAAATGCATTCCTCTACCATCCCTGCTGCAGAACACCTGTGCATTTTTGAGAACCTGCTTCTGAACCATTGCTTTTTTTATTAAATGCCCATGAGTCTAACCTGTTCTGTGAGCCAAGCTTTGCACTGGGTCTTCCACAATCTCTCTCATGTTGCTGTTTTTAAGATTTATTTGTTTTTATGATATATATATGTATATATATATATATTCTACACATATAATATATTATGTTTTGCCTGCATGTATGTCTGTGCACCACGTGTGTATCTAGTTGTCATGAAGAACACAGAGGGCATCAGATCCCCTGAAACTGAAGTTACAAATGTTTGTGAACCACCATGTGGACGCTGGGAACTGAACTCAAGTCCTCTGGAAAAGCAGCAAGTGCTCTTAACTGCTAAGCCATCTCTCCAGCCCCCTTTTTGAGACTAGATCTCTCACTGAACCTGGAGCTCACTAATTTGTTTAGATTAGGGGTCCAGTGAGCTCCAGTGATCCTTCCTGTCTCTGCCTCCTTCATTCAAGGATTACAGACTGTTGCTAAAATCCCTTCCTTCCCAAGGGAATACACAAAAAATGACTACCACTTCTCCTGAGGTCCCAGCAACAAACCCTGGCATGATTCTGCCAAAGTTCACTCTGGGGAACCAACGAGTTTTTTTTGGGGGGGGGGACTTCCTTACAGAGCAAAAGTGAAGGGTATGAGTGCCCATACCCCTCCCAAGAGACCATACCTGGAAAGCCTTTACCCAATAGGGATAAGATGGACCCCGCCCCCTCCTAGTCTTCCCAGTTCTATATACTCGAATCTCTCCATGAGGGCATGAACAATTCAAGGTAATAGGGAACAAGCTAGATACTCAGGTGTAGGTCTTGTGACCCTCTCTTCTCCTGGATGAGGGGGTGTACATGAAGAGCCCAGGAATATAAAAACTGTATGCTTAGAGCCTATATACATAGCCTAGAGAAGTTGGGGCTGACAGCTACTGTGGAAAAAGGTCAGTTTTCAACAGTTGCTTCTATGTAACCCCGGCCTACACTCCTTTAACCTTTCAACAGTTGCTTCTATGTAACCCCGGCCTACACTCCTTTAACCTTTCACAGTTGCTTCTCTGGCCTACCTTCCTTTCAGCTTTGGGGAAAGGCAGCAGTATCAAGATAGCCACAGACTTTTGCAAATATCTTAAACTAACACCCTGCAATCAGAAGTTGTAAATCTTGGACTGCCTTGTGACTCAGGGCCTAAAGTCAAGATTGTAAAAAATTTTCCAACTCTCCCCAAGGCTTAACCTCAAGATTGTAAAATCCCTTTGACCCACCACCTGATGCTTGTTTTTCACTCTAAGAAGAGGCTTGAAACCTCCTATCAGTCACAAGGTCAGAAGTCCGAATTCTGGCTGGGGCCCTAGCTAGCTACAAGTTTTCTGCCCTGGAGTGTCTGAAATAAAATTTGCTTCTGATTAATAGATTTTAGCGTTCTGTTCCCCATTATTTGTGTGCCACACTCAGGACGCAACAGTACACAGTCAACAAGCCCAGCTGGGACGATCCTTTTGCAAGAGGGTAACGCTGAAATTCCCAAGATGGCGGTTGCTTGGCTTAGAGGCTAGTCACTCACAACACTGGCACATGCTACTGCACCTGGCTTTTTACATGGGTTCTGGAGATCTGAACTCAGGGTCCAGTGTTTACAGGGCAAGCACTTTACACTCAGAGCCATCTCCCCAGCTCTGGCTTTGAACTTCTGATCCTCCTGCCTCTACCTTCCAGGTGCTGGGATTACTGCTATACAACACTGTGCCCATTGGACTCCTAGATTTCTAGAAGGCTCTTGGAAAATGAAACATAAGAATGAAAATAAACGTTCTTCAAGCGATAAAAAGCCCCTGTGGAATCTGTAGGAAAAAAAGAAAGTGATTTATCAAGTTCAAATGCATGGAAGGAAATGGTGTCATGCAGTGACTGAGCACAGACAGACACAGTCCCGTTGCTCATTAGAATCCACAACATGGGACCTTTACTCCCTGGAGCCACCCAAAAATGTTGAACCTGATGCAGACACCCAGTTGGCACAGCACAGTCCAGCCTCAAACTCCTGAGCTCAAGCTACCCTCTTGCTTCAGCCTGCAGAGTAGCTGAAAAAAAATAACTATTCAACAATTATAGAAAATGGGGGGCTGAGGATGTGGCTCAGTTGGTACAGTGCTTGCCTGCCATGCAGGAAGTCCTGTGTTCGATCCCAACACTGCATATACCTGACGTGGTGGCACATACCTGGAACCCTAGCACCTGTGAGGTAGAGTGGCAAAGAGGAGAAGTTCAAGGTCCTCCTTGGCTATGCAGAGAGTTTGAAGTCTTTGAAGTCAGGCTGGACTACAAGTGAGATTCTGTCTCAAACACAAAAATTTTATACAGAAGAAACAGAAGAGGTCAGTTACTAGAGGAGATATTGAAGTCAGAACTCCAAGTCTGCTAAGTCTATTTCCTGAGAATTTTCTAAGGCAAAAAAAAAAAAAAAAAAAAAAAGTCAAGTACCCAACTACTATGCAATTACAAGTTCCTTTCAAAGCCATAAATCTATTCCCAAACCCACTGAAATCAACTATCTGTTCCAGGAAGAAACACCACTTCTATCTGGAACCAATGAAAAATTTTAAGAACATTGGAAAACTCCTACCACAATCGAAGGTCCATCTTCTGCTGGCCAGCACATCTCAGAGTCACCAATCCTGCCTTCTCAGAACCCAAGAGATCTGAGGGAAGGGGGCACAGAAACTCATGCAAGCACTGTACCAACTGAGCCACATCCTCAGCCCCCCATTTTCTATAATTGTTGAATAGTTATTTTTTTTTCAGCTACTCTGCAGGCTGAAGCAAGAGGGTAGCTTGAGCTCAGGAGTTTGAGGCTGGACTGTGCTGTGCCATACCTGGAAAGTCCTCAATATTTCTCATGGCATCTGCAATTTGCCCAGCATTGCCCTTCAGTGATTCACTTCTGATCTGCTCCAAGTTCCCCAGATTAAAAAAAAAAAAAAAAAAAACCTCACTTCCCACTTCCCACGGGGAAGCTGCCCACATTGAGTAGTGTGTGCTTAGGCGCAGGACATCTTTGTAGTAAAAGGGCTTTCAGGGAGAGGTCACACTTGACAACGCAAGGATCATATGACAGTACGAATCTCCTTCTCTCCTTTATCCCTGATTGTCCCTTCTTTCTCAGTGGATTTCTTTCCTGCTTTCCAAGTCCCCCAAATTTTCACTTTCTATTCTCTGTCTCTGTGTATGTGTCTCTCTCTATTCCTCCCCAAGAACAGCCCACGCACTGGCTAGTTTTATGTCAATTTGATGCAAGCTAGAGTCATTTTGGAAGAGGGGAACTCAATTGAGAAAATGACACACACCCCCACCAGACTGGCCTACTGACAAGCATTTCGGAACATCTTCTTGATTTATTATTGTCATAGGAGGGTCCAGCTCACAGTAGGTGGTATCGCCCCTGGGCAGTGGTGCTGGGTAGTATAATAAAGTAGGCTGAGCAATCAATCCATTAAGCAGCACTGCTCCAAGGCCTTTGCAGCAGGTCCTGCCTCCAGGTTCCCACCTTGAGTTCCAACCCTGACTTCCCTGGATAATGCACTGCAAGTTGTAAGGTAAAACAAATACATTTCTCCTCAACTTGCTTTTAGTCATGGTATTTCTCACAGCAATAAAGACCTAAGACATTGCAGTTAGAAGCGGAGGCCATTATGTTAGATAAAATAACCCAGATTTAGAAAGACACTGTCGTATGTTTTCACTTATATGTGGAATCTAGGTTTAAATTCATACAAGGCAGAAAGTAAAGGGGGAACTCTGAAGGGGAGGAAGAGGTTTGAAGCGAGAGAGCAGAGGAACTGGAAAAGGTAATGAAATATAAGACATGAAAGCATAAAGTGGGGAACAATTTGGAAAGAGGAGACCACCGAAAAGAAGGGCGAATTCGGGAAAAGGCCAGTGGGGGAGATAAGAACAAACTATTATGATAGAGGAATGAGAGAAGGAAGAGAAGAAAAGAAAGAAGGAAGGAATCGTGAATAAAGAAATCTTTAGAACATTAAGTATAATGTGTTTTAATTAATGTGTGTGTATTTGCATGCACGCACATGCCACGACTTACGTGAGCTAGAACTCAAATGGCTGGAAATAATGTCTTATCATCTTGCTGTCCATAAAACACATTCTTAAGAGACCAGTAACTTCTACCAATTCAAAAGCTAAGAATATTATAAGCCCCTAAAACCTACAGTGGATTTCCCCCGACTTTGCTGTAACTACCTACCCACACCCCCAACTAATTGTACTTGGTCAATACCTTCATTTATGACTTTCTTTTTTCTGTAACTAATACATTACTCAGGGTAACCATAGCTACTCACATTAAGTATAAACTACCTCTTATTCCCTTTAAGGTAAGAGCTGTGTTGTTTTGTTTAAGTCCAGATCTCATGGAGCCCAGGCTGCTGCCTACTTGCTATGTAGTTGAGGATGACATTAAATCCCTAATCTTCTTGCCTCCATCTCCCAAATCCTAGGATTATACCACTATGCTTGGTTAGTCCCTACCAATGTTTTTAATTTTAATGTTTTTATTAGCATATATTAATTATACGTAATTATGGGCTTTGCTGTGACATTTTCACATATGTGCCTAATGTATTTCAATCAAATGTATTTCAATCACATTTGCCAGTTGCCCTCTCTTGTTCTCTTCCCACTCCCACTAATCTCCTTCTTCCCAGCTAGCCCCATTTCTACTTTCATATTGAGTGTGTGTGTGTGTGTGTGTGTGTGTCTGTGTGTCTGTGTGTGCACGCATGTGCGCACATGCGTGCATTCCAATGAATTTCGTTAGAGTGTTTTACAGGAGTGGGGCTGAGAGTTCATTTACAAGAGCATGTCTTTCTTACCAGTGGTTTAAAAGGCTGTGGAAATTGTTTCGGGCCCCAATAAAAAATAATCAGGAGACAATAGTGAAATATGTGAAGAAGGGCATGGTTAGAATGTAAATCTATTTCTCTGCAGAATGCCCCCTATTACGTTGGTTTTCTACAAAATTCTATTTCATTATTCCATGGTGGTCCCAGGGTAAATGAGGAACAGAAAAGGAAATCCTGAAAAGTAATTAACAGTAATTTGTGTGTATGGTGGAGTTACCAATACAAGTTTGTGGAACAGAATTCAACTTTAGAAAAGTAATTGCCCAGAGACCATCCAATTCATCATGTGTTGTCTAAAGCATAGACAATTGCCTGCTCCTTCACAACCCTTCTTTCTCTATTATAAACCCTGGTTTTGAGGTAGGCACATGACTACCAGGTAGACCACATTTCCCACCTCCTGTTCAGCATGTGAGAATGGACTATAAATGTAATTTTGTCTAGTGATCTTAGCTGGACCTTTCTAAATAACAAAGGCTTACATTTTTCCCTCCTTTCCATACTTCTTCCATTATCCAGCTGGTTTGGCTATTTTAGCTTCATTTAGAATATTGGCATGAGGGCTATGCCCAAAGGATGTCAGAAGGGAACAGAAAGTAGATTCAACAGAATCATCACAGAAGTCCTGGGAAAAAAAAAAAGAAGAAGTCCTGGAAGAACATAATCTGACTTCAAAGTGAGAAAGGCAACTTCTGATAGGAGTTTCTTTTATTATAGGTGCACGCATGTGTGTGTGTGTGTGTGTGTGTGTGTGTGTGTGTGTGTGTGTGTGTGTGTGTGGTGTTTAGGTATGCATCTTCCATGGCACATGCATGGTAGTCAGAGGACAACTTGCCAGAATCACTTCTTTCCTTGAACTATGTAGGTCCCAGGGATCAAACGCAGGTCATCAGGCTTGGTGGCAAGTATTACAGCCCCTTTTGAGAGTTTTCACTACCACCAAAATACTCCTAACTAAGATGTCATTCTTTTTCTTATTTACTTAAACATGTGACTCAAATTCTCCTAGGAAAGAATGCAGGCACATGCCCAGTTTGGAAAGCCAATTTTATTATAATCAACAGCTCAATGTGATCTAAGTCTGGTTTAAAGAAAAAAACTCTCTCCTTTCACTTTATTACAACATTTGGTACATCAACAATTGGTATTAGACAAGAATATAGTCAATCTAATATTAATAATGGATGAATTTAAAATAATACAAGGAATCAGGCAGTGGTGGTGCACACCTTTAATCCCAGCACTCAGGAGGCAGGGGTAGGTAGATCTCTGAGTTTGAGGTCATCCTGATCTACAGAGCAACTTCCAGGATAGCCGTGCTACACAGAGAAACCCTGTCTTGAAAAACTGAAAACAAAAACTAAGAAACACAAATAATACAAGGGTCTAAAGAGATGTCTCAGTGGTTAAGAGCTCTGCCAAGGAACCCAAGTTCAGTTCCCAGCACCCACATTGGGAAACTCACAACCTACTGTAATTCTAGTACCAGGGGATTTGATGCCCTCTTCTAGCCTCTAAGAGCACCTGCATTTACTTAGCATACACTCACACAGACTTATATATAAACAAAAATTTGAATTAAAATCTTTTAAAAAAAATACAAAGTAATTGGAGCCATGAGTTTAATCCTGACATTATCTGCACATTATTAAGAACTTATTTGGGGGGCTGGAAAGACGGCTCAGAAGCTAAGAGTTTATATTATACTGCTCTTGCAGAAGACTCAAGTTCAGTTCCCAGAACCCATATCAGGTGAGTCACAACTGCCTGTGCCTCCAGCTCCAGGACCTCCAACACTCCCTTATGGTCCCCTCAGGAAGCTACATGTATACACACACAGAGCTACACACCATAGAGCTATACACATATACATGTAAATAAAAGTAAAATAAAATAATTTAAAAACTTATTTGAAGTCTCACTGTAGGACTGGCCTGAAGCTAAGAAGGGGTCAAAGCATGCCTAACCCCCCCACCCCCCCGGATTTTCTCATTCTGGGAGCAGGGAGAGTTTGGCTGCTACCCTGCTTTGCGCAGGCGCCAGCAGACTCCAGCAATTAGGCTTCCCCAAGTGTAGGTGTGCCCCAAAGCACATAGCAACTGATAAATTCATTCATCTCCAACACTACAGGGACTGGTTGCTGCTTATCTGACTGCTGAAACATCCCAGACTGAACTTCCTATGACTTTACGAGGCCCCTGTTACCCCTGAGTATGCAAATGAAGCACCCTCGATGTTCTCGCCCTAACCAATGACATACCACCACAGTGACTCAACTGTCTAATCCTCCTAATGGATAGGTGTCACTTGCAACCTCTGAATAAACCAGCTGTCCACTGACACAGCCTTCGGGTGTCCCTTTTCCTTCGTACAATGCTGGGGTTTGCCTTTGGCCCCGTTTCCCATTTCGACCATGCCCAGGGCACGATCTGGATATCTCACCAACATGTTTAGTCTTACCTAAACATGATCTGAATGAAGACAACAGCAATAGATATGAGGAAGTGGACGAGGCACGGGGAGGGGGGGAGACACAAGGCCTCCACCTTAACACAAAGAACTAAAGGCAATTAAGGAATGCTGAGACTGGAAGAAATAGTCTTTCCCAGGGAAGAGCACACTGATTTGTTATCCAATACCAAATGATCAGCTCTGAAAATATACATAAATTAGGATCATGCAGACTGAGCAGGTTATATTCAGGAATGTATATATATATATATATATATATATATGTGTGTGTGTGTGTGTGTGTGTGTGTGTGTGTGTATGTATATGTATATATAATGTGTGTGTGCATTCCTATATATATGTATATGCTGTGTATACAGACATGCATATAAAACAGTTAATAAAAAACAGAGGAGTTTGAATTTGAAAGAGAGCAAGGATGGGCATATGGGAGATTGGAGGAACAGGAATGGAAAAATGTAATTATATTATAACCTCAAAATCAGAAGAAATAATATATATGCATACATATATGCATTTAAAAAATAACTTATTTAGAAAATAGTGAAAAGTGAAATGCCTACAGAATTCTAGTGGTAAGGACAACGATTCCCATTGCTTTAAGGAGGATGGAAAGATTGAGCAATTAGATGAATAAGGAAAGATTGAGCAATTAGATGAATATTGTTTAATGACCTCTGTATTACAATGGAAATTACAACTTTCAGGCTCAAAAGGTTTTTCACAAAGCAATAAATAATGTTTTCTGCAATCAATAAATTTCTAAAAATAAAAGCAGCGGCTGGAGAGGGCGCAGTGGTTAAGAGCATTTGTAGAGGACCCAAATTCTATTCTCAGCACTCGCATGGCAGTTCACAATCATCTGTCACTCCGGTTCCAGGAGATCTGTCACCCACCTTCTTCCGACCTATGGAAGAATGCCTGTGGCATCTCTCTCAGGAACATAAAACAAAATTGAATAAATCCTTTATTTTAAAGAGCAAAAGAACACCCCTAGCTTATTGTTTTTGTAATTGTGTTTGCTAGCACGTATAAGTCCTTCCTAATAACTTCAAAACTGACCAAAATGAGGGGCTGTTATAGTAGCTTGAATGAGACTGCCCCCCAACCCGTAGATTCTTACATTAGCATGTTTAGTCCCTAACTGATGAATCATTTGGGAAGGATTAGGAGGTGTGGCCTTGTAGGAGTGGCTGTGGCCTTGTTAGAGTAGATGTGGCCTTGTTGGAGGTGTGATCTTGTTGGAAGAAATGTGTCACTGTGGGTGAGCTTTGAGGTTTCCAAAGCCCATGCCATGGGTGTGAGGATGTAACATCTGTCACCCCATTTGTAACATGAAGGGCCAGGCCTGCTTGTTTGTTGGGATTTAGTCCCGCCTGGTTCCCCACAACTGTTTAGCCCCCCCAAAAAAATCACACATAGGTCTCCATAAATTATAAGCTGATTGGCCCATTAGCTCTAGCCTCTCACTGGCTAACTCTCACATCTTGATTAACCCATTTTTCTGATCTATGTTAGCCATGTGGCTCAGTACCTTTTTTCTGTGGGGCAGATCACATTCTGCTGCTTCAGTGGTCTGGGCATGAGTGGGAGGAATCAACTTCCTCCTTCCCAGAATTCTCCTGCTCGCATTACATCATTTCTACTTCCTGTCTGGTTTTCCCAGCTATGTTTCCTGCCTGGCCAATCAGCGTTTATTTATAACATGATTGACAGAATACAGACAATTCTCCTGCACCACCATTGACCACCAGGGTTGATTCAACTGATCTGGCTGACTAGGCAGGTGTCCCCTTCCCTCGTCACCGCTTCATGCACATGTGTCCCTCCTGAAGCTGTGTGTCCAGTTGAAGAGGATAGTCCTTCCAAATAGAAGACCAGTCTTCAATCAAGGGTACACGCCCTGCTAGAACCTCCAAACAAGTTCACAAAGGCCCACGCCATAACTGCCTGCTGCCCGTGGATCAGGATGTAAAGCTCTCAGGTACTTCTCCACACATGCCTACCTACATGCTCACTGCAATAATGATAATGGACTAACTCTCCAAAACTATAAGCAAGCCCATAATTAAATGCCTTCCTTTCTAAGTTGCCTTGGTTGCGGTGTCTCTTCACAGAAACATAATAGTAATGGAGACAGTTATTATTCTTTTTCATCTGATCAGAATATTATTTTACCATAAAAAATGGCAACTTGGAATAAAGAAACACACAAACCTAACTAACCAGACACTGGCTGTTCCTGAATAGAAAAAAGAAGTAAAAAGGAAAGGAAAGGACATGACTGCTCCTAGGTACGGTGGAGAAGAAAGTTCATTGAAGATACACGGGAAAGCATAGCCAGAGGCAGGGACACCTGGCGGAATCCAAAGTGGACATAACCAGGCCAAGCTGGACCATGGGGGTGAAGGGAAGAGGGGAACCAGGTGCAGCAGCCAGGAGGCCAAAGTACAAAAAGGGTGGGTAAGCCTGATTTTTACATATGAAGAGAACAGAGAAAGTAGCAGAAAATTTGGGGAAGGAGCGGATGTGCTTGCTGCTATTAAAGCTACAGTTAGTCAATCAATATCGTCAGAGATCTGAGAAGGATAAATTATAGCTAGAGGTATAACCCAAATGCTCTCTGTATCAATTAAAATTGCAGAGAGCCATTACCTAGACGGGTTACCCTGAGCTCCTGTAGTTCACTGGGGACAGAAGTAGCTGGTCTTTGGCTGTTACAGAGGATAGCATTTTATCTTCAGCTGTCATACCCAGCTGTCATACCCAGCTGTCATATTCAGCATGGCCAGACCCAGGTCTGAGATTTTTCCCGTAGAGGAATTTGGGGAAAATGACCTTATGTTGACCAGGCAAAGTAGGACAACCAACCCAAAAGTGTCCAGATTGTGTCAAGCTCTGGTGGCAGCCGAGGCATGGGGCAGTTTTGCCCAGTGATTAGTATTACCAAATTCAGCTGGAGTCATTGGGCCTCATCTACCTTCTTTGGATACCACCAGGTTCCCACCAGGAAGGGGCATGTCGATTATGGGAACCTTAAACATTTTAAAATCCATGTTCAGCAGATCTCTGAAGAATTATCTACCTATTAAGTATACTTTGTTTACTTATTTTAGGCTTAACTTTGAAAACATATACAGGAGGACAAATAAGGCTTATTTCTGTAATTAACCATGACTATAAGTATAGTTCTGAACACATTAAAAAAATCTGATTATTTATAGAGTAGCTTACTATTAACGTGTATGTTTTAATTACCTTTAACAGTTTATAAGTTAGTAGCTTTTATAAGACTAAGATTTTACATCTTTAACCTTGTTAAGTTTGAGCCTTAAAATGTGAGTTGAAGATTTAATTGAAGATCCTTTAGCATCAAAATAAACCATAAATGCCATAAACTCTTACCATTATAGACTATAACAGTTTTTGTATGAATTGGTTTATCCAAATAGCTAAAGCTTAACAAAGTAAGTAAAGACAAAGAAGCTAAACAAATATTACTATAAACCTGAGTAGAGCCTAGGAATTTCTCAAATATACCTTATTTATCAAACATATGTTACTTATCTTAATTTTTAGATGCTTGGTATTGAACGGTTAACAAAGATATAAGTAGTTAGATGTACATCTTAAATCAGCTTTTTAATCTGAGTAGGCCCTTACAACCTAAAATTTTTATCATCATACAAAAATCCATACTAATCCAAACATATTTTGGAGACTTGTTTCTGCTTCCTTATTCTAAAAAGAGACACAGTGATAAACGAAGGGCTCAGAAGGATTGAGAAGTTTTGTAATTGTTGTTTTATACCATGTGGTCATCTAAACCAAGATGGTGAAGTCACATGGTATGTACTCTTTAACATTAGTAAAGATGACTGTCATCCCTGTGGTTGGTTACATCTTGATGAAGTTATCTGTCAAGATGGAGGACAGCCACATGATTGCTGTCTAAAAACAAGTTTTCCTAAACAAGAGTTGAATCTAAGGTACATATATAGTATATTCTAGACAAGAACTGAATCACAAATATAGTAAGTTGTAGCAAAATAAGATTATCTATGTTTAGGGTCTAATTATAAGATTTTTGTTATAAGTTTAAACTCAAATTTTGTTACAGATTTTATAGATTTTTTTTTAAACCATATCCAATAAGATAGCATTTACAGCATAGTCTTGAGATTTTTTTTTGAAAACAGAGCAAGGAGATAAACGACTTTTAAGAGTGGGAAGTAAAACCCTAGCCTAGCAATAAGAGCCTTTTGGAAGTATAGAGTAGAGCAAATTTACATATAAAAGATTTGGGGATCATTTGTTTGTACTGTACATTGTTTGTACAGTAGCAGTTGGAACAGTTGGTGAGAATTTGGAAATCAAGTGCACCAGTTTTTGGCCACTGATCTGTGCTGTGGCCAAACTGTAGTAATAAAAGCTGAGTCTGTGGAGGAAGAGAGAGAGGGTGGCAAAATGGAACACCGTGCAGGGGTATTCCTATAAGCTCCAAGAGCTGATACCGTGGTACTGCAGGCTGGAGTGAGAGAGAGCGCAGCAGGACTGTAGGGCAAAGGGGAGCCCGCAAGTGTCTTTACTAGAGAGACCCAGATGGGTGTACCAGGACAGAGCAGAAAGTTGCCCATGTGGTGGGCACCCCAAGGGCATAGCAGGCTTCAGAGAGATCCTTATGAAACTCCAAGTGGGAGGAAGCAAGTGAAAGAGTCCCAGGCTGCCACAGGTGAGACAGCAGCTCCTGGCTGGGGAAGGCAAGAGAAGGGGAAAGAGCAGGAGAAAAGGGAGATGTTCAAGTTGGTGTAGCAGGCCAGAGAAGTAGCCTGCAGGAGCCAGAGAGATGCCCACATGGAGGGCATAGCAGACCAGAGCCCCGAGAGACAAGAGACAAATGGTTAGAAAGCAGATAGAGGGAGCCACAGCTGAAGAATTCGAGTCTAGAATTTGGAATCAAATTCTATGGGTGGTAGAAGCCAGCAGAAACAAATGATCCATACGTATAGGAGAAGCCGATCAGCAGCTTGGTTCAGAGTGTTGAGTTCCTTGAGGGAAGCAGCTAATTCATGCCAGGCTTGGGTTTCAAGCACAAGCTGAATGAAAGAAAAAGGAAAGGATATGACTGCTCCTGGGTGTGGTGGAGGAGAAAGTGTGTGTGTGTGTGTGTGTGTGTGTGTGTGTGAGAGAGAGAGAGAGAGAGAGAGAGAGAGAGAGAGAGAGAGAGAGAGAGAGAGAGAGAGAGAGAGAGAGAATAGCCAGAGGCAGAGGCAGGGACATCTGGAAGAGTTCAAAGTGGGCATGACCCTGAGTCATATGAGATGTGGAGAGGAAGAGGGAATGGAGAAAGGGCAAGTTCAGCCCTTGGGCTGGAGAGTTCAGGGTGGTGGGCAGGGGTCCTGTAACAGGTAGGGACTGAGGGGTGCAGGGAGAGCCTGGCAGCCAGTATCTGCTTTGATATGTTAAATAGGCACCTCAGCCATTTGTCCAGGTTGGAAACTCAACAATACCCAGCCTGCTTCATTTCAGATAAAAGCATTCTCAGTCTCTGAAGGAGGCAGGCATCCTTAGAGAGAAATCCCCATACAAAAAATGCACCTCAAATGTTCCTTTCCTAGCTGGGTATGGTAGTTCACACCTGGAATCCCAGCACTCAAGGCTGAAGGATGAAGATCATCATGAGGTCAAGGCCAACCTGGGCTACAGAGCAAAATCCGTATCAGCTGACTTAGATACTACCTAGAAAGACACACAGACAGACAGACAAATAAGCAAATAAATAGAATGTTTCAGCTAAAACTTTGGAGAGAAAACTGACCATCTTTAAGGTGTTGCTGTCTGCATTTTAACCTTCTGAATAAATGCTCAGTGATCATAAGCTAATGGTCAGAAATGTGCCGGCCACCTCCTCTTCCTGCACCATGACCTTAAGCTGAGCTTGTTCAGTAACATACATCTCAAACTCCATATTCTCAGGGACATGCTCCCCTGTATGAATATGTCTAAGGTCCTAGCTAAAATTCCCATGCTGTCTTTCTAGAGGAGAGAGCTGCCCAGGGGATAACTCCCCCTTCCCTGATGCAGGGGATAAACCCGTTTCCATTTCCTTTCCTTCTGCTTGAGTTTCTGGGCTTTGAACTCATCAAGGGGAGGGAGTGCTCATGGGGCTAGAGAGATGGCTCAGAGGCTAAGAGTGGTGACTGCTCTTGCAAAGGCTCTGAGTTCAGTTCCTCAGTCTGCACAGTGGGCACCTCACAACTGCCGGTGACTCCGGCTTCAGGGGACTCAGCCTCCTCTTGTGGCCTCTGAAGGCACCGTCACTCACACATGTGGATATGTGCACGCAGACATACACACCTGCACATAATTAAGAATAAAAGAAATCTTGCATAAGAAAGAGGACAAATCGTTATGTTCTGCTGAAATATATATGGGAGACAAAAAGTTTTCCCCCAATAGTACTCTTCCATCATTTTGTTGTTTCCGCTTTGGCTGCAATTTCTCTACAAAGGAATTGGACTGGCAATGTGGATCTCAGGTACAGCACTTAGGCAGCATGCAAAAAGCCTTGGGTTTAATACCTGGCACTGAAAAAATAGAGGGCCTGGATTGTCCTTAGCAGGAGAGAGGAGGAATTAGAACAAAATGAAAGAGCAGTTTGCACTTGACTTTGTCTGGAGCTGGAGCTACCGAGCCCCCTTCCTAGCCTCATCCATCCCTAAGCAATCTTTGCTTCCGGTAAAACTGCAGGCCTGCTGGTCTTTTCTGAACCAACAACGTATGGAAGCCAAGTCAGTAGACACGGAATGTTTTTGTGGTCTTACCTTGCCAGACTCAGTAACATATGAAAAGAAATATCCATTTTGGCCATTTTGATCACTTGTGTTAGCCAGAAGTCGCATTACTTGCAAGCCATGTCTTTCCTTTGTAAAAAGTTGATGGTGGGGGTAGGGTGTCAGAAGTCCAGCCTCTTCCTGGCTAGCATTTCTGCATGAATGGCATTTCCTGATTCATCCAGAAAATAGAAAGCTCCCCCAACTTCTGTTGCTTTTTGTTTCATTCCTAGACAGGACCTCATGTAGGGCAGACTGGTCTACAACTTGCTCTGTAACTGAGGCTATCCTTGAACTCCTAAACCTTCTGCCTCCACCCCCACGTACTGGGATGACAGAGGGGCATGATCACAACCAGACTCCCCCATTTCTTTTCTACACCAGGAAATGCAAAGTTGAAGAGAGAGCATCCATGTAAGAGAGAGAGACTTTACCTTTTTCAATTCAAAAGTTATGTAAGACTGTCTGTAAATTTTATAAAATTGATTAATCTAATTTTAGTACTCTTCCTGCTCTCCAATCTGATCTTGAATTGGAGGTTTTCAGTAATCACAGAGTAAGAAAAATTTACATACTCATAATGTTGGAAATGCTTAGAATATCAAGCAATTGGATGAACAGTATTTGCTTATTAAATTGAATAATGTCAAATGAAGATTACTTTCAGATATTCAAATAAAAGACAAAATACCAAACAACCTTGCAAGTTCTAATTCTCCATAATTACTGAAAGGAAAAGGTAACCCAAATAATAAAAAGTTAGATAATATTTCTACAAGGAAAAATAAATGTCAGGTCTTGTCAAACTAATATGTAAATTCCACTAAAAATCACCACTGCAATAGAAATTTTTAATGAATGAAATTATTGCAAAGTTCACATGAAGGATAACTGGAAGAAAATAAATCCAAGATAAAATTAAAGACAAAAAGTGAGAGGATAATTTATTTGTTCAGATATTAAATTTTACCATAGACGCCTTACATAGTGGTGCAGGCCTTTAATCCCAGCACTTGGGAGGCAGAGGCAGGTGGATCTCTGTGAGTTCCAGGCCATCCAGAGAAACCCTATGAGATCCTATTTAAGTGCTGAGATTTTAGGAAGGTGGTACTACACAGGTTTTATTCAGTACAGGGATGGAACCCAGAACTTCGCGCATCTTAGGCAAGTTCTCTACCAACTGAGCTATATCTCCAACTCCTGTAAGACTACTTCATAATAAAAAGCTCCTTAATATTATTCAGTTGTAAATATGATAATGGAAGGGTTTTAAGTGTCATGAAAATTACAGACACCTCTACATATGATCTGGTACACATATATATCTCTCAAAGGCCACACAGGAAATGGTGATAGTCATTCTTATAGAAAGTAACTCTCTGAAAACACTCCATTTGACCTTTTGCATCCAGTTTACTCCCCTCCTACTCTGTGTACGAGACTTCAAGATCCACTTCCACTGGCTTCCCAGGCTTAGAATTTCTAACTGATAGCCAATTATAGCCTTGGGGGTGGGGAACAAAACTGTTTAGTGTCCCAGATCTATCCTCTTACAGTGGCCAGGATTATGCATGTATATGTCCCTCTAAGAAAGACCACAGCACCTGTTACCTTGCCATCTGTTCTAGGATGATCTCTGTTGCTGTGAAACACGCTCTGAGGGAAGTCGGGCTCAGAACTCAAGCAGGAACTTGAAGCAGAAACTGTGGGTGGAGGCCTGTCTGCTGTCTTGCTTGAAAACTCAGGCTTAGCTAGCTGTCTTAGACAGCCCAGGAACACCTGCCTAGGGAATGGTGCTGCCCACTGTGGGTGGGAACATCAATTAACAATCAAGACCATAACCCCACAGGCCTGTCTGATCTGAGCAATCAATTCCTCAAAGGGAACTTCCTCCTCAGATGACTCTAGGTGGTATCAAATTGACAATTAAAACTAGGATACCATCATATTAGAATTCTCTAGGTAAAAAAAAAATGGAGCCAACAAGGGGAGTGTGTGTGTGTCTGTTTGTCTTCTCTGTCTATCTGTTTGTGGAAAGAGAGAGAGAACACTTTCTGACAAATCAGGTAACCAGGGCTTCCCCTTGTTCATTCAAGTCTAAAATATTATTTCCTGTAGTTGAGATTTGGAATGTCTTCCACAGGGTCCTGTGCTAATGGCTTAGATTCAGGTCACTACCTTTCACGGTACACTAGGCTTTAAAGAAGCAGAACCTAGGTCTGGTGAGATGGCCCAGTGGGTATGGGAACTGGCCTGTGAACCTGATGACCTGAGTTCGATCCCTGGACCTACATGGCAGAAGAGAATGAACCTTGTAAGTTGTCCTGTGACCTGTGTGTGCACATACATGCTCACACAAATAAAAGTAACTTTAAAATTAATAAATAATAGAGTCATGATGCACAATCATACACAAAGACATTTGTTCAACTATGTTCATATCAGCATTATTTGTGATAGTCAGAACCTGGAAAAAACCTAGATATCCCTCAATAGAAGAATGGATAAAGAAGGTGTGGCACATTTACACAATGGAGTACTATTCAGGGGCAAAAACCAATGATATCTTGAAATTTGGAGGCAAGTGGATGGAACTAGAAAAAAAAAAACATCCTGAGTGAAGTAACCTAGACCCAGAAAGACAAACATGGTATGTACTCATTCATAAGTGGATATTATACATAAAGCAAAGGATAACCAAGCTAAGATCCACAACTCCAGAGAAGCTAGGTAAAATGGAGGTCTCTAAGAGGGACACACATGGAAGGCCCCAGAAAAGGAAATAGTTGTGTTATCCTGGGTAAACTGGGAAGGGGAGTAGAGGGAGAGGATGGGGGATGGGAACATGAGGGATCTAGATGGCTGAGTTGGGAGGACTGAGAGGGGAAGCAATGAAAGAGATATCTTGATAGAGGGGGCTATTATGAGGTTAGGGAAAAACCAGGTGCTAGGGAAATTCCCAGGAATCCACAAGGAATCCCACCTAAGACTCCTAGCAGTAGTGGAGAGGGTACCTGAACTGGCCTTCCCCTATAGCCAGATTAGTAACTACCCTCATTGTTATCACAGAACCTACATCCAGTAACTGATGGAAACAGATGCAGTGATCCACAGCCAAGCACTGGGCTGAGCTCCGGAGCTTAGCTGAAAAGAGGGAGGAAGGATCATATGGGCAGGGTAGAGGTAAGATCATGATTGGGAAAACCACAGAGACAGCTGACCCGAGCTAGTGGGAGCTCACAGACTCTAGACTGACAGCTGGGGATCCTGCATGGGACCAAACTAAGCCCTCTGAATGTGGGTGACAGTATGGTAGGATACCTTGATACAGGGGGAGAGACTTGGTCCTGCCTCAACTTGGCATGCCAGACTTAGTTGACTCCCCAAGGAAGGCCTTACATCCTCTGAGGAGTAGATGGGAGGTAGGATGGGGAAGGTGAGATGGGGGAGATGGGAGGTGGAAGAAGGGGAAGGAGAGGGAACTGGCACTAATATGTAAAATTTTAAAATTTTAAATAAAAAAGTATGCACTGATAAAAAAATTAAAAAATAATAGGATCCCTTAAAGACCTGTACTCCATTATTCCATTTAACTACTATGATACCTGTTTCCTACTGGGTGTCTGGCTGAAGCTCTCATTAGCAAATATTAATAGCTATAGTTAAACATCACTACAAATAGCTAACATAATGAATTCTATTAGCTTATTACAATCATAGGCCATCCAAGTGATCAGAAGGTCTTCTATATCCTCCCCTTCTCTCCCTCTCCTCTCTCTTGCTCTCTCTCACCCTTCTCTCTTCTCTCTTCTCTCTTTCTCCCCTCTCCCCCTTCCCTGAAGAATTCAAATGAAACTGAGGACAAAAATCCAGAAGAAATGTAAAATGCTAGCACCTCTATAGGCATGGTCTCTGGTTCTCTGAACCATGGTCTGGCCTCATTGTCAACTCCAGGACACAGCTGGCCATGGACAGGCAGTCCAACACAATGTTTAAAATTCAAAATATGAAACTCTGAATAATGAAGCCATCTGGTCCATATTATGTTGTCCCACAATCATAAGTAATGTGGGCTATAAATACAACAAGCAGAAGGAAGCAAACAAGAGGCTATTCATCAATTCAGAAAATGCACACATGATACGATGACTCCAGTATAGATGCTAACACAGAGACATGTCTTTTTCAGGACACTCTTTACATAATGGTGGGTTAAAGCAGGCCTGGACTGAAATATTCAAACTATTAGTGCCTTTATGGCCCTCAAGTATTAAGAATCTGCACCAAAGAAATCTATTGCTTTGTTAAGAATGAATAGTTAGCCCACCATGGTAGTACATACCTATAATCTCAACACTTGGTAAGCAGAAGCAGGAGGACTATGAGTTTGAAACCAAACTGGGCTATATAGCAAGAACTCCAAAAGAAAAAAAATATGCACAGGACTAGAGAGATGCCTCAGCAGTTAAGAGCGTTTGCTGCTCTTGCAGAGACCCAGAGTTGAATTTCTAGCCCTCACATCAATCTGTTCACAATCACCTGTAACTCCAACTCTGAGGAATCCAGTACTCTCTTCTGGCCTCCAAGGGTACCTACACTCACATTGGCACACACACGTGCACACACACATACACACATAGACACATAAGCTTGTGTGTGTGTGTGTGTGTGTGTGTGTGTGTGTGTGTGTGCTTTATTTTTTAGGTTTTTTGTTTAGCCTTGAGATAGGGTCTCTCTACATAGCCTTGGCTGTTCTGGAACTCACAATGTAGACCAGCCTGGAATCAGACGCAAAGAAATCTGCCTTTCTTTGCCTCTAAGTGCAGGAATTCAAGGCATGTGCCATGTTTTAAAATGTAGCATATATGAATGACAATAGGAGGCCAGGTGTGGTGGTGTACATCTTTAACTCCAGAACTCAGGAGGCAGAGGCAGGAGGCTATCCATGAGTTTGAGACCAGCCTGGTCCATATAGCAAGCTCCAGGTCATCCAGAGCTACACAATGAGAGAGACTCTGTCTCAAAATAAAGACAACAAGAACCTAGAGTGGTTGAATCCAGAGCCACTTCACAAGAGTCACATGCAAGTCACATATATTATAAGGACACCTTAGCAGACAGGACCCTAAGCACCTAGTATGGCTTGTCATTAGCTGCCTCTATAAAATCTGTGAACGCTAGTGGGAGAAAAATGACAAACAACCAAAATGGTTGAGCTCTAGGTTGGTCTACCCAACAGTCTCCTTTTCTCTTATCACCTCCATGGTTCCCTGCAACTCTACATCTAAACTTGAGCAGGAGACCAGCAAGACGGCTCAGAGGGTAAAGCTGGATTTCCTGAGTTCAGTACCCACATAGTAGAAAGAGGCAACTGACACCCCAAGTTCTTCTCTGACTTCCACACACAAGCCACAATGTGTGTGCTCACACATATATGCACACATAAAAGAGAAGTTTAAATGTTTTTAAAAAAATGGCAAAACAAAAGTGACAACGAGTTGAGGGTTCAACGTCCTATGTTATTATTCTATAATACTAGAAAGTTTCCATAGTAAAAAATTATTTACTTGTAAAGGAAGGCTTCAAGGTTGTGTGTGCTCCTTACTTATATTTATTGATTGGGAGACAGGGCACACACATGTTCCAGGGCGCAAGTGTGGTGGGCAGAGGACAAATTTTGGGACTCAGTTTTCTCCTTTTTCTATGTGGGCACCAGGGATTGAACTCAGCTTGTCAGGCTTACTGGCAGGTGCCTTTATTAGCTGAGACAGCTTGTCTTGATCTGGAAGTTTTTAGAAGTACATGTCTATCATTCATTCTCTTATCACTCCACAGTTTTTGTTGTTGCAAAAATGCAGGCTCACTTGAAATTTTGAGTACAAAGACAAGAAAGAAAGTCACCCCCTAATCTTACCATGAGAATATAAGCGGTGGCATTTTCTCAGTATTTTATAAGACATATGTGGGTTGATACTGTACATACTCTAAGATTATCTTTTTTGGCTTAAGATTATGGATCTTTTCTACAATTTATGTATTGTTTCCTTGCCCTTTTGCTTTTCGTTTTTTTTTTCTTCTTTCCCATGGATCATCTAGAAAGCCAGTACCTACTTGTTATCCATACTTTTAGCCTCAGGACTTAGCCATTATTAATACTCAATAAATGTTTGAATTCCTATTTCAATTCTGTTCTCTCAAAAAATGCATGATGAAGAAATTGGTGTTATTATTTATTTGATCAGACATTCTCATTCAAGGCATGAAGAGTAATTCAAAGAAACTCCCATTTCCTTGGGTGACTCTTCCTTAGTTGTGGGATTTCATGGAAAGGACTTAGAAATTCAGTCATTTAACTCTTCTGAGATTGCTTCCATATATTTAAGAAATGAGCTAACATGGGTTTCGGAGTACATATTGTACCCTGGGAAGTTAGATATGAAACTTTAATGTTCATAGGATTACATTATTATTTTATAAGTAATATTTTTTGTGGTTGGTGTGAAGGTGTATACATGCCACATCAGGCACGTAGAGGTCAGAAGACAAATTTTGGAAGTCAGTTCTCTACTTCCACCTGGGGCTCAGGGACTGAACTCAGGTTTTTAGGCTTGGCAGCAAGCACCTCTACCCACTGAGCTTTCCCACTGATCCCCAAGATTGACATTATAAAAGCAAGGATATACACGCACTCCCCTCCAACCTCCGTCGGCTCTTACATTTTTTTTCTACCCCTTCTTCCACAATGTTTCCTGAGCTTTGGTGGGGATGATGGAAAAGTCCCACTTAGAAATGAGCAGTCCACAGTCACTCATTCTCTGCATTTTGACCACGTAAGAGTCTTTACATCAAATATCACCCACTGGAGAAGACGCTTGTCCAATGAAGTCCAAGCTATGGGTATACATTTGTTAGTTTATTTGGTTTCTGATACAAGGTCTCACTCACGCAGTCCATGGTGACATCTGAATGCTGGTATCACAGGTATGTGCCACCGTGCCAGGTTTATTCAGTACTGAGTTTGAACTAAGGGCTATCTGCACGCTAGACAAGCATCCCACCAACCACGTCGTATCTCCAGCCCTTTATTCATTTTTGATTCAAGCAATATTTATGGAGCATCTACTGTTCTTCCCTCATTCTTCATAACAAAAGAGATGTGTCTCACAATAATATGAACAGATCTGACTGGGTTGTAAAATGAGTAAAAGCCCAATAAAATGGGCACCGAATTCAGCTTTGATTAAACTGAATAACTGTCAGGGAAAAACTTCTGGAGGAAGGAGGCAGTGCTTGAGTTGTAAGCAATGCCTTTGTGATAATCGCCTGTGTCAGTGATATTTACATTCTTTTCAGTCAACAAGATTCATTTGGTTTTGTTTCAAATAGCTTGATTCCAATTAGACAAGTCCATCCATAAAGGAAAGAGTAAAACAATCACTTGGATTGAACAGGGGGGTCTCTTTCTGCAACCCAATTGGAAAAACCCATCACAAAATATTGCATCATGCCAACTAGGTATGATGGCACACAACTGTAATCCTAGCACTTAGGAGGTTAAGGCAGGAAGAGTACTTCAAAAAGCCATCCTAAGCCGCATATTGAAACCCTTTCTTTAAAAAAAAAAAAGCTGCCAAAATACTACATGCCCTACTTTGCCTTATGTTTCTGTGATAAAGACCATGGCCAAAAGCAACCTGTGGAGGAAAGGGTTTATTTCACCTTACAGATTATAGTCACTCATAGAGAGAAGCAAAGCAGGAACCTGGAGGCAGGAACTAAAGCAGAGACCATGCTTACTGGCTTGCTCCTCAGGACCTGCTTGACCCGTTTTGTTATACAGCCCAGGACCACCTGCACCTGCCCAAGGATGGCACTTCACACAGTGGGCTGGGCCTTCCTACATTAGCCATTTATCAGGACCACACCCCATAGATTCACCTACAGGCCAATCCTGTGGTGGTATTTTCTCAACTGAGATATGTTATTTACAGATACGTTCTTTATGGAAAACAGTATTTGAAGATTTAAGTTAAACTAAAACAAAATGCCATGAGGTTTAACCTATTTTAAACATTTAATTACACTTTAAAAAAAAAGATGACAAAACCAACCAGCGCACTACATAATGGAACACGACTGCAGATACCCTTTAATTCCTTATTTATTATCTGTGTGTGTGTGCGAGGTGGGGAAAAACAGATTCCACAGCACATGCGTAGAGGTATGAGGACAACTGTGTAGGGTCAATTCATATCCTTCCACCTTTACATGAGACTGAATTCAGGTTGTCAGGCTCACTCAGTGATTAATTTTTACAAAAGGAAAACAAAGCAAGGTTGAAGTTGTACCCGTGATCCCCTCATTACAACACATCCACACTCATGTTTGTGAGACACGCATGAGCACATATGCACAGACTAATAGAGACAAAGTGCTGACCTTCAGTGAACGAATAACTTGAAAGAGCTCACTGGACAGACATTTCTCAACTAAGTGTTTTGTAAGCTATTTCATGTGTCAACCGTATGTCTATATAAGAACTTTTAGGGCTCTTTCACATGAACTTCCATGTGTACAGACATATGATTAATTTTCCTTACATGTTTCCTCACTAAAATATGATTTTTCCCTGTCTCTATAATCAGGAGTTGTGGGTTAAGAACAGGGATGTTGTAATAAGAGCGGCGGGGTTGCGTCCCCAGCACCCTGGCCGCCTCAATAGCTTATGCCCAGAAATAACAACACACAAACTGTATTCATTTAAACACTGCTTGGCCCATTTCTATCTAGCCTCTTCTAGGCTAATTCTCACATATTAATTTAGCCTATTGCTAATCATCTGTGTAGCACCGGTCTTACCGGGAAGATTCTAGCCTACGTCCATCCTGGGTCGGAGCTTCATCGTGTGCGTCTGCTCGGGAGAGGGGAGCATGGTGTCTCTGCTCCAGAGAGCAGAGCTTTCGAGTCTGAGCTCATTTCCTCTTCCTCCCAGCATTCTGTTCTGTTTACTCCTCCCACCTATGTTTTAACCCATCAGGGCCAAGCAGTTTCTTTATTGCTTAACCAATGAAATCAACAGATTGATATATGACACTCCCACATCACAGGGAGCTGTTTGTTTAGGTCTTGCATGGCATGTTGCAATTTTAAATGGAAACTTGTTTGCGTTGTTTTTTGTTTGTTTGTGTTTCTTTGGTTGGTTGGTTGGTTGTTTTTTGTTTGATTGTTTTTGTTGCTTTGTTGTTGTTGTTGTTTTTGAGACATTGTTTCTCTGTGTAACAGTCCTGGATGTCCTGGAACTTGCTCTGTAGACCAGGCTGTCCTGGAACTCACAGAGATCTGCCTGCCTCTGCCTCCCAAATGCTGGTATTAAAGGGTGCATCACCACCACCTGGCTGTTGGTTTTGATTTTCTTATTGTGTGTTGGGGGGCAGACTCACATGTCACAGTGCATGTGAGCAAGTCAGAGGACAACCAAGTGAGTTTTGGGGGTTGAACTCAAGTACCTAGGAGTGGCTGCAAGCACCTTTACCTGTTTTTATTTAGATTCTGCATATAAGAGAAAAAACAGCTAATATTTGTCTTTCTGAGTCTGGCTTGTTTTACTTAATAAGATTATCTCATGTTCCATCTTATTTCTTACAAATGACAATTTTATTTTTCTTGATGGATGAATAAAACCCCACTGTGTATATATACCACTTTTTTTTCAATCATTCATGTTTTGGTGGATATCTAGGCTGAATCCATTACTTGGCTAGTTTGTTTTTTATTGTTATCATAAAATAGGATTTCTTAAATTTAAGTACGCTATGGCAAAGGGGCTTAAGAACTTTCAGCAGCCAGATTGATTCCCTTGTATAATAAAATCACTTCCAAATTGAGAGAGCTGGGGGGTGGGGGCAGACCAGGCTCTCCTAGTAGCCTGACAGAAATCTAAGCCTTAGTTTCGGGTCACTAAAATGGGACAGAGCTAAACAGTTAGTCCTCAGAAAAACCACAGCCTTCTGCTAGCTCAGCAAGCACCCCACAGTCCCTTCTGCTGACTCAGCAGGCCCCCAAAGCTCCTTTGCTGGCTCGGTAGGTGCCCTCCCCCCCACGGTGTCCTGATAACTAAAGATAGTTTTCCTTACTGTGCTGCTAGAAGGTCCCTAACCACTAGGGACTTCCACCAATTGGCCCCCATACTAATCTTTCCTCCACCAATCAGCCCCAGATTAATCCCTCCTCTCTGGAATTACCCTCACTCCGCTTAAAAGGAGCTCATGACCCTCTTTGGGGGTCACCAAGTGCCACCCCAATGTTGGAATTCATAAAACACTCTTCTTATTGTATATGTGGCTGTTATTTGGGGGTTTCTCTGGGATCCTAACACAAATGTGTCTCTTAGAGAAGCAACATGATGCCTATCTTAGTTTCTTTTCTGTAGCTCTGATAAAAAAAAAAAATACCCTGAAAAAAAAACTTAAGGGATAAAGTCTTCAAAATACAGTCCATTCCTGGTGGGGAAATCAAGGCAGCAGGAGCTTGAAGCAATTGGTCATATTGCACCCACAATCAGGAAACATGAACAATGAATGTTTGTGTCCAGTTCACTTTCTCCTTTTTATATAGTTCAGGATCCCAGCCTAAGGAATGGTGCTACACACAGTGGATTGGTCTTTCCACATAATTATCCTAATGAAGATAAGCCCCACCCCCAGGCATTCTCAGTAGCTCCTCTACCAGGTAATTCTAGATCTCATCAAGTTGACTCTTAAAATTAACCATGACAATGCCTTATGAGAAAATGTCTTATGTTCTCAGTTATGTAATAAGTATGTCATCTTATTTACCCATTTCACCATTGTCTCTGCCAATCAAATGACTGTAACTAAAACTAAATTATCTTGATTGAGGCACCCATTTATAGGCAATAGATATTTTCTCACAGCTACGGAAGCCCACCTATAGCAGTTTATTTTCACAATAAATCTCTCGCCTAAAATTCAAGTTCTAAGTTATTTAACTCCTATAGCTGCCTACCTGAGCGGGCATCAGAGTGCATAAGAATAAAGTTACAATAAAAGAAACTAGGAAAACAAGACAAAATGAAATAAAAATACCACTAGGATTTTGCTTCGAAGACTCCCAGTTTGGTGCCAGTCTGGGTTTCATAGTGTCAAGGAGAATTCTTGGAGACTGGTGAATTATTTAGAACCGCTGGACTATTGAGAAGTTGGAATGTTGCAGGTGCTGACGCTAGCTATGTTATCTTGGGCTAGCTTTAGCCCTCTGAATAGCCATTCATTCTTCACCTCTATGTCAGAACTAACATCCTGTGCCTAATAGATAGAACCTTCTGGAACCTATGAACTTAGCAGACTACCAGCTTCCACCAACCCAAAAACTAAAAATGTCATCAGATAGCATCCGAGTCCTATAGGAGAGCTTCCCCCATCTTCTGTAACAGTCTCTGGGATGTTTTCATCAATCTATTTGAATAATGTCTTGATTTTTTTTTACTTTCATTGTTCTGTTACTATAAAAACTTAGGGAAACTGTATCCACATTGGGACATGGAATTTAGGGTAATCTAAATCTGTGTTCTTGGGCCGTTGTCACTCAAATTTGACCCTAGAATTAACTATTTGTTATGCTCTTCGAGGTGAAAGGTATGGTTTTCGTGTGTGTGTGTGTGTGTGTGTGTGTGTGTGTGTGTGTGTGAATAATAGTGAAAAAAGAAAGGAAAACCAAAAGAATAGTAGGAGCTATAAGAAAAATGAGTCAGAAAATCAAACTTGATGTTAACAGGCTGAGACTTTTATTGAAACAGTGAGGGCCCCAAACTCCCCTAGGGATGAAGGCTGAGCACACTACTTAGGGGGGCTAGATGACAGGTACACACACACACAATCACAATACACACAATCACACACACACACACACACACACACACACACATCCTGGTAGTTCCAGGAACTTACAGCTATTTTTTGTGGTTTGACTAGAAGCAGGGTAGGTTGTTTGTGATACTCAAGCATATTGTTTCTGCAGATAGAGCAGAAGGTCAGGCTGAGACTAAGCCATTCTTTATGGCTAGTGGCTATCCTGAATCAAGTCTTCATGACTTGAGTGACTTGAAGCTATTACCCAACAGATGTCAGAACAGTCACTCTAACTAATGGACGTCATTCCTCCCTCCAAAACACTATTCGGCATTGAGAGAATTCTAAGGGGAATGAGGTAGTTTTAATGCAATTAAACCCCTCAAAATCTGTAGGGAGTGACACTATTAGAAGGTGCGGCTTTGTTGAAGTAGGTGTGGCCTTGTTGTAGAAAGTGTGTCACTGTGGGGGCAGGCATTAAAGTCTCGTATATGCTCAAGTCAGGTCCAGTATCTCAGTTCATTTCCTGTTGCCTGTGGATCAAGATGTAGAACTCTCAGCTCCTTCTTCAGCACCATGTCTGCCTGTATACCATGTCTGACCATGATGATAATGGACTGAACCTCTGAAACTGTAAGCAAATCACCACAATTAAATGTTTTCCTTTATAAGAGTTACTGTGGTCATGGTGTCTCTTCACAACAATAGAAACCCTAGCTAAGACCAAGAAGAAAATGACTTGGTATATAACTGACTGGTTAGGTGCTTGCCTGGTACAATAAGGCCCTAGGTTTAATCCCTGGTACTAGGAGAGAAAAAGGGAGAGCAAAGAACTCCCTCAAAGACAGGAGGCAGAGCTAGACATGGTGCCCAACATCTGTTGTCTCAGCACTTGAGATCAGAGGCAGAAAGATCAGGTGGTGCAGGAGAATTGTCTGTATTCTGTCAATCATGTTTTAAATAAATGCTGATTGGCCAGGCAGGAAGTATAGGTGGGTCAACCAGACAGGAAGTAGAGGCCGGGTGATGAGAACAGGAGAATGCTGCAAAGGAGGAAGCCCATTCCTCTCATTCCAGCCCAGACCACCGAGAAGCAAGATGTAACCTGCCCGGCTGAAAGGTACTGAGCCATGTGGCTAACATAGATAAGAATAATGGGTTAATATAAGCTACAAGAGCTAATAAGTAGCCTGAGCTAATGGGCCAATCAGTTTTATAACTTGGGAGATCTCTGTGTGATTTTCTTTGGGGCTTGTCAGCTGTGGGGTATTGGGCTGGTCAGAAACCCCAAAAAGCAGGTTCCTCAATGTTACAATCAGGAGTTTAAGGCAAGACTGGTTACACACTGAATTTTTGAGACAGAGTTTCAAAAGAAAATAAACGAAACAAACAAAACTGAGGAAGGGCTTAGGGCTATGGTATCCAGGGAGCCACTTAAAGAAACAAGCAGAATGTCAGAGGACTTGGAGGAAGCCAACCACAGTCAGGCCAAAGGCATAGTCCTTGTAGATCTTCCACTTTCCCAAGGCACACCCCGGGTATAATTTACAGTGCTCAGGATGTGCACCAAAGCCTCCCAGCAGCTCGCAGTTGCTCACACATTTTGATGCTTGGCATGGAAGCAGTACAGTAAGTTCCTACGAGACAGCTACTTCTGCTCTGGGGTGCACCTGGGCTTCAGGCGTAACTACCTTCTCTGCAGTTTAGTCTCTCTTGAAGATTTTATTCAACCCAGAATCCAACACAACTGCAGGCTTAAAACAGCAACTCATCTTTGTGCAGTCAACAGGAAGGAAACAGGAAACAGATGAGCATAAAATGAAGGGCTGCCGGGTCCTGCTTTTAGTTACTTTATAAGCCAAGGTGACATGCCCAGGTCTTTTTTTTTTTCAAAAGCAGCTTCTAAGTGTGAATGCTCATTTTACCTTGCATTGAACATACTAGATATTGTACCACCCTGGTCTGCCTTCCCCAAGAATCCTGTTGAGTTGGTCTAACAAAATTCCCCTTTGGAGGGGCCAGCAAGTTGGTTCAGTGGGTAAAGGTGCTTGCCACTAAGCCCAGTGACCTAAGTTCAAGTCTCAGAACCCACATAGTGGAAGGAGAGAACTTATGTGGATGTAAGAAATAACTCTCAGTTTAGCAAGGCCTGCCACTTTGTTAAAAACAAGTCTCTCTTACTTCTGCTGTTGGGCAGCATACTCCACGCTGGCCTGCTTGTTAGGAACTGTCCACATTTTAGAACCCAGGTCTTCCCTGCCTTCCTGCCCATATTCCAGAACCAGGCTCTTCCTGCCTTCAATGAGTCAGTGCCAACGCATGTCAATACTAAAGGCCAATGCGGCAGGTTCCCATTGTCACCACTGTGGCATATGTTCATGCTATGTATCTGACACCCTATAAAGTCTGGGCCATCACAGTTTACACACACATTCTCTCTCTCCTCTCTCAGTTTCTCCCCACCCCAGAGGCAGTCTTTCGCACCCCCGCCCCCGTCCCATGCCCAAATCTCTTGCATGAGGTCTGTTGCATGTGTGATCTTTGCAGCATTTCTTTCCAATCGCTACAAAACCCTTATCCTGGTAGCTTGGCTGAGAAGGGGATTCTCTGGTCTCTGCCTCCCATCTCAGCTTAGGAGTGCTTTGTTTGTTTGTTTCAGACTTATGCAGTTAGCAGTTTTACCCACTGAGCCATCTCCCCAGCCCTACAACATAGATTTCAAGCCCAGGGGTTGGGGGGGTGGTGGTGCTGAGTAGGGCAAGACACACTCAAGCATAATATAGGCTTCTCAAAGGAGAGCCTATGTCTTACTGTCTTTACAATGGCTTTGTGTTTGATCCTGTGGCTTTCTAAGCTACACAGCTCGGAGAGAAAGAGAGTAATTTACAGCAAAGTTTAAAGGCGAAAGAATTTCCTTTTGTAAACAAAGCTGTAAGGTGGATTTACGAAGGTTTTGTCCTGATTTAGGAAAGAGAGGCCAGTGCTAAAAACTGAAAGTTATAGATCATTTTGGCCTGAAGAAAGTACAGTTTATTTATTGTCTTTGACATCTCAGTTTGAGGTGTCGTTAGGAAAGCATCCATGGTCTCTGCAGGCAGTCTTGGTTTTATCAGTGGTGTCTGAAGTTCCCTGTAACTTTTTTCTCTCTCATGCATCCCTTCCCATAGTCCTTCATTTTATGTCTGTCTATCCTGCTTAAGAATCATGACATTTGCAGGAAAATGGAGGTGAACAGTGATCATCATGTTAAGCAAGATAAACCAGGTCCAGAAAGACAAATGGCTCATCTTCTCTGTCCTAGTGAGACATGAGGAGTTAGACAGACTCCCTGACAGGCAGACATGGACAGGAGCCATGGCTATGTAAGAAAGGTGGCAAATCTCCAGGACAGCTGGCTTCTTCCTCAACCTCCTAACCTGAGACAAAAGGCCTCTTGCTTCCCACCATCTGGTCCTCTGCTGATGGACTACCTCAATCATGTCATACTACATTTCCTTCAAACTGGCCAACCCTAAAGTAAGGGAGGAAAACTCTTCAGAGGCATTACACCCCCAGCTCTCCAGAAGAAACTAAATTTTGCAGCTTCCCAAGTATCCTCTGCGTTGCTGAGGGTCTCTTTCTCTGTGTGTCTCCCGCATGTGTGCATTTTCTCAGCCCCGATAAATGCCTTTCTTTAACTGCTGGTTCTGTCTTCAGTGCTTGGGAGTTCTCTGCTGCTACATGTCACACTTCCCTTTTTTCCTGCCTTTTAAATTCGTTAACTGGCAGAGAAAACAAACATAGTCAAGACCCCTGGACTGGATCAATATGTAGAACCAAGATTTAAAGATGTGTGTGTGCATGCGTGCATGTGTGTGTGTGTGTGTGTGTGTGTGTGTCTTTGAGAGAGAGACTTTATTCCTAATATTTCTGCTGTGTACTTTTCCATTGTGCGTGTGCGTGTGTGTGTCTTTGAGAGAGAGAGACTTTATTCCTGCTATTTCTGCAGTGTACTTTTCCATTGCTGCATCCCCTGCCGCTATCCTTGGTTATAAACCCTCAGTTGCTTTTGTAAGTGTCAGAGTTGATTATCGTCTCTACTGTTCTACAAGACAGCATGGTGGGGATTCCTGTAGTTACTGTGATAGCCTCCTGATCCACTTAGATCCTGCCTTACTATTCTAACTCAACATTTTTCAGATTTTCATGTGCTTGTATACCACATGTGTACATACGTGTGTATAATGCTTGTATTGCCCGGGCACACATGTATGTGGGTGTGCATGCATGTGGAAGTCACCTGGCATTTATGTGGGTTCTGGGCATCTGAACTCCTCTACCAAGAGAAGGGTGACGTCAGGAATCATCTTCATTTGTTCTACGGCTTTATTCAAAGAGGCAGGGTTTCTCTATGGAAACCAAAGCTTAGTGATATGGCTAGTCTTGCTAGCCAGCTTACTCTGGGGATCCCTGTACCCACGTTCCCAGACTGGAATTGCAGGTGAACCACCGTACCAATCTGGCACCTACAGGTGTTCTAGGGAATCTGAACTCCAGTACTCATGTTTGTACACAACCCATAAGCCATCTCTCCAGCCCATCCCCTTGCCTTCTTTTCTCTTTGCCTTCCCTTTTTTTTTTTTTTTTGGTTTTTTGAGACAGGGTTTTTCTGTGGTTTTGGAGCCTGTCCTGGAACTAGCTCTTGTAGACCAGGCTGGCCTTACTTTTCTTTAACGATTGTCACCGAAAGCTTTCTTCTCCTTAACGATTCATGTTTCCTTTAAACAGTGTCTAAAGCTGGGCTCTTCAAAGACTAGCAACCCGTGGCTGTAATTCAGCTTGGTGTGTGTGTGGGGGGGTGTCTTAATTGGGTTTGTTTTTCTCAGCCAGTTAAAGAATTAAAAGGCAGGAAAAATATCCAGCTCGAAAGGCACAAGCCAGAGTAGGCAGAATCAGGAGTTTAATATGGTCGCTAGAAAACTCGTACTGGGCTGATGAGGCAGTTTCAACTGGTAAAAGTGCTTGTTACATGAGCCTGGCGACCTGCTTGATCCCCAGAACCCATGGTGGAAAAAGTTGGCCTCTGACTTCCGCGTGTGTACAAGTGACACACGAGTGCCCCCGTCCATACCATATGTGTACATAAAGGTTATTAATAAAAATCTTTTTAAAACAAACTTTCTAGTAACATATGTGAGCCAGGTTATTTGGGGGGAAGGGGTGGGATCACACCTGTAATCCCAGCCTTTTCTGATGGTTTGGTTTTTGAGACAAAGTCTTCCGTAGTTGAGGCTGGCCTTTAACTTGACGAGCAGCCAAGGATGACCTTGAGTTCCTCAAGCTTCTGCGTCTCCTCCCAAATGCTTGGATTACACGTGTGATGTGTGTGTCACCACACCTACTTCAGGAATAAAGACCTTTTGGCTGGGGGAGGGGTGTTGGAGAAAGGCTGAGGTTAAAAGCACATACTGCTCTTACGGAAGTAGTTCAGTTCCCTGCGCTCACACTTGGCAGCTCACAAGCCCCTGTAACTCCAGTTCCAGATGATCCAGTGCCCTCTTCTGACCCCACAGGTACTCACATACATATCACACACAAATTAATTAATCTTTTTTTAAAAAACAAAAGACTACTTCCAGCCATCTTGCAGAATCAGAACTGAAACAATGCGTGATCAGAACACACCTTGACCAGGACTACTGAAGCCTCCTGTTCCTGCCTTTCATCCCCAATGCTTTCTCTACTAAACCCCAAACTCATGGCAAGACCCTTGAAGCCAGACTTGGAGGTCACTGCATGCTTTTATCTCTTCCCATGGAAATGACTTGGGGTCAATGGAAGAAATCTCGTTTCTTTGCTCCTCATTTCTTTGGCCACTGGTCTGTTTAGCCAGTGTACTGAGAGCCCAGCTTTTGCTCTTAAAACTCCTGTAACAACTTCTTTCAAGATCCTTCAAATCTGGGCAGCAATATTTGAGGTGGGACCACTGACTTTCAGGAGTATCCTTGGGAAGAGTCTGGGATACCAGCCAATAATTAGCCTTGCCAGCACTCACCATCCAAAGATGCATCTGTTCTCCTCCTATTCACCCCTCAGGATCCAGCTAACTACTTCATTAATGCCTTCCCTGTTTGGACCATGTTTTCTACATTCTCTTTAGCTGACTGCATGAATTCAGAGTCAAGCCTATGACTGGCTAAATTACTTATTATCCCTTATCCCATATACTTTTTTTCCTTCATGTTATTTTATCATTCTTTTTCTACTTAATAGAGAAAAACTCTTATCTAAGATTTTTTTAAAAAATGCTTCTTTAACCATGAAGCATCAAGAGAAAAGAAATCATCTTTGCACAATATTTCTCTGGAAGAATCCAGAGCAACTTGGTAATCTGAACTCTAGGGATGAGAGTAAACTCCCAAGTACAGAAGCTAAATTGAGACTTTCCTGGAATCTTTCAATCTCATATCATGGTTTTGTTTGTTTGTTTGTTTAAGAAACCATTCTCACTATGTAAAGTTTTTTTTTCGAGATTAGATTCCATTTTAGAATTTTCAAAAGCCTTTTCTTGCTTTATACCTAATCAGCAATTGACAAGCTTTTCCTGCAAGGGACCCAGTGGCAAATATTTTATGCTTTTGGTCTCAACAACTATTCAGCCCTCCTTTCATATGAAGAAAGTTGCCATGGGCAAGCTGGGTGTGGCTAACAGCCAAGAAAACTACGAAACTGTACCAAATATGTCCTAAAGTATCAGATGTTCTTTAATTTTCCTGTCTTCTCTCCCTCTCTCCCTCACATTCACTCTGATTTCACGGGAATAGAACTCAGAGCCTCTCATATGCTAGGAAAGTGCTTAGCCACTGGGCCACATCTCCAGGCCTACTTTTTTATTTCTTTTGCTTCCTTCCTTCCTCCCTCCCTCCCTCCCTCCCTTCCTTCCTTCCTTCCTTCCTTCCTTCCTTCCTTCCTTCTTTCTTTCTTGGTTACTTGTTTTGGGTTTTTGATACTGTGTCATGGACCTGTGAGATGACTTAGAAGGAAAAGGCCCTTGCCTAACAACCTGAATTTGATCCTTAGAATCCACAGTAAAGGTTGACCTCCGTATTTGTTATGGCAGGTGTGCCTGTACTCACACATGCATCATGCATGCACCTGCACACATACACATACATGCAAATACAATAATAACAAAGTTTTCTAAATTACAACAATAAAGAGAGTCAGAGCATCATATAGCCCAGGCTGGCCTCCCACCTGCTATATAGGTGAAACTGGCCTTGAACTCCAGATACTCCTGCCTGTACCTCCCACGTTCTAGAATTACAGGCATAGAGACCAGACTGATTCTCCTATCTCCCTCCCTTGTTAGAAATGTGTATGGGTGTTTCACCTGTATGTATATCTGTGTACCAAATGTCTGCCTAATGCCCAAAGAGGCCAGAAAAGGACATCAGATTCCCTGGAACTAGAGTTACAGATGGTTGTCAGTCATCGTGTAGGTGACATCAGTGCACTTAACCATTGAGCCATCTCTCCAGACCCTGCTTCCCCATTCTTCAACAGAATAAAACAAATCTCAACTCAAGAGGTATGCTTAGGAGGGCTGGGAAAAGGAAAGTTAAGGCTAAGTGTGGTTCAGTAGTAGAGCACCCACCTAGCATGCTTAAGGCTCTGGGTTCAGTTTCCAACACCACAAAAAGAAAAGAAAGAAATAGAGAACAGAGGGAGAACATGGAATCCTTTATTCACTCAGAAAAGCAAAGTATTCTGAAAGTGGGAGAAAAATCTGTGGGTGATAGCTCACACTTCTAATGCCAGCAATTTGAGAAGTAGGGTTCAGTGCAGTTCAAGGGAAGAGTAAGACCATGACTAGAACAAACAAAAAGGCCAAAACAAAAAGTAAAAACCAAATGACTATTTAAGGTCATGAAAGCAATAATGTCTTCCTCTCTTTTGTGTATAAATCAGCAGAGCCAGCAAAGAAGTTCCTTCTAAGTAGAAAATTCCTTGCATTTTCTTTCATCTCTAGGCCTCAAAACAGTATACACTGCAAATTAACTAAACATATTGCTCTCTCAAACCATTAAATTCTCTGCAAAAGCAACCATCAAGACAAGGGGTCTCATCACGTTGGCCTGTACTGAGGTATCTCTAACTCAGAGAAGCCCTTCGGGACAGTGATGCAGCCTAGATAGATCAGCTTTCTGGACCACTGGCTCCAACCTCCAGGTTCTTAGACTTTATCTTATGCTACAAAATGTTGTACCCAACATACTAATTAAAAGCAGTCTTTCCAGAGGAAACAAAGCAACACAGAATGTCCATTTTCAAATGTTTCTGTTCCAAGAAAAAAAGATAGACAATCTAACTGTTCAGGCTTAAAAACTAGTTGCAGCTGGCCATAGTGACTCATATCTGCAATCCCAGAATTTAAGAGGTGAGGGAGAAGGATAATCTTGAGTTTGAGATCATATTATAAAACACGGGATGTTCCAAAACAGCCTAACTACAGTGTAAGAAAGCCCCCTCCCCCCAAAAAAAACCCAGCTGGGGTTGGTAGCAAGCACCTATCATCCCAGCACTTGGGAGGCAGAAGCAGGTCTTCTGTGAGTTCTAGGCCAGGCAGCACTCCATAATGAGTCCTGTCTAAAATAACAACTGAATTCCAAAATTCCATCTGTCTTTTGTCATAAGAACTTCAGTCACGAACTTAACAGTGAGAAGGGAAAAAATATGTTTTCTCCCGTTCATGTCTCTGAGTCTCCCATCTCACTAGTGCACCGCCTATGACTCGCAGAAGCTCAGCCCTCGGGGAAGCACAAGTGAAGTCCAGTGCTCTCATTTAAAATAATGCACAGCTTTTTAAAAAAAAAAAAAAAAAAAAAAAAAAACCTCAACTAAATAGAAAATTCAAGTAAAAAGTATGCCGGCAAAAGTGGCCACTAAGATTGGAGATAACATTTTTTAAAGGGGTAGGGGTGGTTGGAGAGGTGACTCAGCACTTGCTGCTCCTGCAAAAGAATGGAGTTCAGTTCCCAGCACCCACATAAGGGAGCTCACTAGCACCTGGAACTTCAGCTCCAGGGGATCTGATGCCTTCTTCTGTCTTCCACAGGTACTGCATAAATGTGGTGGGCATATAGACAATCAGATGGGCGCACGTGCATCTTTGAATCAGATGGGCGCACGTGCATCTTTGAAAAGACCGGAACTGGAAGGCTATGGAGATGACTCAGTGGGTCTGCTGCACAAGCCTGAGGCTCTCAGTTTAGATAGCCCCGCACAGCAGGGTACAGAAGCATGTGTCTATAATCTCAGCACTGGGAAAGAGGCAGAGGTGGGCAAATCATGGGGGTGGGGGGGGGGTGTTCCTGGCTGTTCAGTCTGCTAAAATGAAATGCTCCGTATTCAGTAGAAAACGGACTCAAAATAAAATAAAGTAGAGAATCATAGAGGAAGCTGTCTGGTGTTGACCTCTGGTCTCCACATGAGCACTCACAGGTGAGTGTAGCTACACACGCATGTGCAAACACATATAAACCACACACAAACATACATGTGCACATGCATGAGCAAATGCAAGGGAAAATAGAAGTGGAAAAAATGGAACAAAACAAACACAAAACAAAAGTCCCTTTAGCTTTGATGGGGTCGAAACTTCAATAAAGTATAGGTTGACAGAAAGCAGATACAGTCACTCAAGCAGATTTGTAACCAGAGACTTAAGCTAGTGGCTGGATTCAGGGCTTCCAATAGCAAGGTCCAGACACTCCAAAGACAAGAAAGGAGTTTAATCAAAACGAGCACGTGCAGCTAATCCCTTTCCTTGGGAAGATGTAAACAAGGACTACCCTCTCTCCTAAGGTGCCAACTACAAACCCAGGCACGATTCTGTCAAAGTTCGCTCTGGGGAACGAATAAGTTTATTGGACTTCCTTACAGAGCATAGATGAGGGGTTACTTACAGGGAGGGGGTGTGGGCGTTCCTTCCCCTGAAGGCTGCATATGAAAAGTCTTTACCCAGCAGGGAGGAGTGCTTCTGCACAACCACACTGACGAAGGCTCTCCTAGGTTTCCTTGCCCTATATACTCTGCCCCCATATAAGAGGTGGTAGGTAACAGCTGGAGACTTGGGTATGGGTCTTCTGACCCTCCCCACTCCTCTGGGAGGATATGTAAACAGTCAACAAGCCCAGCTGGCTTGCCAGGGGGTATATCTGAACTGCCAAAGATGGGATGGTGTTTGCTTGGCTTAGAAGACACACAGCACACTGAGAAAATGTAATATAAGAAAGTCAGCCTATTTTCATGGCATTGACAATAGAGAGACAGGTCTGGGCAAGAGGCATAATTAAGAAGTCCTGTTCAGCTGGGCATAACGGTGCACACCTTTAATTCTAGCACTAGCGAGGCAGAGGCAGGAGGATCTCTGTGTTTAAGGTCAGTCTGATCTACAGGATGAGTTCCAGGATAGTTAGGGTATCTTAGTTTGGGTTTCTATTGCTGTGAAGAGTGACCATGGCAACTCTTAGAAAGAAAACATTTAATTGTGGTGGCTTGCTTACAGTTTCAGAGGTTCAGTTCATCATCATCAGGACGGGAGCATGGCAGTGTGCAGGCAGATATGGTACTGCCTACATCTTGACATAGCTTGAGCAAAAGAGACCTCAAAGCCCACCCACACAGTGACACAGGTCCTCTAACAAGGCCACACCTCCTAATAATGCCACTCCCTTTGGGGGCCATTTTCTTTCAAACCACCACAAAGGGCTACACAGTGAGACCTTATCTTGAAAACAAAACAAAACAAACAAAACCAACAACAAAAACAAAAAAGAAGTCTCTTTGATCATCTTCTCAATTCTGGTCCTTAGTACTCAAAGAGGTAGACCAGTTCCCATTAGATAACTACTCTTGTGTTGGGGAGATATCATGGAGAGAGCTGTGAGGCTTTGTTGTTTCTAAAATCTAAGGTGGACTGCAGGTTTAAGACACTGAGTAGAGACTTGGAGCTCCCTTGGGTATAATGGGGAGGGGTGGCATCTGACAAGAAAATGCCTGTCTTATCTTTGTATTTTCATCCCAGAAGGGCGGTAAGATTGGTGTTTTTCATTCAATACAGTGGCTGCACCTTAAGTCATTGCTGTCCCAGCTCGCAATTGCAGCTCCGCAGCTCCCAACAGTGCTCCCAACAGCGGTTCAGTCACACTGGCTGCAGCCAGGTGGGAATTCTATTCCCTCAGGCACGGATCTATCACTGCCACTAAAGGGAACTTCATCTAAATCTCTCTCCTACAGAACTCAGGATTCAAAGGTTGAGATGAAACCCTCCTGGGTCAGAGAGACTGAATAGCAAAAAGCTAGCCTTCTCTCCTTGTTCGTGTTTCCCTCAAAAAGGGGCATCCTCCTTCTCAGCCCCCACTAAAGACCCTAGATACACTTAGGTCCTCCATCCCACTTCCTGTCAGCTAGTTGCTGACTCAACCTCCTGACCCCAGGTTAATCCAACAAATGTAACACGTCTTTGCATCTTTAACAAAAGTAGCACAAACAAATGTAACACACCTTTACACGGTTAAAATAATATTCCACAACATAAGACAGGTCAGGTACCACCCTTAGGTACTATGTGCTGAAGATAAGTGCAAAAGGAAGGTAGGGATGCCAAGTTTTCAGTTCTGCTTTCAGTTATATGTGGGCCCAAGTGAGGAGTCGGAGCATTTTAACAAAAGTATCTTCTAGATACTCCTTGTATAACCTTGGTAGATTTCAGAAAAGAGCAGCCGCTTGGAAAAGAAGTGGACACAAGTGAGCCTTCAGCAATTGTAACATGGAGGGGGCCAGGCTGCTTGTTTGTTGTTGTTTTTGTCCTCCCACCAGGTACCCCACAACTGTTTAGCCCCAAAGAAAATCACACATAGGTCTCTATAAGTTATAAAGCTGATTTGCCCATTAGCTCTAGCCTCTCACTGGCTAACTCTCACATCTTGATTAACCCATTTTTCTGATCTATGTTAGCCATGTGGCTCAGTACCTTTTTTCAGTGGGGCAGATCACATCCTGCTGCTTTGGTGGTCTGGGCAGGAGTGGGAAGAATCAACTTCCTCCTTCCCAGAATTCTCCTGTTTTCATTGCATCATTTCTACTTCCTGTCTGGTTTTTCCGCCTATACTTCCTGCCTGGGCAATCAGCATTTATTTAAAACATGATTGACAGAATACAGACAATTCTCCTGCACTAAGCAATGAACTTTATCAGGAGAAAGGACCTCATATCATCAGGTTTGACAGCAGGTGCCTTTACCCACTACGCCATCTTGATGGTCCTAGAGATTATTAATTGCCAGATTTAGAAAGATACGCATCACATTTTCCTTTATTTTTGAATCCTATATTTTATATAGACACATAAAGCCATGTATACTTATACGACACAAAAGTAGAAGGGAAACTGTAAGGAACTAATGGGAGGGCAGAGAAAGGAAACGTTAGGAAAGAATCAGCCCAGTGTCACACAAAGGACCACATGAACAAAGTGAAAGTTGGCAAGACAATTCTTTTTGAAGAAAGGGTGTGCCAGAATACACAGCAACCTAACAAGCACACTTGGCCAAGATGTTTTTTGTCTTTTATCCCTAACTTAGGTGGTGAGTGAGTCTCATACCATTGGTGGAAGCTTGGCTTCACAATCTGATGTAACTGGCCAACGGACGCAATGGGAAAGGGGGAGGATCTGGAAATATGTATTCCGGTAGGGCTGTCTTTGATAGAAAGAACAACAACAATTTTTTACAGGGAAGACAAAAGGGGTGGAGGTGGGAATATGGTTAAAATACATGAACCCCAGTACTGTGTACCTTGATTATATGTTAATAAAAAGTGACTTGTTGAGTGAACAATTTAGAGCAACTTTCTAAGTGTTCCTACCTGGGTTTTCAGTTTATGTCAATTTCACACAAACTAAGACACTAGAGAAGAACTCAACTGAGGAATTTCTTCCATCAGACTGGCCTGTGGGTATGTCTGTAGGGCATTTTCTTGTTAATTGATTGATGTAAGAGGGCCCACCCCACTGGGGGTGGTGTCAACCTTGGGCAGGTGGTACTGGTTTGTATAAACAAGCTGAGCAAGCCTTGAAAAGCAAGTCAGTAAGCAGCGTTCCTCCAGTAATCTCTGCTTCAATTCCTGCCTCCAGGTTCCTGCCTTGGCTTCTGTGGTTGGTTGAAAGAAAAGGAGGTGTGGCTTTATTGGAGTTAAGTGTGACCTTGTTGGAGAAAATGTGTCAAACTGGGCGTGGGTTTTCAGGTCTCATACATGCTCAAGCCACACCCAGTGTCTCAGTTCACTTCCTGTTTCCTTTGATCAAGATTATTAACTCTCAGCTCCTTCTCCAGCACCATGTGTGCCTGGATGCTAGCATGTTCCACCATGATGATAAAGGGCTAAACCTTTGAACTCTAAGCCACCCAATTAAATGTTTTCCTTTATAAGAGTTGTTGTGGTCATGGAGTCGCTTCACAGCAATAAAACCCTAACTAAAACAAGGGTGCACAGGATTCCCCCAGACTGTGATAGCTCCTATCAATGCTCTTGATGGTCAAGACACAAGCATAACCTCAGTGATGGACCATAACCTGTAAGCCAAATAAATAAACCCTTTCCTCCCAAAGTTGTTTTTGATCAGTGTTTTATCACAATGAAAGGAGGCAAACTAGGACAATGACACCTAATCACTCGGGTATTTGTTCTGTTCTTTGCTAGATTCCAAGTTCATTAACCAAGTTCATTCCAAGTTCATGCACGCGCAACACACACACACACATGGCAACAACCAAGGGTTGTTTCTTAAGTGTCCTTTCTCTGTTCCTACTGCCACATTAGCCACAGCAAAAGCACTCGGTTGTTAAGTGACTTGAGAAATCAGGATCATTAAAATTGAAAATGTCCATTTAAGCCAGCCTACCCTTTTGTGATGCTAAAGTATCCCCTTTGTGAGTACATTCTTCTCTCTCAGCTAGACCAATTGCCACTTTTAACCTGGGCTTTTCGTTCAGAGCCTCTAGTAATCTTATTGCTATAATTTTCACAAGAGGAACACTAAAGCAATTTAATATTATTTTTTTAACCACAAAGATTTGTTTCCATTTTGCATGTATTGGGTAGCTAAGATTTCTGTAGCATCTTATAAAATAATAATATGGCACCTTACAGCATTAAAAACAAAATGCTTAAAAGGCAAAAAACAAGAACCACCAAAAAAGTAAGAGGTTAAAATATTTAAATTAGTATGTGAGGAGTTGGAGAAATGCCTAAGCAGTTAAAGAACACTTGCTGTGATGAACCAGCCTGCCTCCATCTTAGGCTTAAAAGCCATCTTACAGTAAAGTTCATTCCTGTTTATGATTAAACCTCTGTTTCTCAAGAACTGGGCTATGCCCCACCTGTAACCTTAACTACAAATGGTTCTGTACTGCCTGTTCCAGGAATGGCAACTATGCCTTTGCTTCCAAAAGTTAATAACTATCTTGCAACCCTACCTGTATTTCAAATGAGTTGTTATAACTACCTTGTTATGGCTACCTGTTGTTATGACTACCTTGTTATGCCCACCTTGCAACGATGTCTTTTATTCAGCAGTTCATTAGGACTAACTTGTTATACTTATGTTCTGCTCATTAATTTTTCCTCACCAAGTCCCCCATTTAGAAACTCCCTACCCCAAAAGCTATAAAAACCTTGTCTTCCTGATGCCCAAGGAATCCTGTCTTAAGGTGAGGCAGACTATGTACACAAATAAAAAAAGGCTTGTTTTAATTAACTGCTTACTTTAATTAATTTGGTCATGATCATTTAGGCCAGTGGTCTTCCTCATCATATTTGGATTAACAGTTGCTCTTACAGAGGACTTGGATTCAGATCCCAGCATCTGCATAGTGGGTCTTGAACACCCAGGCAACCGAATGCACATGGTACACATACATACATACATGCAGGCATAACACTTGCACAAATAAAATAAAAATAAAGTCTAAGCTAAAATTTAAAAATAAAAATTAGCATATGAATGCTTTAATATGAACAACTAAGCTATCTGAAATTCCCAGAGAAAATCACACCTATAATGAACATTCCACAAGGCTGAACTTCAATAGTTGTGAAGAAATTGGAAGGTGGCAGGTCAACGGCCAAATTATCTTGGGGTATTTTAGACCTCTAAATAGTCACACATTGCCTACCTCTGTGTGTGATCTAACATCCTTGTGACTGTTAGGCAAATCCACTTGGAATATACAAGCATAACCTTAGTTTCTACTAATTTAAAAGCCAAGAATGTCATCAGGCCTATAGCGGATGTTTCCCTGCTTTTCTGAAAACTGCCTACCTGACGTTTTCACCCATGCATTAGAAAAGCGCCTTATTTTCTTTGTTCTGTTACTATAAAAAGCTTGTGAAAGTTACTACATTGTAACATGGAATTTTGGGTAACTTAAATTTGTGTTATTGGGCCATGGTCACTCATACTTGGCTCCTGAATAAATTATGTTTTCTCCTTTGAAGCACAAACTGTGTTTTTATACATTTACGAGCACTCAGGCCATGAATAGGGCAGGTAAGGGAAGTACAAGTCTAGACTATTAGTTTACTTATACTTATTTTTATTTATGTGGTATTTATGTGGTATTTGTGAGTGTGAGTATATATATATATATATATATGTGTCACATGGATGCAGGTGCCCACAGATGCCAAAAGAGGGTAACTGGATCCCCTAGAGATATTACAGGCCTTTGCAAGTTGTTCAGTGTAGATGCTGGGAACTGAACTTGGGTCATCAGAAAGAGGAACAAGCACTCTTAACCACTCAGCCATCTCTGCAGTGCTACAAATTCTGTTTTAAAAGTAAACTTGTTACTTTGTTCACTGTGTTTTTTAAGTTAATTTTGAATTAAAATATAACGCATTAGGGGGCTGGGGAGATGGCTCAGGAATTTAGACCACTTGTTGCTCTTGCAGAGGACTGAGACTGGAGTCCCAACATGGACATAATGGCTCATAACAATCTGTAACTTTAGTTCCAGAGAATCTCATGCCTTCTTTTAATCTCAGTGGGTACCAGGTACATGTGTGGTACACATACATACAAACAGGCAAAACACTCATACACATAAACTTTAATCTAAAAAATGTTGAAATAAAGTTTAAAATAGCATATACCACAGCACTCCTACTCCTAGGTGCATACTCATAACCAAAAGCAAATTCACAACGAATATTTCCACATGATGATTTGTGGGAGCACTATTCACAACAGGTCGAAGGTCCATCGACAATGAATAAACTGTGGTGAACATATACAACAGAATTTTATTGAGCTATAAGGAGGAATGCGACCATTTGGGTAAGCCTTGACAAGATTAAGGTCAGTAAAAGAAACCAGATACAAAAAGTCACACGCGCCATACGGTTTCACTTGTATGAACTACTAGAGTAATAAAATCTATACAAAATGACTGGTAGCTGCTGAAGGGCTAAAGACAACAATCAAAACAAAGCTTCAGGTGGGCTGAGAAACTCTAGGCTGAAAAGCTGACTTAACTGGCAAAGCCTAAGGGTCGTTAGGACCCAGGACTTTTCTGATAGGAGGATGAGCATACCAACCTGCTATCTACCACTTGAGACTTCAGGGAACTGATCTTCAGATGGAATCTTCCATCCCCAAAGTCCTCTTTTCTGTACCACATGCACACACAGTCCAAGGAAAGACCGATGTCTTTCAGCTGTTCTGGTTAAAGAATAATTCTTCTTGTGTAGATGTTGGTCTGCACTTTCTTCTATTCCCACGTTGCCTCAATCAATCTGGATCTAACCGTTGCTAGGGAATGAGGAGTTACTACTAACAAGAACAAGGGTTAATTCTGGAATCGCTATATTAAACCGAGAGCTGTACAGGATCAGTGAATGCCGCTGTACCATCCACTTTCAAACAGTTCTTTTTGCTATAAAAATGCTAGCCAAGCATGTTTGTGCACACCTTTAAGCCCAGCACTTGAATGGCAAAGGCAGTTGTGAGTTTGAGACCAGCCTGGTCTACAGAGTGAGTTTCAGGACAGCCAGGACTATGGAGACAAACCTTGTCTCAAAAAAAATTGCTGATGTTGAGCAGGGCATAGTATCTCATACCTAAAATCCTAACACTTGGGAGGCTGAAGCCAGAGGATCACAGTGAGTTCAAGACTACAATAAGCTACACAGTGCTATCTCAAAAAGAAAAAGACAATAGTCACAAAAAAACTGAAACAACAAAAAGACATGAGAATAAGATGTGGGCTTGTGGAGAAGAAGGCTTTCACTAAGAATGCGAGGGGAGAGGGTGTTAAAGGGTGAAAATGACCAAATTTCATTCTATACATGTATGAGGTTGTCAAAAGAATAATAAAAATTACTTTTAATTAGAAACAAAAGGATTATTAAATTTTAAAATTAAAAAAAAATGGTGTGTGTGTGTGATGCAGGGGTCAGAAGACAACTGTGGAAGTTGATTTGCTCTTTCCACTATGTGGGCTGAAGAGAAGGAACTCGACCCAGCTCAACCCGATTCCCGAGTTTTCAAATCTCTTTTCTTTACATTTTGTATTTGAGAAAACAGGCTTACTTACAACTCCATGTCTTGCACCTTCTAAATTTCACTTTTTAAAAATTTTATTTTTATTTTATATGCATTGGTGTTTTTCCTGCATGTATATTTGTGAGAGGGTGTCAAATCTTGGAATTACAGGCAGTTGTGAGCTGCCTGTGGGTGCTGGGAATTGAACCCAGATCCTCTGGAAGAACGGCAAGCATTCTTAACTACTAAGAATAAGCCATCTTTCACTTTTAACTGAAAATAAACAAAATGAGAAACTGAAGTCATCTTAACGCCCACATTAACATATACTTCATATCCAGGTAAAAGAATAACTCATTTTTAAACCCAAAATTGGTTATAGCACATGTCTGCCACCTTCCCCACACAATATTGGGAAGGCAAAGCTCCCCTGGTTCTTGCTTACCACTTTGACCTAACTATGTTGCGGACAAAACACAGAAACACTTTCTGCCCCCAGAATTGCTGCTGAATGACATTTAATTAAGTACAGAAACGTGTGAGTGCCACAGGCTGCCTCTAGGGGGAAAAGAAAAGAATCCCTTTGGTTCTCTTTCATGAAGTAAACATTTTCCAATTCCCTTTGAATCTTCATAGCCCGTATCTAGGGAACAGGGTGGTGGTTTCTTCAGATAATTCTTTCATCTTAAGTATAATTACTTCAGAGGCTTTAAAAAGAAAAGGAAAGTATTAGTTACATCAAAAAGTAATAATAAGCACCTTTAAAATCATCGCTGTTAATCTTTACAGCATTTTAGCTTGAGACCACCCCACTTATGACGACAGTAGCCTCAGATAAACAGAAAAATCAACAGAGAGCTCAAAGAGCTCCTAGTAGAGTGATACAACTCCTTGTAGTTCCTTTTTAGTTTGGTAATTCTGGAAACTGAACTTGGGCCCCAGGCAAAGCAGTCAAGTGCGCTATCACTGAGCAACAGGCCCAGGTGAACAGAGCACTGAACTCTTGACAAGTTGTCCAAAAGTTATTTTTCCAACTAAATACTAGCATACCCAACCCAAGGCCTGCCATAACCTTTAGCGTCATTCCAAGTGGCACCTGGCTCCAAGTATAAACTTAATAACACTATCCATGATGCTGTTCTCTCTTATAAAATATAGTAACAGAGGAAATAAGCTGCCCTTGAACATCAATCCTGTCTCTAGCCTCTTCTTGCAAAGATACAACACTACCTTATAATTTTTATTTCTTGGACTTATTTATTTATTTATGTTTGAGTGTTTTGCCTACATGCATGTATGTACACTGCATGTGTGCCTGGTGCTCTCAGAAGTCAGAAGTGGGCATCAGATCCCCTGGAACCAGAGTCACAGATGGTTGTAAACTCCATTACGGGTTCTGTGAACTGAACCCAGGCCGCCTATAAGAGCCATAAGTACTCTTAACTACTGACTCATCTCTCCAGACTCAATCATATTTTATTTTATACAAAACCAAGAGAATATGCTCTGCTATGAGTGGCCTACAACACATTTAGTAAGATGGTCTTTAGCTTTATTTTGTTGAACTTTATTTTTTTAAACTTTTAAAAGATTTATTTATTTCATTTTATGTGCTGAGGGTTTGCTTGTATGTGTATTTGTTCACCATGCACATGCCTGATGCCCACAGAGGCCAGAAGAAGACACCAGATGGCATGGAATTGGAGAATAGTCATGATAGTCATAGATAGGCACAAGCCATGATGTGGGTGATGGGAATCAAACTTGGATCCTCTGACCGGCACTTTAAACAACTGAACCATCTCTCTAGCTCCCTATTTCAAATTTTATTTTTACTAATGTGTATTGTATAAATGTGTGTGTGTGTGTGTGTCTGTGTGTGTGTGCGTGTGTGTGTGTGTGTGTGTGTGTGTGTGTGTGTGTGTGAGAGAGAGAGAGAGAGAGAGAGAGAGAGAGAGAGAGAGAGAGAGAGAGAGAGAAGCACAGTTGTGCCACAGCATGTGTGTGAAGGTCAGAGGACAAATTCCAGGAATCAGTTCTCTCCTCCTAACATGAGATCAAGTCATCAGGCTGGCATAGCAGGTGCTCTTACCTGCAAAGCCATCTCACTGCCCCAAGGTATCATTTAAAAATAAAAGGAAGAATTAAATAACATAAAAATCAGTGATTTTAACTATGATTTGAGCTTTTCATAAATGGATAACTGTAATTTATTCAGCAAGTAGGTGGGGGGGTTGATTTTGTTTTTAAGATAGCATCTAATATAATCAAGTCACTGTGTACCTGAGGATTATTTTGAACTGCACTGCCTGAGTGTTGGCACTATAGACATGTAACATATACACACAATTAGCAGACAGTGTTTGTAAATAAAGTTCTATTGGCACCCAGACACATCCACTTATTTCTATAGTGCCTAAGGCTGCTTTCTCGTTGCAGTGATAGAATAGCTGGGCTATTAATATATATAGCCCATAGCAGAAAATACTATCTGGTGTTAACAAAGCTTTTTCTGGTCAACTTCCAAAATAGACTATTACAGTTCTAACCAATAATTTATAGGTACTGATATGGTCATTCCTGGCCTCAGACACATGCCCTCTCTCCCAAATACTGTCTCTTGATAGCACTGAGGCTAAATCTGGTCTGAGAAGGACCCTGCAAACCAAGTCCTGTAATGCTGCCATCTCCATCAAGATGCCTGCTTGCTGTAAGACAAACAAATGATTCGCCAAAATGTTTTCTTACCTTCAGGTGGCCCCTGTCATTCCTGAAGCATAAAGAGCTTCAGTTGATTTCCAGTTCAGCTAGCTTTGCCTCTGAAAAGCTGTCGTCGCTGACATCACTGTAAGCATCACTACAACAGAGAAAAATTACTCAGCAAGATGTTAAAAAAGCCACAAGTAATTAGTCAAGTTGTAGCTCCAAACCTGTTCCATAGTGAAGACCCATGTAGAAGAAATACTAAGTGATATTCTATGATCATTCTGTAGTCTAACCACATGCACTGGTCCTTCTTTGCTCAGAGCAGCTGATTACTTGCCTTCATCACAATTCCTAAGTTATTTCTTCGGAAACTTAAGGAAAGCGTTTCAAGGGTTGAAATGTAGAAAGCACAGACTACAGATCAGCTGTCCGTTTCCACAAAGCCTTGACTGCTCGGCTGCCTGCCCCTGTGCCTGTGGCTTGCTTTCTACTCAAGTTCTATCAACAATCTGATTTTGTATGAAAGTCTGAAGCCAGGAGTGGTGGCTCACAGTTGTAATCCCAGAATTTATGAGGCTGAGGCAGGAGGATTGCCAAAGAGTTCCAGGCCAACCGAGGCTATTTTAAACTTCTGTCTCAAAAGAAGTCATGAGAGCTGCAGGATGGATGCAGCTGAGATGATCGTAGGCAGAGAACTAACCCAGACTCAGAAAGACAATGTTTATGTTTTAGCATTTTGTACTTCCTATTATTTTACAGAAAATACATAAAATAATGCACATATATATGACATTAAGTAAAACTGTCTAGGGGGGTGAAGATGACTAATGGGAGGGAGGAGAAAAGAAAGGCAAGTGAGGATACCAAGAGGAATACTTTCAGTACTTGATACATACTGACATATACTTCTAGGGTAACCTTAAATTTTTGTTTAATTTTAGATATTTTGTAAAGAAGGAGGGCCACCAATATGGCTCAGCTGGTTAAAGCACTTTGTGTAGAGCCTTAAGATCTGAATCCAACACCCGGATCCCAAAAGTTGTCCTTTGACCTCCACTGTCCTCACTGTGGCAGACACGTATGCAAATACATCACATGTACGCACACACACACACACACACACACACACACACACACACACACACACACGAAGACATTTTTGAAAGAAGTAAGGCAAGTGGAAATGTGGTCACTATGGGCACACCTTGATGGGGCTACCGGGACTTCAGCCCCTCTTCTCCCTTTTTGCCTCCTAGCCAGCATAATGTAATCAGTTTTCTTTTACCATGAGCTTCCCACCATGGTGTTCTGCCTTATCACAGAACCAAAGCAATGCAGCCAGAAGACCATAGCTAGAACCCTCTCAAACAAAACTTTTAAGGAAAAGAAAAGCAGAATTGACAAATCCCTTCATTTTGTGCTAATCTAGATGAGAGACTCAATCTATCTGAGGTTGAGTACCATGTTGTCCTGCACCTACTGAAGACAATTTGTTCACAAGTGCACAAGCTATTAGTTCAATACTGGAGGTTTTTCACTTTTTATCCCTCTGACAACAATCATTATACTTTTTTGTTTTTTTTATTTTTTTTATTATTCAATTAAAAATTTCCACCTCCTCCCATTTCCCTCCTGCTCCACCAACAATCATTTTCTTTAACAATGAGAGGGTCTAGGACACACTACTCCAAAATATGGCACTATGGCATAGTAAACATTTTAAAGTAAAGGAATCTGAGTTGGTATGACAGGGCAAGACAGTGCAGGGGTTCCTCCACCCCACACTTTTCATGAGACCATTTGGGGCTTGACTAGGATTTTATCTCCTTGATGGCAAATCCCATGGGAAATTACCTGAATCTATTGTAGGAAGCCAACGCCAAGATACCCAGTTAATTTATCCTGGCTCCTGTTAAACAACCGCCTGCTCATGCAAACCTCTCCCTCCATATCTGCTCGTCTTAGTTTTTCTTAAGCTGCTTGCTTGTGCAAAACCTCCCCCTACAGCTGCTGAGCAAGATAACCAGATGTGGGTTTTGCTTCCAAAAGCCACTTGCTCTAAAATCTCTGGGCCAAAGTTGGGTCCTGAATACCAGAGAGTAGTCCCAGCAGCTGGAATAAAGACTTTGACTAGGCTATTAACTGTGTCTGAGTGGTCTTCTCTGGTGGGCCCCCCCATAACGAAAATATACACAGGAAGGTCTCTTGAACTTCCATCTGCCCTTCTGCCCTAAAACAGGCATTTTGACCCTCCCTGAAGCAGATCTTCAGACCCTGAAGTGAAAGAAGTAAAAAAAAAAAAAAAAAAAGCAACCGAACAAGTCAGCTTTGCTAAGTTCTCCCAGTTTTTTGTCACGATATCACATCCTCTTTGTCCACTTATATTTCCTCATGTTTCTCCTGCTGTTCATCAGCTATGCTATAACAGAAAACACTAAAGAGGTCAGTGAGATAACTCAGCAGATAAAGTACTGGCTGTGCAAGCCTGAATACCCGCATTCAATCTCCAGAAGCCACCACATGAAAACTGAATGGAGCGAAACAACTCCATAAAGTTGTCCTCTGACATACACACACAGGGAGAAAGAGAGAGGGTGGAGAGAGTGATGGAAGGAGAGAGAAATGAGGAAGATGGGGAGAGAGGGGAGATGGAGGGAAACAGTGAGACAGAAGGAGAACAAACTAAGGTTTCCCTGGGTCTTCATTTCCTGATAAAGACTGTCGTGCTTCATGCCTGAGCCATCCCTGACTTTGGCCAGGCATTTGCTCACCCAAATAGCAATAAAAGTCTGTATTCCTTAACAGGTGAAATTTCACTTTTGTTCTTTTAAAAGAAACAGGGAAAGTGCTGGAGAAGGTCTATGCAGACAGACTAGAAAACTCTCCTAGGCTACACTCACAGAGTGACTACCGATAAGCAGACAGAACACATCATCCACGTCTCCCTTTGTTTAGCCGCTCTCCTTCTGGACTTTCCGCAGGGGCATGGGAGCAGCAGACCAGAGAAAACAGGTAGTAAAAGGTTAAGAATTGGTCAGAGATGGAATATATGTTAGCTGAAGATATAAAAAACCACATATCCTTGTTATTATTAAAGTCAAATAACACCTCCCAGGTGCACTCTTTTTTTACAGTTATAATATTTATATGTACTTTAGCTTTTATCATGACTAAGGAAAATGTAACTAGAACTATAAATTTTTTAACTACATCGAAGACTCCAGAAGGATATAATATTACCTAAGTAAACAGAAATTAAAAAAAAAGAACTTAGGACTTTTCATTACATGAGACACATCTGCTCCTGGCAGCACCAGTCTACTTCAAGAGGAATGGGCATTGAATAGGCTCCTTATGGAGTTGGTTACCCATTTGGGCAAGAAACTGCTCTTGCCTGAACTTCTTGATGAACTGGGTATGCAGGCTCCACAGAGAAATGACTGCTGAACTTGCCTAAAGTTGAGAAGGTCCTTTGCAGTTCCTGCTTCAGAAAAGAGTCTGCTAGACATTCTGCAGGACACAGAAGAATGTTACTGACAAACTACCAATTTAGGTGGAACTGCCTTTGAAATTTCCTGCTTCATGGAAAAGTCTGCCGGATACCATGGCCTGTAGGCTGAAGGTGGATGCCCCAAGGGTACAGAAGAACTTTGGGTGACTGTCCAGGCAGTGAGATGCCTCTGTCATTTCTAGAGCTTTGGATGTTGCTTACAATCTACTTTCTGTTTACCCAGTTGCACTCTTTAGCTAGGGAAAAGCACCCGTACTGCTGTATAAAATGACTGAAGCTTGTTTTAGTAGTTGGTTTGTTTGGTTTTTTTTTTTTTTTAAGATTGACCCAAGGGCTGGAGATTTAGCTCTGTTGAAAGAGTGCTTGCCTCCAATCCCTAGCCCTGCAAAAACTGGGCATGGGAGTCCCTGCCTGTTATCTCAGTACTCACAATGCTGGGAAAGGAAGATGGATGATAAATTTGAAGCCAGCCTAGACTCCGGAGTGAATTCCAAGATATTGTAGGCTTCTGAGTGAAAGCCTATCTCAAACTTAACTAACTAATTAATTAAAAATCCAAACAACTACATCTTCATCAGAGATTAGTCAGAGATGTATAAATCTGGTCTGAAAATTACATAAAAATAAGCTTTTGCTATTCATGAAGGTTACATGTTCCTATGACATGCTCTCAAAACTTAGGGAAATATAGAGTCAGGAAAAACCATTAAATTCGAAAAATTTAAGTTTCCGAATTATTTACTAAAAATAATTTTTAAATTAATTTAAAAAACAAAAATTAATGTAAGAATGAATTATTTCCTGTACCAGGCAGAATTCCCCACCAGAGCCCTCAGATGGTTCGACTCTAACCCACCAGCTCTCATTTTCTACCTGAAGGTTGTCTTCACCGAGCTGTCAGTGCATTAGAATGGAACCACCTGAGTCAAGCAAATTGAGGCTCAGCTTGAATTTATTCATCGCTAAGGTTAAAAATATTTCCTAAGCGTTCTGAGACTAGGTAGAACAATAAACCATGACACTCAAGAACAGAATTTTCAGACTAGGCGTTCCTGCTAAACTTGCTGATTTAAAGCATTCATCTGGAAGCAAAAAACAAGTGATAGAAATAAAATGTGGGTCACCAAACAAACATAAAACAACACCAGTTTCTGCAACAGACTAGAAAATGTGGTTGCCACTCTGGGACCTATAGGGTTTAAGGGATCATTTTTATTTCACACAAAACAAATTCAAAAGTCAGTCATAAGCTAGATATGCACATAGACAGGCATATTTCACTAAAACTATCACAGCTCCATTTTAAAATAACCCATCTTTTTAAATAATCTACAGACACACACACACTAGGATCTTTTGTTGTTGTTAACAGAAAATGATTCTGCAATGTCGTCCACACAGCCTCAAACTCACAATCCTCCTGCCTCATCTTTGTGCATATGGAATTAAAGACCAGCACTATGCTTAGCTAAATACTAGAGGTTTTCATGTTAAATTCTAATAAGTGTCACAAAACAGACACATATAGCTCTTGTTACATTTTAGGAAGGCACAGTTTTAAAATTATTCAATATAAGTACAAGTAACCATGGCTATTTACATTTAAAACAATTAAGAGTGAAATGGAATTTAAAATTTCATTCCTTACTTATACTAGCACTTTGCCATTTGTGGCTAATGACTGCCATTTTTTAATAGTGCAGATTATTGAACATTTCCATCATCTGAGAAAGTTTTAATGGAGAGTATTGATTTAAAACTAATGGGGCCAGCCAGATGGCTCAGCAGGTAAAGATGCCTGCCGCCAAGCCCAAGAACTTGAGTTCGAGCCAAAGAACCCCTTGGTGAAAGGAAGAGAACTGACTTCTGAAAGTTGTTGTCTCAACACATCACACACACAAAGTATCATGCATGCAAAATAAAAATGTTATAAGTAAACTTAAAAAACAATAAATGACTAAAAATAAACTATAATCACTATGGTAGTCATGATTATCATTATTTCCTCAAAAAAATGTTTTTTAAAGGCTTTTCTATGTGTGGCTAATTAAAATTATAGCAATTATCTCTCATGCACATGTCCTGCAAGTTGTGGAAACTCTCTTATTTTAAAAAGTAGTTCGTGGATCTCCCTCTCCCTCCCTCTCTCTCTCCTCCCTCTCCCTCTCCTCCTCCCTCTCCCTCTGAGACAGGGTTTCTCTGTGTAGCCCTGATTGTCCTGGAACATGCTATAGACCAGGCTGGCCTCAAACTCAGAGAGATGTGCCTGCTTCTACCTCCCAAGTGCTGTGATTATAAGTATGTACCACCACTACCTGGCTCAAGTCAAACCATATTTTGTGTAAGATTTTTAGCTGGGGATTTGAAATAAGAAGCTTCAGTTCTACCAACAAAGCAAGGAGTCTACTCTTAATCGCTTCCAGGGGAAAGGGAGGTCATTCACAAAGAAGCAGGCTTTGTTAGTATGTATCCTATGCTACTTGACCAAGGCAAGGGAATAAGGTGTATGTGACTAGGCTACGTGAGAGCACAGGGAGTGGGGCTTGGTTAATGTGAGACTATGCAATGTGAAAGCAGTCAGGCTGCCTTCCACCTCCAGATGTCAGAAAGACTGGGTGTGTTGCTGTCCTGCTCACAGCCCTCTGTGTTTCAGGTCTGGGTTCTAATAGTGGCAAGACAAAAACCATCAGTTTCAGTACAGGTGGGAATTGCTATTCTAGGACACTACTCTGACTTTCAAGGCTTGACCACAATGGTCTCCATGTTTATTTGTTTTTGAGACAGTCTTTTGTAGATCATACTGATTGCAAATCCACTATGTAGCCAAGAATGACCTCAAATTTCTGCTCCTCTTGCCTCTACCTCATAAGTGCTAGATTGCTGATGTGATCTGTCAAAGCTTGTTTACATGGTGCTAGGGATGGAACCCTGGGCTTCATACATGCTAGGCCAGCACTATACCAAATGGCAAAACATTTCAGTCATTTGAAAAAGTTTTAAATTATAGTTATTGATTTAAAAGTAATAAATAACCTGTCTGTCAATGACGCCTTACTCCTAATAAATTACCAGTATATAAAAACAGTCTAAGATACTAGGGGAAGGGTATGGTGATGCTCCATATATCCCACCTCTTATGCTACCCTGAAGCAGCCATTAAATCACTTCTTCTCTATTAATAGAAAGAGGTGGTTAAAATTTTAAAACAAGTCTAATGGCATAGTTAAGACTCACAGCATGCATGAGCTCCTACAATACTTTGTATCAAAATCCATTTCGTGTGAAAAAGTGTGTTTTAAAAACACATTGCCATGCACAGTTTTCCCCAAAGCATTGGTACTGCTAGACTTTCTTGTTTCTCAAAGGGCCCCTGGAAGCCATAAAACACAAAAGCAAGGAATAAAAACTTAGTATGCTCTGAATGAGTTTTGCATCTCATAGTAAACAGGAGACTTCAACCCAGGCAGGGCTTTCAAAGCACAGTGGTCTGTATCACTATGAACGACATTGCTCGCTGGCAACCGTATTATCAACGCCACAGTGAAGTGCAGCCTATAAAGAGACCTTTTAACCAATGCATAATCCCCAAAAGAAGGAGTACTCAGATGTGACTTATTAACAATAATTTACCAGAAAAAAACCCCTCACAGTATGTGCTAAAGTCAAACAATCATGCGGGGAGGGGGTGGGCGGGCGTTAAAAAGAACTGCTTAAAAAAAAAGATTGGGTTTTCTTTCCCAATGTAACAAAGGAGCAAAAGCAGTCTTTTGATATAAGTTTACCAAGCCTCTTGCCACTATTCCTCACAGCAGCCCTAAGGCTGGACAATGGCGACTTGGACACAACCTCCAAAGAGTGACAGATGCAGACCCAGAAGCCTCAACTCCACCATCAAAACCACCACCACAGCAATAAAACGTTTGAGCACATATTGGATGATTGGCCCTAGCAGCATCAACCATGAAGGCCAAAAGTCAAGGTGGGCCCAAGTTCACAGAGTACTGGAAACTGAAAGGCACACAGGTGCAGAGGAGAACCTCTGAGTCTTTGGTTGGAGCAGGAAAGTGAGGAAGGCAAGCCTTAGACTCTAAGGCTTGGAGGGAGAAAGGTACAGTGCTAACACAGTACAGTGTCCCCCAGCCCCGTGCCCACCTTCACATGCCCCATGAGCTGACGTCCTAATAGGATATAGACTGGTGTTCCCTCTCACTAAGCAGGTCCAGAACATATATCAATAGTCAGGAGGCAAAGGCATTAAACTTCTCTGGGGAGTTCTCAAGACTTCGAGATATTCTGTATGGATTTATGTGCATTTTAATCTATAAACCAAGGTAAGCCTTTGAGGGTTTTGAGCTGCAAAGTCATGTGGGAAGACCATTCTAATGGCAGAAGATAGCTTAGGAGGATTAGAAAAAGAAAAACCAGAGGCAGGGAAGTCCAGGCAAAAGGCTTTGTACTAAGTAAAAGATGAAGGTAGCAACGTATACCAGTGTGACAGTACAGGCCTGCAATCCCAGTACCAGGGAGGTGGTGGGAAGAATTCGAGATAATTCTCAGCTACATATTGAGCTGGAAACTAGCCTGGGATATGTGAGACTCTCCTACAAAGCTAAAAGTATGGGCTGAATAGTAGATAATGCCATTGGAAGTGAATGTTAGTTTTCTTAGGTGTGACATGGACCTGTGTGAAAAATGTCTTAATTTTAGGAAATTTTATGAAATATTTAGGTATGAAGTGCCACCATGTTTGCAACCTTTAAAGGTCCAAAAGTAAACTTTGTATACAGAAGACAGAGAGAGAAAGGGGGCATAACAGAGCTATAACAACTGGTAAATGTGCTCAAATGGCTACGAGGTTTGCTGGACTAATCTTCTATCTTGCTAATATACTTGAAAGCTTACAAAATAAAAAAAAAATGGGGGGAAAATACACATATTCACTATTATACCTGGCTTACTTTTTTGTTGCTGTGAAGAGACACCATGGCCAAGGCAACTTGCTTACAGCTTCAGAGAGTGAATCTATGACCATCATGGTGGGAAACATGACAATAGGCAAGCAGGCATGGTACTGGAGCAATAGCTGAGAGCTCATATGTTGAGACGACAACCATGAGGCAGAGAGTTTTAACTGGGAATAGTGCAGGATTTTGAAACCTCAAAGCCCAAGCCCAGTGACACATCCCCTCCAACAAGGCCACACCCCTTACTTCTTCCTAAACAGTTCCACCAACTGTTGTAACTAGTAAGCATTCCAACATGAGTCTATGGGGGCCAGTCTCATTGAAACTACCACATAACTACAACCAAAAAGAATAGGTAGAAAGACTAGATGTAAATATTTAAAATTTAATACAGTGATTATCTTAGGTTGTTGAGCTTATGGGTGTTTTCCCCCAGATTTTCTGTAACATTGCATCTTGAAATCAACAGAGAAGTATCACATCTCAGGTTGGAAGTCAGTAAGTGATTTAGAAAGACAGACAGAGACAATGTGAATGAAATGTGTTCCTTCTCTGACTGCCTCCAGGATTCAAAGATGAAGGTGTCATAGTAGGCCAGGGATGGAGCCCAAGGCTGGAGCATGTGCAAAGCACTGGCTGGGTTTAATACTCAGCATCACTCAAAAAAAAAAATAAGTGGCAAGAACATATGGTGGTGTAGGAGGTTCTTCTGTCTATGTGTTGCTTTCATTGGTTGAATAAAGAAACTGCCTTGGCCTTTCGATAGGGCAGCACTTAGGTAAGTGGGGAGACAGAACTGAATTCTGGGAGGAAGGAAGCAGAGACAGAGAGAGCCGTCATGAAGCTGCCAGGTCAGACATGCTGAATCTTTCCCGGTAAGCCACAACCTCGTGGTGACATACAGATTATTAGAAATGGGTTGAATCAAGATGTGAGAGTTAGCCAAAAAGAGGCTAGAGCTTATGGGCCAAGCAGCAATTTAATTAATACAATTTCTGTGTGATTATTTTGGGTGTAAGCTAGCTGGGCGGGACAGAACAATCCCCCCACACACTCCTTACTACAATATGGGAAGAAAACAATGGACTTACACTAGAAGTTCAGTCTAGAAGGGGAGCAGGAAATGGAAGAATCAGACTCCAGAAACACACTTCCTTTAAGGACTCTTTTCATTATGAAGTAGTTCTGACTTTTGAGTTTGGTCTGCAATAGTCAGTCAAATACAATGCATCATCAAGTACCTTCTCTATTGTTTTTATACCACTATGCCTCTTGATTTTCCATGAAAAGATGATCTCTTTGTACAACAGACAGTAAATGTTCGTTGGAGTCATAATTCAAGGTCCAAAACCTATAATAAAATGTTACTCAATCGTCTTAAAAGCCCTGTTTTATCCTTTAAAGCCCTGCTTCCCCAAAGAGTTGTATTCCTGTGGACTGTGGACTGTCTGTACCTGAGTTCTTGTGCTCTGATACAAAATGAGCACTACCCAAGCAAGAGTTTTACTCCAACCTACAAATGGGCCTGACAGATGCCCGCATCATAAAACTAGAAGCCATTCTTAAACTTGTTGCATAGCAACTGGGCATAAGAGCTATGCAGGGCAGACAGAGAAACACATGTGCTGAAAACAGTAAACTGTATATCCTTCTGCTGCTTTAAAATGGAATTCCCAGGCTGGGGCTGAGGAGCGTGACTCAGTATAAGACTGCACACTTAACAAGAGCAAGGCCTGGAGTTCAATCACCAGCACCATCCCCAGAGGAATTCCTCACACAGGTTATATAGACTATTTGTTTCTACAGACTAAAGAATTCCCAATTATACGCACCTTAGCATATTCTACTTAGAAAACAATAAAGGTAGAAATGGAAGACCAGGAATGTTTTGGGAACATGGGAAGCAGAGAGGAGCTCCTCACCCTGGAAACCAATTAAAGCCTCTTGCCAATAGAGAATCGAGAATTCCAGCACAATTAGTTTCTGGCTGCTTAAGACCCGTTTCAGGGCTGGAGAGATAGCTCAGCAATTAAGAGAACTCACTGACTGCTCTTCCAGAAGATCCAGGTTTGGTTCCCAGCACCTATATGGTGACTTCCATGAGTCTGTAACTCCAGTTACAGAGGATCTGACAACTCTTCTATATGGTGACTTCCATCAGTCTGACAACTCTTCTGGTCCCAGTGGGTACTGCACATGGTGTGCAGATATACATGCAGGCAAAACACCCCACATACAGAAAGTAAAAATAATGAAAATCTCAAAAAAAAGTCTTTTCCCCTTTCTATCTATAAAACATTTTCTAAGAATTTTCATCAGAAACCCATTTATAGGGAAAAGACATATACTAAAGTCCTTAATGCAACCCTAATGGTTCCTGATTTCTCCTTACCAGACTATAACTCCATTCAAGGCATCTCCAGAGCCACCTCAGATATCTTTTATCAAATGAAAAAGAAAAAGGGGAAAAAGATTTCTAAGCAAGCTTTTTTGATGCAACTTGTATATGCGGCTACTGCTCAGACGAGTCACTGTGCGTGTCCCTTGCAGAGCCAGAACTCACCTCGGCTATGCCCTACTTTCTGTGAGTATCGGGAGAAGCCTACATTAAGCTCTCACTGTGTAGTACTTTCTTCTGAGCACCTCTCTTCCTCTTGACCCTCTATATTAAAATATCTTCAATAAAATCTCCAACTCTACTTCATTATACCAGCTAGTACTGAATTCTCTCCAGTGCCCAAGTCACAAACCCTAATTTGGCCTGAATCAAGGTTCCTGAAAGTCTTGGGAAATTCCTGTAACTGCTAAGACTAACATTGAGGAGCTGTGTTTCTGTCCCCTCACTCCTGACACAAGTGTCCAAGTTTTCTAAATTTTTCTTATAATTATATGAAGCAGTCTGATTCCACTCTAACCATGCTAGCAAGACCATTCAAACTTGTGGTTCCCTTTTAAAGACAGGCATATGTGCATGTCTTTGTGAGGGAATACCACTTGTGTGCAGGTAACCAAGGAGGCCAGAAGAAGGTGGTGGATCCCCTGAGCTGGACTCATAGGTGGTTTTAAGATGCCAGATGTAGGTGCTGGGAACCAAAGTCAGGTCCCCAGGAGGAACTGTAGGCATTTTCAAAGGGCTAAGCCATCTCTCCAACCCTTGTGTTTACCTCTTATAGACAGGACAGATAATATTCAGACACAGAAGGAGACATATTACCAAAGATTACAATTACTTATTGAATGGACCATAATTTCCCATTAGACTTATTTACTCTACAAATGGATTCATTGTACTTATCAAAAAAATTTAACCTGGCAGTTGCCATCTTTCAGAACGCATGTAGGGTCAGTCTATAGCTGAGGACTTTCAGAATGAATTTTCCACTACCAACTTGAATCAGGTCACTTCTCCCAGTTTACACTGTTCGCATATGTGATTTATGATGATCACTGCTTTCCTTCAGGAAGGCTGGAATTTTGATGGATGCTAGGCAGAGAACATCTGTATGATGAAGCCCTTAGTAAAAATCCCTCAATTCCAAGTCTCAAATAAAATTCTATGGGCAGAAACACCCGCATACACACACCACACACACACACACACACACACACACACACACACACACACACACACACACACCTGTGTGCCAGTGCTGGAATGAGGGTGCACTTGATATCAGAGAGGGAGTAAGGGAGTACAGAAAACCTGAAACTCTTCCTTCTTCAGACTCTCCTTACATCTCGTCCCTGACTGACCCCTGTATGCAATGCACCCTGCGTCACTGTCATGAATATGAGCTGTGAGCACAACTATATTCTGATTTTGACTCAACAATTACTGAATACGCATGTATTCTTAGGTGGAACCAAACCAAGGCTCTTAGTTTAATTTTTTGTTTTATATTTTGAAACAAGGCTTCAATCTGTAGTCCAGGTTGCCATCAAACCCATGGTGACTCACCTACCTGCACCTCCCAAGTGCTAGAATTATAGGTGTGAACCACCACACCTGGCTGTGATAGCAACTGCTGCTACTTCTCCTCCTCTTCTTCCTTCCTTCTTCCTCCTCCTTCCCTTATTCTTTTTTTTGGGGGGGTTGTCTCACTGTGTAGTCCTGGTTGGCCTGAACTTAGTAGTAGACAAGGCTAAGCGTCAAACTCAAGAGTTGTGCCTTCCTCTGCCTCCTGAACACTTGGACTAAAAACACGTACTAGCGTGCCCGGCTGCATGTACTTTTAAATTACACTTTAGTGGGGGGAGGGGAGGCGCATGTGTGGAGTTGGTGGGGGTGTGTGTGTGTGGAGGTCAGAGGACAACTCGTGGGAGTCAGTTCTCTCCTTCCACCAAGTGGATCCTGGGGACCAAACTCAGACTGTCATGCTAGGCAGCAAGTGCCTCTACTCATTAAGCCATCTTACTACCTTAATGATTTTACATGTACTTTTCAGTAATTAATAAAAAAACTAAAAACACTACCCTAGAATGATTATGCCATTGAACCGACTACTGTAAGCCTAAAACTGGGGGGAATTAGCTGTTAGAACTGCTGCCATTCTGTAGACAACAGAGTGGCTGAAGATTTGGTTCACCAGCTCTAAATCCCTAAATAATATTCTTACATCTCCCAAGTGCTCAGTGATAAATATTCTCGGCTGGGAAGAATGCAGAGGTTACAGCTCAGGTGTTCTTACTAAAGGTACGACCTTTACACTCTGCCCCGTGAAGACAAGGCTGCCCGTACATGCATCAGAGAGAATTTCAGGGCAAGGAGACATCCTTGCAGTGCCCATGCTCGAGCTGTTTACAAGCAGTAGTCTTCTCTGAAAGAAACACAGCTCGAAATAAATCACCTCATAGCAGTGTGTGGCCAGCAAGGCAGTCACCTGCCTTTCAAAATTCAGCAGTCCCATGGAGGTGCAAGAAAGAATCTGAGGGAAGAAGTCCTTAGTAATTCTAGTGTCTGTCACTGGATTATTGGTCACCATTCTTGGGGGTTGGGGGATTTGTTTATTGGTTTTTTGTTTGTTTGTGCAAGGTTTCACGTAGCCCAGGCTAGCTTTGATGACCTTGAACTTCTGATCTTCTTGGTTCCACCTCCAAAGTGCTGGATTACAGGCCTGCATCACCATGCGGTGCTATGCGGTGCTATGCCGTGCTGTGCGGTGCTGTGCAGTGCTATGCGGTACTATGTGGTGCTATGTGGTGCTAGGGATCAAACCTCAGGGTTCATACATGCTAAGCAAACATTCTACAACTGAGCTGTATTTTCTATGCTGTTTTTTTTTTGGAGGGGGGGTATTTTGTTTTATTGAAGCAGGGTCTTGATATGTAACCCTGGTTAGCCTGGAACCAACAGTGTAGACAGAACCAGCACTGACTTTGCAGTAATCCTCTAGTCTCTGGAGTGCTTGGATTACAGGTATGCACAACCATATCTGCCAACAATCACCATTCTTTATTGAGATCCCTGTAGTATATCAGGTTTAGACCACCTTCTGCTGCTGCCTGCACTTACCACTTCAGTGGAGAGCCACCTGTATGCTAGGTAGCTAGACAGACATAGGGAAGGTGCCAACTTGTGATTGGTGTACAACCATGGAGGCCTACATACAGGTCGGCTGAAATTGGGATGAGCTCCATTAAAGGGGCTTTTCTTCTAAGGCTGTATCTGTTTCAGGCCAGTGCTCAGCTACGGAGGAGCTTCACTCAGTAGTGCCAGCCTCCACGCAGGAATCAAAAGGTCGCACTCAGCAGGCGGGTACAAGGACAGCCAGACTACACGAACCACACACATTCACTTGTTAGCTTGTTCTTGCAAACAGCCAGATACTTAACAGTGAATAATTTCTCTCAGCCAACTAACTTGCTTCATTGTCACCTCCTTTTCTACATGAGAATCTAATAAAAGAGAACGTAAGGCAGCCATGGCATTTCACGGCACACATGTGATTTGGAATTCCACATTGGAATTTTCAATCTGTAACATAAACTATGCCGCCTGAGAACCCGGGAATGTTTTCCTCGCATGAAATCTCTTGTGTAGAACCATAGCATACAAGCAGGCAATCTGGGGACCACATCTGAAACAGAGAAGAATCTGGAGACCCCTTAGCCTGCTCCCTATGGTAGCCCTCAGACACAGTAGGAAGGCCACTGCTCTGATTAAAGACAGCAAAGAGTGATTAATAATTTGATAAGGCAGCAGGCATGTAAGCCATGTAAGGCTGTTCCCGTATGAACCCACGGAAATGGGAAGCACTAGAGCCGTGAGCGTCTCTGAATAATAATGCCATTATAAGAAGGCTTGTGTAACACAAGCTCACAAACATCCCTGGTACCGATGCTCCATGATCTCAAGTGCAGCCTGCAATGGTTGTTTACAAGGGTAAGAGTCTATGCAACACACAGTATTACTGTGATAGTCAATCACCCTTCCTAAGGCTGGAATAGTCTAGGTAATTCCTTCCACATCTAAACTTTCTCCATATAATGCATACAACATTCTCGAAGGAGAATAAGTACAGATATAAATTCTATCCAAACTATTATTTAAATGTAATGAAATCTTGGTCACTACCTTGATCTTAACAATTACTGTGCTGTTCATCTGGGAAATTAGAACAGAGCACTACCTTCTCTCCGCTCCTGTTTTTTGCTTTTATGGTTGGTTATCTGGGTTTTGTTCAGTAGGTAAGAGTACTTGCCTAGCATGCATGAATCCCTGGGTTCCATCCTCAGGACAGCTAAATGCGGTGACAGATATCTGTAATCTCAGTATTTAGAAGTTAGAGGCAGGAGGATCCAGAGTTCAAGGTCATCCTTGGCTACATAGCAATTTCAAGAACAGCCTGGGGTATGAGAGACCCTGTCTCCAAAAACAAATACTAAAGACATGTTGTCTCACTATGCCTACCAGGTTTTCCTAGAATCCATGATCCTCTTGCTTCAGCTCTCAAATACTGGGAATTCAGGTATATATCACTATAGCAAAATATATCTTTGAAATTTAAATGATAATATTCCTAAAGTAGACACAGTCTTGATAATGAAAAGAATAGCAAAAGTTCAGGTATAAGGGATCATCAGTTAAACAGAAATTAAATAAAAACCAATTTACTTAACAACTTTCAGGGAAGACAAGGAAAATCAGATCCCTTACCTTATACTATTAACTCACAATAAAGTCCAGATACGCTGTTGGATATTAGACTATGAAAGTGTTAGAAAAAAACATCGGGGTTATAATTTATAAGATGTTTCCTCAGGAAAGATTTTAGGCATGATACTAAAGATAGAATGCAGAAAAAAATTAAATACATACTTTTCTTCAAAACTTAAATTCCACAATGATTCTAAATTTTGTGGAAAAGTTAATATGCTAGTAACCATGCATCTGGACCCATCGCTAGGAGCACTAAACTGGTTACCTGTACGACAGTCTGCTCATCTGTTGGAGGTGGGTATTCAGATTGCCGGTTGCTGCAAGTAAGAACCCCAGGTATGGAGGGGAAGGCTTCATCGGCCTAGAAGTAAACTCCGGATGGAACTGGACACCAACGAAATACGGATGATCTGGAATGTAAACAAGTATGATGTGCTTGAATCAAACAGGCATGACAACCGCTAGAAAGGTTGCCATATAGTTGAATACCCACACTAAGCACCTCATGCATTCTAGGCAAGCATTTTACCAACTTAGCTATATCCCCCAGCCCTAGCCTGCTTCTGGAAGGCCTTTCATTGGCTCAATTTCCATAGTATCCCTAAACTTCAAGATAACCACCACCTGAGGTTGGGAAAGTGGCTTAGTGGATAAAACATTTTTCTAAGCAAGCATGAGAACCTGAGTTCAAATCCCCAGCATCCATGTAAAAGAGTTTGGTGCCATTGCCCCATGCCTGGAATCCCAGCATAGGAGGGTGAAGACAGAAGGGGTAGGGGAGCTTCCTGGTCAGCCAGCCTAGCAGCAAATGGGGAGTTTCCAGATTGTTGAGAAACCTCCATCTCATGGCAATAAAAGACACTTTTATCAGTGATAAAAGACACTGATATCTTCTTCTGGCCTTTGCATAGACACACACACACACATGCACACATACACAGAAATTAATTGAACATTCAATAGCTGGTAGCCACTAGACTGAGCAGGCAGATTAGTTTCTGCTTTGGAACAAATTCTCCTGAACAGGTCTGACCTGTTCCAGAGGAGGAATATGTAAGCAGAAGCCTCTTTGAATTGCAGGGCTTCTCAGCTATGAAAGTTTGGCACAGGGAATGATACCTTCTCCCTCAACAAAAGAAAAAAAAAAGAACAGAGTATGTTGGTGCAAGTATAATCCCAGCACCCCAGAGGTGGAGGCAGGAAGATCAGGAGTTCAAGGTCATCTTCAGCTACACTTCAAAGTCATCCTGGGCTATAGGAGACCCACTCTCAAAGAAAAGCAAAACAAAACAAAAGTCAGTGTCCTCATTAGTTTTTATTGTCAATGTGAAGAACTTAGAGTCACCTGGGAAAGGGGGACCTCAAGTGAAGAACTGCATTAATCATGCTGGCCTATCCATGTCTGTAAGAGATTGGCTTAATTGATGAGGGAGGGCCAGCCCACTGTGATTAGCACCATCCGCATGTAAATGGGTCTGGCATATATATATCTCAGCATGATCTAGAACGTAAGTCAGCAAGCAGTGTTCCTCCATGGTTTCTGCTTCACTTCCTGCCTTGATTTCCCTCAGTGATGAACTGTGACCTGGAAGTATAAGCCAAAATAAACTCTTTCTTCACCAAGTTGCTTTTGGTCATACTATTTATAACAACAGAAAGCAAACTAGAACAGTCCAAACATAGTGGTAAAAGCCTGTAATCCCAGCATTCAGGAGGCAGAGACAGGAGGATCACCACAACTTTGAAAGTTGTGGTCTACACTGTAAGCCTCAGATACATAGTGCGATCCTGTCTCAGAAAAACAAAAACAAACAAAAAACCAAGGGCCTTAGGAAATGGCTCTGCAGGTAAAATGTTTGCCTCCAGCAAACCTGATTACCTGAATTCCATCCCTGGAACCCATGTGGTGGAAGGAAAGCATCAAAACCGTCTTCTAACCTCCATACACAAGCTATGGCATGAGACCCCCCTTCAATCCCACCCCCCACAAATAAATAAATGTACTAAAGTAAAAAAACCACAAAAACATAATAAATAAAAATTTATTTTAAAAACAAAAAGTCATCTATGCTTAGAGAAGAAATTGAGCAATATAACGTTAAAGTAAAACACATTAAACATTATAGCATAATATCTAGGGATGTCTTAGAAAGAAAAAGACAGTACTTCTATTTCTGCAGAGCTATGGAGAGATGCTGTGACACACATCATGTCATAGCCAGGGACAGACTATTTCAATGAATGGATCATTGCTCGGAATCGCTTTATTCAAGCAAATTCTCTGTGTGGATATGAAGAATGATGAAAGAGTTTTTATTTTGATGATGTTCTATCAGTCAAACAAAGTACCTTTAAAAGTAATGCTCTTAATGGCTTCTAAGCAGATTCTGACATTCTACAAATCTCAAGTCTTGTTCCTCTCAGAACCCTTGAGGGACAGTAGAGACTTGTGGTTATGCTTCTAAAGGGTACTTAAGATCAAATCTTCTGGGGAATTTTCCTTCATAAAATGAATTCCCTTGCAGTCGGCTTTTAAAACCTGCAAGGTTGTACAGCAGCTCTCATTTCTTTCCCAGCCTTCATTAAATCTGAAGGCGTCGATGGGAATCTAAATCTTTGTGAAGAAAATGGCCTCTCGGTATTTGCTGATAATAAGAGAAGCAAGAGAATGAAAAGAGAATAAGCACTTGAACCAAGTAAACAAACAGCTATTTGCTTAAGAAATTCTCTGCCCCTTCTCACAAGTCACGAAAGGCTGGTAGCCTTCAACAGCCATCAGTGATCACACTTGAATTCAACATCAAAATGACTCCTGAAACACACCATCACTATTCTCATTCAAAACTCTACACAGCAACCAGACACGGTGGCTTACACTCTAATGCCAGCACTTGAGAAGCTGAAGCAGGAGGACTGTCTCAAGTTTACTCCCCACCTCCTAATGCCTGCTCAATGGTCCTGGACATGTTATTTAACGAACTCCAGCCTCTGCCATAAAGGGAGGAATTAACATCCATCGACCACTTTGTGAGGACACCACAGGTACATATGGACTCCCTAGCAGGGGCTTTTAGATCAAGCATCTAATAAACACACTAAATATCCATTATTTTCTTTCAGGGTCTAGGTAAGAGGCTACTATGTTCAAGGAAGCTATCTCCAACATCAAGTCTCCTCCCGGATTGGGATTCACCCCCACTCTCTTTCTATTTGGGATTCTTAAAGCACTCAAATAGATTATGGAACACTGAAATGGTAAAAGACAGAAAAAAGCATTTAAATCGGAGAATTATGACCTGAGCTGAGATGGAGAAACAGATGCCAAGTTGTAAAGAGAGTCTGGAAGCCTAAAGCACATAGGTTGAAAAAGCAGGTTTTCCCATAGAAGAGAAGGAGGGGAAGAACACTTGAATTCACTGGCACAGAAGACCATTTCCTAAATATAACTCCAATAGCACAGACACTGAGAAAAACAATTAATAAATGGGACCTCCTGAAACTGTGAAGCTTCCGTAAAGCAAAGGAGATGATCAACAAGGCAAACAGCAGCCTGTAGGGAAAAGATCATCACCAACCCCACATCAGATCTCCAAAATATACAAAGAACTCAAGAAATTGGTCATCAAAAGAACAAATAATCCAATAAAAAAAATGAAGTACAGACCTAAACAGAGAACTCTCAACAGAGGAATCTAAAATGGCTGAAAGACACTTAAGGAAATGCTCGACATCTTTAGTCATCAGAGAAATGCAAATCAAAACAACTCTGAGATTCCATCTTACACCTGTAAGAATGGCCAAGATCAAAAACATCGATGACAGCTTATGCTGGAGAGGATGTGGGGTAAAGGGAACACTCCTCTGTTACTGCTGGGAGTGCAAGCTGGTACAGCCACTTTGGAAGTCAGTATGGTGATTTCTCAGAAAATTAGGAAACAACCTTCCTCAAGACCCAGCAATCCTACTGTTGGGTATATACCCAAAGGATGCTCAATCATACCACAAAAAACATGTGCTCAACTATGTTCACAGCAGCTTTGTTTGTCATAGCCAGAACCTGGAAACAACATAAATGCCCCTCAACTGAAGAATGGATAAGGAAAATGTGGTACATTTACACACTGGAGTACTACAGAGCAGAAAAAAAAATGACATCTTGAAATTTGCAGGCAAATGGATGAATCCAGAAAACATCATGTTGAGTGAGGTAACCCAGACCCAGAAAGACAAATATAATATGCACTCACTCATAAGTGGCTTTTAGACATAAAGCAAAGAAAAACCAGCCTACAATTCACAATCCCAGAGAACCTAGACAACAATGAGGACCCTAAGAGAGACATACATGAATTTAATCTACATGGGAAGTAGAAAAAGACATGAGTAAATTGGGAGCATGGAGAGCATGAGAGAAGGTAGAAGGGGAGGGGAGAAGAAGGGAGGGAAATGGAGGAAAATATATAAATCAATAAAAACAATTTTTTAAAAGTAAAAATAAAATAAAGCATAATAATGAAAAACTTCAATTTTATATATTTTGGTTGTTTATGATCAATAATATTTTAGCAAGCTAAATTTGTTCTTTGACAATTTCACATACATGTATTACATATATATTAATATATGGTTTTTTTCGAGACAGGGTTTCTCTGTATAGCTTTGGAGCCTGTCCTGGAGCTCACTCTGTAGACCAGGCTGGCCTCAAACTCACAGAAATCCACCCGCCTCTGCTTCCTGAATACTGGCATTAAATGTGTGCACCACCATCAAAAAAAGAAAGAAAGAAAAAGCAGGTTTTCTAACATCATTCTAACACTTTATTTTATGGATTTGTTTGAGACAGGGTCTCTCTGTAGACCTTGGCTGTCCAGGAACTCTGGGATCCAGCAGCCTCTGCTTCCCGAGTGCTGGGATTAAAGACATGAGCCACCATGCCTGGCTATTAATTGATTTGTCAACAAGGTCTCCTTATGTCACCCTGGCTGGCGTAGAGCCCACTATGTAAACCAGATAGTCTTCAAACTCACAGTGATCCTCCTGCTTGGCCACCTAAATCCTGGAATTACAGGCATGCACCTCCATACCCAGTTTGGGCTTCCATTTTGGAGTATCCAACATGTACTTCACACTCAACCAATCAGAGAGGTTTCTCCAACAATTTCACATGATTAGACTGCAAAGCCAGAGCCCTGTCCTGCTTAGAAAGTACTAGAGATGGGAGAACCTAGAGGCAGGGAGGAACTTGAGGACAAGTTAGACTTGAAGCCATCATGCAGTGAGGCTAAGGTGACAGGAACTGGAAGGGCAATCTCAAACACCTCTCTGCATTAACAGACTCTGTGGCACATGACAAGTGATTACAAGTTGCGGTGTGAAGGGGAGGAAGAGCTTACAGTCCAATAGCAAGTTGATGACCTAGGAGAATGGTCATTAATCAGGAAGGAGGCGGTTCCTGATTTGCTAGTGTCTACAGATGGTTTTTTATTTGACTGGTTGGTTGGTTGGTTGGTTGGTTGGGTTGGGTTTGGTTTGGTTTTTGAGACAAGGTTTCTTGTAGCCCAAGTAGACTTCAATGAACCTAAGGATGACCTTGAACTCCTGATCTTCTTGCTTCTACCTTCCAAGTGCCATGATTACAAGCATGCACAACCACACCTGGCATTGAGATACTGTTGATTGATCCTAGGACCTTGTGCATCCTGGACAAATACTCTGCCAAGAAGATAGACATTTCCCCCAACTCTGTAAAGATTATTTTGGAACACTACAACTAAGGGGTAGGAGGAAGTAGGTCTGCTACTAGTATCCACTGACCAAAGGCCAGGGATGCTGACCAATAACCACACAGCCCAACAACAAAGAATAATCTTGCTCCAAATGTCAATGGCAGAGAGGGTAAGAAACTCCCAGGAGAGGAGACTGATGGTACATTAATGTAAAATGTCTTGAGGAAGAGTTTGTAGAGCTTTTAAATTGTTTGACATAAAATTAACATGCCAAGAGAACATCCATTCAAACAAACAGATCAAGAAGAAATTCCCTAAGTCTTCAAGTTTGTCAAATAAAATGTATAGTCATATGTCTAGACTGGGGGTGGCAAATATTTCTGCAAAGGGCTGAATAATAAATATTTTAAGCATTGCAAGTCATGAAGCGTCTTTCCTAACTACGCATCTCACTTACTGCAATATTAAAAGCAAAGTCACTCTGATAATTCCTGCCTTTGTATGTGAGAGCCAGCATAAACTCTTGGAATCACCATTCATGAAAGTAGGTCATAAGACCCTCATTCTTGCCAGGCATGGTAGCCTACACCTGTGATTCCAGCATCTGGAAGGTAGAGCCAAGGAAATCAAAAGTTCAAGGCAAGCCTCAGCTAGGTACTGAGTTGAAGAAGACAAGCCTGGAATATATGAGACTGTATCAGAAAAATAAAAACAAAACCAGCAGGGTAGAGGGGAAGACCCTCATTCCCAGGGGATTCTGCCCCGCATCTGTGAGGGAAGATTGCTGCAGAGAGAGGCCAAGAAGAATCTGGACAGTCTTGCTGGCCCTCAGTCTATTACACCTGATCACATTTACCATAATACCTTATCACATTTCCACAAGACTGTCTATTCCTCTTCAAAGCTAAGAATAAAAAGAGTTTCCTCTGAATCTTTGGGTCTTCATTTCTGAAGGCCCCTGTGTCACATGAAACTAACTAGACTTGTTAGGCTTTGTGATAGCTAATCTTGTCAACCTGACACACCTGGGAAGAGGAAGCCTCTCCAAAAGAATTGCCTCCACCAGAGAGATCTGTGGTCATGGCTGTGGGCCACCATGTTCTTGATTGCTAATTGACACAAAAGGGTCCAGTTCACTGAGGGCAGCACCAGGCCTGGGCTATATTAAGAAAGGTAGCTGAATGTGAGCTTGGTAGCAAGCCAGCAAGCAGCATTTCTCCACGGATTTTGCTTCAAGCTCCTGCCTTGCATTCTTGATGATGGACTGTAACTTGTAAGATAAAATAAGCCCTTTCCTCCCTAATTTTGGTCAGTGTCTACCTTATTAATGTGTAAGACTGGCCTACATGGTACTTTTTTTGGTGGGTTGTTTTGTTTTTTCAAGATAGGATTTCTCTGTGTAAGCCTGGACGTCCTAGAACTCAATCTGACCTTGAACTCACAGAGATCTCACCCCGCCCCGCCCCTGTATCTGCCTCCCAAGCACTGGGGTTAAAAGTGTGCACCACCACCACCTGGCAGTGTTAGTGATTTTTTGGTGGCATGAAAGCTGAAGAACTAAAGAGTCATGGAGAGAAGATGATCGGTGCCATGTGGCAGAGTTCGAATCCCAGAAGGGAAGCTAGGGAAGGCCACTGATGAAGGTGCAACCCCAGCTAGAGTGGAGACCCCAGATTATTGGAGACTCCAGGACTCTGGAACAACAAACAGCCAAGGACAGTAGCAGGTGTGGAAGGAAGCCAGCCTGGACCTATAACACAAGCTGAGTGCTGTAGATGGCAGAGCCAGAGAAGTGGGACTGCCCAAACTTTTTGGAGCTCAGAAGATTATGAATGAGTCCCAGACTACGGACATGGAGTTTTTTACACTGTTAAGATTTTGGTTTTGCTTTGATCTGGTTGTACCTGTACCCTGGTTCTATTCTCTTCAAATAAAAAAGTATATAATTATTTTGTTTGCTTGCTTTTTTGTTTGTTTTTAATTTTACCACAGCCTATAGTTAAACAGTCTTGGACTTTTAAAGAGATACTGAACTTTTAAAGCATTAAAATTTTTAAAGATTTTGAGACTTTAGAAATTGGACCATTATATACTACAATACCAACATGAGATCTTGGGAATAAAAAAAAAAGTTATGGTTTAAAGGTGATTTGTTTGATTGTCACATTAACAAGGAGTAGATTTGTGATCACTAATCTTAGTTGTCAACTTAACACATCTAGGAAGAGGAATCTCATTTGAAGCACTGCCTCTATCAGATTAGCCCATGGTCATGTCTTTGGAATATTTTTCTTGACTACTAATTGATGTGGGGTGGCCAGACTATTGTGGACCATACCATCTCCAGGCAGTATAAGAAAGCTACCTGGGAGCAAGTCAATTAGCAGCATTCCTCTGTGGTTTTACTTCAAGCTTGTGCCTTGGCTTACCTTGATGATGGACTATACATATCCTGTAAGATGATTTAAACACTTTCTTCCCTAAGTTGCTTTTGGTCATAGTGGTATATAACAATAATAGAAAAGCTAAATGGAATATGCTTTGCTCTTCTATTTATTTGTTTGTTTGTTTGTTTTCTTCCAGAGCTGAGGATTGAACCCAGGGCCTCTTACCACTGAGCTAAATCCCCATCCATTTCTTTTCTTTTATTAATCTTTTGTCACAGGAATGTCAGCTGTGACCTTGGTGAGAAAAAAGGTTACACCTTCCTACCCCTATACCAATCTCCAAAAAAACTATTTATGAAGACAGAAACTCAAATGTAACATAATTACATAATTATTTTCTCATGTCACAAATGTGCTTTTGAAGTTTTTTAATCACTTAAAAATGTGGAAAAGGTATTAGCTACAGAGAGAAAGAGTGTTCGCACTGACCCCTGGGCAAGCTAAGGAGCTGAGAGAAGCTAGGACCTCAGGCATACTATGTCTGGGTAGGGCTGAATGAGAAGAATGCTGCCTTCTGTCTTGTCAGTAACAAATGTGTGCTTTTGGATCTATGCTTTCAGGGTCTCCTAGCCTAGTCATATATAATTTCTGTGCTACTTATTTATTTTATATAACCCAAAGCTGCCTCAAACTCACTACAAGCCCAGGCTGGTCTTTAAATCAAAGCAATCTCCCTGAATCAAAACTTTCTAGGTACTTTAATTACAGACTCTCTTCTGAGCTTTTCCTCAACAGAAGTCTAGTCCTTTGTGTTTTGTTTGCTTTAAGACAGGGTTTTATGTAGTTTAGGCTGTTCACAACACGTACCCAAGAATAACCTTGAACAACTCCTGCTCCTCCTGCCAGGATTACTTTACAAGAATGTGCCACCATGCCTAGGTAATACTGTGCTGGGGACAAAACCTAGGACTTTGCACGTGCCAGGCAAGCATTCTACCAACTAAGCTACATCTCCAGCCCCTTGTTTGGTCTTATGAAAAACTCTAAGTGGAATGATTAGTGTCTAGAAATTCAATGACTGGCCAAGGTTGCCCTTCAAGCACAAGCAGTAGAGAGAATTAGTAGATGATCTGGGATAGGCATGCAGTAGACATCCATAGTTACCAACAAGAGCAAGGAGAAGAGCAAGAACACCAGTAGAAGAGCTGTCTGCTTTCTGCAGAGCATTTAGAGCTGCCACGGGATTGAGAAGGGGAAATGGCAAAGCTGTCTGCTACTTGTACAGCTGGTAGATGGGAAAATACAGCTACTGATGCTAAGTTCAGACTAGCAGGTCCCAAAATGACAAGGATTATACGCAATGTGTTTCCACACAAGTTCTGTATGTATTTCAAGGGATTGAGGAATTGGAGGAGGGGACAATGAACTAGATCCCAAATTAGTCTGTGTATGACAAAATGGTGTTAGGTCATTATGAAGCTTTCTAGAAACAAAGAACCCACTTACTTGTCAATTCAATAATTTCCATCCTCTTCCCATCTACATCCTGACCAACAAAGCGAAGGTCTTTCTTCTCAAATCGGTTGATCATGTTAGGGTTTACCTGGAAATGCAAGCAAGAAAGTCAAGCTTTGAACTACAGAGAAATTCAAACAGCTTATAAAGAGGTCCTGCATCCATTGGAAGGTTTTTCCATTGCATTGACCCTCTACTTAATTCCTATATTCAACACCCCAAATCTCATTTTAAATTCCTGATGAATTTGAGAAATGAAGTCTAATTCAAGTCACATGAACCTGGGAGGTTCATGCTGTATCACTCAGAGATAGGATAGGGAAAAGGACCTTGATACCAACCACTTATAGACATCCTTGTATCTGCTGCTTCCCTGAGTTAGGTGTACTTAACAATCTGTGATGGCCAATCTTCATTGTCAGTTTAACTAGATTTACAATTATTGGGGAGACACACTGGCATGTGTATAGAACATTTCCAAAGAGTTACTGGCTAAGAAGGGAATATCCATCCTGATAGAGGCAGCACTACCCCATGGTTAGGGGCGCTGAACTAAATAAAAAGGAAATAAGGAAAAAATAAGCTGAATATCAGCATTCCTCCCTTCTTCCCTCCCCTTTACTTTCCCTTCTCCCTCCCTTCTTCCTAACTGCTGTCAGAATGGTATCAGATACCTCATATCTGATTTCCTTATAATGATGGCCTATTTCTCCTTAAACTGTGAACCAAAATAAATCCTTCCTTAAGTTTGTCTTGTGTGTATTTTACAAAGCAACAAGAAAGTAACATACACTATCTATCCCCAAATTCTAATTTTTAAAATATATATGTGTATAGTGTGCATGTGTATAAGCGTATTTGCATGTTATGGATACACATGGGTATGGGTGCATGTGCTCGAGTGTGCATGCACATGGAAGCCAGAGGTTGATGTTGGGTATCTTCTTTCATAGTCTACTAAGGTTGGGCCCCCTATTGAACCTGGAGCTTGCCCAGCTTGCCCCGAGAATCCTGCTTTAGCCTGCTGTGTGCTGAGATGATAGACAGGCCATCACACTTCCCAGCACTTATGTGGGTGCTAGGAATCTAAATTCTAGTTCTCACACTTATGAGGCAAGCACTTTACCCAGAGCCATCTCCCCAGGACCCCAAATCACAAGTTTGAGTGAGGATTGAAATTCCTCTTTCCCTTGATCTCGGGACTCTTTTCTGTCCCTTTCTAGAAGCTGACACCAATTGACAAAGACAAATACAATTAACCCATTGTGGTGGTTTGAATAAGAATGCCCCCCATAGGCTCATATTTTTGAATGCTTAGTCATTATCACTATTTGAGAAAGTTTAGAACGATTGGGAGGTGTGGCCTTGTTGGAGGAAGTGTGTCACTGGAGGTGGTCTTGAGGTTTCAAATGCTCACACCAGGCCCAGTATCTCTCCTTCCCCCACTCAGTCTATGAACCAGGATGTAGCATTCAGCTACTGCTCCAGCTTTTTATGCGCAGCTGTGCTCTCCACCATGATGATGAGAGATGCTACGGAAATATAGCAGCCTCACCTACAGATATTATGAAGCTGGACACAGTTCTCAAAGGGCCTACTTAGAATTGCTGGGATTCTCTGCACCAATCATTCACATCCCTCAGTAACTCAGATGAAAGGCATACCTCATAGCGATGTCTGTGTCTTTCTTCTATATAAGGAACGTCACCATAAAGCTTCTCTGTGAAGACATAAGAATGGAATTAACACTGAGTGATGAACTTCAGAAGCAAATCAGGGCAAGAATGTAGATCTCTGTGATCTCCAACAGAGTCAGAGAAAGGACCAGACTCCAAGGAACAATGTAGATTCTCTTGTCTTCCGGTAGGAAATCATGCAGCAATTCTCTTGTCCCTGCTTACCAAGTGCTAAGGTTACAAGAGCACACCACCAGGCTCATCACATGCTGCTGAGGATCAGAGCTCAGGTTCTCATGTTTACAAGGCAAGCACTGTATACACTGAGCCATCTCCCCAGCCCCTATGTCCAATTTTTATGAGGTACTGGTGATCAAACTCATGGCTTTGTGCATGCAAAGGAAGCACTCTACCAACTGAGTCACGTCTCCAGAGCCACCTGCATATTCTCTCACCTTATGTACTGGGTGCTTTTGTGTGTCAACCTAACACAAGCCAGAGTCAGAGAGGAAGGAGCCTCAGCTGAGGAAATGCCTCCTTGAGATGCAGCTGTAAGGAATTTTCTCATTTAGTGATCAACAGGAGGGCCCAGCCCACGGTGGGTGGTGCCATCCCTGGGCTGGTGGTCCTGGGTTCTGTAAGAAAGCTGGTTGAAAAAGCCAGGGAAAGCAAGCCAATAAGCAGTACTCCACCATGGCTTCTGCATCTCCAGGATCCTGCCCTGTATGAGTTCCGTCCTGACTTCTTTCAGTGATGAACTGTGGTGTGCAAGTATAAGCCAAATAAATTCTTTCCTCCCCAAATTGCTTTTTGATTATGGTGTTTCATCTCAGCAATAGAAACCATAACCAAGACACCCACTGTCCAGATTACTGCATGTTCAACCTTAAAATATACTCTGACCCTAACACTAGACTTCTGGACTGGGAGTGTAGTTCAGTGGTGTGTGTGACCTAACACTAGACTTCTGGACTACGAGTGTAGTTCAGTGGTGTGTGTGACCTAACACTAGACTTCTGGACTACGAGTGTAGTTCAGTGGTGTGTGTGACCTAACACTAGACTTCTGGACTACGAGTGTAGTTCAGTGGTGTGTGTGACCTAACACTAGACTTCTGGACTACGAGTGTAGTTCAGTGGTGTGTGTGTGACCTAACACTAGACTTCTGGACTACGAGTGTAGTTCAGTGGTGTGTGTGACCTAACACTAGACTTCTGGACTACGAGTGTAGTTCAGTGGTGTGTGTGACCTAACACTAGACTTCTGGACTACGAGTGTAGTTCAGTGGTGTGTGTGACCTAACACTAGACTTCTGGACTACGAGTGTAGTTCAGTGGTGTGTGTGACCTAACACTAGACTTCTGGACTACGAGTGTAGTTCAGTGGTGTGTGTGACCTAACACTAGACTTCTGGACTACGAGTGTAGTTCAGTGGTGTGTGTGTGACCTAACACTAGACTTCTGGACTACGAGTGTAGTTCAGTGGTGTGTGTGACCTAACACTAGACTTCTGGACTACGAGTGTAGTTCAGTGGTGTGTGTGACCTAACACTAGACTTCTGGACTACGAGTGTAGTTCAGTGGTGTGTGTGACCTAACACTAGACTTCTGGACTACGAGTGTAGTTCAGTGGTGTGTGTGACCTAACACTAGACTTCTGGACTACGAGTGTAGTTCAGTGGTGTGTGTGACCTAACACTAGACTTCTGGACTACGAGTGTAGTTCAGTGGTGGTGTGTGTGAGCGCTAGAGTGCTAGTTTGGCAGGCACAAGATCCTGGATTTGGGCTGGGGAGATGGCTCAGCATGTGTAAGCATTTGCCTCAAAAGCCTGACAACCCAAGTTCAGTTCACGAAACCCATGTAAAAAATCTAATGTGGTACACATCTGTTATTCCACCATTCCTACAGCACGGTGGAAGATAGAGACAGGAGAACTCTCTGGAAGCTTTCAGCCAGGCAGTCTGAAGTACATAGCACAACAAATGAAACCAGAGAGACCTTCCTCAACAAAGTCAAAGGCCAGAATGAACCCCAGAGTTCTCTGGCCTCTATACAGTACATATGTGCACAAAAATATATATAAACACACACACATGGTATGGCACATTCGTGCCCACATACACTAACATACACACACATACACACAGGCGCACACACCACAACTCTCATAGACAGATTCTAGGTTTGATTCCCTAACACTGCCAGAGGTTTGCGGGGAGCGGTAAAATGAAGACAAAGACTAAAGCACAAAGATGTTCACTGTTGCGTTATTTAACAGACGACACATGGAAACAATGTGAGCATCAAAATGAAAAGGCTGGTGGATTGAATATCACCTTGTTTACCTATGCTCAATCAGGAGCGTGTGGCTGCAAATCAGGCAAGGGGGCCTTGTAGCTGCACCACCACGGCTCAGTGCACCACCTTCAGCAAGACCTTGGGCACAGCAGTCTACAAAATGGATGCGCAGTGACTACAGGATCACATGGACAGAGCCAGTTCCATCAGCAAACGCCATTCAATTAGGGTGCAATATTGGAACCCACTGAGAAAGCAGTGACGATCTCCACAGCATCAACCCTCGTGGTTCAGATCCCCAGCACATATCAAGGAACAAAAAGGGCTGGAGTCCCAGTCAAGCTCTACCAGAATCAGGAGCCACGCTCTGCTCGGTAGACAGACTAGCTATAGATTTTCAAAGACATCATGAAGTTGCAATAGGAAGTCTCCACTGAGAAAGATCAAATTAATGCCTCATGACTTTGAGCTTTTGACTTGGAACAAAAACATACCAATTACATGCCTCTGAATGAGTGATGATCATAGGCAAGCTTCTGTTTGCGATTCTGCCCATACAGACAGGGTGTGTGGTGATGAAATGAATAATAGTGAACAGTTAAGGTATTCTAGAGAAGTCAGGCGATGGTGGCCCATGCCTTTAATTCAGCAGTGGGAGGCAAAGGCAGTCAAATCTCTAAGTTCAAGGCCAGCCTGGTCTACACAGTGAGTTCCAAGACAGCCAGAGCTGTTGTTGCACAGAGTAACCCCATCTCTAAAAATTAAAAAAAATGTTTTAGAGAAAAGTGGGGAGAGTTGAGGCAAAAGAGACCTTTGAGAAATATACTGCTGATATACTGCCAAAGGGTGGGGTCATTCAAGATCACCTCTGTACTAAAACTATTGGTTCATACAAAGAAAAATGGGAAAGAGCAGTGATACACAGTTGGAAAGTAGGGAGGCATTACACCAACTCTGTGTGAACCTCAGAAACTTTGTGATTTATGAACTATTATCTAGCGTAAGGCAGTCTGTACTTGCTAAGGTGTCTATCTCACAGGCGACAGGAAGAGGGAGGGAGAAGGAGAAGACAGAGACTCTGAAGCCAGACTAAATGGCTTTAAATACCTCTATGCTATTAAACAGATATGTACCTTGGGTAAATGAGCTAGTCTTGATGCCTCAGTTTTCCCTATCTGTGAAATGGGAATTATGATTATCCCCACTTTATAGAGTCATTGTGAAGATCAAATAAATCCAAGTATTAAAACAGTAAAGAAATCAAATCTATAACTGTTATTGTTATTTCTAGATAATGAAATAAAAATAGAAAGGAAGGATGTAGAACATAAGTTCTATGTGGTAAAAGACAAAATAGGGACCTGTCTGATCTTTAACAGCAACACTTATCACACAGCAGGTAGTGACAGACTTGGGATGAATAAATGGAACATGCATATACAATGCACATAGTGTATGAGACATTTCTGGAATTTTTGTTATCAATTTACTTATTTATTGGTACTAAAGATTAAACCTAAGTCCTTGGATACACTAGGGAAGTGTTCAAACATTGATTAAGTCACACTGTCTTTGTCAGTCTTACTTTAATTTTAAAAAGTTCTTTATTTTGAGACAAGGTCTCACTAAATTAATTCCCTGGGCTGGCCTTAAACTTGCTCTGTAGCCCATGAAGGCTTTGAATTTGTGATTCTCCTGCCTCAGTTTCTGGGGTAGCTGCGATTACTGGCTGAGCCACCACATCCAGCTGTTTGTAATTTTTATTTTATGCATTTAAAATCTTTTATTGCTTACAAATCTATTAGAAATAAACTCAGAAAAGCAACCCATGGTGATGCTTTAAAGTTCTGAGTTAAGAATAAGCTTAAGGGCTGGTGCGATGGCTCAGCAGTTAAGAGCACTCATATACATAAAATTAAATTTTAAAAATAATAATATCAGAAATTATGCTCATAAAGTCTCACTACATGACTCTCCAAATTGAGCTGAACAAGGATGGCAACAATGAGCATGTCAAACCGGCTGGGGGAAAGCCCACACTGCCCCAACCCTCCAAAGAACTGAGGAAAGCTGGGAGTGGGAGAGGCGGTCTTCCCCAGGGAAGAGCACAGCAATTGGTTGTCCATTGCCAAACAGTCAGCCCTGTAAAGTACAAGTAATATACAAGTAACATTATACAGATTCAACAGGTTATTTATCCTGTCATATAAAATCCACTTGCTCTTCCATCATTTTGTTTCTCACCACACCCCACCCCCCAGCCTTGGCATTTTGGTCCCCAATAAACCTTTCTTTCTACTCATGGAGTAGGCCACTTCAGTGGTTTCACTGTGTCGTCACTTATACTTGAAGACAAGCACGTCACCAAGCGAGCTCTCTGGCAAGCCTTCTATCCAATATTGATTCAGCACTCCTGTGCCTCCTTTGCAGACAAGGAAACTTTCTTTTTGCTATTGTTGTTTATTGTTTTTTTTTTTTTTTGAGATAATGTTTCTCTGTGTCGCCCTGGCTGTTCTGGAACTCTGTTAGCTAGGTTAGCCTCAAACTCAAGAGTGCTGCCTCCCATGTGCTGGAATTAAAGGTGTGTGCCACCATGCCCAGCCAAAGACACTTCCATAAGGAGCCCAGGGTAGGGTCTTACTTTCTTAGACCCCTGCTCCCACAAGACACTGATCCTAGAACCCATGGAACCTTACTTGGAGCTATCAACAGAAAGGACTTTTTGCTTTGAGAACTGTTTGGATTTTTCCTCTTTAAGTTCCAGCTATTCCATATCATGTGAAGGTCAAGAGTCGGCTCAGTGGTTTTCTAACAAGTGACCTGGATGACAAAGATTCTGTCCTGTGTAAAACGGTCGTTGGGTCCGAGGCTGTAACAGGAATAACTGAAGTGGTGCACATTGGAAAGTACACAATCAGGACCTGAATACAGCAGTGCATGCCTAGAACCCCCAGCCCCTTGGAGGTAAAGGCAGGATGGAGTGTTCCAGACAAGCCTGGGCTATATAGTGAAAGGCAGCCCCCAAGCCCAAGGGCTAGGGATGTATCTCAGAGAGAACATGTCTCATATGCACAAGGTTCTCTATCCCCAACGCCATAAATAAAGAAAACAAAAGTAAAGAATCAGGGCCTGCTTCTAATTTACTCCTCTCCTTGCTACTTTTGGACTTCAATGTCGTTCCTTCCACTTCTATGGAACAATGCATTCATTTTCAATATCTAAACAGCTTCCCCTTCCCTAATTTTATGTTTTTTGATCAGCTTTAATGTCATTTTTATATATATTTTATTTATTTTATCAGATATTTGAATGTATACCATTTGAGTGCCTGGTGCCTAAGGACACCAGAAGGGCATTTGATCTTCTGGAACTAAAATTACAGGTGATTGTGAGCCACCATGTGGGTGTTAGCAATCTAACCATGTCCTCTGGAGAGCAGTCAGTGTTCTTAACCATTGAGCCACCTCTCCAGATCAGTGTGTCAAACTTTTGAGGATAAAACATCACAATTTAAACACATCATCCTGCTTTCAACCCTACACTGCAGTGCTTTATTGTCTTTCATGGATTTTGTTTGTCAGATGCTGAGGATAGAGCCTTGTGTATGTTAGACAAGCATTCTACCACAGAGCTATATCCCCAAGCCTCCTTATTTAAAAAAGAGAGAGAAGACAGCAGTAGAGGGAAGAGAGAGAACCTGTAAAAAAAAAACAAAGGTTATTTGCTCCCCTCTTCTCAAGCCAGCCTCACCCCAACCCACCCCGGTGCAGAGGCTCACCAGGGCCTCATACATGATTGGCAAATACTCCAACAGTGAGCTATGTCCCCAGTCCAATTGATTCCCATTTGTTGTGGAATATTTGTTTACCCTGTAAAAAACGTGTCTTTGCCAAGGCACCTTCTGATTGGTTTGATAAAGAGCTAAATGGCCAATAGCTAGTCAAGAAGAGAATAGGCGGGATTTCCAGGAAAAGAGAGAACTCTGGGAAAAAGAAAGACTGGATTAGCTAGAGAGAGACAGAGGAAAAAAACAGGAGGTATGGGACAAAAGAAAAACAATGCCATGTGGCAGAGTGTAGATTAATGTGAATGGGTTAAGTTATAAGAGGTAGTGGAGAACAAGCTTAAGCTAAGGCCAAGCTTTTATAATTAATAACAAGTGTTGGTGTCATTATTTGCAGGCAAAAAAATGTTCCAAGTAGGCTTGGTGCTCATGGCATACAGAGGCATGGCTCTTTAAAAAGGCCCTGCTACTGAGCACTTGAATGGGGTTTATGAGCAGTGGCAAGCTACTTGGTGGTGGGAGACTAGGTAGAAATGCTTACTGCAGTGTGGACCCAGAAGCTTCCCAGAGCTGGGGCAGATAGATTGGCTCCAAGTCAGGGCCCACAGGCATGAGGCTCCACTCTTACCAACCTGAAGGGGACATAGCCAGCTGACACACCATGTGCTAAGTAGAGCCACACAATGGAGGGCCTTACCACTGCTTAGCAGTTTAACGTTTGGTTCACACAGAGAAGGCTACAGAAGCACAAGAAGTCAGTTCCAGGCCAAAGCAAACTCTGAAAAGGGTACAGTGTGCTTAAAAATGTGCTTAGACACTAAAGAAAGAAAATGGGTATAGATAGTCATAGAAAATAAATAAATGAACAATTTTAAAAAATAGGCCAGACGGTGGTGGTGCACATCTTTAATGCCAGCACTCAGGAGGCAGAGGCAGGCGGATCTCTGAGTTCATGGCCAGCCTAGTCTACAAAGAGAGTTCTAGGATAGCCAGGATTATTTCACAGAGAAACCCTGTCTCAAAAGCAAGCAAGCAAGCAAGCAAGCAAGCAAGAAACAAAGAAACAAAGAGAGAAACAAAGAGAGAAACAAAGAAAGAAACAAAGAAAGAAAGACCTACCATGGGCAACTGAATGAGAACCCCATCTCAAAATAAAAAAAGTAAAAAGAACTGAGGATGTGGTTCAGTGGCAAAGTGCTTGCTTGAGGCTCAAGTTCAATCCCCTCTACTGAAAAAAAATATATTTTAGAGAGTAATTTTTTAACAATGATACTGTAGGGCCAGAGAGGCACTCAGTAGAAGGCTAGAAGCCAACATATGGACAGTGTCACATGACCTGGCTCTGACTCTCCCAACCTCCCAGATGCTCTTTTGCCTTCAGCCAACCATTTTCTCTGTCAAAAACAGAGATGCTGTATTAAGTAGCTTGGTCTTTCTTCTATGCCACTTAGCAGGATAGCTAACAGGCAGATAGGAAGTGAGGATGCCATCTTTCACTCCTCTCCCTACCATGTGCTGCTGCTTCTTGTTCACGATTCAGCCAACCTCCTGGTCCAGCCCATCACCAACAATGACCTTTCATATTTGTTTGCTTTCTTTATCTCAAACATTTAGGAAAATTTTCAAAAGTCACAGAAAATGAGACAAGATTAAACTTCAGTTTCCACCAATAAAGTTATATTGCCTACCTGAACAGCGTGATGGCTGCTTCTGAATTAGAAAAAAAAAATGCATCAACCACTGGTTTCGATCATTTGGGTGACAGACTTGGGGACGGAAAGACCTCTCCCTGCTAACAAAACCTGAGACCTAAGCAATCTCCACTCAAGCAAACCAACAATTGGTTGGGGAAGAAAAGGGCCTGTGTAGCAATGGAAAAAGTCAGTCAAAGGCAGCAATGAAGATTAACTTCTGATCTCGATAACAGAGCAGGCAAACTAATGATGTGAGCAGAAAACTAGGGAATGGAGGACAATGGCAGAGCTGATGTCATTCTGAACTTACTCACCCTTCTTTCAAACAATCGGGTTCAAACAATCTGGCAGAATTACCAGTCATAAAGTGCTCATAGCCTTGGACCTAATAACCCAACTTCTGGAAACCCGTCTTAAGGAAACATTGAAAGGAACAAAAAGCCCGTGTGGAGATGTCCCAATCAGCACTTTTCTTATAAAACGCTGGAACCAATCTGAAATGGTTATCGGTAGGAAATGAATCAGCACATTAGGGCCCCTTAACTCAATTAAACACTATATACCCGGGGCCAGGTACACTGGAACACACCTGAAGTCCTCAGCATTCAGAACACTTGAGCCCAAGAGCTCAAAGCAAACCCGAGTAACAAGAACTACTGGGGATGGGGGAAGAAGACAGAGACAAGAACAATGACTGACAAGCAGTCTGGTAATCTCATAAGTGAGAGGTGGAGGCAGAAAGATCAGGTGTCAAGGTCTTTGCCTGTATAGTGAGTTCCAGGCCAATATGGGCTACATGAGACCCTGACTCAAAACTACAGCTCTCTGTGTGTTTCAGTTTTCTCTAAGGACAAGTTTGTTGACAGGTTATCCAGTCCCAAGTGGTCAGTCCTAAACACACATGTACATACAAGTAAACACTAAATGGACTCAGTAGGTTTGACACACACACACACACACACACACACACACACACACACACACACAAAACAACAACAATAACAATAATCATAGAGGTTGTGAATTTGAGGTGCATACACAGGAGAAGTTGGATTGGGGAGAAGTGAAGTGATGTAAATTCAGCACTCATGATGAAATTCTCAAAAGGAGGGGGGAAGGCCTTGGACTTCCCAAAGGGCAGGGCACCCTGACTTCTCTTAGGACTCGAGAGGGAGTGGGGGGAGTGGGAGGGAAATGGGAGGAGGGGAGGAGGTGGAAATTTTTAATAAATAAATAAATAAACTTAAATTTTAAAAATACATATATACACATACTAAAGCCTAAACGGACACAAAACCCAGATACATAAAATTATGCTACAATAAAAGAATATAGAGATTAAGCACAATAAAGTTCAGAAAAGACCACAAATACACAAACTTAGAGAGTCATAAACAGTTTAGAAAAACAGCTGATGTTTAACGGCCTTTAAACCAGCTTCAACAATTCCACACACACTACCATTGGCCCTTTTATTTAAAGGGCCTTGCCCCACTTTGAGGCAGGCAGGCCTCAAAACTTACTATATAGCCAAATATGACCTTGGATTTTTCTTTTGCTTTTTGTTTTGTTTTGTTTTCCAAGATAGGGTTTCTCTATGCAGTCCTGGAATTCTCTCCATAAACCAGGATGACCTCAAACTCAAAAATATGTATGCCACTGCCTCCCAAAGTGCTGGAATTAAAGGTACAGGCCACCACTGCCTTTCTTGACATCGAATTTTTTTATCCTCTTGCCTCTACCTCCCAGGTGCCGGGATTACAAGTATGCACACCACCAGGAGGTCCTGCTCATTCAGTGCAGGGGATGGAACTCAGGGTTTCACGCGTCAGACGCAAGCATTCTATCAATTGAGTTACATTCTCATCTCCTAAGGCCCTTGAAACAAATAGACAAAACAAAACCCAATCTCAAAGAACACATCCACACAGGACACAGAACAGAAACAAACTCTTATGAATACAGTTTTTATAAACAGGGTAAATAATGACCACAGGTACCTTTGTTCAAATAAATTTATACATATAATCCCTGGCTCAGAAAGAGTGAATTCAATTTTTCACAACCCTTATTGGATTAACAAGTGACAGAAGATAAGCAAGAATTGTCCCTCAATAGAAAAGTATTCAAGCTTTCTTCTGCTGGAGGGCAACCTTTTATTAAAGACTTCTTTACTTTCCTGCTTCTCCCTAAGTACAAAGCACTGAGTACAGGCCTACAAATCAAATTGAAATTAAAAGAAGATAGCATAAAAACAATTTCTATCAAAATTGTTAATCATTTTAATCATTTTGTTTCATTAGTTTTTGGTTTTGGATTGAAATAGGATTTCAATGTGTATTCCTGGCTGTCCTGGAACTCACTATGTAGATTAGGCTGGTCTTGAACTCACAGAGATGCCCCTGCCTCTGCCTCCCAGCTGCTGGGATTAAAGGTGTGTGTCACGTGCCCAGCTCAAAATGGTAAATCATTTTTACAGGTAGCATAGGCAAATGTATTTTGTATTGTGCTGACTAGAAAAGAAGCCTACAAAATAAATGTATCAGTTTGTGAAAAAATAAGATCCTACAAAATAAATATTCTACCTAGGGAGCCAAAAGCCCACAATATTACAAGGCTTTGTTTGTTTGTTAATAAAAGACATTCAATAGAATAATGGCGAAAGTTGTTAGCACTTAACAGTCATTGCTAAAGACCTCATGGGAAGCTAGTTTCACCAGGTAGGGAGGCAAAACTTTATGCTTGCTAAAGACCACAGGTACACACACCACCTGCCTTTTGTAAAGAAAGAAGGACAATTTAAAATGAAGGCAATCAGGAAACTGAGGATATGTGGCTCAGTTGGTAGAGCAAGTTCCTTGGGTGTGATCTCCGGCATGGCTTAAATTGGGAGTGGTAGCTCAAAAGAGAAGGGAAAGACAGAAGGAACAAAGTCATCCTTGACTATGCAGTGAGTTTGAGGCCAGCCTAGACTATATTAGCCCCTATATAAAAAATTAATACATGAATAAAATTAAAGCAATCAAGTTTAATAAATCATTGAGTAAAACAGCCCATAAGCTTGTAAGCAGACTTTTGAAATTGCCATACAACCACACAATGGCCTATTATATAGCTATTACAAGAAAGGAAATACTGATGCGTGTTATCATGGATGAAACTTGAAAGCAGTGTGTTTAGTGATGGAAGCCAGATATAAAAGGCCTTCTTTCATGTGGTTCCATTTACATTAAAATGCCAGAATAGGTAAATTTTTAAAAAGTGGATCGATGACTGCCAGAGGCTGAGGAAATAAAGGTGACAACACAGTACAGAAATTTCCATTGGAGGTAATGAAAATGATCTAAAATTGACACTGATGACAGTAGGGCATCTTCATGGGTACCCTAGTGATGGCTGAACAGCTCTGTGAGCACAATGAAACCAGCAAATTGTATACTAACAGATGAATTATATGCTGTGGGTCTTATGTCTCTATAAAAAATTATCTTTGGTGCTATGTTTAAGTTTCATAAAATTCACAGTCATGGAGATGTCTCAGAAGGTAAAGATTCTAGCCAGGCAGTGGTGGCAATATACTTTTAATCCCAGCACTCGGGAGGCAGAAGACAGATGTCTGTGAGTTCAAAGTGAACCTCTGTGAGTTCGAGGCCAGCTTGGTCTATAAAGTGAATTCCAGGAGAGCCAGAACTGTTACACAGAGAAACAATGTCTCAATAAAAATCTTAAAATATATTAAACACAATGATTTTTTATAAAAGTTTAATACAGTTATCACCAAATCTTTCACAACACATAATTTTGATCATCTTTTTCACTAACCATTTTGGGTTTTTTTTTTCACTTATACAATTACAAGAACAAAGTTTCAAAGACTTTGAAAAGAACTGAAAGGCAGAGAAGCACTAACAGTCATAAAGAGAAAGCTCTTACATTTGTAAAGGAAAGTGCAGGAACAAAAACCTCTTGCAGAAAGGAAGAAAGGCTGTTCACTGGTCTACTTGGTTGTTCAACTTCAAGCTTGCTAAGAAGCACTATGCTTTTCCCAAGCTTTAGACCATCCTTTAAGGAAACGGTATTTTCAATCTTACTCTTCCTTCAGTTAGGAAGGTGTTTTGCTTTATTTGAAAGTGGGACCTGAGACAGGGTCTTGGTTCTGAATATGACTTTAATCCTCCAGCCTCTACCTTCTGAGTGCTGAGATCACAAGCCGGTACCATCCTACCCAACTCTTGGTTTTTATGATGCTGGGCTGGAACACAGGGTCCCATACACGTGGGGCTAGGGCTCTACCACTGAACCCCATTCTCTGCCCCAGAAGATATTCTTACGAATGGCTCTGGATACCAGAGCTCTCCAGGCCCTGCAGCACCTTGCCCTTCCCAGCCGTATTTTTTTCACTTGTTTTGAGGCCCTGGGAAGACAGGATTGCTTCCTGTCCAGCCCCTGCTAGAGCTGCAGAACCCAGCATGGTGCATATGCACAGGACAGGCACTCAAGATACATTTAGTAAATTAAATTATGGGCTCTGGGGTTTGGTTAACATGAAGCTATTCTCACATAATATGATAATCTATGAAACAAGGTCCACAGAAATAATAATTAACCCTGTGGGGATCAGGAAAATCAGCAAATTATCAGCTAGTAAGCCAGGTTCTTCTCTCTCCCCATGCAGGGATTCTTCTACTGGAGGGACAGAAACCTGTTGTTTGTTTGTTTGTTTGCTGATTTTTCAAAACAGGGTTTCTCTGTGTAATAGCCCTGGCTGTCCTAGAACTCACTCTGTAGACCAGGCTGGCTAGAGATCTGCCTGCCTCTGCCAGGCTGTTTATTTTTTTAAGTCTTCTAGACTGCCTATCTCCTCCCGTCTTTCTGTCTTTCTCTGTCTCTGTCTCTCTGTCTCTCTCTCTGTCTCGTGTGTGTGCGTGTGTGTGTGTGTGTGTGTGTAGGTCAGAGGACAATTTGCGAGAGTCAATTCTCTTCTTCAACTATGTGGGTCTCAGGATCAAGCGTAGGTCATCAAGCTTGGTGGGAAGTGCTTTTGGCCACTGAGTGATCTCTCCGGACTCCCAGACTTAGGAGACACACAACTATCCTCCTCTCTACAGGAAGTTCAGGAATGGGGAACTAAATAAGGCAAGTCACACAGTAAACCATGAAACAAAAGCCAGATGTGTTGGCACACTTTGAAGTGGGGTCAGACATCAAGGACTTCAAAACCTGCCTCAACTACAATCAGAAATCCAGGCCTACCAGAACTACATAATAATGAAACCCAGTGTAGAGAACAGAATATACCCTACTCTGTGTTATTCCATATTGTATCAACTGGTTTAACAGGCTGTGCACTGTAGCTTTACAAGCAAATTTTAACTCCATTTTGAAGAAGCATGACGGTAGCTCCTGGGTGGATCCATAAACTGCATCATTTTTCAGGCTCAAACTATCGAGTACAAACTGATACATGACTTATTCTGGGAAAGAGAGAGAGAGAGACACCATCCTGGAAGTTTATTGAGGAAACTTTAAAGTGTGACGGCATATGGGTGTTATTAAAACCATATTGAGGAGCCAAACCTAAGAATTTAACAGACACATCAGATCATGGAAAGTATAATTCCCTCACCTAGACCTTTATAAATGATGGGTACTGAACACTGCTATGGCATGGCTCCATGTCAGCCTATCATCTGATACCCCGTTTGTTCATCAAAGGCCAAGGACTCCCTGAGTCCACTTGGTACTTCACTGCTGATATTACCTGCTCAACTGTTCACCCATCTAGACCTGAATCACCTCCTGACCCAGTTCCTGCTTTGGTGTCTGCTCTGGACCCAGTGTGACCTTTTCACCATCGGCTTGAATTCTGCAGCTTAGCTCCCAATGCTAACCAGCAGCTCACTCTTGGCACAGATCTCTTTCGTTATCTATACAGACTTTCTCAGCCCACTCTGAAACCTCTTCAACTTTGCTGCAGCCTCTTCAGTTTGTATTCCTTATGTAACCCATATATACATATGGAGGTATACAGATATATTTCCTGTGTGCTATATGATATGAGAATTAATATCACTAATTAAGTTCAGCATAGGGGCATGGAGAGATAGCTCAGCAGTTAAGAGCATTTGTTGCTTGCTCTTGCAGAGGACCCAACAGTTTCCAACACCCATATCAGGCAGGCCACAACCACCTGTAACTCCAGTTCCAAGGGATTTGACACCTTCTTCTGGCTTCCAGGGGCACCGGCACTCACACATGCACATACCCATACACAGAAGTAAAAATCAATCAGCCCAGCAGTGATGGTGCGGACCTCCCAGCACTCAGGAGGAAGAGGCAGGCGGCTCTGGAGTTCAAGGTCATCCTGGTCTACAGAGTGAGTTCCAGGACAGCCAGGGCTGTTACATAGAGAAACCCTGTCTCAGAAAAAAAAATGAATAAAAAATAAATAAAATAAAATCTTAAAAAGACTGAAATAAAATACTTGCATTCACCTCAGCCAAACTACCAAAGTAGGCATAAGTAAATTTTATGACGATTTCTGCCATTGAAACTGCTATACCTTGTTATTCAATAAATACTACCATTGTGGAAATGTACAAATATGTTCATTTAGGATTCTGGCTAGCACACACATCACACACTGGCTCAAACACACAAAAAGGAAACAATGAAAGAGGAAGCCATTTTCAATGTAGGTCCATAAACTCAAAAAAAAAAAAAAAACTTGCATTAGTGCTCTCAAGAGAATTTTTGCAGGGACAGGACAAACATAGTATGGCACAAATTATCATTGATCTCTGGGACACTTTGTACATAACCAATACTCTTCTAAATGAACTTGAATGGGGAGAAAGTAAATTCCTCAAGTGACAGGTCAGCAAGAGCAGGTGACTGGGTGACAGGCTAGCTAGAAAGCTGCGGAAAAGGTTAGTAGGACAGCCATTTGAACCACTCCTAGTGTCGTATACAAATCAAAGCTCTGGGATACTTACTCAGTATGGAATTTTCAGTTGTGAAAACAGTTCGTCTTAATCCCAGTCTCATTGTTCCTCCCAAGTCACCAGGGTTGTGTTCAGGCATGTCGATTACCTTTAACAAAACAAATCCAGCTTTACCATCTTCCAAGGATGTAATTCCCCATATTTTTTGCTTTATTTTTAGAGGAACACTTGTTGAGAAAACATTCCCTTGAGTACTGTGTCTGATCAGTTCTTGCAGAGCTCCTGAGAAAAGCAGCCACCTAATACATCCTTCCCAAATTGTACGTACCTCTCACCACCGTTCTCATCTTCCGCTCAAGTCATTTACAAAACAGTGTATCAGAGAGCTAAGTATATAGTCTGGTTAGCAAAATTCTTGTCTGGCATATGTGAAGCCCTGGGTTTGATCCCTAGAACTCCATAAACAGAATGGTGGCACACACCTGTAATTCCAGTGCTAGGGAGGCAGAGGCTAGAGGACCTCTGTGAGTTCATGGCCAGCTCTGGTCTACAGAGCTAGTTCCAGGCAAGCTAGAGTTACATAGTAAGATACACGAGAGAGAGAGAGAGAAAGAGAGAGAAAGAGAGAGAGAGAGAGAGAGAGAGAGAGAGAGAGAGAGAGAGAGAGAGAGAGAGAGAGAGAGAAGGGAGGGAAAGAAGAAGGAAAGAAAAAGGAAGAAAGGAGCTGATATCGTTCCACTGGTAGAGCCCTTGCCCAGCATGCACAACGCCCTGGGTTTGATTTCTGGTACCCTATAAAGCAGGCATGGTGGCGAACACCTACAATCCAATCCCAGCACTAGCAAAAAAGAAGCAGGAGGATCAGAAGTTCAAGATCATCTTTGGCTACATAATAAATTCCAAGCCACCCTGGGATACCTGAGACTGCCTCAAAAAAGAAAAAAACAAACAAACAAAGAGAGGAGACCTTGGAAGATAACTCAGATGATTAAAGTGCCTCCCATGCAGGCATGAGGACTTGAGTTAAGATCCCTAGTACCCAATAAAAGTCAGATGAGGTTGCTCACATGTATGTGTATAATCCCAGAGATCTTGTGGCCAACCAGATTATGCAAATCAATTAGCTCAAAGTTCAGTGAGTAACCAACCCTGTCTCAAAAAACTAAGAGAACCTCTGAGAAAGACCCCAGACATCAATCTGTGACCTCCACATGTGTATGCACATGGGTACACACCTGCACAAACACATACATATACCAAACACACACACTCACTCTCCCTCCCCTCCCCTCTCCTCTTCTTTCCTCTCCTCTCCCTGTTCTTGTACATCCTGTGAGTCAAAAATCTAGCAATGCTTCATTTTCTTCATATCCAATCTGCCAAGTCCTATTAGTGAACCCCTCTAGACCACCTTGTTCTAAATGAAACCCTTGTAAACTCTGCGATCGCTGAGTAGCTTAGCTCCCCAGGCTTCTGTCTGTGGCCTTGCACAGGGCTTTTCCTCCTCACCGCCCTTCTCTCAGTTGTCTGCTGCCTGCTTCTGGATGAGAAGGGCAGTTGTTACTTTTCCTTACCAGTGTGCCTTTCCAGACAGTAGAAATAAACTGAAGGAATGACTGAACAAACGAACCCCAAGAAAACAAGTTCAGATTTGTTGAGTCACAGCACAAAAACTTAGAAAGATGTTTAAAAATAAAATCTGTTTTCATTAACCTGGTAATTCCTTTTCCTCAGTTCTGTTTACTATGATTAACTGTTTTGTTTCACGTTTTTTGGTTTGTTTGTTTTTTGGGGTTTTTTTTGTTTTTTTGTTTGTTTTTTGTTTGTTTTTTTGAGACAGAGTCTCAATATGTAGTTCTAGCCATCCTGGAACTCACTATACAGAACAGGCTGGCTTGAACTCACAGAAATTGGTCTGCCTTTCCCTCCTGAATGCTGGGATTAAAGGCCTGTGCCACCACGCCCAGCCATGTTTGTTGTTGTTGTTTTAAGATGTTAGATTAGACTGCAGTTGGGTAAGTCAACCTGTTCTAATAAAATTACTCAGGGTTCTCATAGAAGATTGTTTACACTCCCCCCCACCACACCCTAAAAGCCACAGACAGCTTTAAAGGAAATCCTTGACAACTGGAATTTCTTAAACAAAGAATTTCTAGGAAAATACCTGATTTTATTAGTGCCCCAGGAAACGTTTGGAGCCACCTGAACCCTGGGACCCAAGCAAGCTCCAAGAGTCACTGAGGGAAAGGGCTGGGGAAAAATGGATTATACCTCTCATTGAAATGAATGCTTGGTTTCTGAATTTCCCTTAACTCTTAGCCTGGCTTCCCTATCTTCTTTGGCTGGCTAATGGGGGCTAGATTAAGTATTACTGAGTGAAGTGAGAGAAGGCAGCCCCCAGTTTAGGAGGCCAAGAGGCTTATAAACGCTTGTGTGTATTTTCTAAGAAAAGGCAGGTAAGATCACAAGAGCTGCTACAGACTAAGAAGTCCTATGTCTACTCAGAGTCTCAGCTTCCATTTAGGTTCTATTCAAGTTCCTACTATGGTAATAAAGTTCCCTGGGTTCTTGTCAGAGGTGTACTACGATTCTTCAATCAGTTCACCCTTGTTTACTACATAAGGTCCAACTTTGAAGGTAAATTGCTTCCATTATCAGTGACTATGATAATCAAGGAGTATACTGGTCTGAACTATTGCGAACAAAGTAAAAAAAAAAAAAAAACAAAAAACAACCAAGAACAGGATGCTTGAACGTTGGAGAATAGGTCAGCAATTAAGAGCATGTGTTGGTTACTCTTGCAAAGGACCTGGGTTTGGTTCCCAGCACCCACATGGTAGCTCACAGCCATCCTTGGCTCCGGTTCCAGGAGATATGATGCCTTCTTCTGTCCTCTAAAGGTATCAGGCATGTATGTGGTACACAAGCATACAAGCAGGCAAAACAATCATACACATAAAATATAAATAACTAAATATTTTTTTAAAAGACAAAGGGGCTGGGTGGCGGTGATGTACGCCTTTAATCCCAGCACTCAGGAGGCAGAGGCAGGCAGATCTCTGGGAGTTTGAGGCCAGCCTGGTCTATGGAGCAAGTTCCGAGACAGTCAAGGCTAGACAGTGAAACCTGTCTTGAAAAACCAAAAGAAAAAAGAAAAAGAGCCAGCTGTGGTAGCACACACCTTTACTTCTAGCACTCAGGAGGCAGAGGTAGGCAGATCTTTAAATTCTGGTCACAGCCTGATCTACATAGAGAGTTCCAGGACAATTAAGGCTATAAAGAGAGAGTCTGTCTCAAAAAAAAAAAAGAAAGGAAGGAAGGAAGGAAGAAAGAAAGAAAGGGAGGAAAGAAGAGAATTAAAAAAAAACAAGCCTACATAAATGAGAGTCTATCTCTAAATTTTAAAATATTTTAAGAGAAAAAAAGTATAAGGATAGAGAGGGGAGGGAGGGAGGAGGAGGAGGAGGAGGAGAGAGAGAGAGAGAGAGAGAGAGAGAGAGAGAGAGAGAGAAATTTTAAGTTGTCTTTGTGCTCATTTGGTATGAAATTTCTAAATACCCCCAGACCAAAAATCATTTCCCAAACTGAAGTGTAAGGGTGGGGATGGAGAGGAAGCAAATGCATTGGTCATAAAATGGTCCTCCTGCACCAAGGAAATTTGAAAAGAATAATGTGGTAGCAATGATTTAGAAACCTGAGATTAAGGGAGTAGAATTGAGGATATCAAAGAAAGGGTTGAAGATTGCTGACTTTTTATCACAGACCTTTTAGAACAATTGACTCTGTCCACTGTACAATTTTAATGAAACAAGTTAAAGGCAGAGAGTGAAATGTATTACTGAGGTCTCACGAGGCTACTAGTTCACACTGTCCATGCCATGTTCAGAAATAGTTACTATGGCCTTCTCCTGGAAAAACACATAAAGAAATCCTAAGGCGTAAGAGTCATGGTGATCCTCTAGTTAGGGGCTGGTGAGAAGCCTCAATGAAAAAAAATACTTGCCTAAGGATCTGAGTTCAATTCCCAGAACCCACATGGTGGAAGGAGAAAACCCATTCCCACAAGTTGTCTTCTGACCTATACTGGTGCACTGTGGTACATACACATGAATTTTTAAAATGTCCTAGCTGGAAGAGCTACAATAGTGTCACTTACCTGCAAGAGATACCCACTGGTGCAATAGTGGCACAAATGTTATGAGAGTAACCAATAATTTTTTATTGGACTTATGGCTCACTCCATGATATGGAAACCATACCTGACACTTTTAATGAGGTCAAGAACCTGGGACGAAATAGGTAATAGGGCAGAGGGAAAACATACTATTATTCCACTAAATAAACAGAGTAGCAAAACAACTTTTTAAATTTTTTAAAAATATTTATTAAGTTAGTTTTGGTTTTTCAAGACAGGGTTTCTCTGTGTGGCCCTGGCTGTCCTGGAACTTGCTCTGTTGACCAAGCTGGCCTTGAACTCACAGAGATCTGTCTGCCTCTGCCTCCCCACTGCTGGAATTAAATGTGTGCATCACCACCACCTGGCTACAAAACAACTTCTAATGACATATTGCTATACCCATAGATCAGAGCATCATTCAACCCTCATCTGAGAAGTTTCTTTCTGTAGGTGGTAAATTAATACAGAGACCAACAACTTGTCAATATGCAGAGAGTGAGAGACTTTTTAGCAAAGTGACTTTCAACCTTCCTAACAGTATGAGCCTTTAATAAAGTTCCTCATTTGTGGTATCTCTCCAACCATAAAATTATTTTTGTTGTTATTTCATAACTGTAAGTTTTGCTAGTGTTATGAGTTGTAATGTATATCTGTGTTTTCCAGTGATCTTAGGTGATCCCTATGAAAGGCTTGTTTGACACCCAAAGAGGTCATGACCCACAGGCTGAGAATCATTGTTGCAGCACTTAGCCCAAATGGGATGCTTTTATCATGCGCCTCCTGTCGACCCTCAAAGAACTATGGAGAAGAAGAGGCAGAAAGAGTGTAAGAGCCAAAAGGTGGTGGACAACTCCAAGGAAACAGAATTTTCCAGGCGCAACAGAGCTGATGCACATAAGAACTCACAGGGACTGTGACAGCATGCACAAGACCTGCACGAATTCAAGTCAGATAAAACCCCAGCCTGGAGAAGGGTAAGTGGACACAAAGTCCCATCCCTAACCAAGAAGCTGTTTGCAATTGATAGCTACTAGGAGAAGGAAAACCCATTTTCTTCAATGGAATGACACGGATAATAACAACCATTTTCCAGAGCAGGCCTCATACTTAGGAGTAGTTGGTCAACATAAAATAGACTCCATGTTTGTGTCTATGCTTTTTGTTTATTTTGTTTTCCGAGAGAACATAAATCTGTGTGGGAGGGAGAATCTGAGAGGAACTGGTAGAGGGGAAAGAATATGATCAAAAATATTACATAAAGCTTTCAAAGGAAAAAAATCCACATTTTAAAAAATGTGTGAGCTAGAAGAGAACATGAAGATGGGAAGGAGGAATATGGGGAGGGTCCAGTGGGTGAGGAGGATTTGGGTTGGATATGTATGATCAAGGTGTATTGTATATAAGTATGAAAATGTAAAAATACTCTAAAGAACATGTACTAGCTAACACAGGAGTTAGTGGAGAAGAAAGATATTGGAGATGAGAGAGAAAGGGAAACATATCCCAAGTTCGAATGATACCCAGAGCAACAAGGAAAAGAGAAAAATACAATGAGAAGCTGCAGGAGAGTCCCCAGAGAGGGACGGACCAGGAGAGGTCTCATTGGGCCTGGTTCAGAAGGGCTCATCCAGAGACACACAAAATAATATCAATGGGGAGCAAGCATGCAGAAGCCACACTGGAAGGAAGGAGACGTCTGGATAGAGAACACAGCGACTCAGTCCTCAGACAACATGACAAGCTCTAAAGATGGATGGTACTGGGGGCCTGGGATGTAGCTCAGTTGGTAGACTATTTGCCTAGCATGCAGGATTAGTGTTTGAGGCCCAGCACCACATAAAACAGGGCACGTCTGTGCTACATAGAAAGTTCAAGACCTGCCTGAGCTACATGAGACCCTGTCTCAAAAAGGATAAAATAAGGAAAATAAGGGATGGGGGGTGGCGAGTAATGGCCTCTCAGGTTATACAACCTAATTGGGCAACAAAAAGACCCAAAAAGTCTAGGAGAGGAGAACAACAAGGTTTGAAGCATGCTAATTTTATCAATGTCACATGGTTAGTGAACCCTAAGTGCCTTTATATTTATCCCCAACATTTCCAAAATACCACAGTTTTTGCATCTGAAAGGGAAAAGCTTCTTCCTTTGAAAAACTATTTCCTTGACCCTACCCTTGGCTGTGATCTGACCCCCACACCCTTCTGTCCTTTCTTGGAACAGAGCCAAACAGCATACAAAAAAAATAAATAAATAAAAGAAAAATCAATAAGCTATAAAGCTTTGAGAGATGTAAAGCATCGCACAGGATAACTATGGTACTAATTAACCTTGGCTGAGATAATCTGCAACCTAGGTAAAAGTGTAATGAGTTCAAGTCCTTCAGTGTCCCAGGGTTCCTTAAACCAAGTGTGTGGAAGTCTGCGTCTCTTATCAACAATGAAATTCCTTAATGGCAGTGTGGATGGGGCCTCCCTCGCTGCATCCTGGGAATTGGTTCCTTGTCTGAATATTCCACTTGGACAAAACAGGAGCACCTACTCCCAGAAGACCCTTTCCACCCTTTTTTTCCCCCTCTACTTCATTAAAAAATACATTTCTTTATAGTGTGCTTTTATGTAGGGGGGTGCTTGTGTGCCACAGAGTGTGTGGGGAGGTCAGAGAACAACTTCCACCATGTAACTACCAGGGACAGGACTTAATTCATCCCCCTTAGCAGCAAGCACCTTTATCTGCTGAGGCATGTTGTCACCCCTTCTTTCTACTGTTGCTTTTCTTTAGACAGGATTAGTAATTAAACCTAAAGCTCCATACACAGTAGGTAAACCCTCTACCACTGAGCTATATCCCTAGCCCCATTTCTAGTGATTTGCCCAAACTTTCTCGTGTGTTTCTCAAGTACTCTTTACAAAGACTCCCCAGTGAGAGCTTGGGGGAGTGGGATGGTTGAGATGGAGGAAGGATGGATATGGAAGCAGGGAAGAAGATGTCTTAATTAAGGGAGCCATTTTGGGGTTGGCAAGAGGCTTGGCTATAGAGGGGTTCCCAGGTGTCCACGGGGATGTCCCCAGCTAGGACCCTGGGCAGTGGAGGAGAGGGTGCCTGAACTGGCCTTGTCCCTGTAGTCAGACTGATGACTATCTTGCATATCACCATAGAATCTTCGTCTGGGGACAGATGGAGATAGAGACAGAGACCCACATTGGAGCACTGGACTGAGCTCCCAAGGTCCAGTTGAAGAGCAGAAGGAGGGAGAACATGAGCAAGGAAGTCAGGACCGCGAGGGGTTGGTCCACCCACTGAGACAGTGTGCCTGAGCTAATGGTTGCTCACCAAAGCCAGCTGAACTGGGACTGAACAAGCATGGGATCAAACTGGACCCTCTGAATGTGGCTGACAATTGGGGCAGACTGAGGAGCGAATGATAATGGCACTGGGATTTGTCTCTACTGCATGTACTGGCTTTTTGTGATCCTATTCTATTTGGATGCATCCCTTCCTAAGCCTGGATGGAGGGGGGGAGGGCCTTGGACTTCCCACAGGGCAGGGTACCCTGCCCTCTTTTAGGACTGGAGGGGGAGGGATAGTGGGGCAACAGGAGGGAAATGGGAGGAGGGAAGGAAGTGGAAATTTTCAATGGTATTATTTATAAAGCAATAAAAAAAGAAAAATATGGGTTAACTTAAATCATAAGGGCTAGCTAAAAACAAGCCTAAGGTAAAGGCCCAACTTTCATAATTAAAAAAAAATGACTCCCCAGTTTGTTCCTCTCCAACAGTCCCAAGGTTTTGGGGGTTCTCTCTTTTTTAAGACTTACTCTGACTTGGATTTTTTATGAGTCATGTTGAAGATGGGCATAATTATGAACAGCTTTACGTCATTACTATGTTACCTAACATGCCTTGTTACTTGGTCCAGCAGTCTGTGTCACTACAAATCAAAGTAGACCCCTCCTGAGTGGCCCTCAGGTCTCACCTTATGCATGACCCTACTAAGCTGGACTCTCCTGATAGATTCAAACCAGTACTTTCTTCCTCAGCTAGGCCAATCCAGGGCCAATAGCTCCTCCACTCCCCACTCCCCCACCATACTCCTACACACAGACTATTTTTTCATTACATTTCTAAAGAGGCCTTCTCCATACTTCACTGCAAGAGCCCATGATTTGAGAGCACAATGAATATGCTCTCCTTATCAAATAACTCATCTAGACATTGGTAATTCATGTCCCATGCCCCTCCAAAGATATTCACATTCTAGTTCTTAGAACCTAAGAACCTGTGCACCTTTTATGACATAAGAATTTACAAATGTGATCCTGTTAAAGTTATTGGTGGTGGAAGGGGCCTTTCTTGTTGTGTCATGACAAGACAGAAGGTATCACATAGGCTGGAGAGAAGAGAGTCTGAACTCCTCATTTCTAAGGAATTCACCCAATAGAGATGTTTATTCTGGGTTGTGAGGGTAAACCCACATAATCATGCAGGACCTTAAGAGAGGAAGGAAGGACAGAATCAGAGGAGAAATATAGCGAAATGGACATTGCAGACAGACTGGACAATGTTAAGCTTCTGGCTTTCAGGAAGGAGGGCATATCTATGAACAAGCAGCCTCTAGAAGGCAAAAAACTAAGCAATCTCTCCTGTAACTTCAGAACGAACACATCCTATCAACCACTTTAAACATCTGACTTACAAGTAAAAAAGGGAGTGTTCCAGGTACTGAGTTGGTAAGAACTTATTAAAGCAGCGTCAGGAATCCCATGCTGTCCCTTCTGTACATCTATATATAGATAGACCAAAGGAACAGCACCTATTTCATAGTGTTGCTACAATGATTTCAGGAGGCTGCAGAAGTTGAGTGTCCATAGTATAAAAACAAAACAAAACAAAAGCCCTCAGTAAGCACTGGCTCCTATGCGGAGGCCTCTGGGGACTCAGAACTAAAGACTATCACAGGCAGGACTTGCACACCTCAGGCAAAGGCTGGAAGTAAAAAGGAAAATGAACTCTGATGGTCCAGAGAAGATAGGTACCACATAAAAGTCAAGTAAGCGAAACAGGTATGCTGTCACTTTTAGGGACAACTAAAATTAAGTTATCCTTTTAAATAACTAAAATTTAGTTCCTTAGAAAGGATGGGTTCAGATATTTTAAATTTCAAAGTCAAGGATAACATACAATTGCATTTCACATCCACCTTGTGTTGTGGGGACTTGGTCATTAGTAACACTAATACATTTTGTAATACGAAATGAAGTTATTTTTTAGACAAGGTCTCCTGTAGCCCAGGCTGGCCTCAAACTCCCTATATGTAGCAGAGGAGGACCTTAAACTTCTGATTCTCCTTCCTCCACCTCCCAAGTGCTAGGATTATAGGTGTGCACCATATAGGCCAAAAGTCATTTAGGCTACACATCTCATTTCAAGGGAAAATCTCTGCTCAAAGTGACCTAATGCTGCCTGTCAGAACTCAGGCTTGTAGCAAATAGCAAATGCTAACAGAACTTGACAAATACCTTGTGCTTCTTCTCATACTTTTGCATGCTCATATCCTCCAGTGATATCTCTCTTGTCTTCTTTCTATTTTTTTTCTTAGTACACTGGTAACCCAGAAGTTAGAAACACAAAATCCACCAATAGTCTCATGAAACATTAACTAACAACGTATGGAAACATGCCATAAATGCAGGGTGTGTTCAAAAGAGTGTGCTTAGAAATGAGAGAAATGGAAAGAATGACAGGTACAAGGTTGGTAATGGAAAAATGGGGAGGCAAAGGTTAAGTAGCACCTCTCTGTTCAATTGCTTGATCTTTGGACAGAATTTTTTTACCCCCTCAAGAAGACTCTGAGTGCCTGCAGCTTAGCTTCTGTGACCGTGTTATTCTGCTCAAAATCAAGAGCATAGACTGTCTGAAGAAGAAAAGTCCTTTGGGCTGGGTATGTAGCTTAGTTGGTAGAGTGCTTGCTCGGCATGCATGAAGCCATGGGTTCCATCCCCACACCACATAAACTAGACATGGATTTTGTGCATTATGTATTTGTTATACTTTTACAAATCATATATTCCATATGATATGAAGAAAGTATGCTATATAAAACATCTGCCATATAATCTACTGATATTTAGATTATATGTAGTGATTAAAATCAGTTTTTTTCAATATAGGCACAAGAAATATCACACCAACTCCCATCAGTTTTAGCTTCAAAATGATCATTTGAGAAAACAATTGAGATTGAAATATGCCGTGATAACACCACTGAGGCTCTACAGAAAAAAGTTCTTGTCCTTAGGAAACCAGTGAGATTCCACAACTTATCCTCAGAGAATTGATGAGGAGGAAACTATTGGCCAGAAAAAGCAGATGTGGATCGCTTCTCGGCCTTTTGGCTAAGATCAAGTGTAGTAAAAAGCACATGTGGAAATGTTTACAGGTAGAGTCTAATCAAAAGGTAGAGTTCTGTATTATTCTTGCCACTTTGCTTTAGATGTAAAACAAAACGAAATAAAAACCCTTAAAGATGTTGGAGTGGGGCAATCAGTCAGGAGGACTGAGATAGAAGGACCAGGAAGAAGTTCAAGGATAGCCTGGACTACATTGTGAGCTGGGATAAATAAAAAGATCCCATCTCAAAAGCCAACAGCAACAATAACAAAAGACATTGGAGGAAAAACTATGTTCTTACTATGATGAGTCACAAAAGCTCACTTCCTCCCAATAGACTAGAACTTACACGCAAGCAAACAAAAACACTGGAAATTTTCTAAAACCTTTGAAAAAACATTGCCAAAATCAAAATATTATTGTGTAAAATCATCAAGTAAAAACAATGCCAGCTGGACATGGTAGCCTACCCCTACAATCCTAGCACTGCTGGGATAGAGGCAGAAAGATCAGGAGTTCAAGGTTATCCTTGGTCAGACTGGGCCTCGTGAGAGACCCTGGCTCCAAAAATAAGCAAATAAATAAGGATTTGGAGACACAGCTCAATGCCTAAGAGCACCTGTGCATAAGCATGAGGCTCTGAGTAGGAATCCCATCACCCATGGAATAGGTCAGGGCTGGCTGTGTGTGTGCCTGTAATGCCAGCACTATGGGGGTGGGGAGCAAAGAAGGGGTTCACTGGCCTTGCTGACTACCAACCTAGCTCAGGTTCCATGACAGACCCTATCTCAAGGGAACAAGGCGGAAGATTGATAGAGCACCTGACACACTATACAACTATACACATGTGTACATATGCACACACACACATATATACATAGATATATATACATACATACACACAGTAGACAGACAGACCTACCTGCCTACCTACTGACAGGCTAACCTACAATGCCAGTAACTCCAATAAGTGGGTTAATACACAAGTCTGTACTGGAGTCATATAAACTGCAATACAACACCCAAAACCTATAGAATGATAAGTGCTCAAGAATGACCAGAATCGTGTAAGCAACATCATAGCATCTCACATTTGTTATCCAATGTAAATAAGGTCCTAGAGTTTTCGAGGTGAAAAACATCTGAGCAAAGTACAGTCCAGTATTTCAAACATCAAATTGTAGGTGCTATACTGCAGGTCAGGAAAATTTTTAAATGTCCAAGTGCTTCAAAGATGTTGAAGGGCTTTTGAAATCAATCTGAAACCCCCTACCTGTGAATTATAATCAGCATTAGAGTAATGTCCCCAAGAAATGTTCTAGTTATTTTATGGGCCTCTTTCCAGAAAAAAAAAAAATCAATTTCGTCTCTAATTTCAAATATCTGGCTATTCCAAAACTTCTGAACTAGTTCCAATTGTTTAAGTGTGAGCTGAGTGTTTTCACAAGTTTTAGAATGATTTGGCAAAATATATTTTGTTACAAACAGGAGAAATATCTCCAGGCATAGTGGCATACACTGTTAATTTCAACATGGGAGGCAGGAGGCAGGAGGCAGATCGCTATAAGTTTAAGGCTCGCTTGATCTGTAAAGCAAACTCCAGGGTAGCCAGAAGTGAGGGAGGGAGAATAAAGAAGGGAGGAAGGGAGGAAGAGGGAGGGAGAGAAGGAGGAATGTAAGTATACAGAAATTTTTAAAAGCACGGATAGGAACAATAGTCAAAAAGAAAGAAAATGGCATGTTACTCAAAAATACTGCTTTGCAAAATAAAATCAGAAATTTTGATCTACCTTCCCTTTTTAGAAGGTGGGGTTTGAGATAGGGTTTTTTCTATGTAGCCCTAGCTGTCCTGGAACTCACTCTGTAGACCAGGATGACTTCAAACTCACAGAGATCCACCTGCTTCTGCCTCCTGGGTGCTGGGATTAAAGGCGTGCGCCACCACCACCTGGCCCAATTCTGCATTTTTAAAAGCCATGTAATACTGTCCCTCTGTGACAGAATTTTTTTTCTACATGGGAAGAAAAATTTTCTCAAGCCTAAATCTGCAATGTCATTGCTTTCAGAAATGTGAGCTGTGAGCAAGATCAAAATTCTATATTGGGGGGAAAAGTATTCTAAGGAAAAGAAAATCCAGGTTTTACTCTTAGGACTCTGACCTATTAAGCAACTGTTGAAGTAGCAGCTCTTTACTGGAGCTTGCCCTTAATTGAGAGTCTTACGCTTGGTTTCAGAACCCATTAATCATTACCCTTAAATAGTAAACAAAGGGGAATTTCACAATCAGGTGATGTGTCTGTAAAGACTATATAAAGGCGCTCCTCCTCGACACTTCATCAGCTTATTGCCTGCTGCTCTTCAACTCTTCCAGTGCCTGCTCTGACTGGTAAGCAGCTCGGTGAGTTCTTAACATGCCCACTGGCTTTTGCAGTGCTAGGGCTAGAACCCAGGGCTTCCAGCAGTCTAAGCAAGCGCTCTACTAACAGCTATGTTCCCTAGCTCCTAACTTGATTATTTTTAAAATACTTTAGGAGCCAATAATGCTCTCATCTACACCTCTTCTCTCTCCCTTTTCCCTGTTCTCCCCTCTGCCTTTCCCAATAAAGAGGGGGGGAGTAAAAACCTGTTGGCAGCACTTGGCATGAAAGCTCCACTTTAGCATTTTGGTAAATCTACTTTCTTCCCAATTTACAGGACAGCAGAATGAGTACCAAGAAGTCTCCCGAAGAAATGAAGAGCATTTTTGAAAAATATGCAGCCAAAGAAGGCGATCCAAACCAGCTATCAAAGGAGGAGCTGAAGCTACTGATTCAGTCAGAATTTCCCACTCTCCTGAAGGTAAGTGCATAACCTGAGCGGCCAGAGGCCACTGCCTCTGGGGGTGGGAGAGCACACACAGCTGAGAGCCTAGGGCTGAGGGCTGCCTCAGAAATACTGCCCACAGCCCTGTGGGGATATGGCCACATACAACCCAGGGCCTAGCAAAGACTAAACAGGTGCTCTGTCACAGAGCTACAGCCCAAATCCACATGATTTTTGTTTTTAGAATACACACACACACACACACACACACACACACACACACACACACAAAGCTGAAAGAAACTAACATTATAATCTGGCGTTTCCTAATTTTCTTATAGTTCACAATAACTTTGTGTATGTGTTGCTGGGACTTGAACCCAAGACCTCAGACATGCATGTGGAGATTTGTTGCATAGTAAAGAATATATACTTAACACTACTGAACTGTTCACATAAAAATAGCCAGATGAGGGACTAGAAAGATGGTTCAGCAGTTTGGAGTATTTACTATTGCTGCAGAGAACCCAGGTTCGGGATTACAGGCTTGAGCCAGGGGGCTGGAGCCAGGGGGCTGGAGAGATTGCTCAGTGGCTAAGAACACATGATGCTCTTTCCAAAAGATCTAGATTCAGATCCCAGCACTCATGTCCACCAGTAACTCACAACCACCTGTAGCTTCAAAGGATCTGATGCCATTTAATGGCCTCTAAGGGCAGCTGCACTTACATATACATGCCCACAGACAGATGCACGTACGCACGCACACACACACACACACACACACACACACACACACACACAGTATTTTTTAAATGGGGGAGGGACAAGCATTATGGTACACTCACTCATTTAATCTCAGAACTCTGAAGGCAGAGGCAGGTGGATCTCTGTTGAGTTCGAGGCTAGTCTTATCTGCATAGTGGGTTTCAGGTCATAATGAGACCCTGTCCCATAGATAAATAAAATAAAAAGGAAAGATAGAACCCAATTATGTGCCATAAAACCACCATAACAGCTGAAGCAGGCTTCGCCACACCTATTATCACATTACCAGTGGCATGTGACTGAAACCTAGGCTGCCTTCTTGGAAGGAAAATACAGTTCCTCCTAATTTCAGAGATGTGTTTCAGTATCCTATCTAAATTTTCTTCCTTACCCTATCCCATTCTTTTTATCTAATACCAGGGTGCGAGTACTCTAGACAATCTGTTTACAGAGCTGGATAAGAATGGCGATGGAGAAGTCAGTTTCGAAGAATTTCAAGCACTGATCCAAAAGATATCAACATGAAGACGCCATTAAGGAGCACCATCACCACCTAGTGATCGAATCCTTCACAGTCATAAAGATCTAGCTGTGAGACCAATATACTGTTAATAAAGCAATTTCTGAGACATGTCTCTCTTGTCAAGTACTGACTCTGGATTACTCAGATTTTAGAGTAACCTTAGCCTGATGCACCTACTTTATTTTTCTGAATTTTTTATTTGTTTTACATTTATTTATTTAGTGTGTGTTTACTGCTCACATGTACGTATGAGCAAGTTCCTGCACTAGCAGGTCACAGTACATGGATGGAGGTCAGAAGATAACATGGAGAGAAGGTTCTCTCCTACCATGTGCGACTGGGGGACCAAACTCTGGTTGTCAGACTGGGTGCTAAGTGCCTTTTTCTTCCTGAACCATCTTGTTGCCTGACTCACCTATCTTTGAGATTAAAGTCATCAGACCCTATTTAAACACGGTAGATCATACACACCAAAATAAGACTTGAAATTAGAAGGGGACACTGGAAAGATGATTTTCTGTGGGAGAAGGACATAGGAGATACAGAATAATGGGGGTGAAAGGGCTAGAAATCACCATATACATGTATGGAACCATCAAGGAATATTTTTTTTGGGGGGGGGTTGGTTTTTTGAGACAGGGTTTCTCTGTAGCTTGGGAGCCTGTCCTGGAACTCACTTTGTAGACCAGACTGGCCTTGAATTCACAGAGATCGGCCTGCCTCTGCCTCCCAAGTGCTGGGATTAAAGGCGTGAAACATCGCACTCAGCATTTTTTTTAACTTTTAAAAGTAAGAAATTTTAAATATATATTGCCAAGTATGGTGGCTCATGCTTATATATTAGCATTTGGGAGGTAGAGGCAAAAGGATTGAGTTCAAGGTCATACCCAGTTACATAAAACTTAAGGCTAGCCTGGGCTACATGACATCCTGTCTCACAAAAAGTTTTGTTATGGATTTTTTTTAAGATTTTTAAATTTTATTTTGTGTATTTGCCTGCACGTATATATGTGCATCACCTTCATACCATGCCTGTGGAGGACAGAAGAGAGTTTCAGATCCCCTGAAACTGGAGCTATAGACAGAAATGAACTGCTATGAAGGTAGGCAGAACTGGACCTGGCTCCTCTCCAAGAGCAGCAAGTACTTTTAACCTCTGAGCCATCTCCATAGCCCCTTACAAAAAGACTTTAAAATGAGGCTGGGCACATGTGGGTGGCTCAAATTAGATTTGATGAATATATATATTGACATGGTGGGAAGGAAACATGTTGGGATGGGGAGAGGTTCTGAGGAGAGTTGGAGGGTTGGTATGAACAAGACACAATGTCATATACATACATACATAAAATGTATATAAATAGTCAATAGATTTTTACTTTTTCTAAAAAGTAAACATGGGCTGGAGATAACTTAGGGGTAAAGAGTACTTGCTGCTCTTGCAGAGGACCAGGATTGGTTTCCAGCATCCACATGGTGGCTCACAACAATCTGTAACTCCAGTTGCAGGGTATCCAACACCCTCTCTGGTGCCTGTGGGTACCGGGCAAACATGGTAGTTCGCATATATACATTTAGGCAAAAACCTCACACATATTAAAAGATAAAGCAACTTTCTTCTACACATAAATATGGGGGAAAGTGGGGATATGAATGAATACAGACTATTAGAGACTGTTGGCCTACCATGTGGAAGACCCCAGGTTCTATCTGTAGCACCACCAAAGGTAAAAAGCAGGGTAAATGACAAATGTGATAGTCCCAGCACTGGATGCACAGGTAGGGGGATCTCTCTGTGGGTCTGAGATCAGCCTTGTCTACACAACAAGAACTGGGCCATCTAGAGCTACAAGGTAAAAATCTCAGAGAGCCTAAAGAGATGGATCAGTGGTTAAGAGTATATATCACTGCTGGGTGGTGGTGGCACATACCCTTAATCCCAGAAGCAGGTGGATCTTTGTGAGTTCATGAACAGCCTGTTTCACAGAGTGAGTTCCCGGACAGAGAGATTTACAAAGAGAAACCCTGTTTCAAAAACAGAAATATCTGTAGGCTTTAAAGAGAGAAGAAAAAGACTATAGAATCATAAAATAAAGTTAATGCTTTTAAAATGGGTAAAATCTTTAAAGAGACAGAGTAAAGATACTCATAGTTTTAAAGGAGTAAAGAAAAATAAGCCATGGAAAAATGGAAAATTTACAAAGTCTGGATTATGTATATTATTGTGTTGTCTTTTAATTTTTTGACTGTGGAGGAGCTAAGTACAGAGAGACATCTCATTGTAGGGACTGCTAAGTTAAACCAACATAAAGGCATCTTGATTTCAAAATTTGAGTCTAAGGATATGTTGTTTTGGAAGAGTTTCTTCTCTTGTTTCCACAGAGGATGGGGACCTGTGGATTGCTTCCAGACTGGTATGGTTTGAGGGAATAAGACCCCATCAAAGGTCACCTTGAACACCCCTCAAAAAAATTACTTCGCAAGGACACCAGAAAATGGAAGGACCTCCCTTGCTCTTTGATTGGGAGGATCAACATAGTAAAAATGGCAATTCTACCAAAAGCAATCTATAGATTCAATGCAATCCCTATCAAAATCCCATCAAAATTCTTCACAGATCTGGAGAAGACAATAATCAACTTTATATGGAAAAACAAAAAACCCAGGATAGCCATAACAATCTTATACAATAAAGGATTGTCTGGAGGCATTACCATCCCTGACTTCAAACTCTATTACAGAGCTACAGTATTGAAAACAGCTTGGTATTGGCATAAACACAGAGAAGTTGACCAATGGAATCGAATAGAAGACCCTGACTTTAACCCACAAACCTATGAACACCTGATTTTCGATAAAGGAGCTAAAAGTATACAATGGAAAAAAGAGAGCATCTTCAACAAATTGTGCTGGCAAAACTGGATGTCAATCTGTAGAAGAATGAAAATAGATCCATATCTATCGCCATGCACAAAACTCAAGTCCAAATGGATTAAAGACCTCAATATCAGTCCGAACACACTGAACCTGATAGAAGAGAAAGTGGAAAGTACTCTACAACACATGGGCACAGGAGACCACTTCCTACGTATAACCCCAGCAGCACAGACATTAAGGGCCTCATTGAATAAATGGAACCTCCTGAGACTGAGAAGCGTCTGTAAAGCAAAGGACACTGTCACTAAGACAAAAAGGCAACCCACTGACTGGGAGAAGATCTTCACCAACCCCGCAACTGACAAAGGTCTGATCTCCAAAATATATAAAGAACTCAAGAAACTAGACCGTAAAAGGCTAATCAACCCAATTATAAAATGGGGCACTGAGCTGAACAGAGAATTCTCAACAGAAGAACTTCAAATGGCCAAAAGACACTTAAGGTCATGCTCAACTTCCTTAGCAATCAGGGAAATGCAAATCAAAACAACTTTGAGATATCATCTTACACCTGTGAGAATGGCTAAAGTCAAAAACACCAACGATAACCTTTGCTGGAGAGGTTGTGGAGGAAGGGGTACCCTCATCCATTGCTGGTGGGAATGCAATCTTGTGCAACCACTATGGAAGTCAGTGTTTCGGTTTCTTAGGAAATTCGGGATCAACCTACCCCTGGACCCAGCAATACCACTCTTGGGAATATACCCAAGACATGCCCTATCATACAACAAAAGTATATGCTCAACTATGTTCATAGCAGCATCGTTTGTAATAGCCAGAACCTGGAAACAACCTAGATGCCCTTCAACGGAAGAATGGATGAAGAAAGTATGGAATATATACATATTAGAGTATTACTCAGCAGTAAAAAACAAGGACTTCTTGAATTTTGCATACAAATGGATGGAAATAGAAAACACTATCCTGAGTGAGGTAAGCCAGACCCAAAAAGAGGAACATGGGATGTACTCACTCATATTTGGTTTCTAGCCATAAATAAAGGACATTGAGCTTGTAATTCATGTTCCAAGAAAAGCTAAATAAGAAGGTGAATCCAAAGACAAACACATAGGCATCCTCCTGAATATTAACCTTCATCAGGCGATGAAAGGAGACAGAGACAGAGACCCACATTGGAGCACCGGACAGAAATCTCAAGGTCCAAATCAGGAGCAGAAGGAGAGGGAGCACGAGCAAGGAATTCAGGACCGCGAGGGGTGCACCCACACACTGAGACAATGGGGATGTTCTATCGGGAACTCACCAAGGCCAGCTGGCCTGGGTCTGAAAAATCATGAGATAAAACCGGACTCGCTGAACATAGCGGACAATGAGGACTACTGAGAACTCAAGAACAATGGCAATGGGTTTTTGATCCTACTGCACATACTGGCTTTGGGGGAGCCTAGGCAGTTTGGATGCTCACCTTACTAGACCTGGATAGAGGTGGGCGGTCCTTGGGCTTCCCACAGGTCAGGGAACCCTGATTGCTCTGCGAGCAGATGAGGGAGGGGGACTTGATCGGGGGAGGGGGAGGGAAATGGGAGGCGGTGGCGGGGAGGAGGCAGAAATCCTTAATAAATAAATAAATTTAAAAAAAAATTACTTCCCCCAACTGCTGACTGAGATGAACCTAGCACACAGGATACACCATAAAAGACCTGATTACCAGAGCCCCCAATCAGCAGGAAGAAGTTTGGACAAAACTACGCACATATTCCCAAATATTGTCTATAAATCTTTGTTTATATTTAAAGGGGGTTATGATATAGATATGCTGTAGAGATTTGCATTTGTACGGATCTTGGTTTATTGATACAAATTTAAGGTCAATTTTGTCATATGTATATGTATTTCTGATCTTCACTAAGGTATTATGTTTGTGTAGCTCATTTTAAAATGTAATATATAATTAAGAAATATAAGTTAATAGATACTCATCTATAATAGTCAAGCTTGTAGTCATGGTAGATTTTCTAGATGTTTAGAGATATAATTCAGTTAGTTAGGTATTCTTCAAATATTTCAGAGACCTTTAGAATATGGCATTTAAAATGTTTTAGTAACTTAGGACTTTTCATGACAATGAGACACATTTGCTCCTGGCAACACCAATTACTTCGAGAGGAATATGGGCATTGAAGAGGCTCCTTATAGAGTTTGGTAGCCATTTGGGCAAAACACTGCTTTTGCCCGGACTGCTTAACTGGACATGCAGGACACACAAAGAAATGACTGCTGAACTTGTCTAAAGGTGAGATGGTCCTTCAGGGTTCCTGCTTCATGAAAGAGTCTGCCAGACATTCTGCTGGACACAAAAGAAAGTGACTGACAAACTGCCAATATAGACAGAACTGTCTTTGAAATTTTCTGCTTTATGGAAAAGTCTGCTAGATACTGTGGGCCGGTAGGCTGAAGATGGGTGCCCCAATGGTATAGAAGAACTTTGGGTGACTGTCTGGGCAGAGAGATGTCTGTCAATTCTAGAATTTTGGAAATTGCTTACAATGCACTTCCTGTTTACTTAGGTAATATTATATCCTTCTGGAGTCTTTGATGAAGTTGAAGAATTTATAGTTATAGTCATAGTGTTCCTTATTTATGATAAAGAATAAAGTAGATATAAATATTGTAACTGTAATTCTTACTTGATACCTGTTTTGTTATATGTAATTTTACTATGTTAAAGTTAAAATTTTCCTTTTTATTTAAACAGAAAAGGGGAGGTGATGTGGGAATCCCCTCTGTGTGCTGTGATTACCATTAATGAATAAAGAAACTGATTTGGACCTATAGCAAGACAGAACTTAGGTAGGAAGGGAAAGTTAGGCTGAATGCTGGGAGAAAGAAAGGCAGAGTCAGAGAAATGCCATGGAGCCATCGCCAGAGATATACGTGCTGAAACTTTGCTAGTAGGCCACAACCTCATGGTAATATAAAGATTAATAGAAATTGGTTAAATTAATATGTAAGAGTTAGCCAATAAGAAGCTAGAGCTAAGGAGCCAAGCAGTGATTTAAATAATATGGTTTCTGTGTGATTATTTCAGGTCTACGCCAGCCGGGCGGACAGGACCAAGTAGCTCCCTCCTCCAACACTCCTGCTGGGGAGGCAGAGAGGTAGATTACTGGGACTCACTAGCCAGCCAGACTAGCCTACTTGGTGAGTTAATGAAAGACTAATGAGAGACCCTGTGTGTTGTAATAGGAGCAGCGGGGCTGCGTCCCCAGCACCCTGGCTACCTCGCTAGCTTATGCCCCGAAATAACAACACACAAACTGTATTCTTTTAAACACTGACTGGCCCATTAGTTTCAGCCTCTTAACCCAGTTCTAATAATCTATGTAGCACCACGAGGTGCGCTTACCAGGAAGATTCTAGCCTACGTCCATCCTGGGTCGGAGCTTCATCCCGGGAGCAGGGAGCATGGCATCTCTGCTCCAGAGAGCAGAGCTGTTGAGTCTGAGCTCACTTCTTCTTCCTCCCAGCATTCTGTTCTGTTTACTCCTCCCACCTATGTTTTAACCTATGAGGCCAAGCAGTTTCTTTATTACTTTACCAATGACCTTCCTCCATCACCTGTGTCACCAAAAAATAAGTGTACAAACCTGAGGAACACTCAAGGTTGTGTTCTGACCTCCAAAGTAGCGTCTGTCAATACACGTGTGTGTACACATACAAGTGTAAACTGGGTATGTTCATCAAGTTAGCTGCAGGCATATCCCTAGTAGCCCTGAGATGACCAGTGGACTCCACACCTACCTAGTCTGTGCCTCTAGAGAAAGGGTAGGAGGACACAGGCTAGACAGGGTCAAGCTCATCTCTGGAGTTTAGTGGCAAACGTCTTTACCCTGGAAGCCCAAGTTTGTATAAAGATCTGTTAACAACATACAGCATGGGTGGCCACATGGCACCAGGGACAAAATGAGTAGAGCTTTATGACTTGGTGGAAGAGGGGGGAAATATATTCAATTCTGCTTGGATATGTGCTAAAATATAGGATCTCAGCTGGTGGTACATACCTTTAATCCCAGCAGTTAGAAGGCTCTAGAGGTGAGGTCAACTAGCAACAGCAAAACCTTGACTCAAGCAAAACAAACAAAAGAAACCTGATGTACACACTAGAAATTTACACTCCCTGCTTCCTGAGAAAGCAATGTGACCAGATGTCTTCTACTCATATTTCCACACCTTCTGCTCGCACGTTCATGCCTTCCTGACATGATGGAATGCCCCCCTCTCAAACTGTAAAGCAATGTATACCCTTCTTCCCTTAATGTTGCTTCCTGTCATGGACTAGTCTCAACACAGAGAAAAGTAACCAAGGCATTGCACATTAGGAGGGACTGGGCAGATGGGGGCAGGGATGAAAAGTCCACTTCTCACTTGCTACCTTCTTTTGTTTGGACTTTTGAACTACAAAAAAAGAAAAATGAGGGAGCTGATGAGATTGCTCAGCAGATCAAGGCTGTTAAGCCTGACGCCCCAAGTCTGACCACCCAGGACCGACATGGTAGAAAGGGAATTAACTTCTGCAAGTTGTCCTCTGACCTTCACCTATGTCATGGGGTATGCCTGCGAGCACACACACAAAATAAGTAAATGTTTAAAAACAATACCCTTCAATTAAAAGAGAATAATTTTTAATTGCTGAGTTATTAATTTTCACAATAAGCCTCTCTGCCCTCCATCCTTCCAACAATCAGAGAACAGAGTATACTTGTCATTTTTATGATTATGGAAGTTTCTCCAATAGTCAGATCACTGAAACCTGTACTGTGTATTCAAAAACTTAAGCAACTAGTGGAAACACTTGCAGCCAAGCCTGATGACCTGGGTTCAATTCCAAGAATCCATATGGTAGAGTGAGGGAACTGACTACTGATAAAAAAAAAAAAAAAAAAAAAGCAACCAACAGTTTAAAAAAAATAGCCTAGACAAAAAGTCATTGAAGAAAAGTCTTGAAAATTGTGATTAGGGAAAGGGGATAAAAAACTGTGATTAGGAGCCCAGAGGTGGTAGTGTACACACAGCACTCAGGAGGCAGAAGTAAGTGGACCTCTGTGAGTTCAAGGACAACTTGAACTACACAGCAAGTTTCAGGACGAACAGTCAAAGTTACAAAGCAAGCCGGGCAGAGGTGGCACACGCCTTTAATCCTAGCACTGGAGAGGCAGAGGCAGAGGCATCTCTGTGAGTTTGAGGCCAGCCTAGTCTACAAGAGCAAGTTCCAGGACAGGCTCCAAAGCTACAGAGAAACCCTGTCTCGAAAAACCAAAAAAAAAAAAAAAAAAAAACCAAAACAGTAAGAGTAATAATAACAATAAAATTCTAAAAATGTAATTTCTAATCCTTCCACCAAGAAATAGAGCAGCACAACTGGGTATGTAGCTGTACTGGCTAGTTCTATGTCAACTTGACACAGCTAGAGTCATTTAGGAAAGAAGAATCCAATTGAAAAAATGCCCCCACCAGATTAGCCTGTAAGCAAGGCTGTGGGGCATTTTCTTAATTAGTGACTGATGTGGGTGGGCCCAAACCATTGTGAGTCTTGCTATGCCTGGGCAGGTGGTTCTGGATTGTATAAGAAAGTACGCTGAGCCAGCCTTGGAAAGCAAGCCAGTAAGCAACGTTTCTCTTCTGCTGCCTCGGCCTCAGTTTCTTCCTCAGGGTTCCTACCTTGAGTTCCTGACCTAATGTTCCTGGATGATAGATGAGGTAAAATAAGCCTCAACCCAACCCCCGGTTGGCTTTGGTCGCAGCGTTTAATCACAGCAATGGCAGAGGATTTTGTAGCAGCACAGAAGCTCGGGCTAAACTCTGAGCATTTCATATACTAGGAAAGCATGTTGTACCACTAAGCCACACCCACAGGCCTGACGCTGGCTTTAGTGGAACTCTGAATGATTTTACCATCAAGTTTATTACTGACTACTGGTTCGCAAAAGCTATTCTTTCCTTTCTTCGTTAGTACCGGCTCTAGAAAGAAACAAGGTTTGTTTCTGAGACTGTGAGCACCAGGTGTGGACACTGTAGACAGTCTACCAAGCCTCTAGGGTGAGATGAGCTTTCTCTATTTTGTTCAGCCAGATTTCGTTCCTGGGATAAGTAGGATCAGCCATGATTCTGACATAGTCTTAGTACCGAAACTCATTATGTAGATCAGCTACTCTCAAACTTGGCATAAACCCCCCACCTTTGCCTTCCCAGTGCTAGGATTACAGGCATGTGCCACAACACCCAGCTGGACTAGGCTTTAATGCTGTTGAACTAGAACTTCTAGTATTTAAGATTTTAATAGCTTCATTTCTGTCTTAGTTACTTTTCCTCACGCTGTGACAAAATCCCCCAACAAATCAACCTAAGAAAGGGTCACATTTCAAGGGTATGGTCCATCATTGCAAGGAAATCCTAGAAACTAGAGTTTGGGGCAGCAGTTCCCATTTCATCCACAGTCAAGAAGCAGACAGCAATGAACGCCAGTGCTCAGCTTGCCTTCTCCTTTTTATTCAGTCTGGGACCACAGCCTGCAGAATTGTAGGTACCACCCATATTTATAGTGGTTCTTCCTTCTTCAATTAACCTAGTCTAAATAATACTTCACAGACATACCCAGCAGCTAAATAATCCCTTGCAGGTGTGCCTGGGGTAATTGTCTTCTACCTGATTCCAGATCTTGCCAAGCTGAAAATTAACACACACCATCACAATTGCCAGCCATCAGTAGTCTACAGTGTGAAGTTTATTTGTCGTGTCATTTTTTTTATTTTCTAGGCCAATATAGCTCCTACTTTAGCCTATGTTCTAGGTGTCAATTAGCCCCTCGAAGAGCGAACATGTTTTTTCAACTCCAAATATACAAAGCAGAAAACAGACACAGTGACTTATGCCTGTAATCTTAGCATTTGGGAAGTAGGGAAAGGAGGAGCAGGAGTTCATCATTCTCAGATATGTAGCAAGTTTGACATCAACCTGGTGGTGGTATTCATGGAACCCTGTTTGAAAGAAGGGAAGGGGGGATGGAGCATGGTTCACCATATAGTGCTTGCCTGTCAGGACCAAAATTATGGGTTCAATCCCCAGCATCACCAAAAATAAGCATTTGTTCATCTAAATGTACAAAACATCTATTATGGGCAAACAGCTATGAAAGATACTAACTTCCAGAGCCCTGAGGTCCTAAGTCTGTGATAATCAAGGAAAGGATGAACAGGAAAAGCAGCATTTCCACTGGTATGGGGTTTTGTACCTTAGTGCCCTGATGCCTTGAGAAGAGTATACAGGTAGCAGTGAACATTTAAACCAGGAAAACCAGTGAGATGGTTCAGTGGGCAAAGGTACTTGCTGCCCAAGCCTAACAACTTGGATTCAATTCCCAAAACCCATGCCAAGATAAAGGCGAGAATCAACTCCACAAAGTTGTCTTCTGGCCTCTATATGCAAACAGTGGTACATGCACAAATAATACAAGGACAGAGAGAGAAAAGAACAAACCCCCCGGCAAACGCTTCACAACCAATTTAAAAGGCTGTTCCAGTAACACACGTGCCTTGTCCTTCGGGAAAAGTCAGGTATTTGGAATAAAGAGGGCACCTTGGCTTCAGATCATGGAAGTCCTTGGGTACCATGCTAAGCAGCCAATCCAAGATCAGAAAGGAAGAGGAAAGGTATCAAGAGTCACAGACTTAACTAGAGCTATGAACTCAGTGGAAGAACACTTGCTTCACAAGCATGGTGATCTAGGTTCCATGCCTAGTACTCTTCCCCCAGAAAATCATAAAGTAACATAAGCCTGCTTTAACATGACGTAGGCACCCTCTGCAAGGGAGTGGCAGACACAAAGTAGAGGCTTGCACAGCAAGCAAGGTAAGAGCAGGGCCACACATAGAACAGATGCGTTCTATTACTGTTATAGATGAAAAAACTGTTTCAAGTTTAATCTTCAAAATGGGAAAAAAATGAAGTAGGACATGGTGACTCATACCTGTAATCCCAGCATTCAAGAGATGGAAGCAAAAGGGTTGTTCCAGAATCGCAACCAGCACATAGTAACCTCGTCTCAAAAAATGGGAAGTGGGGTGAAAACCCTTTTTGACCTCTCTTCCTATGCTGATCTGATCCTCACATCACCAAAGTTCATCTACATTCCCCCTCTGATCAACACTGTTAGGACTCTGTCAGCCACAAAATTCCATTGCTCTAGGCTCTACCAGGGCAAGGGTGGTGTGTGTGTGTGTGTGTGTGTGTGTGTGTGTGTGTGTGTGTGTGTGTGTACATTCATGAACATGCAGACACTAGAAAAAGACATCAGGCACCGTGTTCTATCATTCACTTTATCCCTTTGAGACAGGATCTGTCACGGAATTTGGAGCTAGACTGGAAGCCAGCAAGCCCACAAGTAAACTCCTATCTCTGCCACACATACCCCCATGTAACTGGATACACGTACAGCCATGCTCACCTACAATCTCAGCACTTGAGAGATGGCAGCAGGAGGATCAGGAGTTCAGGGTCATCCTTGGCTGAATAGTGAATTCAAGGCCAGCCTAAAATAGATGAGATCCCCATCTCAAAAAACAAACTACCGAATAATTGAAACTTGTTAGAGAGTGGGCCTCAAAGGTTTTTACCACATTCTCCGAACTTTGTGGCTAGTAGAAGGTAGCATGATTTTAGTAATTATCTCATAATGTATATATACAGCAAAACTTACTTTGTACATCTTGAATACATACAATTTTATATGTTCTTTTTTTTAAAAGGACCATTTTTCTTCCAGTCAAGATGGCCCCTACCTTTCTTTCCTGTGTCCTACCCGCACCCCTTTACAGAGTCTGCTATTTGAAAGGAACCAGTACCATTTGGAGTGAGTGCCCATTAGGAAGCTTTAAGGGTAATCCATAATGTTAACAATAAATGACTGACTCTGTGGAGGCTTTAAAGCTAATGTATTTGTCAGCCTTTTAAACCTTGAGCTCAATGGGAAGTGCCTTAGAAATAGGTATTTCAACTACTTGATTTTTTTTTAAATAGAAATGACTGAATGTTTGTGGGAGGAGATACTTTGGGGGGAACTGTTTGGAGCTGTCCACTTTAGAGTCCTAAATACAGCATTACAAATGAACTACCAACACAACTCCACTTGCAGGCTACTTAGGGATTGGAGACATGGGTGCATTACTTAATCTTCTTGTTGCTGTGACAAAATCCTGACAAAAGCAACTGAAGGAGGAAGCATTTGTTTTTGGCTCATGGTCTGAGAGCACAGTCTATCGTGTGTGTAAGGTGAAGACGACAGGATGATGAGAATGATGCTCTGGTGGCAGCATGGGGCACATGGTGTTCACAGTGCGTGCTCAGACATAAAGCAGAGAGGGGTGTTCAGCTTGCTTTTTCCTTCTGAACCTTCAAAAAAGTATTTTAAATTTTGCTTATTTATTTATTCATTGTGCACTTGAGTGGGTGTGCACACATGCATTCACTCACCACTGTATGTATGTGGAGGTCAGAGGATGACAACATGCTTGAGTGGGCTCTCTCCTTCCACGTTGTGGGTCCTCAGAACTGAACTCAGGTTCTCAGGCATAGCAACAAGTAACCTACCTGCTAAGCCATCTCCCAGGTCCCTTTTAACTTTGTATTCAGTTCTGATGCCAGCACATGGAATGAATGGTGCTACCCACATTCAAAGTAAATCTTCCCTACAGAGATGGGTCAGCAGTTAAGAGCTATTTCTGTGGCTAGCTGGTTGTGATAGAGCACGTCTTTAACCCTAGCACTGGAGAGGCAGAGGCAGGCGGATCTCTGAATTAGAGGCCAACGTGGTCTACAGAGTGAGTTCCGGGACATCCAAGGCTACACAGAAAAACCCTGTCTCAAAAAAAATAAAAATAAAAAGAGCCATTTCTGCCCTTTCAAAGACCCACATTTGGTTTCCAGTACCCACATTGCGCAGTCTACAACCTCCTGTCACTTCAGCTCTAAGGAATTCAATGCCCTCTTCTGCTCTGCTCATGTGGTATGCATGCATGCATACATACATACAGAGATATACACATATGTAAAAGTAATTTAAAATAAATAAATCTTTAGAATCAAAATGGAGCTGAGGAGATGGCTCAATGGATAATAGTACTTGTTACACAAGCATGAGGACATAAATTCAAGCCCAGAACCCATGTAAAAAGCCAGGAGTTACCACACATGTGCCTACAACCCCAGTATTGTGTGGACAGAGACAGAAGGATCAGAGACTTACTGGCCACTGGCCTAGCTCGATTCAGTGAGACACCTTGTCCCAAGAGAATCGAGTAGGGAGTGGTAGAGCAAGACACTCAACATCTTCCTCTGGCCACTATGTGCCTGCACATCACACAGACAGCACACACACACACACACACACACACACACACACACCATCCTGCCCCTGTTATAGCTATATTCTTTATCACTGCCTTTCTGGGGGAAAATGATTTTAAACACAAGCTAATTCTCAAAGGCCTTCTATATTTTTTGTCAAGTAGAACATCCTCTTCAATGTTCTAAAAGTAAATCAAATAAATGCCCAAGTAATACAAGTTGCCTAAGCCGTTACTCTGGAGTGAATTGCCTGGGTATCTGTTTACTTGTTTGTTTGAGACAGTCTCATATAGCCCAAGCTGGCCTCAAACTCCTGATTCTCCTGTCTCCACTTGCCAAGTGCTAGGATTACAGAGACAGGGTCTTTATGTGGATTTGTTGTGGTTTGGCTGGTTTGAATTTTGTTTTTTAAAATCTCGTAATTTGCATAGCATATAAAGTTGTTGAAAGACAAGCCAAAGGAAATACTTCAAACTAAAGGCAACATAAATTAGCCTTCACCAGAATTGGCTTGTAATTGTAACTAATTCACAAATCAGATGTCAAATTAATTTTAACTCTGAAACTTCCTAGATCAGAAAGGGATAAAGGCATAACAATAATAAAAAAATTCAATCAGAATATTATCAAATACTACAATCTCAGATGTCCATTTACACCTTGCTAAAACACTTCTAGCCATCCCATGAGCGGTTCAGTAGTAAAACTACTACTGACTAGTAGAAAGTAAAACTACTTTCTAACCTAGGGCTGGAAAGGTGTTTCAGCAGTTAAGAGCGGTTGGACCTGCTTCAGTTTCCAGCATCTGTTTGGCTGCTCACAATTATCTATAACTCCAGTTTCAGGGGATCCAATACCCTCTTTTAGCCTCCCAGGGCACCAGGCATACACATTATATACAAACATACACGGAAGCAAGGCAATCATACACATAAAATACTGAAATAATTTAAAAAAAAAAAAGACTCCTAATCTCCCACTTTTCAATTTTTTAAAAAAATGTGTATGTCTGTGCATCTCTATCTATGCCATGTGCAGGTACCCAAAGAATATAGAAGAGGGAGCTGGATCTCCTGGAGATGGAGTTAACAAGCAACTGTAAGATGCTTTATGTGAGTGCTGGAAATGAAATTTGGGTCCTCTGAAAGAGCAGGAAGTACTCTTAACTACTAAACAATTTCTCCAGCCCCTTTTCTACTTTCTTTTACTAATACCACCATCTGAGTGTCCATGATTGTTTTGAAAGCAGCGCATGTATTCTGTCTTCATGGTGTTGTATTTTATATGAATTCATATTTTCATTTTTTTATAATTTTTTATATATTTTACATGTTTTGGGGGGTGTATGCACTGCCACAGTGCATGTATAGAAATCAAAGAACACCTTCCAAGAGTCTATTCTCTCCTTCCACCATGTGTGTTCTGGGAATCCAACTCAGATTATTACACTTAGTGGCAAGTGCTTTTACCTCCTAAACCATCTCCCTGCTTATTTTGGTTTTATTTGTTTATTTCTGTTTTATTTTGAGGCAAGGTCTCACTATATGAGTGAAGATAGCCTAGAACACACTCTATAGCCCAGGTTGGCCTCAAACTCATCTCCCTACCTCTGCTTTCTTAGTGCTGGGTTACAGACATGATTTCAAGTGATGCCATCATGGAGATGTTGCAGGAACAGATTCTTTTTCTCCAATGACTTAAAAACTAAAAAAGCAGGGCTAGAGAAATGGGCTCAGAGGTTAAGAGCACTGGCTGCTCTTCCAGAGGTTCTGAGTTCAATTCCCAGCAACCACATGGTGGCTCACAACCACCTATGAGATTTGGTGTCCTCTTCTGGTCTGCAGGCATACATGCAGGCAGAACACTGTATATATAATAAATACATAAATCTTAAAATAAAATAAAATTAAAAAAAAAACTAAAAAAAGTCTTCCTTGTTAGTATAGTGGTGAGTATCCCCGCCTGTCACGCGGGAGACCGGGGTTCGATTCCCCAACAAGGAGATCAAAGGGCCATTTAAAAAAAAAAAAACTAAAAAAGCAGGAAAAGCAGAGTTTTCATTTGGAGAGGGGATTAGGAATCTACAATCTGAATTTGTATGGAAGCTGAAACTTTTATATTGGGGGTTCCCTTTCTTTCTCAGAATTAGCGGGGTTGGAGCATTGTGGAGGATTGGATAATCCAAAGAAAAGAAAGAAAGCTAACTGGTTCCTACTACATAAGCTCCAACCTCTCCCATGAGATTTGGGAGTCCTCCAAAAAGCCTACCAAGTCCCTATCTAGGAGGGAGAAGAATCAGGAACTTGGCCATCTTAAATATCTAAGTGAAGAGTACATTTATCTACCTAAAGCCTGTCTACCTGCCTACCAGGGAACTGTCCGACACCTATTCCCTTAGACTAATAGAGTTAGAACATAAGTCAACTGTGTTCCTAGTAAGTCTCCTCTAAAAGCAGCTGAGACAACATTAAAGCAGAAAAAAGGCCAGAGTTGCTGCAGATCCAGAAGTATTCTGCAACACTCCAGAACGTTCTATTAGTCAGAGAAATGGCATAATATAACAAATTTTTGTTTTCTCTTGTGGGTACTCTTGGATGCATCATCTACTATAACCCTAGGAGAAAAGTCTATTTTTCTTTTTATGTGTGCCTGTTAAGAGCCTGTTCTGAATAAAAGTGTCTCCATTGATTTTGTAAGCAACCATAATACTTACCTTGCATGCCAAAAAAGGGCAGGGGGAATGACAACTAAAGAAATGAAACAAATTTTAGCAGTAGACATATCCTAAAAGAGTTTCCTGGTTTACTTTCTTTAGCTAGAAGAGAAGGAACAACCGTACCTACTAAGTAATTGCTGTCTGCCCAAGTCAAGTCACTCCTCAGGCATTGTGGTGCTGGCTGCCTTATGATTCCATTCCCCTTAGTCTTTTTCTTTAATAAGACTTTCAGCCATCAGCACAACTGCTGGCTCTTAAGGCTATTTTTCTCCAGCAAAGTGATCTCAGCACATAAAGACATTCAATAGCAATTAGGTTTTATTGTTTTCATCTCACTTATGTGTATAGGAGCCACTGAAATGTAAAATGAACACATCCTCTGACTTAGCAGTTTCCCGTCTATGGATTCATCCCACAGATGTGCTTAGGTGTGGGTAAAGAACATATTGTACGTGGAGGTCAAATTGTAGAGTGATTTAAGGTTAACAAAGAGTAAAAGCTAAATACAAGACTATAAACACAATACCATAAATGCAATAAATACTGTCATGCCCATAGTGCACACAGCTAGGCAAGCTGTAAAAGGTTCTTACACAATGATAGGTAATCAGTGTAAGGTGGGGACAATGTCTCAAGCATGCTAGCTAAAGTGGCTGTGGGTGTGGTCCAGTGGTAGGATAGGATACTAAGCTAGTATTCATGGTGCCTTGAATTCCCATTCATTGCACTGCCTCCCCCTCAAAAGTCTATACATTCATCCACACATACGTACATGTATAGTCTCTCTCTCTCTCTCTCTCTCTCTCTCTCTCTCTCTCTCTCTCTCTCTCTCTCTCTCTCTCTCTCTGTCACACACATACACACACATACACTATCACACATATGCATGCATGTGTCCCTGAATTAATAACAACAGCAAAAAAAATGAATGTAGTTGCTACTTTGGAAGAGAAGTAAGACAAAATAAGGCGAATGAAGTCATTTTATACCTTCTCTGCAGATTTAACTTTATCCTGTGTATCAATATTTCTTCGTACACACATACAGAGCAAGCATAGACATCAAAGACCTAACCTAGACAAGCTGTCTAATAGCGACACCTACTGGTAAAAGCCCTTCCTATCCCAATGTATCTCCTGAAAAAGAAAACCCATCATTTTCCTGGCAGAGCCACTGCAGCTATTACTCGGGAAATACATTTCTATTAAAGCCTCCTAAGGAACTCTTTGCTGATATGAGGCCTTCTGAGCATTAGGCTTAAAAGTGCCATCTGGCTGGGAAGTGACGGTTCATTATGGTTTGAACTGAAAGCTATAAAAAGGCATGAATATTTCTTTACCTTTCCATGGGGTGAAAAAAACCAAATCAGAAAATAAATGAGAAGAATATGCTATGATGTAACTAAAAAGGGGATAAGTTACAGATGGACATACACATTTGTTTTTATTTTTAATTAATTTCAAGATATGTGTGTGTGTGTGTGTGTGTGTGTTTTGTTTGCATGTTTGTAAGTGTACCATGGTCATGCAGGACCCACAGAGGCCAGAAGAGAGTTCAAATTCCCTAGAACTAGAGTTATAGATGATTATGAACTTCCATGTGAGTGCTAGGACCTGACCCCAGGTCCTTTGCAAGAACACGTGCTCATAACTGCAAAGTCATCTCTCCAGTCCCTATTGATATTTTTTTAAAATGGTAAAATGGGGCTGACAAGATGGCCCAGTGGATAAGGATACTTGTCACCAAGATAACGATCAGAGTTCGACCCCCAAGACCTCTACAAGACCTATATGGTAGAAGAAGAGAACCAAATCCCACAAAAGTTGTCGCCAGCACTATATGCAAACTGTGACATACGTGCCTAGACACATGCACACACACGCACTCAAATAAAATGTCATTTTGTTCAATGGAATAAATCAAGAAAAAATAACAAATAATTGCTATACGGGAAGGTGGAGGAGTGTTGTTATACAAGTATGAAGTGCACCCTCCCGGGCCCTGTGTTCAAACAGTTACTCCCCAGCTGTAGTGCTGTTTAGGGAAGCTGAGGAAGCCTTTGGACGAGGGGTTTAGTTGGCAGATAAATATTGGGCTGTTTAGGAATGATGAAGGTTAACAGGCCAGCTTTGCTCTACACTTGGTGTCTGCCTACAGCATGTTCCTCATGTTCCCACCAACGTGGACAGGAACCAGTCCCACCACTATGCCTTCTCTATTCCGATGGCCTATATCTCCTCAAACTGAGGCAAATGAAACCATTCAAGGCTCAGGAAGTAGTTAAGTTGGTTGAGTGCTTCCCTAGCATTCACAATGTCCTGGGATTCCATCCCCAACACTACATAAACCAAAAGTGACAGTGTACACCTGGAATCCCGGAAATTGGGAGGTAACGGCAAAGAATCAGAAGTCCAAGTTATCATAGGGTTCCTTGATAGCCCATCTCAATTTAAAAAACAAACACTCCTCCTTTAAGCTGTTAAGATGGAATATTACTTATGTCATAAGGATGACTAACTAGTATAAAAAATAATAATAGAACTAGATTTCTCAAGCCAATGACTACTTTCTCTTTAATTATGCATCTGTGTGTAGATACGTACACAAGTGCAGGTCAGAGGCACTGGATACCCTGGAGCTGAAGTTACAGACAGTTGTGAGCTGCCTACTATGAGTGCTGAGATTCAAAACTCAGGTCCTCTGCAAGAGCGGTACACATTTTCTTAACAGGGTATCTCTGTGTAGTCCTCACTGTTCTGGAACTCACTACTATATAGAGCAGGCTAGCCTCAACTCACAGAGATAGCCTGCCTTTGCCGCTAAGTGCTAGGATTAAAGGCATGAGCCACCATGCCCATCTGCAGCGCACATTCTTAATTGCTGAGCCGTCATTCGAGCGCAAAGTCATTGATTCTTAGTGGAGACAGTTCTGACCACCCTCCCACCATTTGGTAATATCTCGAGGAAATTTTAGTGTCATAACTGAGTACAGGACTAATGACATCTAGCACCTCACATATAACAAATAAAAATATGCCCCAGTTTACAGTGCTGAGGACGGAACTCAGGGTTTTGTATATACTGAAAAACACTTTACCAACTGAACTACATTCCAAGCCTTGGAATTATTTTAAGAAATAAAGTGATCCAAAATTGACTGCCATGATAGTGACACAGATCTGTAAAAACGCTAAAGCACATTGAATGAGAGCTTCAAATGGCCAAAATCTGTAAGATGTTAGTAGTAATAATGATTGGCAAATGGCTCAGCAGGTAAGGTCACCAGTCCTAAACTCAACAGCCTGAGTTTGATCCCTAGGATCTACACAGAAGAACCAACTCCTGCAAGTTGTTCTCTGACCTCCACACACATGCTGTGGCACGTGAATCCACACATATGTGCTCAAGAGTGTACAAATACACACAAAATAAATAAATTCTTTAAAAAACCACAAAGAGAAACAGGCATGGCAGTTACTACCTGTGACCCCAACACTTGAGAGACTAGGGTTAGAGAATTGCTGTGAGTATGGGGGCCAGCCTGGGCTACACAATGAATTCTAGGTAAGCCTAGATTATGGTGAGACCACATCTAAAACAAAAGAAAGGCCTATAAGATGGCTCATGGGTTAAAAATGCCTGCCACACAAGCCTAACAAGCTGAGTTCATTCCCCAGAACACATAGCAGAAGAAAACCAATTACTGCAAACAGTCCATATGATACACACACACACACACACAAGTAAAAGTGAAAAACCAACCAAGGAGAGTAGAAGCATTATATGAAGGCCGCTGATTATTAGATAGAGATGCTTGGCAGCAAGAATGTCACTAAATACACACATATAGGCAACTGATGACCAGGAAAGCCAAAGGCCATGGACAAGCATGAAAGACAAGAATCACTAATGAGTGTGGAAAGAACTCGAAGGCACAGAAATAAAGCATTTCTAGAACAAGTGGTTCAATTCTTCATTGGTTTTGTTAAGGCTCCAGGAGGAAGATCATAAGAGGGCCATATAAGGTATAGGGAATCTCCACAGGAAAACTGAGAAATACTACTTCCGACTGTCCACACTGGAACCCCTAAGTGTGGGAGGAATTGAAATGGCGTGAAACAAATGAATAAAGCAGCAAGTGATGAAATGTGAGCACCTTCCGGCTTGGCAAAGGATCCTGACTTTAAAAAAAAAAAATACTTATACTCAGGCATGGTGGCACCTGCATTTAATCCCAGCACTTGAAAGACAGAGGCAGGTGGATCTCTAAATTCAAGGACAGACAAGACTAAAGAATGACACCCTGTCTCAAAGAAACAACAACACAACCATTTCTTTATTATTTGTGTGCGCACATACATAGATGCCAACAAAGGCAAAAAGACAGTGTCAGATTCCTAGAACTGGAGCTATGGGTGGCTATGAGCTGCCTAATGCGGGTACTGGGAACCAAACTTGGATCCTCTGGAAAAGTTGCAAGCACTCTTAGCCAGTGAGTCATCTCTCTAGCCCCATGACTGAGTGAGTATCCTGGGGGGAAAGGAACTGGCAGGTGAGGACTAGCAGTTGCCATTTTTTAGAAGAATAGATGGCCACCAATGTGGAAAATAGGCAGACTGGGGACAAGACTAGAGAAGGGACAGCTCATTTATTTATATTAGCTCTTATAAATTGGTGTCACACTCAATTTATTCCTTTCCTAAACATTAAGCTTGAAAGCTGCCGCAAAGACAAGTCAGGCAGAGCTGTGTTTCTTCAAGGCACAGCTGGCAAGATAGACTAGTGAGAACAAAGCAGTTGGAAGCAAAAACAATAGGAAATAATAAATTCATATATAATGTGTAAAGTTCTGGCACTGTTAGGAGAAGACAGTAATTACCTGTTACGGAGCTAGGCAAGAAATGAAACAGAATGACAATGACTGGACCCAGAAAGATCTACAAGCCACTTACCAATGGAACTGGAGTGTTTGGCTCGAATTCTGTAGAATTAGCATCTAAAGACAAAGACATTTAGTGATTTACCAATATTGCTGACACATGTTCTTGTTTTAAATAAACACTGCTTAGTAAACCTTTGACTTACCTTCCAAATTCAGGCAGTTTCTTGCAAACTCAATCACAGCCAGTTGCATCCCAAGGCAAATTCCTATTAGGAGAAGCACATGAGCATGTTTTGTATTTAGTGACATTTTGTGTTCAACTGTTTCCTGAAGTCTCTAAGAATGAAGACCTCAAGAGGAAGACTTCCTGCTTAGTTCCCTGTGATCCCCCCTTAGCACCCAGAATAGTTCCTGGAAGAGTAGTGAGTGATAGTAGTCAAAACTAAAGGAGAAACCTAAGGTGCAGAGGTGAGCAAGAAGCAACTGGAGGGCAGATGAGGACCAGCTCCCAGAAGCCAAATCCGCCGTCTGCCACAGCTATTCTTGAACCAAGGCACCTATGGGGCTGCAGAGCTGTTTCAAAGACCTTGAGTCTCTCAGAGCAAGTCTAACAGCACCCCAACTCAAGAGGAGTCTCCTTGAGCTGAGATTTCACATTCCCACCTCTCAAGATTTCACATCCAAAACATGGCCTTGGCCACATGGCAACCTGAGGTTGGCCAATCTGAGGGTGACCTCCTAATCTGAGGTGGAACTGCTAATCTCAAAGAGAAAAGGAGCAGCAGGGGCTGGCACCAGTGCTATGGCAGAAAGCAGGCTAGGAGACACAAAATGAAACTGAGCAGGTGCTCAAAAAAGGTAGAAGTGGTTTGGAGAGGCGGCTCAGAAGTTAGGGACGCTCATTACTCTTGCAGGTTCTCAGCACCAACATAGGGCTGTGACTCCAGTTCCAGAAAGAAAAGCCCTCTTCTGGTCTCCAAGGGCACTGCATGCATGTGGTACACAGACACACATACAGGCAAAATACCTAGACACATAAAATAAAAATAAATCTTTAAAAAAAGGTAAGTGGAATGCAAAGGCCTGGGTCACTGCAGGCCTGTTGCCATTACTGATGCTTTTGAACCCATCTCCACACTCACTTCAGCCCATCAACTCCCTCCTATAAACAGACAGCAAGAAGCATTCCAGATGCTGTTACAGACATTGACATGTGATCCAGGAGATGCAAGGGGAGAAGTCATCAATACACCAACATGCCAGGGTTAAAGGGATACACAGGAAATCGTTTAGCGCTCAAGGAACTTTACAAAGTTCCACATGGTCAGTACATAAAGAGACATGATGTTATGAAGCAAAGATACATATCTGTAATCCTAGCACATAGGAGGTATAGGGAGGAAGATCGGGAGTTCAAAGCCAGCCTCGGCTACACAAGTTCAAGGCTCACTTGAGGATGGGGATATGAGAGAAAATAGGTTCAACATACACTATATACATGTACAAAGCTTGAAAACATAAATTAAAACAGCAGAAATGTGAAAAGAATTTCACTGGCCACTTTATACGCTGTTTATATTTATTGACAGACCAGATATAGCATGTACTGTATAAAACAGGAGCACTTGAGGCTGGAGAGATGGCTCAGTAGCACAGAAATCCCTGTCTCAAAAAACAGAAAGAGAGAGAGAGAGAGAGAGAGAGAGAGAGAGAGAGAGAGAGAGAGAATTTGTTTTCTTCCAGAAGAGCCAGTTTCGATTTCCAGCACCCACATGGCAGCTAACAAACCCCTGGAAATTTAGTTCTAGGGAATCTGATGCCTTCTTCTGACCTCAAAGACTACCAGGTACCCATGTGCTGCACAGACATAATGCAGATAAAACAAAACAGGGCACTTACTGGTCATTTTGTCTCACATGCCTTTAATTGTACAAAAATAAAAAAAGACTAAAGAGCACATATGAGAGGAGAGACATGAGAACAACTTGCACACATTCTATACAATGAAAATCACATCAGAAGCTTAAATGGAAACTGACTTTACAGAGAGATTTAAAAAAAACAAATAGTCAAGGGCAGAGCTGTAGCTCAGTTGATGGAGTGCTTGCCTAACCTGCTCAAAACCCCGGGTTCCATTCCTCACTAAAGCATAAACTAGTGCCTATCTGGAAGTGAAGATAGGAGAAGCAAGAGTTCAAGGTCATCCTTGGCTTTACAGCAACTTTGAGGCCAGCCTGAGCTACATAAAAACATCCTGTATTAAAACATACTGTGATAGTTTGAATGAGAATGGCCCATAGGCTCATAAGTTTGAATATTCGGTCTCCAGTTTGGAGGATGTTTGGGGGATAACTAGGGATCTGGCCTGCTGGAAGAAATATTACTGCAGGCAGGCCATGAGGTTTCAAAAGACTTGCCATTTTGAGTTAGCTCTCTTTGCTTCCTGCTTACAGATAGAAATATGAGCTCTCAACTACTGCTCCAGGGCCATGCTTACCTGCCCGCTGCCCTGCTCCCTATCACGATGGTCATATACTCCTCTCCCTCTGGAACTGTAAGCACCAAATAAACCCTTCCTTCTGTAAGTTGCTTGGCCATGATGTTTTATCATAGCAATGGAAAAGTAACTAATACACATGCTTTTTTTGTGTGTGTACATGACACATATACACATGTGGGGTGATAATGCGTACCCAAGTACAGAGGCCAGAGAAAGAAGTCAGGAGTTCTGAATTATCAATCTCTACCTCATTCCCTTGATACAGGGTCGCTTGGTGATGCTGGAGCTTGTCAATTCATCTAGGCTAGCTTGCCCCAGCAACCCTCCTTTCTCCCTACCCCCACACACAGTGTTAAGGTTTTATGCATGTACAGTCATACCAAGCTTTTAATGTGAGTGTTGGGGATCAAATCAGGATGTCTGTTGCCCACTGAGCCATCTCCCCAGCCTTAACACCCCATCTTAAAAAGCAAAAAAATGACAACAGTCCAAATGAGCTTAGGTAAGAATAAAGCAAAGGAAGTATCCTGGGTTTTTATTGGGAAAGAGGTCCCAAAATTCTGGAGTATCCAGAAAAAGAGCAGGTAGTAGAAAAAACATCTAACATTCTGCTGATAGTAAAAGACAGCAAACCTTCCTTTCAGCTCATAAAGCCACAGAATACCTAAAACACAAGTGGGCAACTGGGCCTCCAAGCCCCTCCTACCTGAATCTCCAGCAGCAGAGCTGCCTTTAGCACATCCAGCTCCCATGTCATCTGGCTTTACAAATTACAAACTAGGCTTTACAAATTAAACAAGAGCATTCAAAAGACCTGCCTCTGAAGGTATATATATTCAGTATTTGGGATGCTGAGACAGGAGGATAGCTTGAATCAAGAGATTCAAGATCAGCCTAGACAAACACAGTAAGACGGTAAGACCTCACCTCTTTTAAGAAAGAAAGAAAAAAAGACCTGGTATAAGCAGCTTTTAACAGAGCTACTCCCATGGCACTGACTGATCTTTCTGTATTTTCTTCTCTAAAATAAATGTAAGTTTCAACTTAGAGCTGTGGGTGTAGCACAGTAGAAAAGTGCTTATTTAGCACACACGAGGTCCTGGGTTTGATCCCCAGTACCTCACATACACATGCAAAGTTTCAACTGAAGCACTTTTTTTTTCTCTTTTTGTTGTTGTGTGTTCACCCGTTTGTTTCTTTTTTCAGGACAAGGTTTCTCTGTAGCTCTGGCTGCTCTGGAACTCACTCTGTAGACCAGGCTGGCCTCAATCAAACTCACAGAGATCCACCTGCATCTGTCTCCTGAATACTGGGATTGAAGGCATATGCCCCACACCTGGCTTAAGCACGTTTCCAAACAGTTTACTACAGAGTTCTGGGGAACAGCTTTTTGCTGGAAGTGCTAAGAGGACTGGTAAGAAAAATACAGGTACAACCTTTTTCCAGCTTCTTGCTATTCAGAAATGTCTCCTATAAACTCTAAGTAATAATTCTAGGCTTTACAAGTTATTGAATCTTCAATTATGCAGCCATGAGCAACATGCAAAACAAACTGGGTGGTTGTGTTACAATAAAACTCAGTTTACAAAAGCAAGCTAGGAGCCACATTCAGTTTGATAAGCCCTGTAACAAATGATTTGGTGCCTGACTTTCAAAAGTAAGTTCACACCTTCACAAGAACAAACCTTATTACATGCTTCCCCAACTAATGTATGACACCTACCTTAAGTCAAAAACCTGAATAAGGGCTGGCAATATACCTCAATGGCAGAGTTGCCTTGCATGTATCCTTAAAGCCCTAGGTTCAATTCCTAGCACTGAAAAAAGAATACCTAAAACTCATAGGCTCAATAAACAAAAAGTTTTACCCAGAAATGGAATCTTCTTTGTCCTTGCCCAAGAAATTGCCTGGAGTTTTCCCACCGTTCCTCGGAGTCCAAAGCCTCCAGGCACAAGAATGCCACTGAAATTAACACAAGATGAAAATAAAGTTGACTAGTCATCATTTTAACAATACTTTTAATTAATTAATTAGAGTGTGTCTGTGGGTCCATGTGGCAAGTACATAGCACAGTGAGAGTATGCGAAGGTCAGAGGACATCTTGTAACAGTTGGCTCTCTCCTTCTGCTATGTGGGTGCCAAGTATCGAACTCAAATTGTAGGCTTGGCAACAACTACTTTTACCTACTAAGCCATCTCACCAACCCACATTACTTTTATTTTTAAAACTTGTGTTTTCATCAGTTATGATCAATGTTCCCAAACTCAATGCTTGGCATAATCACTAGTGAAGGTCTGAGGTCTATTTTTAGAATAGGTTACATAATTAAACATCTTTTAGCTCAACCTTATGGGGACATATGGGGACAGTTTCTTCAACTGAATTTAATATATATTTTCTGGTAGGTATTGGTGGCTTCTGACTACAGTAACTGAGAAATTCTACTCAATAAAAAATGCGGACAGTCATGGTAGTACATGCCTATTAACCCAACACTCAAAAGGCAGAAGCAGGAGGATTGCTGCAAGTTCCAGGCTAGCTGACTATGGCTAAACAGCAAGAGTCTGCACCAATAAAACAAAAACAAAAACAAAGACTACAATGAGAACTATGTGTGATGAAATATACTTATAATCCCAGCACTCCAGAGGCTGAGGCAGGAGGATCAGAGTTCTAGGCCAGTCTGGACTATATAATGAGATCTGTCTCAAAAGGCAAAAACAAATAAATAAAAGAATATAAAATAAAAGAATTAGTCAGGCAATGGTGGCTTGCGCCTTTAATCCCAGCACTCAGGAGGCAGAGGCAAACAGAGGTCTGTGAGTTCAAGGCCAGCCTAGTCTACAGAGTGAGTTCCAGAACAGCCTGGGCTAAATACAGAGAAACCCTGTCTCAAAAACAAAACAAAACAAAACAAAAAAATTTCTGAGGGCTGGCAGAAAGGGAGAAAGAAAGAGAAACATAAAATGAATGAAAATAAAAATGGATTAAAGTCCTTTTGTTGTTAAATTTTTGAGACAGGGACTCATGGAGTACAGACCAGCCCCAAACTCACTCTATAGACAAGACTAGACTTTAAATATGAATCCTCGCACCTCATTCTCCCAAGCATTGGGATTACAGGTATGTACTATCACACCTAGCTGGGTTCTAACTACTATAGAAAAATTTGCAGCGTCTTATGCCATCAGAAAGAGTTAAGCTGATAAAAGCAGCCTATGATTTCAAGTAAGTAACAGTGAATGAAAATGCCCTGGCTAGAACAAACACTTAAACTAAAAAACAACAGTTTGAGCTATGTAGCTTTGAGACCAGTCTGGTCTGCAGAGAAAGTTCCAGGATAGCCAGAGCTACACACAAACAGCCTACCTCAAATAACCAAATGTGAAGGGTTGGGGATACAGCTCAGTTGTTAAGAGTACTTGTCTAGGCTGGGCGGTGGTGGCGCACGCCTTTAATCCCAGTACTCAGGAGGCAGAGGTAGGTGGATCTCCGTGAGTTCAAGGTCAGCTTGGTCTACTAGAGCTAGTTCCAGGACAGGCTCCAAAACTACAGAGAAACTTTGTCTCAAAAAGCCTTGTCTCAAGAAACCTTGTCTAACACATAGTCCTAGGATTCCATTCCCAGCACCCCCTAAACAAGGCCTGATAGTGCATGCCTATAAACCCCGAACATGGGAGGTGGAGACAAGAGGATCAGGAGTTCAAGGTTGCCCTAAGATATACAATTTCCAGGCCAGCCTGGGCTACACAGGCCTTCTTTCAGCAATTAATTAATTAATTAATTAAAATAAAAATAAATTAGTAAACACATGGAAAAGAAAATCAGAGAAAGGTCCTGTTTATGCTTAATTTTCTATATGCAGTAGGCATTACTGCATCTTTCAGTAAATCGGCACTCTTTCCCTCTAATATAGTCTCCCCACCCTCTCCAAATAAAACCACTTCCTCTGCCCGTGTCACCTGAATGCAATGTTGCATAAAAACTGCACAAAGACCACCCACAAAGACCACCCACAAAGACCACCCGAACTCCTACCTCCAAATGCACAAAACTTAGCAACTGTGACAAGTGAAATAATTACAGAGAAACCACAATGACATTGTCCTCCTCATGTGGACAGTTCCTGGTACTCACTCGGCTATGCACAGCTTCTGCCAAGCTTCATGGAATTTCATAGGGTCCTCAGCTTTCATGACTGGCTCCAGATCAATGGAGTCTATGTACTAAAAAGCAAAACAATAACATCAAAAATCCAACAGGTTGAAGGAACATTAAAAAAAACCACTCAATAATACTACAGCTATCTAAAGTTGTTCAATAACTGAGAGCTAGTCTAGCTCAGTAGTAGCTCATGAGGCCTCTCTCTTCCCAGAAGATCTTATAAAGTACAAGTGAATTCAAGGTCAGTCTGGCCAAATTAGCAAAGCTCTTTCTCAAAATATAAAATTAAAAAGGTTAGGAATATAGCTTAGTGATATAGAATTTGCCTCATATGCTCAAAGTCCTAGGTTCAAGCCTAGTATCATGAAGCGTAAGGAGAGGAGAGGGAGATGGAAAGAGAGAGACAGAAGAGGGAGAGGAAGAAGGAAAGAAAATGGCCTGGCCACTAAATCTCTACTGAGCTTCCCAGTAAAGAGTAGTTTACACATGTTTTCACAGGTTATCACTGGGGTCTTCCAGCCGAATCTATGCAACTCCATGTTGGAAAGGCCTCTGGCAAGCTTGCACTGGCCTTTCCCCAGACTCTACCCCATAGGACTCGTCCACTTGCTGATGTTCCTTTGTATTCTCTGGCTATCAGAAATCTTAGACATGGCTGTATGTTGAGTCCTGTCAGTCTTCCTATTCAACTTTCCACACAGCAGTTGGACTTAGAAGCACTTCATCACAATCTGCCTCTTTGGGAATTCCTAAATTGTGTTTGTTTGGCCGTGCTATGGAAGGACTTGGTCATACTAAGTAAGCACTCCAGCACTGAGCAACATCCCCAACTATGATGATTTGAAGAAGAATGGCCTCCCATAGGCACATGAATGGTTAGTCCCTAGTTAATGGAATGTTTGACAAGGATTAGGAAGTGTGGTATTATTGGAGGAGATGTGTCACTGGGGGGTGGGGTCTTTGAGATTTCAGAAGTCCTTGCCAGGACCAGTCAGTGTTCCTCTCTCTGCCTGTAACTTGTGCATAACATGGGAGCTCGCAGCTACTTCTCCAGCACCAAGACTGCCTGCCTACTGTCATACTTCTGCCATGATAATGGACTAACCCTCTGAACCTATAAGCAAGCTGCCAATTAAAAAAAGGGGGTTGCCTTAACCATGGTGTTTCTTCACAGCAACAGAACAGTAAATTATGTTTATTTGTTTTGCAGTGCTAGGGATGGAACCCAGGGCCTTGATCATGCTAAATAAACTCTCTAGCACTCTTTAGAATACAAAATACTGGAGTGATGGAACTATCTAGAAAAGGCCTGGAGAGATGGTTCAGCAGTTAAGAACACCCACTACTGGGTTGCCAGCACTCATATCAAGTGGCATAGAAGCACCTGCATCTCCAGCTTCAGGGAGATCCAATGCCTCTGGCCTCCCTCATACACTTTCACTCACATGAACACACGCACACACAGACATAGGTACACATACAAATAACTACAAATCAATAAAGAAATAGCTAGAACAGCAGGCTGGAACTCACCATCAGATTCAACTTGTAATTGATGGCCAAGGCTGAATGTTCCAGTGCTTTGAACACAGAGGCATAGCAGTCCCTGAGTTTGGTATATTTACCAACCAGGGCGATGGAGCATATTTTCTGCAGTCTTTCATACCTGAGAAAGGAATCAAGTTAAAGTATGTACACTTTAACATCACAAGCAACAATGCAGCCACTGCTCTTATTCCAAGTACTTTCAGACCCTTAGAAAGAGACAAGACACTCAGTGAACTTGACACAAATCTCTCCTCCAACATGCCAAACTCTGGTCATCAAACTGATTTCAAAAGCATAAGAAGAAATAGGGCAAGACCTGGGAGCAGCCTCCCCACACACCCAACCACCCCCCCATAGCATTTGCAACCAGCAGAGCCTTGGCCCTGCCCCCACCTGGAGAGGTAAGTGTCTGGGTCCCCAGCTGGAGGGCCCTACTCTCTAGGCCCAAGCTCTTAGAGGAACATCCCATCCCCCAACCCCACCAAGAAAAGCCCCCAGAGACCTAGGAGCAGCCTTCCCACACCCCCAAACAGCCCCTTGGCATCTGAGACCACCAGAGCCTGGACTCTGCCTACACTGGGGAGGTGAGGGTCTGTGTTCTGGACTGGAGGGCATTAATGTCTAGGCTCTAGACCCTACAGCACATCTCATGCCTTACCCCCACTCAGCGAAGCCCCCCAAAACTGGGAGCAGCCTCCCACACCCAGAACCATCCCCCACAGCATCTGTGACCACCAGAACCTTGACCCTGAAGACACCTGGAGAAGGTGAGTGTCTGGATCCTCGGCTGGAGAACCCTACTCTCAAGTCCCAGCCCTACCCCAATCCATTCTGGCACATTCCATGCCCTACCCACACCCAGCAAAGACTCAGGGACCTGGGAGCAGCCTTCCCACACCTTGGATCATCCTCCAAGGCATCAGCAAACACCAAAGCCTTGGCCCCGCCTACACCTGGAGGAGCCTCAGAGCCATATCAGTGTCCATCAGAGGCCTGGAGGAAGAGGAACCTAAGCTACAGACCCCGACTGCACCAACTGGAGGAAGAGGGACACCCGGAAGCAGAGACCCCACCTATACCCACTGGAGAGAAAGGAATGGGCAGATGGTACTGTAAGAATACATTCAAAAACATAAAGAGCAAAATGGCACCACCAAAAACTAGTGGTTCAACATCATCAAGACCTGAATATCTCAGTGCAGACAAAGCAGAAGAAAACCACCTTAAAAATAATTTTATGAAGATGATAGAGTTCCCTAAAGAAGAAATGAAAAATTCCCTTAAAGAAGTGGAGGAAAAGACAAACAAAAAATTGGAAGCAATCAACAAATCCCTTAGAGAAAGCAAAGGAAGCCAAGACAAAAAATCAAATGGGAAGGAAATGGCTCAAGACATGAAAACTGAAATAAAGACAATAAAGAAAACACAAACCAAGAGAATTCTGGGAATGGAAAATGTGGGCAAACAATCAGGAACTACAGATGCAAGCATATTCAACAAACTATGAGAGATGGAAGAGAGGTGTCAAAGATACAATAGAAGAAACAGATTCATCAAAGAAAATGTTAAATCCAACAAACTCTTAACACAAAATATCCAAGAAATCTGGGGCACCAAAAAAGACCAAATCTAAGAATAATAGGGGTAGAAGAAGGCAAAATCCAGATACAGGCACTGAAAATATATTGAACAAAATCACAGAAGAAAACTTTCCCATCCTAAAGAAGGGCATACCTATGAAAGTACAAGAAGCTTACAGAACATCATATAGACTGGACCAAAAAAAAGTCTCCTCGCCACATAATAAACAAAACACTAAACATACAGAAGAAATAAAGAATATTAAGAGCAACAAAGGAAAAAACCAAGTAACATATAAAGGCATACATATCAGAATTACACCTGACTTCTCAATGGAAACTCTGAAGGCCAGGAAGTCCTGGACAGATGTGCTGCAGACACTAAGAGACCACAGATGCAAACCCAGACTACTATACCCAGCAAAGCTTTCAATCACCATAGATGTAGAAAACAAGATGTTCCATGGCAAAACCATATTTAAACAATACCTATCTACAAACCCAACCCTACAAAAAGTACTAGAAGGAAAACTCCAACCCAAGGAAGTTAGCTACACCCACAAGAACACAGGCAATAGATAACCACACAATAGCAAACCCCAAAGAAGGGAAACATACATACAATACCAACAACAACAACAAAACCAAAAATAACAGGAATTAACAATCATTGGTCATTAATATCTCTTCATATCAACAGTCTCAATTTATCTATAAAAAGACACAGACTTACAGAATGGTTACAAAAACAGGATCCATTCTTCTACTGCTTACAAGAAACACACCTCAACTTCAAAGACAGACATTGCCTCAGAGTAAAGGGTTGGGAAAAGATTTTCCATAAATGGACCTAAGAAACAAGCTGGTGTAGCTATCCTAATATCTAACAAAATAGACTTCAAACTAAAAATCAATCAAAAGAGATAAAGGACATTTCATATTCATCACAGGAAAAATCCATTATGATGAAGTCTTAATTTTAAACATCTATGACCCCCAAAACAAGGGCACCAACATCTGTAAAAGAAACATTACTAAAGCTTAAATCATATATCAACCCACACACACTAATAGTGGAAGACTTCAATATCCCCACTCTCCCCAATGAACAGGATTGTCAGACAGAAACATAACAGAGAAATAAAGGAACTAACAGAAGTTATGACTCAAAGGGTTTAACAGACATCTATAGAACATTCCCCTGAAACACAACAAAATATACCTTCATCTCAGAACATCATGGAACTGTCTCTAGAATTGATCACATACTTGGTCACAAAGCAAACCTCAACAGATACAAAAAAATTGGAGTAACCCCTGTATAAGATCACCATGGCTTAAAGTTAGAATTCCACAACAACACTAATTGCAGAAACCCCACAAACTAATGAAAATTGAACAACACTCAGCTGGATCACCCCTATGTCAAGAAAGAAATAGCAAGAAATTAAAGACGTCCTAGAATTCAATGAAAATGGATACACAACATACCCAAATTTATGGACACTTTGAAAGCAGAACTAAGAGAAAAATTCATAGCATTGAGTGCCTATATCATCAAAAACCTGTACTAACCAAATTTGGAAAATTCAAAGAAAATGAACAATTTTCTGGATAGGTACCACATACCAAAATTAAATCAAGATCAGAAGTTCACGATCATCCTCAGCCTCACAGTGAGTTCAAGGACAGCCTGGGAAACATGAGATCATACCTCGAAAATAAAAAATAAGCCAGATGTGGTAACACACAAGAGGCAAAGGCAGGCAGAGATCACTACAAGTTTGAGGCATCTCTGGTCTACATCTTGACTTCCAAGCTAGTCAGATAAACACAGTGACACACTGCCACAAAAACATACAGATAAAATAAATAAAAACACAAAATCGAAAACTAAGCTGGGTGGAGGAAAAAACTTAGAGACTAAAAGTAACGGGAAAGGTAAGACTTCCCAGGAAGATTAATAAATAAAAAAAACTGAGGGAAAGTTGTCATGATGTGGGAGTCCCCTCTGTGTGCTGTGATTACCATTAATGAACAAAAAACCTGCTTTGGACCTATAGCAAGGCAGAACTTAAGTAGGCAGGGAAAGCTAGGCTGAATGCTGGGAGGAAGAAGGGTAGAGTCAGAGAGCTGCCATGGAGCTGCAGCCAGAGTCAGGCAGACATACTGAAACTTTGCCAGTAAGCCACTGCCATGTGGCGATGCACAGATTAATAAAAATGGGTAGAATTAATATGTAAGAGTTAGCCAATAAGAAGCTAGAGCTAACAGGCCAAGCAGTGTTTTATATAATACAGTTTCTGTGTGATTATTTTTGGTCTATGCTAGTCAGGCAGCTGGGAACCAAACAAGCAGTTTGTCCTCCAACATTATCAAGCCTTTAACGCTGCTTAGTTTTATCTTGCTCTGTAGAATTCACAGTTGTGTATGTCCAGAAGTGGTAAAGCAGTTACCTAGCATGCATTAAGCCCTGGGTTCATTCCCCAGTATTACAAAATGATGATGTTGATAATGATTATAATGATGCTGATGAATTCCTGATAACAGAAAGCAAGTTAATCTCAAGCCAAATATGAGAGATGCCACCAGAAGTAGATATTTTGTCCTAAGGTGTGGTCTACCTACTTAGCAGCTGCCAGTGTGCAAAAGAGTTGGCTGGGTCTCACTTTTTCTCTGCAGAAAGCTGAAGGACATGGCTCTGACCCAAAAGAAGGCACGCTAAAGACAATTACAGGCTCCTCCTTCTATTCACTCACGTCCAAACTTCCTTGACAGAAATCCCATAGTGATAGATGGAACAGATGAGCGCATGAGCCAAACACCCCAGGGTGAGGCCTGCTGTGCTGGCTGGCTGATATACTAAGTCTGTCCCTTATACTCACTTTCCCTTCCCAGATCAACCAAAGGTCCCTCTCACATGATTAACACAGCTATCACAGATGTGTGAGGCAGGCTTCTGCTATTACTGTGAGCTTCTGGGAAATGGGAAGCAGAGTCTACTTTACAGGCCCACCCATCATGGGCAGGTCCCAAAGTGGGAAAGGGTATCTCATTTCAGCCTGGGGTCCCAGGAAAGGACCATATCCACTTTAACTAGGACCGCTGGTGTCTGAGTGGCAGTGAACATCCATCATCAGAGCAGCTGCTCTCCCTCTCACTGACTCCTTACACGTTCTACAGACCACAGCGGGGTTGGCCATTATACATTGCAGTTACCAATAAACCAACAATCCAAAATGATATAGGCACTGCCATCTCCGTTTATTTGGAAGACTGTGGTGAAATGAATGGTTCTCCACTAGGCTGGAGATGTAGCTCACACATTAAGGCTTGTATGCTTGAAGCCCTGGGTTCAATCCTTAAAGGGAGGAAAAAATTCTCTGGTCATGAAGGCACATGCCCTTAATTCCCTAAGAACCTTATAAACTGAGTGTAGAGGCACACACTTTTAATCCCAGAACTCAGATGACAGTGGCAGGCAGACCTACAAATTTGAGTCTGCCCTGGTCTATAGAACGAGTTCCAGGACAGTCAGGGCTACAAAGAGAAACACTGTCTTGGGAAAAAAAAATTAAAAAAAACTTATAAAAATGGTCTTGTCTTTGCTGATACAATTAAGGATCTGGAGGAAGGAACGAGTATCGACTCCTGTAAAGTTGTCTTTTAACTGGTGTGTATGTGTGCATGTGCACAAAATAAATGAATGTGATTTGGAAATAAGTGTTTTTTAAGATATGTAAGTAATGGATGGGTGCTGTGAATGGTGGTGGATACCTATGTACAACCTCAGCAATCTGGAGGTGGAGTAGAAGTTCAAGGCCAGTATGGGCTGCAGGAGACTATGCCAAAACCAAACAAACAAACCACTTTCAGATGGAGTGCTAAATGTAGAGTCAAGCTTCCCATTTAAAGGACCTTCTTTAGGAAATGTTAGCCAAATCTTAAATGAAACAAAAACTCTGCAACACTTACAAGCATAAATTAGGCTAGGGATAGGGCTCAGCAAAGAGCACTTGCCTAACATGCACAAGTTCTGGCCCCAGGACTGACAAAAAGAAAAAAGTGGAGTAAATAAAAAGTAAATTAACGTATTAATCAAACATCCAGAATTAAAAATATTCCTTTGAGCTGGACAGTGGTAACACACACCTTTAATCCCAGCACTTAGAAGGCTGAGAGAGACAGATCTCTGTGAGTTCAAGGCCAGCCTAGTCTATATATATATATATATATATATATATATATATATATATATATATTCCTTTGGGAATCCAAATCCCTTTAACTCATTTGGGTTTAAGTACAACAAAGACAATGGCTACAAAAATCTTCAAAGAACACAGAGAAAGACTCTAACAACAAATTTAGATATAGCTACACCAGAACATACACATACAAAAAGGTAAAGAAGGCAGACTGGCCCTTTGAAGTAGGTTTTACTTCCACCTACAAGGCCAAGAATTATTAAAAAATTGCGTAAAGAGGCCAAGGTGATAGCTCAGTTAGTAGAGAACTTGCCACAAAAGCATGAGAACTCAGTCCAAACCCATATAAAGCCAGAGGCTGTAGTATGTTTATCTGTAATCCTTTTTTTTATCTGTAATCTTGCAGTCCTAATTTCCTATGTATTTATAAAGACTGAGAAAGTCTGGAACAAACTGGGAGAAGTTTTTTTTTACAAGTTCTAGCTATGTTAAAAAATTTTATACATAAATAATTCATCTCACATACCTGTCAGTCATGGCTTTCCACTTGTAAAGCAAATTACTTGAACAGTCACTGATGGGCAGGTTCAATCTCTCTTTAAAATATTTAACCACGCCTTGCTCCTCCAAAAGAAGAGGCACTCGGTAGATGGAAGAAACATCATGGATACAGAGGACCTGATCAATGAAAATAAAACATCTTTCTTAATACACCACTGGAATAAGACAAAACTCAAGAAACAGTTTATAGTGAAATAAGAAAAATCAAGAAAGCTACGTGTTAGAGAACAGGCCTAATTCCAGCATCCCAGGAAGTGATGCAAGAGGACCATAATAAATTCAAGACCAGTCTCAGCTATACAGCAAAATACAACTTCAGAAAGGAAGGGAGGGAAGGAGAGCAAAAGGGAGGGAGGGAGCAGTGATGTTTAGTTTTAACTGTCAACTTGATACAATCTATATTCACCTCGGGAGAAGAGTTTCAAATGATAATTGCCTAAACCAAACTGGCCTTTGAGCATGTCTGTCAGGGTTTCTTTTTTTTCTTTTCTTTTTTTTTTTAAAGCAAAGATCTCACTATGCAGCCCTGGCTAGCTTTGAAATCACTATGTAGACCAGGACTGATCCCAAATTCACAGAGACCCACCTGCCTCTGGCTACTGAGTGATGAGATTAAAGACATATGCCACGCCTTCTGGCTTGGAATTTCTTAATTTCCTTAACTGACATAAAAAAGATCCAGCCAAAAACTGAGTGGCACTATTCTCTGGATTTTGGCCCTAGACCATAGACAAGGGAGCTAAGCAGTCGGCATGTACATGTATTACCTCATTTCTCTGTGTTCTTGAGTGTGAATGTGATGTGACTAGCTGCTTCAAATTCCTTCAGCCTTAACCTCCCAAAAGACTAGAATGTAACCAAGAACCCTAAGTTAAAAAAAAAAAAAAAAAAAAACCTCTTTCCCCCTAAGCTGGGTATTTTATCACAGGAACAGAAGGGAAAGCAAGACAGCTAGATATATAACTCATTTGGCAGACTGCCTGCTTAGCGTACGTGAGGACCTTGGGTTTGACTACCAGCAGCACCACATAGAACCAAGCAAGGTGGCACACACCCATGACCAGAACACTTGAGAAGTAAGGACAGGAAGAACAGAAGTTCAAGATCATACTCAGCCAAACAGAAAGTCCAATGTTAGCCTAGACTACATAAAAAAAGAACAATCAAAAAAGAAAGAACTGAGAGCTGGTGAGATGACCCAGCAGGGCACCAAATCTGATAACCTGCGTTCCAGTCCCAGAATAGACATGGTAGAAGGAGAACTGGCTCCCCAAAATTGCCTTCTGACCACCACACTCATGAATAAACATACACATGCAATAAATAAATGTTACAAGGTTTTTCTTTAAAAAAAAAAAAGAAGAAAGGAAAAGAAAGGGATTGGGAGTTTAACTCAGTGGTAGAGCAATTGCCTAGTAAGCACAAGGCTCTGGGTTTATTTCTCAGCTCCAAAGGGTAAAAAAAAAAAGAGACAAAAAAAGAGAAATGAATGAATTTGGGCTAGAGAGATGGCTAAACACCTAAAAGTATTTGTTGCTCTTTCAGAGGACCTAGGTTTGACTCTCATCACCCACAAGGTAGCTCACAACTATCACTGTGGTAGTTTGAATAAGGACAGCCTTCATAGGCTTACATATTTGAAAACATAGTTGCCAGGGAGTGAAACTGTTTGAACGGATTACAAGGATTAGGAGGAGTGTCCATGTTGGAATGGAGTAGGTGTAGCCTTGTTGGAGTCACTGAGGGTGGACTTTGAAATTTTAAAAGCCCATGCCAAGTCCAGTCTGTTTCTGTTTCTCTCTCTCTGCCTATGAATGATGTAGCTATGGATGATGTAATTCTCAGCTATTGTTCCAGTGCCTGCCTGTATGCTACCATGCTCCCCAACATGATGATAATAGACTAAGCCTTTAAAACTTTAAGGAAGCCCCTAATTTAAATGCTTTATCTTATAAGAATTGCCTTGCTGATCTCTCGGCGCCAGGAGACCCAGCGTTGGGGTGAGTTTCTGACCCTGCGGCGCCAGCCCGGGAAGGGGAGTTCAGAGGTTCCTTGGCCCCCTATCCTTCTTGAGCTCTCGGCAGGGCCCCCACTCCCTGCATACCTCCTCTTTCTTCCTAGCCCACCCAGCTCCCATCCAGAACCCTCCCCACCTCGGCCCCACTGTCCTCTTTCTGCAAATAACATCACCCAGCCCAGCCAGACTAGGCACTGGGTCCGAATCATCGGGGCACCCAAGCGGGCGGGAGTCTCTTTGTTTCTATGGCCTGCCTGCACCAAGCAGGGTAGGCGCTTTGTTTGCGACCTGCCCACCAGCACGGAGGCCTGATCTCTAGGCGCCAGGAGACCCAGCGTTGGGGTGAGTTTCTGGCCCCGCGGCGCCAGCCCGGAAAGGGGAGTTCAGAGGTTCCTTGGCCCCCTATCCTTCTTGAGCTCTCGGCAGGGCCCCCACTCCCTGCATACCTCCTCTTTCTTCCTAGCCCACCCAGCTCCCATCCAGAACCCTCCCCACCTCGGCCCCACTGTCCTCTTTCTGCAAATAACATCACCCAGCCCAGCCAGACTAGGCACTGGGTCCGAATCATCGGGGCACCCAAGCGGGCGGGAGTCTCTTTGTTTCTATGGCCTGCCTGCACCAAGCAGGGTAGGCGCTTTGTTTGCGACCTGCCCACCAGCACGGAGGCCTGATCTCTAGGCCCCAGGAGACCCAGCGTTGGGGTGAGTTTCTGGCCCCGCGGCGCCAGCCCGGAAAGGGGAGTTCAGAGGTTCCTTGGCCCCCTATCCTTCTTGAGCTCTCGGCAGGGCCCCCACTCCCTGCATACCTCCTCTTTCTTCCTAGCCCACCCAGCTCCCATCCAGAACCCTCCCCACCTCGGCCCCACTGTCCTCTTTCTGCAAATAACATCACCCAGCCCAGCCAGTCTGGGCACTGGGTCCGAATCATCGGGGCACCCAAGCGGGCGGGAGTCTCTTTGTTTCTATGGCCTGCCTGCACCAAGCAGGGTAGGCGCTTTGTTTGCGACCTGCCCACCAGCACGGAGGCCTGAACTCTAGGCGCCAGGAGACCCAGCGTTGGGGTGAGTTTCTGGCCCCGCGGCGCCAGCCCGGGAAGGGGAGTTCAGAGGTTCCTTGGCCCCCTATCCTTCTTGAGTTCTCGGCAGGGCCCCCACTCCCTGCATACCTCCTCTTTCTTCCTAGCCCACCCAGCTTCCATCCAGAACCCTCCCCACTTTGCCCCACCGCCCTCTTTCTGCACATAACATCACCCAGCCCAGCCTGTCTGGGCACTGGGTCCGAATCCTCAGGGCACCCAAGCAGGCGGGAGTCTCTTTGTTTCTATGGCCTGCCTGCACCAAGCAGGGTAGGCGCTTTGTTTGCCACCTGCCCATCAGCACGGAGGCCTGATCTCTCGGCGCCAGGAGACCCAGCCTTGGGGAGACCCAGCGTTGGGGAGAGACAACGTTGGGGAGATCCAGCATTGGGTAGGCAAGGAGACCTGATCCGGTAAAGAAGATCCATAAGGGAGCATTTGGAAGAAGAGATGGGTAGACGCCAAGGCAAGAATTCGCCCAACAAGCTGAAAAGCAACATGAAGCCACCAGAAACCAGCGACCCCACAACGGGAGGACATGAACACCTTAATCAAGAAGAAGTAGAAAAGGTTGACTTCATGAAAGTGATTGACGCCCTTAAACAGCATGTAAAAAATGCCCTTATAGAAATGGATGAGAAATATAACAGAAAGTTTGAAGAACTGAATAAATCAGTGAATGATACCCTAGAAAACCAAGGAAAAACAATCAAACAGATAATGGAAACGGTGCAAGACTTGAAAACTGAAATGGAGGCAAAGAAGAAAACACGAACAGAGGGCCGACTGGACATGGAAAATTTAAGTAAACAAACAGAGTCTACAGAAACAAGCATAACCAACAGAATACAAGAGATAGAAGAAAGAATCTCAGATTCTGAAGATACCATAGAGAAAATAAACACTCTGATCAAAGAAAACAGCAAGTCCAACAAACTCTCATCACAAAATATTCAGGAAATATGGGACACAATAAAAAGACCAAACCTAAGAATAATAGGAGTAGAAGAAGGAGAAGAAGTGCAGCTCAATGGTCCAGAAAATATATTTAATAAAATTATAGAAGAAAACTTTCCCAACCTAAAGAAAGATATACCTATGAAGGTTCAAGAACCATACAGAACACCGAATAGGCTGGATCAAAAAAGAACATCCCCTCGCCATATAATTATCAAAACACAAAGCATACAGAATAAGGAAAGAATATTAAGAGCTGCAAAGGAAAAAGGCCAAATTACTTATAAAGGTAAACCTATCAGACTTACACCTGACTTCTCCATGGAAACCATGAAAGCCAGAAGGTCCTGGATAGATGAACTTCAAAAACTAAGAGACCATGGATGCAAGCCCAGATTACTATACCCAGCCAAGCTTTCGTTCACTATAAATGGAGAAAATAAAATTTTCCAGGATAAAAACAAATTTAAACAATACGCAGCCACAAATCCAGCCTTACAGAAAGTGATAGAAGGAAAATCACTAACCAAGGAGCCCAACAATGACCACAATAACTCAGACATCTAGAGACCCTTCACCAACACAAAACAAAGAAGGGAAACACACAAACTCTACGACTAAAAAAATGACCAGAGTTAACATCCACTGGTCATTAATATCACTTAATGTCAATGGACTCAACTCACCTATTAAAAGGCACAGGCTAAGAGATTGGATACGAAAACAGGATCCAACATTCTGCTGTTTACAAGAAACACACCTCAACCACAAAGACAGGCACCTACTCAGAGTAAAGAGCTGGGAAAAGGCTTATCAAGCAAATGGACCTAAGAAACAAGCAGGTGTGGCCATACTAATCTCTAACAAAGTTGACTTCAAACTTAAATCAATCAGAAGAGATGGAGAGGGGCATTTTATACTCATAACAGGAACAGTTCAGCAGGATGAAGTCTCAATTCTGAACATCTATGCCCCTAATTTAAAAGCACCCACGTACATAAAAGAAACATTGCTAAAACTCAAGGCAGCCATCAAACCGCACACACTAATAGTAGGAGACTTCAACACTCCTCTCTCACCAATGGACAGGTCAATCAGACAGAAACCTAACAGAGAAATAAGAGAATTAATGGAGGTAATGAATCAAATGGACTTAACAGACATCTATAGAACATTCCACCCAAATAGGAAAGAATATACCTTCTTCTCTGCAGCTCATGGAACCTTCTCAAAAATCGACCACTAAAGTCGGTAACAAAGCAAACATCCACAGTTACAAAAAAATATTAGTAACCACCTGTGTCTTATCAGATCACCATGGATTAAAGTTAGAATTCAACAACAATGCTACCCCCAAAAAGCCTACAAACTCATGGAAACTGAACAGTCAACTACTGAACCATACCTGGATTAAGGAAGAAATTAAGAAAGAAATTAAAGTCTTCCTGGAATTCAAAGAAAATAAAGAAACAACATACTTAAACTTATGGGACACTATGAAAGCAGTCCTAAGAGGAAAGTTCATAGCACTAAGTGCCCACTTAAAGAAAACAGAGAAAGCTCACATTGGAGACTTAACAGCCCAACTGAAAGCTCTAGAAAAAAAAGAAGCAGACTCACCTAGGAGGAGTAGAAGACTGGAAATAATCAAACTGAGGGCTGAAATCAACAAAATAGAAACACAGAAAACAATCCAAAGAATCAATGAAACAAAAAGCTGGTTTCTGGAGAAAATCAACAAGATTGACAAACCCCTATCCAAACTAATCAAACGGCAGAGAGAGAATTTGCAAATTAATAAGATCAGAAATGAAAAGGGGCACATAACCACAGACACAGAGGAAATTCAGAGAATCATTAGATCTTACTACAAAAGCCTATATGCCACAAAACTGGAAAATGTAAAGGAAATGGACACTTTTTTAGATAAATACCATATACCAAAGTTAAACCAGGACCAGGTGAACAATCTAAATAGACCTGTTAGTCGCGAAGAATTAGAAGAGGTTATCAAAAACCTCCCTACCAAAAAAAGCCCAGGACCAGATGGTTTCAATGCGGAATTCTACCAGAACTTCCAAGAAGAGCTAATACCTATACTCCTTAATGTATTTCACAATATAGAAACAGAAGAGTCATTGCCAAATTCCTTTTATGAAGCTACAGTTACTCTGATACCAAAACCGCACAAAGACTCAACCAAGAAAGAAAATTATAGACCAATCTCACTCATGAACATCGATGCAAAAATCCTCAACAAAATACTGGCAAACCGAATCCAAGAACACATTAGGAAAATTATCCATTATGATCAAGTAGGCTTCATCCCAGGGATGCAGGGCTGGTTCAACATACGAAAATCTATCAATGTAATCCATCATATAAATAAACTGAAAGAAAAAAACCATATGATCATTTCATTAGATGCTGAAAAAGCATTTGACAAAATTCAACACCCCTTTATGATAAAAGTATTGGAGAGATTAGGGATACAAGGGTCATACCTAAATATAATAAAAGCTATATACAGCAAGCCGACAGCTAACATTAAATTAAATGGAGAGAAACTTAAAGCCATCCCACTAAACTCAGGAACACGACAAGGCTGTCCACTCTCACCATACCTCTTCAATATAGTACTTGAAGTTCTAGCAATAGCAATAAGACAACATAAGGGGATTAAAGGGATTCGAATTGGAAAGGAAGAAGTTAAACTTTCATTATTTGCAGATGATATGATAGTGTACATAAGCGACCCCCAAAACTCCACCAAAGAACTTTTACAGCTGATAAACACCTTTAGTAATGTGGCAGGATACAAGATCAACTCCAAAAAATCAGTCGCCCTCTTATACACAAAGGATATGGAAGCAGAGAGGGAAATCAGAGAAGCTTCACCTTTCACAATAGCCACAAACAGCATAAAATATCTTGGGGTAACTCTAACCAAGGAAGTGAAAGATCTATTTGACAAGAACTTTAAGGCATTGAAGAAAGAAATTGAGGAGTATACCAGAAAATGGAAGGACCTTCCTTGCTCTTGGATTGGGAGGATCAACATAGTAAAAATGGCAATTCTACCAAAGGCAATTTATAGATTCAATGCAATCCCCATCAGGGTCCCATCAAAATTCTTCACAGATCTTGAGAGGACAATAATCAACTTTATATGGAAAAACAAAAAACCCAGGATAGCCAAAACAATCCTATACAATAAAGGATTGTCTGGAGGCATTACCATCCCTGACTTCAAACTCTATTACAGAGCTACAGTGATGAAAACAGTGTGGTACTGGCATAAAAACAGAGAAGTTGACCAATGGAATCGTATAGAAGACCCGAATTTTAACCCACAAACCTATGAACACCTCATTTTTGATAAAGGAGCCAAAAGTATACAATGGAAGAAAGAAAGCATTTTTAACAAATGGTGCTGGCATAACTGGATGTCAACCTGTAGAAGAATGAAAATAGACCCATATCTATCACCATGCACAAAACTCAAGTCCAAATGGATTAAAGACCTCACTGTCAGTCAGAACACAGTGAACCTGATAGAAGAGAAAGTGGGAAGTACCCTACAGGAGATCGCTTCCTATGTGTAACCCCAACAGCACAGACTTTAAGGGCAACATTGAATAAATGGGACCTACTAAAACTGAGAAGCTTCTGTAAAGCAAAGGACACTGTCACCAAGACAAATAGGCAACCTACTGACTGGGAGAAGATCTTCACCAACCCCGCAACAGACAAAGGTCTGATCTCCAAAATATATAGAGAACTCAGGAAACTAGACTTTAAAATGCTAATTAACCCAATTAAAAAATGGGGCACTGAACTGAACAGAGAATTCTCAGCAGAGGAAGTTCAAATGGCCAAAAGACACTTAAGGTCATGCTCAACCTCCTTAGCAATCAGGGAAATGCAAATCAAAACAACTTTGAGATATCATCTTACACCTGTCAGAATGGCTAAAATAAAAAACTCCAATGATAGCCTTTGCTGGAGAGGCTGTGGAGGAAGGGGTACCCTCATCCATTGCTGGTGGGAATGCAATCTTGTGCAACCGCTTTGGAAATCGGTGTTTCGGTTTCTCAGGAAATTCGGGATCAACTTACCCCTGGACCCAGCAATACCACTCCTGGGAATATACCCAAGAGATGCCCTATCACATGACAAGAGCATTTGTTCAATTATGTTCATAGCAGTATTATTTGTAATAGCCAGAACCTGGAAACAACCTAGATGCCCTTCAATGGAAGAATGGATGAAGAAAGTGTGGAATATCTACACATTAGAGTACTATGCTGCGTTAAAAAACAATGACTTCTCAAATTTTGCATGCAAATGGATGGAAATAGAAAACACTATCCTGAGTGAGGTATCCCAGACCCAAAAAGATGAACATGGGATGTACTCACTCATAATTGGTTTCTAGCCATAAACAAGGGTCACGGAGTCTACACTTGGTGATCCCAAAGAAGCTAAGTAAGAAGGTGAACCAAAGGAAAACCATATAGTTGTCCTCTTGGCTATGGGAAGTAGACAAAATTGCCGGGGAGAAAATTGAGATCTTGGGGGTGGGGTGGGATGGGGGTAAGGGGAGATGGGGAGAGAGGGGGGAGAGGGGGAGAATGGGGGGAGCTTGGGGAAGGGGGAGGATTGGGATGAAGGAAGGTTGGATGGGGGAGCACGGAAGCACGGTTCTTAGTTAAGGGAGCCACCTTAGGGTTGGCAAGAGACTTGAACCTAGAGTGGCTCCCAGATACCCAAGCCGAGGTCCCCAGTTAGTTCCTTGGGCAGCTGAGGATGGGGAACCTGAAATGACCCTATCCTAGAGCGATATTGACGAATATCTTGCATATCATCATAGAACCTTCATCGGGTGATGGATGGAGACAGAGACAGAGACCCACACTGGAGCACTGGACTGAGCTCCCAAGGTCCCGATGAGGAGCAGAAGGAGGGAGAACATGAGCAAAGAAGTCGGGACCACGAGGGGAGCACCCACCCACTGAGACAGTGGAGCTGATCTATTGGGAGCTCACCAAGGCCAGCTGAACTGTGACTGAAAAAGCATGGGACAAAACTGGACTCTCTGAGCATGGCGAACAATGAGGGCTGATGAGAACCCAAGGACAATGGCACGAGGTTTTGAACCTACGTAATGTGCTGGCTTTGTGGGAGCCTAGCCAGTTTGGATGTTCACCTTCCTAGAAATGCACGGAGGGGGGAGGACCTAGGACTTACCACAGGGCAGGGAAATCTGACTGCTCTTTGGGCTGGAGAGGGAGGGGGAGAGGAGTGGGGGGAGGGGGAGAAGGGTGGGAGGAGGGGGAGGGAAATGGGAGGCTGGGAGGAGGAGGAAATTTTTTTTTTCTTTTCTCAATAAAAAAGTTAAAATAAAAAAAAAAAAGAATTGCCTTGTTTGACCGGGAGTGGTGGCACATGCCTTTATAAACCCAGCACTCAGGAAGTAGAGTCATGGGTATCTCTGTGAGTTTGAGGCCAGCCTGATCTACAGATCGAGTTCCAGGACAGGCTCCATAGGTTCTGGGAAACCCTGTCTCAAAAAAAAATAGAAAAGAAAAATAAGAACAAAATTGGACCACTAGGGATGAAGAGATAGCTCAGTGGTCGAGAGTACTTACAGCTCTTGCAGAGGATATGAGTTAGGTTCCCAGCATCCACATCATACACATTGTATGGCTCAAAACCACCTGTATTCCAGCTCCAGGAGGATCTGACACCCACAACCTCTTTGGGCATGTGTACTCACTTATACGAGCCCACACACATACATATAAGCTTAAAATAATAAAGATAAATTGTAGAAATAAAAGAGACTCGGATCAATGTTCCAGGTGTTAGACACCACAACAGACAGAGTTGGAACTCCACCTCCTTTCTCTGAGTTCTCAACAATCCAATGCAAAATGTTCTAACTATCTTCTTCTATTCTGGAAACCAGGTTATATTTGCTTAATCCACTGTCTACCAAGACTTCTACATAGATAGCCCAGGCTAGCCTTGATCATGTAACATGAATCACCACACTTGGTTTAGAAATACTTTTGTTTTATTTTGTTTTGTTTTTCTTTTCTGAGACAGGGAGGGAGGGAGGGAGGGAGGGAGGGAGGGAGGGAGGGAGGGAGGGAGGGAGGGAGGGAGGGAGGGAGGGAGGGGAAAAAGAAGAGGTGGCTCTAATGGCAGCAGCAGGAGGAAGAAGGCCTGAGGTGTAATCTCAGCAGTGCTCACACAAAACAACTGAACCAAAACAAAGTGGCCCAGAACACACACACAGAAAGAGAGAGAGAGAGAGAGAGAGAGAGAGAGAGAGAGAGAGAGAGAGAGAGAGAGAGTCCCTTCTTTTAAAAGCAGTTCAGGCTTGGAAACCTAAAGCAGAGGACTCTCTACTCGCCTACACCCCAAACATAGATACCCCACCAAGCAGCTGTCAAGAGAACCCAGAGCTCACATGAATGGTTGCTAGCAAGCCTCACCCTGTTCCTGACCTCCATTCAAGCCACTCTTTTTTCACACCACTCCTTATAACCTGCAGCCAACTGCAACCCCTCATACCATAGGCTTATTGGGAACCAGAGCTAGAAAGAAAAAGATCATCTAAATGTCAGAATACCCAGGCTGAAAGTCCTACAGAACAGAAGGCTAGAGCCTAAATTATGGTAATTTATGGAGTAATGAAACCAGCTAGGCCACCTACATGATCATAAAACACAGCATGAATGTCAGCACACTTGTGCAGTTTAAGGTGTGTTAAGCTATAAAAGGTACAGAAGAAAACTGAACGAGGCAGTAAGTATCCCGTCAAAACACAGGATAAAAAAAATGCTAAAGAAACAGTACACAGTTCTCTTACTAGAAGCTTCACTGAGCTAAAATGCCCACCCTGAGCTTAAAGTGGGGGCTTATGACTATGTTCTCAGCACATGGAATGTTGGAGAATCAGAAATTCGAGGTCAGCCTGGGCTACGTGAGACCCTGTAGCTCAACGAGTAAAAGTACTTGTCACATATCCTTACAACTTGATTTTGACAGGTGAAACCAACCTAAAGGTAGGAGAGAATGAATCCATCCACAAAATTGTCCTCTGAACTCTACACATAGGTCATGGCAGAAGCGCGCACACACACATGCACACTCACACACACATGCGCGCACACACACAAATTTTAATATAAAAAACATTAAGCACCAACCTGCTCAGGGTTCACATGACAAAACATAGAAATCTTCTCCTTCACAGCCATCTCAATAGGTTTGGAACTACGGCAGACAATCTGTGAAAGCCAGTTATGCATGGATCAATACATGGAAACAGGGGTGATCAAATTGCCCAATTCATTGTCAGAAAATCCTTTTATTCTTTTTTTTTTTACAAGACTAGACCAAGTATGTACTTATTCACTCTGGGCATTCCTCTGTAGCATGAAAAATTGGTCTGGCCACTAGCATAAGCATGTCTCACTAAGTTCAACAGAAATCTACCAGGAAGAAAATATCAAAAATGTCTCTGGTGAAGAGTTAAAAGCTCTACAGGGCTGTTTCATGAAACAGAAGAGAAGGTGGATCAGAAGTTAACAAACTTTCACTAAAGGGTCCCACAGGAAACAGTTTAGCTTTCCAGGTAAGGCACTCCGGGTCCTACTATAGACTTGCCAAAACACAGACTATTTCTTTACACAGACTATACGTAAGTAAATAACTGTATGTCCATAAATTTTTATTTATAAAAATAGGCAGCTGTGCCAGGCAGTAGTGGTACACATCTTTAATCCCAGCACTCAGGAGGCAGAGACAGGAGGATTTCTGTGAGTTCGAGGTCAGACTGGTCTGCAAATCAAGTTCCAGGACAGCCAGAGCTCTTACACAGAAAAATACTGTCCTGAAAAAAAAAAAGAAGGCAGCTGCTTTGTGGACTCCTAATTCACCCCCCCCCACACACACACACACAAACACAAAAGATGCTGGCTGTAACTGGATAATCTGATATAGCAACACATGAATGCCTCTTAGACTAAAGCTCAGAGCAAAGATAGCCAGTCGTTGAAGGGACAGATGAAAATCCCAAGGTTTTACATTCGCTCTGAAGGAGCCAGGAACCTTACAAATGACAGAGCATTGTATCTTGTCTGCTATAAAAGGAACCAAATTAAGGATAGAGAAATATTCTTTTCCTGGATGCCAGACACAAAACAGTTTACTGTCATCAGAACCATTTGAGAGGGACAGATGACTCAGATGGTGCGTTAAAGATGAAGGGACTGGGTGTCGTTTAAAGGTAGAAAATACATGCTTAGCATATGCTCTCGGTTCCATCCCCAGCACCAACACCAAAAAAGGAAATAAACCATTGTTAGTGGCTGTTAGAGCCTGTGACATGGAGGTCCTACTCCAAAAGACCTTAGAGACAAACTTACCCACTGCACTTAACTCACCAGATCTGGAGACAAGCCCAACCCCCTCAGCGAACGGACACTGTTTTGTGTGGGTTTGGTTTTTTGTTCTCCAGTAACACAGAGCTAAAAAGAAATGAGTCCCCATCAGAACAACTGGACAACTTATGGCTCTTGAATTTCAAAGACAGGTCACATAAAATATCAGTGCAAAACTGATCAAAGTTACTATCTGCAGACTTCTGTGGAAACGCTCACCTGTGGTGCAAGGCTGACATGAATATTACAGAAATTTTCCTTTTTTGCTTTAAACTGGAATTGTCGGAATGCTTCCACAAATGCCATTCCTTCGATGTCTCCAATAGTGCCTCCCAGCTGAGGGTGGAAAAGAAAAATAAGGCACAAATAACCAAACATCTTCCATAGCACACAAACCAATGGAATTTTCTTGCTTTTGAAGTTAAGTAATTTTTCTTTAGAAACAGAATCTGACCATATAGTCCTGGCTGACCTGGAACTTTCTATATAGACCAGGATGACTCTGAAGTCAGAGATCTGTCTACCTCTGCCTCCCAAGTGCTGGAATTAAAGGCATATACCACAACGACCAGATAAGAAATTAATTACTTTTGGAAGAGTTTCATACTGTAGCCCAGGGTGGCCTGGACTTCTACATAGATAGCCCAGGCTAGCCTTGATCATGTAACATGAATCACCACACTTGGTTTAGAAATACTTTTGTTTTATTTTGTTTTGTTTTTCTTTTCTGAGACAGGGAGGGAGGGAGGGAGGGAGGGAGGGAGGGAGGGAGGGAGGGAGGGAGGGAGGGAAGGAGGGAGGGAGGGAGGGAGGGGAAAAAGAAGAGGTGGCTCTAATGGCAGCAGCAGGAGGAAGAAGGCCTGAGGTGTAATCTCAGCAGTGCTCAGGAGGCTGATTGAAGCTGAAATATTGCTGCAAATTCAAGGCCAACCTGGATTACATACTAACGTCAAGGTTAGCTTGAAATACGTTTAGAAACACTGTCTCAATAAATACAAACAGGGACAGTGGCTCAGTCAATATTGACCTCCAGGTAAGTAGGAGGACACGAGTTAGGATTCACAGCAAATGTACAAAGCTGTGCACAGTAGTGTCTGTAACACCAGCATAGTACATGTCTGTGACCTCACCCCAGAAGGTGGGAACAGAGACAGGCATATTTAGCCAGCCAGTCCAGCCAAATCATTGAGCTACAGGTTCATGAGACCCTGTCTCAAACAATAAGGTGATGGGCAACTGAGGAAGATAACCAGTGTTGAGCCCGGCTTCCACAGGTATTTGAACGCATATGCACACACGTACACACATACAGCACAGATGCACACAAAAATAAGTATAATTTAAAAGACAGACCAGGCACGGTAACTATCACCTTTAATCTCAGGGCTCAGGATAGAAGTTGGTGGGGCAGGTGGATCTCTGTGAGTTCAAGGTCAACATACCAGTTCCAGGCCAGCCAAGGCTACATTGCGTGCTCCTGTCTGGAAAAAAAAAAAAACTAAAGAAAAGTCTGTACTTAAACCAAACTATATGGGAATGTCTGAGAGGATTCTGTCCTTTGTGTTCTTGTGTTGCGGGGACATAATCCAGAGTCTCACATATGTTAAGCAAGTGCTCCACTGCTGAGCTATATGCCCTTAACCCCCTTCTGGTTTTATTTTGGTGTTTGTTAGTGTGGTTTTTGTTTTGTTTTTGAGACAGTGTTTCTTTGTGTTGCGCTGGATGTCACAGAACTAACTCTGTAGATCAATCTGGCCTCGAACTCACAGAGATCCACCTGCCTCTGCTAGGATTAAAGGCCTATACCACCACCACCTGGCTTGTTAATGTGGGTAGGTTTTTTGTTTTGTTTTGTTTTGTTTTGTTTTGTTTTGGGGTTTTTTTGTTTTGTTTTGTTTTGTTTTGTTTTGCGGGGGAGGTAGTTTTTTGGGACAGAGTCTGACTCTGTAGCTCAGACAGGACTGGAGCTCAATATGTAGCCCAGGCTAGCTTCAAACTCCTTCCCCAGTCTCTGGAGTGCTGGATTGCCGGACCCCAAACTCAGCTTCATCTTGTGCTTTTTGAAGGGGATCCTTTAAATTATCACTGGAACATAAGGAAAAGGACCAAGACTTTAAATCTTATCTGTTCCTGCCCTCATGTGGTCTATTGTGGCACTGCAGCCTCTTAACCCATTTGGAAGTTCCTATTATCACTGTGTTCAGACCCTTGTGATAATACTTTCTTATTGTAAATTTGCATTTATTAAACTTAAAACTCCAAAATTGATAATCCATAAGTTTTAAATAACTTGCATTATAATTTATTGTTATAATTTTTCTATTTTATTATTCTCAATCTTTCATTATATTCAACTTATAAGTTAAAATATTACATGGTTAGCAGTGGTGGCGTACTACTATAATTCTAGCACTTGGGAAGCTGAGGCACAAGGACTGCTCTGAGTTATGGGCTAGCATAGGCTACATAATTAATCCCAGGTTAGCCTGGACTAGAGAGTGAAACCTTGTCTCAAAAAAGTCAGACACAAACAAAAACTTGATCACAAGTATAAATGTTTAAGAAACATACACTAGCACTTGGTACTATATATGATCTTGGACAAAAACAAAGAAGTGAAAAGTTAGCTGCAAGGGAGGACTCCATGATGCAGCTTCCAAGAGGTCATCTTCCATAACTAGGTGGGAATTTATTGGAAATTTATGCTATTTTGGTGCCATCCAGCCTTCTTTAAGTAATCCCTCACCTGTAATTTTTGTCGTTATTGCTTTTTTAGACAGGGTCCTACTATATAGCCCTGATTGGCCTGAAACTCTCTACATAGACCATGCTGGCCTCAAACTCACAGAAATCTGCCAGCCTCTGCTGGGAATAAAGATGTGTATCACCATGCCTGGCTTTTATTTTAACTCACCTCTGCTTCCTAAGCAGGATTGATAAACTCACTGATTCATAAAATAATAACAAGAAAACTTAGAACGGGGTAGAGTCTGAAGCTCTGAATCCAACCCCAGTACCATATAAAACTGGATATAGTGATGCATGCTTGTAATCTCAGCACTAGGAAGGTGGAGGCAGAAGGCTCAGAAATTCATGGTCATTCTTGGCTACATAGTAGAGTTTAGGGCCAGGGGTATATGAGACTGTCTTTTATAAATATGTTTAAAAAGGAAACACTAGGGCGAAGGAGATGGCTCAGTGGCGAAGTACTTACTGTGCGAGGCTTGACAACCTGAGTTCAGACCCCCAGAACCCACATGAAAACCAGCTATAGTAGCACAAGTGTCTGTAACTATAGTGTAGGCTTGCCAAGATGTGGGATGTGGAGGCAAGAGGATCATCAGAAGCTCATAAGCCAGCTAGCCTGGTATACAAAGGAGTGAGTTGTAGAGACCCTGCCTCAAACAAGGTGGATGTGGAAGCCGAGGGCCAACACTCAAGGTTGTCCTGTGACATCCACATGAGCACTAGGACACACACACACACACACACACACACACACACACACACACACACACGCATTTTCATTTTTAAGAGGATGTACTTCCTTGATATAAATCAGGAAGGAGGGGGCTGCGGAGGTGGCTCAGAGGTTAAGAGCACTGACTGTTCTTCTAAAGATCTTGAGATCAATTCCCAGCAACTACATGGTGGCTCACAGCCATCTGTAATAAGATCTGGTGCCCTCTTCTGGCCTGCAGGCATACATGGAGGCAGAATGTTGCATACACAATAAATAAACAAATAAATCTTTAAAAAAAAAAAAAAGAAAAAAGTTCTAAAAAAAAATCAGCAAGGAAGGAACGCCCAGGTAGAAAACAGTCTGCATAACATACTACATTCTACAACCATAAAGGAATGAGAGAAAAGTCAAGGCAGTCAACAAGTGCTAAATTCAAATGCTGCTTTCTTGAATGGTTGATATCACCTCCCACCTCCACCATCTGACTTTCCCAACCCAATCTCTACTTTCCACAGCACTCTGCAAATATTTCTCCAATACTAGAAATTAAAATACACTCTGGGATAGGAATGTAGCTCAGTTGGTAAGATATGTGCCTAGCACACATGAAATCCAGGATCCCATCCCCAGCATGGCATAAACCAGGAGGAATGACACATGCCTGTAATCTTAGCACTTGGCAGAAGGATCAGGAGTTCAAAGGCTTTATTGGCTATATATCAAGTTCAAGGCCAGCCTGGGTTACCTAAGACCCTGTTGTCAAATAAACAATATCATACAGTTCATTTGTATGAACAGTGGGTCTATAGACTCCTCAGGGACAGAAGAAAGTATCCATTCCAGGCTCCAACCCCAGCACTGACTATGTTACTCACCTGTCCACACACACAGACCACTGCGTACTCACCCCCAGAGAATGTGTGATTATCTCTTTAATAACTAACTCGTGACCATCTCTGTTGTTCCCTGCTGGAACCCCACCCCCAGCCTAATTTACCATACCAAAGAGGGGAGAGTGAAGGAAAATTGGATGCTTAAAAAGCCAGCAAGGCGGTAGCTTATGAAGAAAAGGTCCACGCTTGCCTCAATAACGCATATCTGGGGTTCTTCCTTATCACTATCCACGGACACCTTGGCTTGATTCATGACCCACTCCTGGATAGCATCAGTAATATGGGGGACAACTGCAGAAAAAGGAAAAAAAACACAGCAGGTTACTTCATGAGAAAGGAAGTATATGGACTTCCCAAATGACGTGAAAGCCACCAGGCAAACGAGACCAGCTGGAGATCTTGTGCCATTGTCTCCACCACTGGAACCAGTACGGACTGAAGAATTTAATTGTTTTCTTCCTTTTTAAATTTTACTTATTTTATGTATATGACTGTTTTTCCTGCATATATGCATGTCCATCATGCCTGGTGCCTTTAGAAGACAGAGGAGGACATTGGCTCCCCTGGAACTGGAGATATACACAGTTATTATCCACCTTATGGGTGCTGCAAACTAAACTAGGGTTCTCTGCAAGAAGAAGTGCTCTTAATTCCTGAGCAACCTCTCCAGCCCCCGATGATTTTCTTTTTGAGGCAATGGCTCATATAGCTCAGGCTGGCCTAAAACCTGCTTTGTAGGTAAAGATGACTTTGAACTTTTCCTGTCTCCACCTCTCAACTGCTGGGATTACAAGTGTGCATGCAGTTCATGAACTCAATAGTTTAAAACAATAATAATTATTGACGAGATGATCCGTGAGTAAGGGTGATTGCCAATAAGCCTGAAGACCAGAGTTCCACTCCCAGACCCCACAAGAGAACCAACTCCTGCAGTTGTCCTCTGACTTCCACATGTGCGCCATGGCATGCAAGAATCCACAAAGATACATAGACATATACCTACAGAATAAAAATAAATGTAATAAAATAATAGCAACAAGGCCAGGGATAAGCCAGCACTCAGCAGACTGAAGCAAAATGATTGCCATGAGTTTAAAGCCAGTCAAAGTAAATTCCAGGCCAGCCCACTCCAGACTACTATATGAGACACTGTCTTAAAAAAAAACAAGCCAGGTGGTGGTGGCACACACCTTTAATCCCAGCATTTGGGAGGCAGAGGCAGAGGCAGGCGAATCTCTGTGAGTTCAGGGCCAGCCTGGTCTACAGAAAAAGTTCCAGGACAGCCAGGGCTACACAGAGAAACTCTGACTCAAACGAAAACAAAAGCTGGGTGGTAATGGCATACACCTTTAATCCCAGCACACAGAAAAACACAATGGGCTGATTTGAATGTTTCCCACAGTCTTAGACATTTGAATACACAGTCTTAGACATTGGTCCCTAGTTGGTGGGACCTAAGAAGTGAGGGAAGCATGTCACTGGAGGTGGGCTTTGTGAGTTTAAAAGCCTCATACCATTCCCAGTATGCTCTTTGTGCTTCTTGATTGTTGCTCAAGGTGTGAGCTCTCAGCTTGCTACTCCAGCAGCCATGTGTACCTACTGCTTTGTGTCCCCCATCACATGTGATGGCAATGGACTCATATCTTTGGAACCATAAGCCCAAATATACTACCCAATAAGGTGCCTTGATCATGTTTTTATCACAGCAATAGAAAAGTGACTAATGGGGCTGGAGAGATGGCTAAGCAGTTAAAATCACCAGCTCTTCTTTCAGAGGACCTGAGTTCAATTCCCAGCACCCACAAAGCAGCTCATCACTATCTTTAACTCTAGCTCCAGAGGTTCCAACACCTTCACACAGACACACATTCAGGCAAAACACCAACAGATAAAATAAAAATAAATATTTTTTAGAAATCCTCCATTTGATCAGGAAAAATATACTTTATTTAAAAAATAAAATGAAAAAAGAAAAAAAGTGACTAATACACAGAGGCAGGTGGATCTTTATGAGTTCAAAGCCAACCTGGTCTACATAGCTAGTTCCAGGCAAGCCAGATCTACACAGTGAGACTCTGTCTCAAAACCAACAAAAATAAATAAAATCAGGACCTGGGGGTATAGCTCAGTTAGGGTTCTTGCCTAGCCTGCACAAAGCACTGGATCTGATCCATAACACCACATAAACTGCTGTAGTAGTATATGCCTATAATCCCAGCACTTAAAGAGGTGGAGGCTGGAGGATCATCACATTCAAGGCCATCCCTGGCTACACAGTAACTTAAAGGCTAGCCTGGGCTACATGAGACCCTGTCTCAAAAAAGAAAATTAAAAATATTATCTAGTAATAAAAACTGCTAAAAAGTATATTCAGGTACATTGACAAGGGGCACTCTTTATATTTCTGAGTAAAAAAGAAAAGAAAGCACAGATTTCAGGGCCCACAACCTTCTCATTTCTGTTAAATACAAAGTTTCCTCTGAATGATGCTTAGCACACAGGGTCCATAATGTTATATAGTAAAATACCTTGAACAGTCTCCCCCAGGAAATCACCACGCCTCTCCTTATTAATCACATGCTCATATATCTTCCCAGTGGTGATGTTGTTGTCCTTATAAAGATTAATGTCCAAGAATCTTTCATAATTTCCCAGGTCCAAATCAACTTCTCCACCATCATTTAAAACAAACACTTCACCTATGATCAAAATACAATGGAAAAATTAAAACTTACTTTGAACAGATTATTTTTCAGTCAGGCAAGAAAACTCATACCTATAATCCCAGAACTTGTAACACTTCGCGCACATGCACACACACATACAACAGATACGTGCGTGTGCATGCTTGCACACACACGTGTGTCAAAAGTTTGCAAAACCCCCTTATTTTTCGAATTGGAAAGAGTCATTTACCAATTTATTTTTAGAAATTAATTCTTAAGGCTGGACCATCAAAAGAGAAAGGGGGGAGGAAGGAAGGAAGGAAGGAAGGAAGGAAGGAAGGAAGGAAGGAAGGAAGGAAGGAAGGAAGGAAGGAAGGAAGGAAGGAAGGAAGGAAGGAAGACAGGCAGGCTCTTTGGGTATGGTAGCCTACAGTTCCAGATACTAGAAGAGTGAGTTAAAGGGATTGCTTGAGCCTAGTAGTTGGAAGCACACAACTCACCTCCAAAAAGGAAGGGGAAAAAAGTAAAACTAATGCAAGGTTTTATGCTACAAAACAGGACAGAAGATACCCTGAGACTTAAGGATCAAGAACAAGGGACACAAAAGGGATTTCACTATTTTCCTTTATAATATTTTATTATCATTGTGCTCGTGCATGATGGAGTGGGGGCTCCTGTGCCAAGGCTCACATGTGAAATCACTGGACAATTTTATGAAGTTGTTTATCTCCTTCTACCGTGTGATGGGTTCTGAGGAACAGTAGGATCATTAGGTTTGTAGTGTTGGGCAGCAAGCCACTTTACCCACTGAGCCATTTGGCCAGCCCCACAAAGGTGATTTTTGTTCTTTGGTCAAGGCTGGTTACACAGTAAGTTCATTTAGATAAAATTCATCATCAAAGCCGTACATTTAAGATTTATGCACTTTTCTGCTTGCATCTAAAAAAGGTTTGAGGGCCTATGAGATGGTTCAGCGAGTAGGGGTGCTTGCTGCCAAACCTGACAATCTGAATTCAAACCTGAGACACACACACACACACAAAAGTAATAAAAATACAAGTAAATACCAAAAAATTAAAGCCTTAGCCAGGCGGTGGTGGCGCATGCCTTTAATCCCAGCATTCAGGAGGCAGAGGCAGATGGATCTCTGTGAGTTCAAGGCCAGCCTGGGCTACAAGAGCTAGTTCCAGGACAGGAACCAAAAGCTACGGAGAAACCCTGTCTCGAAAAACCAAAAAAAAAAAAAAAAACAAACTAAAGCCTTTTATTTTGGTGTGTGATGTACGTATATGTTTCTGTGGATATTTGGCAATGTGGGCGCAAGTGTACAAGTAGGTGTGTACATCTGGAGGCCAGGGTGTCTTTTTCAATTGCTCTGCACCTGAACTCGTCTCCCACTGAAACTGGAAGGCATTCATTCTGCTAAGACCCATTTTTCCCCGCCTCAACAATGCTGGAGTTTCAGAAGCTCAACACGATGCCTGGCTTTTGGATGGGTGCTTGGGATACAAACACTTCTCTACAGTTATGTGGCACTTTGTTTTTGTTTTGAGATAGGTCCGAAGTAGCCCATGCTTGCCTTAAAGTTGTAGTTGTTGGCAGACAGGAAGGGTCTCCGTAGCCCAAGCTGGCCTCTGACTATGTAGCTGACTAGAATTGGCCTTGATTCCCTCCCTGAAGCCCCATTCTTCCTGTCTCATCTCTCAAATTATGGGATTATAGACATGTGTTACCAAACCTGGTATTAGTGATTTTTTAAAATAACTAATTATACTTATCAAAACGCCTGGTTGTGGTGACTTACACCTATAATCCCAGAACTCAGGGAGTTGAGATGGGAGGAAAACTATGAATCTGAGGTCTGCCTGAACTAGAGTGAATTTCAGGTCAGCCTTGGCTATAGTATGATCAAAAAAATACGTCAGGGCCAGGGAGATGTCACAGTGTGTTTGTGTAGCACTGGCTACACAAACCTAAGGACATAGTTCAGATTCCCAGCACGTGTGTCAATGCCAGGTAGGCACAATAGCCTGCCTATGATCCTAACACTCCAACACTCAGCACTTGGGACACAGAGACAGGAGATCCCTGCAAGAAGTTGGCTAGCTAGACTAGCCAGACCAACAGGCTCTGGGTTCAAATGAGACATCCCACCTCACAATATAAGGTGGAAAATAATCAAAGAAGACATCAGAGATCAACCTCCTTCTTTCCTCCACATCTATCACAATCTCAATCTCTCTCTCTCCCTCTCTCCCTCTCTCTCTCTCTCCCTCTCTCCCTCTCTCCCTCTCTCCCTCTCTCCCTCTCTCTCACACACACACACATATACACATTTAACCACAGATGCACTCACTCATGTATGTATACCTACCAAACATGTCAATATTAATAACAGTTACTCCAGCAGGGGAAATGTTAAGAGAAATGTATTTTGTGATAAAAATAAAACAAGATATAGTCCATAGAAAGTGGTATGCCTCCATAAGACTTGACTATGTGGAATGTCATCACTGATCTGAAACATGAATCAAAAGCCTTAAGAACTTTCACACATTTCTATGGAATGATCCAGAAAATCTATTTTTGTAAGCCTATGCTAGAGAAATGACCCAAAACACAAGATAAGAGGATGGCTCAGCAATTCAGAGTATTTGTTGCTCTTGAAGAGAACCAGAGTTCAGGTCCCAGAGCAGCCACGACAGGTAGCTCACATCCACCTGTAACTCCAGCTCCAGGGGACCTTTCTCTTCCAACCTCTGTAGGCACCTGCATACACACGGCATCTACAGACACATATGCACGTAAATAAATATTTAAACACACACAAGAAAGCACTGCAAATTACTTTAGCACTTTAAAAAGAAAATATTCATTTTCATACCATGTTCATAAGGTGAGAAAGTCCCAGCATCGATGTTAATATAGGGGTCGATTTTGATGGCAGTAACTCGGAGTCCACATGACTTGAGAATGGTCCCAATGCTGCTGGCGATGATCCCTTTACCAATGCCTGAGATGACCCCACCAGTAACCAGGATATACTTCATTGGCGGGCAAATGGGTGGCTGCCAATACCCAAATGCAATCTGAGAAACAACCAAATTAAGAATCAGATTTGAGCTGGTGGCTCTTTAATCCCAGCACTTGGGAAACAGAGGCATCCCTGTGAGTTTGAGGGATGGCCTGGTCTACAGAATGAATTCCAGGAGAGCAAGGGCTACACACAAAGAAACCTGTCTTGGAAAACAAACAAACAAAAAGTCAGATCTGAAAAAATAATGGGCAAGGTAGCCAATGCCTCTAATCCCAGTACTCCAAAGAGTGAAGCAGGAAGATAGTTTGGAGTTCAAACACAGATCAGTCTACATGAGTTGCACGCCCAACTGTGTTAAAGAATAAGACACAGTCTCAACAACAACATAAAGTTAGTTAGTATGGTGACTCAATCCTTTAGTCCCAGCACTCAGGAGGCAGAACAGATATCCATAAGATCAAGGCTAGCCTGATCTACATAGCAAGTTCCAGGCCAGTTGTGGCTACAGAGTAAAACCCTGTCTCAAAGAATTAAAAAGAAAAACTAAAGAGGCCAAGGCAGGATTACCAATACTTTGAGTTTAATATGGGCTACATAGGGAGTACTAGGCCAGGCCAGGGCTACATAGCAAGACTCTGTCTTAAACAAAACCAAAAGCATATAAATAAATAAGAGTCCAAGGCAGCACCTAACCTGTACTCTCAGGAGACTGACACAGGAGGCTCACTGAGAGTTCTAGACCAACATTGGCTACAGCATCTCATATAGAGTAAAAAAAAAAAAAGGCCTAAGAAAAAGAAATGAAAGGGTCACAGAGTAGAAACCTTCTCTCATCAGTAGAGAGCATATCGAACTATAATTCCAAAAGTACATAGCATTTTTTTCTGTCTAAATGTTCAAACCTTTGGAAACCAGTTTTTTGGGTTTTGATTTTTCTTTGAGAAAGGGCTTCACTATCTATAGTAAACTTTCCTGGAGCTCATGTTCGTCCTTATCAATTCACTGAGTCCTGGAATTGCAGGTGCACACCACCACATCCAGTCTGGTGCTGTCAGGGTGGAGCAGGTGTACTTGCTGCTGTTGCTACCGCTGTTCCTGTTGTTTTCAAGACATGGTCTCATATAGCCTAAGCTGGCCTCCATTTCCCTGTGTAGCTAAGGCTGGCCTTGATCTCCTAACCTTCCTGCTTCCACCTCCCACATTCTAGGACTACAGACAGTATTATTTTGTAGGCTTCTTTTCTTTTCGTTATTTTTCCAGTTATCATACAAAGCAATGGGTTTTTGTTGTGACATTTTCATACACATGTATAATTACACTGCTTCTTTTTAAAATTTTTATTATTTTACATATATGGTTATTTCATCTGCATATATATCTATGCACCATGTGCATGTTTGGTGCCTGCAAATGCCTGGAACTGGAGTTACAGACAGTTGTGAACTGCCATGTAGGTGCTGGGAACTGAACCTAGGTCCTCTGGAAGAGCGGCCAGTGCTCTTAACTACTAAGCCATCTCTCCAGCTCTTACACTTTCATCATACTTGCCAACTACTACCCTCCCTTGATTCTGCGGCTTTTATTCCTACCACTAGACAGAAAACTAAGGCTATTTCCTACCAAGAAAGCAGCTACCTCTGTTCCCTTGACTTTCCATTCACTTCGATTCTGAACTGTACTTAGTTTTTGCATGACAAACTACATTTCCCTAAGATTTAGAAGCATAGGAAAATGTTTCCAGGCTGTGCAAACTGTATGTAGGCAAGGCAATTACACTTTCTTTTATCTGGAAAGTGGAATAAAAGTCTCAATGGTTTTAAATATATTTTGACCCTAAAAAAGAAATGAGCTCTCATCTCAGATAGGCAAGATGTATACCTGTAATCCCAGTACATGGGACGTTGAAGCAGGAAGATCAGGAATTCAAGGCTAGCAAGGACTACATGAGACTGTCGAAAAAGAAAAGAAATAACTTTGTTGCATGGGGGTAAATTGATATATAATGTAAATATTATGGAGACTCATCTATGTTTTTTCATGTTAAGAGGAAAATCTTAATTGTCCATTTCCTAATTTAGCAAAAAAATAAATCACCACGCTAGTATATGTAGGTGAGTGAATTGTGGACAATTGTTAGTTTTCTATATATTAAAAACAACATATCCCCTCTCTTTTTTGCATGTGCTTCTGTGTGCACACCCATGTATTCCTATCAATGGAGATGCATATGGAAGCCAGGGGACAACTTTAGATGTATCTTCATTTGAGACATGGGTCTCTCATTTGTCTGGTGCTCACCTATTAGGCTAGGCTGGCTGTCCAGTGAGCCGCATGGAATTTCCTATCTCCATCCTCCCAGAGCTAGAATTACAGACATGTGTCACTATGGTCAGACTTTTTATATGGGTTCTGGGGATCAAACTTACATCCTCATGTTTTCGAGGCAAGCACCAATTAGACCATCTCCCTAGCTCTGAAAGTCCTACAGAGTGACATCAGAGGACAATTTCCAGGCGTTACTTCTCTCCTTTCACTCTGTTTTGAGGCATGGTCTATATGCCACCACAGCCAGCAAAAAAAAAAAAAAAAATTATTACAGATTTCTTTTTGCAGGTTTTTTAGTACTGAGGATTGAATGCAAGGCCTCACACATGCTAGGCAAGCATTCTGGTACTGAGCTCCAGGCCCAGCTGCACTCAGCTTTTTTTACATGAGTTCTGGGAATTGAAACCAGGTCCTCAAGGCTTGCTCCAAAAGCACTTTTAACTAGCTTGAGCCATTACACTAGCCCCACACCTGGCTTTTATTGTTTTATGCAGTGCTGGGGACTGAACTCAGGGCTTCATGTATCCTACCTACTGAGTTACATGTCCATCTCAGTCCTTTCTACCCTTCCTAAGCAAATAAGTTTGGAAAAAAATTTAAGACTATAGGAAGGACATTCACATTTGCCCACACACATACATGTACACGTATATACATATACATAAATGCAATGTTTTAATTAAAGCAAAGTAAGAGGAGTTGGGCACATGCCTTTAAACTCAGCTCCCAGGACACAGAGGCAAGCAGATCTCTGTGAGTTTGAGGCTAGCCTGGTCTACAGAGCTAGTGTGGAACCCTCACCCCTTATTCTCAAAGAGACAAGAAGAAATTTCCTCGCAGAATGTTTTCCCAGGAAGATAGTGGCCTTCTCCTCTCCCACCTGGGAGATTCTGAGCACAAGGTCACTTAGCTCAGCCCAGCCAGCAACCTGGTTCAGGCTGATAAAGATGGCCTAACTCAAGAACAGTAGCCTTGCTATAAGAATAAGGAATAAGCTGACTTAGCAAGATTGGGGGGGGGAGCAAAAGTCCTTGCATCCATGCCAAAGCAGCTTCAAAGAGTCTCTTTGTAGTTATGCCTTTAAAAAGCTTACCCCACAGAGGAGATACAACTCCTCTCTACCTCGCTGTAACGGGGATGGAGAGGAGTTCCAAACATGTTTGTATTATGCTGATTAAACCTTGCTTATTACAGTCTGGGCCTCTCTGGTGGTCTCTCTCTGGGGGTCATAATCAGGGCACAACACTAGTTCCAGGACAGCTAGAGCTGTTACACAGAGAAACTATCTTGAAAAAAAAAGAACAAAGAGATGCCATAAACAATAAATATATATTTTCCTTTTGGTAGCCTAGTCTGGCCTTGAACTCAAAATGTAGCCATGGGAAACCACCACCATCCCTGGTTTACATAGTACTGGGATCAAATACAGTATTTCCTGCAAACTATAGACAAGCACCCTACTGCCTCAGCTACATCATCATTCCATAATAATAATCATAATAATGATGATGATGATGATTGATTTTTGAGATGAGGGAATCTCACTCTGTAGTCCAGGCTAGCCACCACATCACTGTCCTCCTCCCTGAGCCTCATGAGTGGGAGCGCTGGGAGTCACCTCCCTGAGATCTTACAATATTTTTGAGCCCAACAAGTTCAAAATTGTAATCATTGTTTTCGAGTGCTGGTGCAGGCCTGAATCCAAGCACTTGGGATGTGGAGATTAGAGAATGAGTTTGAGGCCAATTTGAGCTACGTAAGACCCTGTCTCTCTTTTTTTTTTAATGAGCTCTACATTTTTCTCTGCTCCCCTTTCTTCCTCTCCCCTCCCCTTCAACCCTCTCCCATGGCCCCCATGCTCCCAATTTACTCAGGAGAGCTTGCTAAGACCCTGTCTTAAAGGAAAGAGAAACGCTGTAATGGATGCTGCAATCTACTTGTGAGCTTCATGTCGCCAGCTTTGCACTAAGCCTTGGGGGAAAACATGCACATTATTAACGCACATCTCATTTCCAACTTGCCAAACATATGTGGCTCCATTCCACCGTGCAGGCCTACAGCAACAGAAACACCCAAAGACACCTTTCTAATGCTGTTCATTTTTAAAGTAATGTAAATCAGACACAAAACAGTACTTACTGGATAAGTCCGTTTTATGATGTTTGTGACTGACAAACTAAGCCAAGACGATGATCATCAAAACTGATTAGAAAAGGGGCACCAAGGACCTTTGTGGGTTGGCTAAACCCCACAGACTCGAGGTGAGGTGGAAAATTTATTGGGCATAAAGTACAAGTCGGCCTCCCCCCAGGCGGTAGTGTTCGGTACGCTGAGGCCAGCTAAAAGGGTTGTTGTTTAACCTGTAAGCTGAAAGCTGACTCAAAATCCGAATCATCCCTGCAGGCGGTTTCGTTTCCGCTAACGCCATCTCGGGGATCCACAAACGGGGGGGGGGGGGGGGGAGTAGGGCTTGGGGGTGCGGAATCCTGTGAGGAGAGACACACCCCAGGGACGCGCCGATTTGGACCCCAAGTCACTGGCTACTGCTAGGGAACAGGCTACAACGGCACTGGGAGCAAGTGGGCGTCCCCTAGTCCCAAAGGCCTGCTCGATCGCTCAGGTTTTCAAGCACTATGCAAGAAGCGAATGGCTATGGGCCGGGCGTGGGCACCAGCGGGAAAGGGACAAAAGCATCCAGGCCCCAAGTGTGCTCCTGGCAGGGCCGAAATGGCCCCAGGGGAAATATGGTGGTCTGGGCACTGAGGCCCGAGGGGTTTCGGGGAGGCCCAAGAAGGGAGTTACCTGTGTAGTGGCCAGGGCGCCGTGGAGTGTGGAGTGTGGCTCACGCAGCTCCACCCAGCGGCCAGCAGGACCCAGCGCTCACCTGTCCTGCGGGAGCAGGGACCTCATCTAGGGTGCTCTAGTCACCACTCGGTCCTGCCCTCCCCAGGGACTGAGGCACCCTCTTCACCCACCTTCCCCTCGCGGTCCCGCAGCCGGCCCAGCTGACTCACGCTGGCTGTGAAAATGGGGGTGCTGCAGCAGTGGGTTCCAGCGATAGTACAAAAAAAAAAAAAAAAAAAAAAACCAAAAAAAAAAAAAAAACAAGCGCCTAAAAAGTGTTTCCTACCGCACAGGCAGCTCCCATCACCCTCCGCTCTAGACGCCCTTGGCCCCAGGCCACGCTCAGCCTGGGCCTGCCCCTCCCTCCTGTAGCGAGTGAGCTTCAGCCCAGCCTCTAATGAATGCTCCTGGACAGCTCAGAACCTGGCAAGCAGAACCCCTTGCTCCGATTCTCCCGCCAACTTCACTCACCACAAATGCTTGGCCGTGACCCTACAGTGAAGCCCAGAGGCCAACACTGCAAAAGCTGGGAAAGGAGAAAAACAAAGCAGAATTGTTGCCTAGGGGCTCACCGCCCATCTACGTGTCCATCGGTAAATGAACTTCCTTAGCACAAAGTAAGAGAGGAGGAACAGAGGAAAGTAGGAGAGAAGGCTTCCAAAGTGACTTAGGGGGAGTGTTTAAAAGATAAGTGTGGTAAGGGATGCCGGAGGTTGTTTCAGGTAAAGAAAAGGAGAAAACAAGTGAAAAGGAAAAGGGTCTAACTAGACACAGATTTGAAGGGAGCTGAAATTTTAGGGAAGCCGTGAAAGTATTGTTTCTTTGGTTGTTTTTGTTATCCCTTTGGGGTTTTGTTGGTTAGTTTCTTTTGGTTTTTGAAATAGGCTGGGGGTGTACATGTAGCTCACTTGGTAGAGTGCTTTCCTAGCAAACACAAGATCACATATATTGTCAACATACAACACCGATCTGCCATGATGGCATATATTATTATTATTATTATTATTATTATTATTATTATTATATAGCAGCAATGGAAGGTAGAAACAAGAGGATCATAAATTCAAGATTCTCTTTGGGTACTTAATAAATTCAAGGCCAGTCTGGGTTATGTGAGACCTTACCAATAGAAAGAGGTCCACCCTGGCCGACCTGAAGCTCTATATGTAGAAGACCAGGCTGGTCTCAAGCTTAAAGAGATCTCCTTTACCACAGGGCAGGGAAATCTGACTGCTCTTTGGGCTGGAGAGGGAGGGGGAGAGGAGTGGGGGGAGGGGGAGAAGGGTGGGAGGAGGGGGAGGGAAATGGGAGGCTGGGAGGAGGAGGAAATTTGTAAAAAAATCAGATAAAAAAAAAAGAAAAAAAAAGAGATCTCCTGCCCTTGTCTCCCAAATGAATAGCCAGAATAAAGCAAAACTCACACAAGGGTTACTTGAAGACCTAGTGGAGTTTAGAAAGACAATTGTGAATTGTGTACTGATGGCCAGTTATAATCTATATAAACACAGGTGTGCTAAAACCAGTCTGCTGGTGGTGTCAAGTAGAAGGCCAAAGGTCAAATCCTAGAATACAGACAGAAATCGGTCAGATCCTGCTGGGCAGGGAGAAAGGAAGGAGAAGGGCCTGAAGACAGCAAAAGCACAGAGGAGTTTAGCAGCAAAGGCTGTGATATTGAAGGTCAAGATTTCAAAGGAAAGCCAGGCTTGGTGGAACACATCTGTCATCCCAGCACTTGGGACTAGGAGAAAAGCAAGTTTAAGGTCAGCTTGGGATACACAGCAAGTTCCAGGACACTTGCGGATACATATCGAAACCCTGTCTCTAATTTTAAAAACTAGAGGACTGGAGAGATGGCTCAGCGGTTAAGTACTTATTGCTCTTGCCGAGGACCCAAGTTCAGTTCCCAGCACCAGGAAAATCCCACTCTTCTAGCCTCTTACAGCACTTGCAGCTGGCATCTGCACACACCAACCCACTGAAAAACTAGAAATAAAAAAATATCTATAGAATAAATAAATAAATAATGGAGGAGGGCTGAGATGGCTCAGTGATTCGACACTTACCATACAAACCTGAGGACTTGAGTTCAGTTCCTGGGGCCTATATGTTGGAAGGAGAGAGCTAACTCCCCCCATGATGTCCTTTGACTTCCACATGGGGGCTATAACACACACACACACACACACACACACACACACACACACACACACACATGCACACACACACACACACACATACATGCACACCTCATACACTCTCAATAAAAATTAAAATAAATTTTTAAAAAGGGTGTGGGGTTATAACTCACTTGATAGAGTACCTGCCTAGCATACATGAGATCCTGCATTTGATTTCCAAGTACCACATAAAGCCAGTGTGGTAGTACAGGCCGTATTCTTAGCATTTGTGAGATAGAAACAAGAGGATAAGGAGTTCAAAGTCATCCTCAGCTACTGGTGAGCTTGAAGCAAAGTGGGGTTACATGAGAACCTGTATCACCATGAAATAAATAAATAAGAGGCTGGAGAGATGGCTCGGTGGTTAAGAGGCTGCTCTTCCACAAGACTCAGATTCAATTCCCAGCACCCACATGGTGGCCTAGAACAGTCTGTAACTCCAGTTCCATGGGATATTACACCTTCTTCGGGCCTCTGCAGGCACCAGACATGAAAGCTGTGCACAGAAATATGGGAAAAACACCAACACACATAAAATAAAATAAATATTGGTATTCTGTTAACAATAGCTAGGAAATGGAAACAACCTAAATGTCCTTCAAGAGAAACATAGAAAAAACGAGAGGTAAATGCAGAAGAAGGAGGGTGGGGACTAAAGTCATAAAGCATCATATTTGATGGAGGAAGGTCATTGGTTAAGTAACAAACTGCTTGGCCTCGTAGGTTAAAACATAGGTGGGAGGAGTAAACAGAACAGAATGCTGGGAGGAAGAGGAAGTGAGCTCAGAGACGCCATGCTCCCCTCTCCCGGGCAGATGTGATAGCTCTGCTCTCTGAGGCAGATGCAGCCAGCCACCAGGTCAGACATGCTGAATCTTTCCTGGTAAGCGCACCTCATGGTGCTACATAGATTATTAGAAATGGGTTAAGAGGCTGAAACTAATGGGCCAGGCAGTGTTTAAAAGAATACAGTTTGTGTGTTGTTATTTTGGGGCATAAGCTAGCCAGGCGGCCGGGGTGCCGGGGACGCAGCCCCGCCACTCATATTACAACACATATTATTATCTACCTAAAATTATACATAATACATTTGAATCTGTCATCATATTATTATCTACCTAAAATTATACATAATATATATGTCTGTCTATACATATACAGTTTAAGTGAAAATTTTCCATCTGGGCTAATAACATTCCCTCCAAGAGCCATAGACCATCTAACAAAAAACTCGGACAGCAGGCATGAAAAGCCCCCTTTTGAATCATTGGTCCAGGTGGTACAAGAGACTCCTAAAACATTATAAGCTATTGATGTTGCCCTTGGTTGCCTCTCAGAGGAGAAAGATAAATCCTTTTTGATGAAGACACAGTGAGCTTCAAAAACAGGGTCCAGAAATCCCTGAGCAGGATCTGACCTAAAGCTTCCTCCCTGAGGACCAGCTTTCATGGTACCAGAAAATGTGCCATGCAAGCTTCCAAGGGAGGGAGGCACCAACAGTCCCACTCAGCTATAACACCTATGAACCACAAGGACCAGCAAGGCACAAGAGCCTAAGGGTAAGGGAGTGGCACATGCTGGTGGTAACCAGCAGCTGTCTAATTGAACTCAAGAGCCATTCAACAGGAGGGAAATCATACCTGATACTGGAATCCTAGCCAACCACCTGAGGCTAGTAAAGTCATGGGTCTTGGAGGAGAAACTACAACCACTGCTTTACAAAAAAGAGGGGGAAGCATCATCCCTAACTACATCCTAAATATTTATCCTTATACCCGCAGATTAAGTTTAGTTTTTACCCTTCACCAAGAGAACGTCTCTTTACAAAAGCAGGAGAGCATTACGGAAAATGACAAGCAACTGTAGAGAACAAGAGGTCCTGCGGTGGTAAGTGCCAACCGATACATCACCAACACAATTCCTACCCCTAAGGTACAGGGATCACTTTGAAAGAGACTCTGAAAGACTCTAAGGGACAAACAGGAAATTTCCTGTAAGATTCTGTCTCCTAGAGATGTCAGAGGGGCCTGTACCCATGAAGTCTCACCTACACAGCTGCCTTAGCAGGACCTGAATAGCAATGACACCAATGGAGATGCTGTCGTGGGGGAAGAAAGCTCAGGGAATCTCAACCCTACACAAAGAACTACAGGCCACTGGGACATTTAGAGAGTGGGAGAAATGGTCTTCCACAGGAAGAGCCCCCAATTGGTTATCCAATACCAAGTTGTCAGCCCTAAGATGAGATACATACAGGTAACATTGTACAGATGGGACAGGTTGTATTTCTATATTTATGAATATATATATACATATTTAGGAATATAAAATATATATAAATATATTTAGGAATATGTAAGAAAAAAGAAAACAAGGCCATGAATTTGCTATATAGTGAGATCCTGTCTAAAAATGAATAAAAATAAATACAGTAAAACAAATTGGCTCACTGGGTAAAAGAATTTGCAGCACAAATCTGGCAATCTAAGTTGAATCCTCTGAGTCCATAAAAGAGGTGGAAGGAGTGTACAAACTACATAAAAGTTGTCCTCTGGCATGGTGCATATACACCTAAACACACATATCATATACATACACTATAATCATTTTTAAAGTAAATATAAGTAAATAAAGATTTAAAAGGAGAAACAAGTCTAAAGATGAGAGACAGTTTAGGGGACACCAGATGAAATATAATAGAAATTTGAGATAAATGGCCAAGGAAGTGGCTCAGCAAGTAAAGGAATCTTTGCCACCAAACCTGTAGACCTGAGTCTAATCCTTGGGACACCCATAGCAGAAAGAGAGAACTTATTCCTGAAAAATTACCCTCTGTCATCCCTCCAGGAGCCATGGCATGCCCACAAACACAAAACAAAATCAATTTTTAAAAGAAAGGAAATTGAGACAGGGATGGGGCTTATGGAGTTGTGGGGTGAGCAACAAGAAGACTCAAGGAGCTTACAGCACAACCTGACAACCTGAGTTCAATCTCCAGAACCCACCTGACCTATACACACATCCCTTGGTAAACACACGCCCCCCCCCCCCCCACACACACACACTAAACGTAAAGAAAATTGAGATAAGGCATCCCATCCATCCCTGGAATCAAGTCTACAACAGCAGGGTCTGTGTGATGTTAGATGTAGGAGAGCGGAGAGTGGAAATGCAGAAAGATAGTAAAGTTGGGGGGGGGGGGTTAGTTGAGGCCAAGGAACTTCACAGAATGTAAGAGAGTGCCTACCCATAATACTGATAGGAAGGTAGACTCTGGCTGTTTAACAAAAGACAAAGAATTTTTAAAGGGAATGCAGTTTCTTCCCATGGAGAATGAAAAATTAGCCTTACCAAAAACAGCAGGTGTTTGGAATTAAGGAGTCAATTTCTGGGAAAAGAAACAGAGGTATCACTCCATCTGGCATCCTTGCAAGAGCCACAGATGTCCAAGGAAAAAAAGATGAAACAGAATTACTAACAATAAAACAAATAGAATTGTTTTAAAAAAAATTGGATCACATCTCACCACTTCATTTCCTGTTTACAACCGGAAAGAAAGAAGCTATGATTCCCTGATTTGGTTTGATTTGATTTGATTTTGCTTAAGACAGGGTCCTATGTATGTAGAATGACGTTCAACTCCTTACCCTCCTGCCCCAGCTTCCTCAGTGCAGGGATTACAGGCATGTACCACTACATCTGGCTGGTATCCTTTTTAGAATGAAAAAAGAACCTGAGTCTCAGCAATGTGAAATGTTAAACAAAGGTATATTAATTAATAGGAGTTGCCCAGCATGGTGGCACATGTCTTTGGTCCCAGCACTCAGGATGCAGGGGCAGAGGCAAGCAACTCTGAGTTCGAGGTCAGCCTGATGTACACAGAGAGTCCCCAAACCGCTATATAGAGAGACCCTTTCTCAAAAAAAAAAGAAAGAAAGAAAGAAAAAAGTTAGCATGAATGACAAAGACAGGCATCAACATCAAACATGTTTTATCACAGATTCTGCACAACAGAAAACAGGGTCTCATCTATTCTATTAATCTGTGAGCCCAAAAGATTTAAAAAAATAAGATATAAATATGAAGAGGCTATGATAACATATTATTAATCTTGAATTTTAAAATAGAAAAAATATTTTAGGAAACAGAAGTAGAAGGATCACAAAACAGAGACTACTCTGAGCCACACAGCAAATTCAAGGCAAGCCTAAGCTATACAACATAGTGAGGCCCTGTCCAAAAAACCTAAGAGTTTGGGATGTGGTTCAATGGAACATGGCTTGCCTAGCTATGTCCAAGGCTTTTGATTTTATTGTCAACACCTCAAAAAAAAAGCAAAGTGTGTCTATTCATAACTACTACTGTCATAACACTATTCTAGACTCTCAAAATGGTTTTTAGAAAAAATCCATCATTATGTTATTGTTAATAATTTTATAATTATATAAATATATAAAATCAAATATGTTATTTTTTTTGTTTTTTCATGATAGTGTTTTTCTGTGTAGCCCTGGCTGTCTAGCTCTTGTAGACCAGGCTAGCCTTAAACTCACAGATATCCACCTGCCTCTGTCTCCTGCGTGCTGGGATTAAAGGCATGTACCACCACTACCTGGCCAAAATGCTATAATTTTTAAAACCAAATTTCACACACTGAATTTTCAGAAATTTCATTGACTTTATCTATTTTGTGTAGTCCCGCACAAATGTGCTACAGGACGCATGTGTAAGGGGGAGGTCAACTTTCAGGAGTCAGTCTTCTTTCACCTTGCATGTCCAGAGGATGATGCTCAAGTCATCAGGCTTGGTGGCAGTCACCTTTAGCTGCTGAGCCATTTCACGACCCCTCCCTCCCTCTTGTGCCTTTTGAAACAGAATCTAGCAGTGTAGCCAAGGCTAGAATCAAACCAGCTATCCTTCTGCCTGACTCCTGAATGTTGATTCCAGACATGCACCACTATATCTGGCATAATCTTTTACTTTAAAGAATTTCACCATGGCAAGCAAGATTCTTAGCAATTAAGAGTACGTCCTGCCCAGCGGTGGTGGCTCAGGCCCTTAATCCCAGCGCTCGGGAGGCAGAGGCTGGTGGATCTCTGTGAGTTCCAGGACAGGCTCCAAAGCCACAGATAAACCCTGTCTCGAAAAAACAAAAAACAAAAAACAAAAAAAAAAAAAGGAGTACCCTTCCTGAGGATTTGGGTTCAGTTCACAGCGCCCACATCAGGGTGTTCACAACTACCTGTCACTCCAGTTCCAGGGAATCCAGCACCCTTTTCTGGCTTCTTTGGGCAGGGTCATGCAGTGAGCACACAATGATACACAGATACACAAATAAATAAATAAGTTTTCTTAAATTACTTTTCAAAGTTCACTCAGGCAGACTCGCCTCCCCCCAAATGACCCAAAATGTGAAGGTTATTCATCTAATAAATGGCAGGATTAGAACCTCTATCTTGGGCTTCTGATTCAAATTCCAGACTCTTTATAATTGTGCTAAAAAAAACCACAAATACCATTTTCTGAGAATTTTCAATAATTTCAGGTTCTCACTGACTTTGAGCCAAGAAGCTTGGTGTGGAGGCACACACCTTAATCCTAGCACTACAGAGGCAGCAATGGGGGACCTCTGAGTTCGAGAACAGGCTGATCTGCAGAACCGGTTCCAGGACTGTCAGGGCTACACAGACAAACCCTGTCTCAAGAAAATGCCAAGATAGGCACTAATCCTAAGACACCTCCTGGATTTAGAAGCTGAATCAACTTTAAAAACAAGTTAGAGGGTCTGTGAAGTGACTTAGTCCACAAGGGTACTTGAACCAAATCTGACATCCCCCCCGAGTTACATTCCCAAGACTCATGTGGGGAAATGTGAGAACTGATTTTCACAAATTCTCCTCTGAGCCGGGCGGTGGTGGTGCAGAGGCAGGTGGATCTCTGTGAGTTCAGGGCGAGCTTGGTCTACAAGAGCTAGTTCTAGGACAGGCTCCAAAGCTACAGAGAAACCTTGTCCTGAACAACAAAAACAAAAAACAAAAAAAAAGGTTCCCTCTAATCTCTGAAAGTGTGCTGTAGTTGGCACCCGCCCCCCATAAATAATTTTTAAAGAAATTTGAACTTTGTCAATAACATCAAATTACTCCCTCAAAATGATTAAAATGACAAGTCTTGTTACATCTCCCAGCTTTAAAAGTATATAGAATATTAAATACTTATACCATTGTCTTGTCTCTCTCCATGGCCATCTCAGGGAGAGCACGACAAGCCAAGCTCGGCTGGAGCCCCTAACGAAAATGCCGTCGCTAGGGCTCTCGTTCCTAAAATGGTGGAACAAATGGCTTTTGTCTGAACCGGAAATACGTTCTTACCACATACCGGAAGTGTGAAGGACATGACCGTCATAAAATGGATTGTTCAAGGATGTCTTCCAACTGAAAGAGATAATACTCCCTCTTTGTACATAAAATAAGAATCCTTTTAATAAGTTTTTTTTTTATTAGTCAGGTGTGGTGGCACTGTCATTAATCCCAGCAGTCAGGAGGCAGAAGCAGGCAGATCTCTGAATTTGAGGCCATTCTGATGAGGAGAGCGAGTTCCAGGACAGCTGAAGCTACACAAAGAAACCCTGTCTTGAAAACAAAACAAGCAAACAAACAAACAAAAAGTTTTATCCTTTCTGAGGGGGGCAGGAATGGCAGTATAGACCTATGACTGACTCAAAAAAGAACCTTTTAAGCATGCCTGTTTTTAACATGGGTGAAGTTTCAATATATTCATCCAAATTTCATCCCTTTGCAAATTTCCTGACCCCTTGCCCCTTTTGTCTGTCTTAATCTTTACCACCACGTGAACATATATTTATATTCAAGTGCACTCTCTCTCTCTCTCTTTTCTGTCTGTCTCTGTCTTTATATGTGTGTGCCTCTCTCTCTCTCTCTCTCTCTCTCTCTCTCTCTCTCTCTCTCTCTCACACACACACACACACACACACACACACACACACACACTTGTGCATGCTAATAATGAACTTAGGAGCCATGCAAATGAATTATTTTCTGTATTTAACACCATTCCTTCTTCATGTCTGCCTCATCCTGCTGTGAGAAATGAAAATATCGCCTGATCTGATTAGAAGAGTTTGGAACTACTTAATATTCACATAAAAGCAGACGAGTTTATGCAAAAGAAATAAGAAAAATTCTAACTGTTGGAAAGCCAATGTTCTATATAGTTATGCTTGGTGGAGAGAAGCAGGAGTTCAGAGTTCATCATCTGAGCTACTAGAAGTTCAATGTGTCAATTTTTAAACCTCACACTGAACTAATGGAAATTCTGTAAACATGGTGGTAGCTATTTCTAATTGACTGAAAAGGAAAGCAGAGAAAACCATCTGGAAAGACATGTAATAACTGTCAGCGGGAACAGTTAAAACTCATCTGTGATGCTCCCTGTAATGACTGCTTTCATCGTACGATCTGATTAGTTTGATTTCAGCTATTAGATTAACAGTATGCACTGGCTTCTCTAATAACAATATGAACTACTGATACAAAACCCCCCAGGAACTCGGAGATATAGATCAGTTTTTAGTAATGTCTAACTTTGGTAGGGGGTGATATAGCTGTAGCAGTAACCCAAGTAGTTAGCCCATGGCTCACTGCCCACTGCTTTTGGAGTGAATAAATGTATTTAGATTGCTCACAGTAAGCAAGCCAAGCAAATACTGTTCTACCCTAAAATTAAAGCTGAAAATGTGACCGAGTTTAGACTTCCCACCACTGTGTTTGTATCACGATCGTTATTTGCTCTTTCCTTTGGCAAATTCAATCAAAACAAGTCTTAGATAAACTGAGAATTTATATCCAGTGCACAAACTACAGCCTCATAATAAATGTACTTGATATCCACTAATAACTAACTAATATAGGAGGATTAAAGTCCTTATTTATTACATGCAATTAATAATATATAATAATGTATCACCTTTAACATCTTAAGTCATTTTATTTGTATGTTTATTAAACATAATCTTTTAAAGTAATCAATATGATACAAGAATGCAGTTGGTTCAGATATTTTCACGATTTTACCCAGTGATTCTTCTTCATTGGGAATAACAGAGAAAGAGATCAAACACCTTCGAAGAAGACAAAATGAAGATCAGCTCTTGTTAACAATATCTCCAAGTTCACACATATTCTTTTCACAGGGTTCCTAAATATATTATTTAAATTTAATCATCTTCTGTTGTATTGCATCTGTGAATAAAACAAAGATGGATTCAAAAAAAGTTTTATTTATTATTAGTGAGCATTACCTAATGTATGGAGAGCAATGTATGCACCTGGAGGTCTGAGGACAACTTTCTGGAGTGGCTCTTTCCTGCCTTTATGTGGGTTCAGAGGCTCAAACTCAAGTAACCAGACATGCACAGCAAGTGCCCCAGAGGTCAAGAGTACTTGTTGCTCTTACAAGAGACTGGAGTTCTGTTGCCAGCACCCACATGAGATAGCTCATAACCACGTGTAACTCCAACTCCAAGGCATCTAACACTTTCTTCTAGTCTCTGTGGGCACTTGGTCTCACATGCACATGTTCTCTCTCTCTCTCTCTCAATCTCTCTCTCTCTCTCTCTCTCTCTCTCTCTCTCTCTCTCTCTCACACACACACACACACACACACACACACACACAAATAATAATAATAATAATAATAATAATTTTTAACCTAAAAGCCAGAAGATTGGAGAGGTGACTCAGTAATGAATAGCGCTCACTGTTCTTTCCAAGGACTGTGGTTTAATTCCCAACACTCTCACATCAGGTGGCTCACAACTGCCTATAATTCCAGATCCATGGGATCCAATGTGCTCTGGCCTCTAAGGGCATCTATATGCACATGGTTCACATAAACTCATGCAGGCACATCTATACACATAAAAATAAATAAGCAAATCTTTTTAAAGATTTAAAACTATGTATACATAAACATATAAGTGTATAAATATATTGTTGTATATTTAAACAGGTGAATTGCAAGGTATTTGAACTATATCTCAATAAATATATTAAGATTCTGATAGTTTGGGCATGTCAAGCTGAAGTTTAGGATCTGAATAAGAAAATGCAAATAAAGGTCAGTCTGGAGAACTAAACCACAGGGAAATCAGAATTGTGATTGATTTCTCCATTTATTTCCAAGATCACTGAAACTGTCAAAATGGTAAGAGAAGGAGGACTCATGGGCGTAGGTGGAGTTTCTCTGTGCCCCAGAAGTCACTCCCAAATAATCACACAGAGACTTCTTATTGATTATAAATGCTCAACCAATAGCTTAGGCTTGTATTTAACTAGCTCTTATAACTTAAATCAACCCATTTCTATTAATCTAATCTATCTGCGAACCTAAGGCTCCTTTACTTCATCTATTATCTTCCCATGTTGCTTCTTCCAAATCTGGCTCTTGACTCCCCAGACTCAATTCTTCTTCCTAGCTATTGACCAATTAGCTTTTTTTATATATTTATTTATTTATTATGGATACACTATTCTGTTTGCATATATGCCTGTAGGCCAGAAGAGGACACCAGATCTCATTACAGATGGTTGTGAGCCACCATGTGATTGCTGGGAATCGAACTCGGGTCCTTTGGAAGAGCATGCAATGCTTTTAACCACTGAGCCATCTCTCCAACCCACCAATTAGCTTTTTATTAACAATGAGAGCAATACATTTTCATAGTGTACAAAAGACTGTTCCACAGCATTTCCCCTTCTTGTCTAAATAAAAAGGAAGGTTTTAACTTTAACATAGTAAAATTATATACAACAAAAACAGTTATTAAGTAATAATTACAGTTATAGTATCAAGTCTATTTGTATTTGGAAAATTAGAAAAAAATGTCTTATTGTCTATTTTATTTTGGTAAGTTTAACATTTTACATCTAATTTCCCTTTTATCATTACTAAGGAAAACTCTATAACTATCTAGTTAGTCTTCAACTCCATCAAAGACTGCAGAAGGGTGTAATATTCCCTAACAACAGAAACATCAGGCTACCTAGGCAGTCACCCTAGGTACTTCTGTAACATTGGGGTATCCAACTTTGGCCTACAAGCCTAACATATCTTTTTTTTTTTAAGCCTAACATATCTTACAGTCATTTTTGATTAGCAAGGAATATTGAAGGCCTGTTCTACCTAATTTTGCCAAAGTTTTGCAGTTGCTTTTTTTTTTTACATCCTGATGATCCAGTTTGGACAGCATATCAGCAATTAACACAAGGACAGTTTCTTACCCAGTGGCTAACTTTTGACACAAAGAAAACAAATTCCATATGGAGTTTTTTGATGCCCATCATCTTCTCTGAAGTAGATTGCTACTACCAGGAGCAGACATGTCTCGTTATCATAAAAAAGCCTAACATTATTTTTAAAAAATCTTAAAGGCTATATTCTGTAGATATCTGAAGTGTTTGAAGACAGTATATATATATATATATATATATATATATATATATATATATATATATATATATCTGTGTGACCTTGAAAACATACCTACCGTGATTATGTTTGACTATTAAAGATAACTACTATTTTCCATTATATTTATTGAGTTCTACATTTTTTTTCTGCTCTCCTCCCTGCCTCTCCCCTCCCCACTTCAATACTCCCCCCAAGGTCCCCATGCTCCCAATTTACTCAAGAGCTCTTGTCTTTTTCTACTTTCTACTTCCCATGTAATTATATCTATGTATGTCTCTCTTAGTGTCCTCATTGTTGTCTAAGTTCTCTGGGATTGTGGTTTGTAGGCTGACTTTCTTTGCTTTTTTTTTTTAAATATTTATTTATTATGTATACAATGTTCCGTCTGTGTATATGCCTGCAGGCCAGAAGAGGGCACCAGACCTCATTACAGATGGTTGTGAGCCACCATGTGGTTGCTGGGAATTGAACTCAGGACCTTTGGAAGAGCAGGCAATGCTCTTAACCTCTGAGCCATCTCTCCAGCCCTGACTTTCTTTGCTTTATGTTTAAAAACCACCTATGAGTGAGTACATGTGATAATTGTCTTTCTGTGTCTGGGTTACCTCACTCAAAATAATGTTTTCTAGTTCCATTCATTTTCCTGCAAAATTCAAGCTGTCATTAACTTTTTCTGCTGTGTAGTACTCCAATGTGTAAATGTAACACATTTTTTTTAATCCATTCTTCAATCGAGGGTCATTTAGGTTGTTTCCAGGTTATGGCTATGACAAACAATGCTGCTATGAACATAGTTGAGCACTTGTCCTGGTACGATTGAGCATCCTTTGGATATATACCCAAAAGTGGTATTATTGGGTCTTGAGGAAGGTTGCTTCCTAATTTTCTGAGAAATCACCACACTGACATCCAAAAGGGCTGTACCAGCTTGCACTCCCACCAGCATTGCAGAAGTGTTACCTATTACCCACAGCCTCTCCAGCGTAAGTTGTCATCAATGTTTTTGATCTTGGCCATGCTTACAGATATAAGATGATATCTCAAAGTTGTTTTGAATTGCATTTCCCTGATTGCTAAGAAAGTTGAGCACGACCTTAAGTGTCTTTTGGCCATTTGAACTTCTTCTGTTGAGAATTCTCTGTTCAGTTCAGTGCCCCATTTTTTAATTGGGTTAATTAGCATTTTAAAGTCTAGTTTCTTGAATTCTCTATATATTTTGGAGATCAGACCTTTGTCTGTTGCGGGGTTAGTGAAGATATTCTCCCAGTCAGTAGGTTGCCTTTGTGTCTTAGTGACAGTGTCCTTTGCTTTACAGAAGCTTCTCAGTTTTAGTAGGTCCCATTTATTCAATGTTGCCCTTGATGTCTGTACTTCTGGGGTTATACATAGGAAGCGATCTCCTGTGCCCATCTGTTGTAGGGTATTTCCCACTTTCTCTTCTATCAGGTTCAGTGTGTTCGGGCTGATATTGAGGTCTTTAATCCATTTGGACTTGAGTTTTGTGCACGGTGATAGATATGGGTCTATTTTCATTCTTCTACAGGTTGACATCCGGTTGTGCCAGCACCATTTGTTGAAGATGCTTTCTTTCTTCCATTGTATATTTTTAGCTCCTTTATCAAAAATGAGGTGTTCATAGGTTTGTGGGTTAAAATCCGGGTCTTCTATACGATTCCATTGGTCGACTTCTCTGTTTTTATGCCAGTACCACACTGTTTTCATTACTGTAGCTCTGTAATAGAGTTTGAAGCCAGGGATGGTAATGCCTCCAGAAGATCCTTTATTGTATGGGATTGTTTTGGCTATCCTGGGTTTTTTGTTTTTCCATATAAAGTTGATTGTTGTCCTATCCAGATCTGTGAAGAATTTTGATGGGATCTTGATGGGGATTGCATTGAATCTATAAATTGCCTTTGGTAGAATTGCCATTTTTACTATGTTGATCCTCCCAATCCAAGAGCAAGGGAGGTCCATCCATTTTTTGGTATCCTCTTCAATTTCTTTCTTCAATGCCTTAAAGTTCTTGTCAAATAGATCTTTCACTTCCTTGGTTAGATTTACCCCAAGATATTTTATGCTGTTTGTGGCTATCGTGAATGGTGAAGCTTCTCTGATTTCCCTCTCTGCTTCCATATCCTTTGTGTATAAGAGGGCGACTGATGTTTTGGAGTTGATCTTGTATCCTGCCACATTACTAAAGCTGTTTATCAGCTGTAAAAGTTCTTTGGTGGAGTTTTGGGGGTCGCTTATGTACACTATCATATCATCTGCAAATAACGAAAGTTTAACTTCTTCCTTTCCAATTCGAATCCCCTTGATCCCATTATGTTGTCTTATTGCTATTGCTAGAACTTCAAGCACTATATTGAAGAGGTATGGCGAGAGTGGACAGCCTTGCCGTGTTCCTGAGTTAAGCGGGATGGCTTTGAGTTTCTCTCCGTTTAATTTGATGTTAGCTGTCGGCTTACTGTATATAGCTTTTATTATATTTAGGTATGACCCTTGTATCCCTAATCTCTCCGAGACTTTTAACATAAATGGATGTTGAATTTTGTCAAATGCTTTACAGCATCTAATGAAATGATCATATGGTTTTTTTCTTTCAGTTTATTTATATGATGGATTACATTGATAGATTTTCGTATGTTGAACCATCCCTGCATCTCAGGAATGAAGTCTACTTGATCATAATGGATAATTTTTCAGATGTGTTCTTGGATTCGGTTTGCCAGTATTTTGTTGAGGATTTTTGCGTCGATTTTCATGAGTGAGATTGGCCTGTAATTCTCTTTCCTTGTTGAGTCTTTGTGTGGTTTTGGTATCAGAGTAACTGTAGCTTCATAAAAGGAATTTGGTAATGACCCTTCTGTTTCTATATTGTGGAATACATTAAGGAGTATAGGTATTAGCTCTTCTTGGAAGTTCTGGTAGAATTCCGCATTGAAACCATCTGGTCCTGGGCTTTTTTTGGTAGGGAGGTTTTTAATAACAGCTTCTAATTCTTCGCGACCAACAGGTCTGTTTAGATTGTTCACCTGGTCCTGGTTTAACTTTGGTATATGGTATTTATCTAAAAAAGTGTCCATTTCTTTTACATTTTCCAGTTTTGTGTTATACAGGCTTTTGTAATAAGATCTAATGATTCTCTGAATTTCCTCTGTGTCTGTGGTTATGTGCCCCTTTTCATTTCTGATCTTATTAATTTGCGTATTCTCTCTCTGCCGTTTGATTAGTTTGGATAGGGGTTTATCAATCTTGTTGATTTTCTCCAGGAACCAGCTTTTTGTTTCATTGATTCTTTGGATTGTTTTCTGTGTTTCTATTTTGTTGATTTCTGCCCTCAGTTTGATTATTTCCAGTCTTCTACTCCTCCTAGGTGAGTCTGCTTCTTTTTTTTCTAGAGCTTTCAGGTGGGCTGTTAAGTCTCCAATATGTGCTTTCTCTGTTTTCTTTAAGTGGGCACTTAGTGTGATGAACTTTCCTCTTAGCACTGATTTCATAGTGTCCCATAAGTTCGAGTATGTTGTTTCTTTATTTTCATTGAATTCAAGGAAGACTTTAATTTCTTTCTTTATTTCTTCCTTAATCCAGGGATGGTTCAGTAGTTGACTGTTCAGTTTCCATTAGTTTGTAGGCTTTCTGGGGGTAGCATTGTTGTTGAATTCTAACTTTAATCCATGGTGATCTGATAAAACACAGGTGGTTACTAATATTTTTTGTAACTGTGTAAGTTAGCTTTGCTGCCGAGTATGTGGTCAATTTTCGAGAAGGTTCCATGAGCTGCAGAGAAGAAGGTATATTCTTTCCTATTTGGGTGGAATAATCTATAGATGTCTGTTAAGTCCATTTGCTTCATTACCTCCATTAATTCTCTAATTTCTATGTTAGGTTTCTGTTTGATTGACCTGTCCATTGGTGAGAGCGGAGTGTTGAAGTCTCCTACTCTTAGTGTGTGGTTTGATGGATGCATTGAGTTTTAGCAATGTTTCTTTTATGTACGTGGGTGCTTTTAAATTAGGGGCATAGATGTTCAGAATTGAGACTTCATCCTGCTGAACTGTTCCTGTTATGAGTATAAAATGCCCCTCTCCATCTCTTCTGATTGATTTAAGTTTGAAGTCAACTTTGTTAGAGATTAGTATGGCCACACCTGCTTGTTTCTTAGGTCCATTTGCTTGATAAGCCTTTTCCCAGCCCTTTACTCTGAGTAGGTGCCTGTCTTTGTGGTTGAGGTGTGTTTCTTGTAAACAGCAGAATGTTGGATCCTGTTTTCGTATCCAATCTTTTAGCCTGTGCCTTTTTATAGGTGAGTTGAGTCCATTGACATTGAATGATATTAATGACCAGTGGTTGTTAACTCTGGTCACTTTTTTAGTAGTAGGGTTTGTGTGTGTCCCTTCTTTGAGTTGCGCTGGTGAAGGGTCTCTAGATGTCTGAGTTATTGTGGTCATTGTTGGACTCCTTGGTTAGTGATTTTCCTTCTATTATTTTCTGTAAGACTGGATTTGTGGCTACGTATTGTTTAAATTTGTTTTTATCCTGGAAAATTTTGTTTTCTCCATTTATAGTGAACGAAAGCTTGGCTGGATATAGTAGTCTGGGCTTGCATCCATGGTCTCTTAGTTTTTGCAGTACATCTATCCAGGTCCTTCTGGCTTTCATGGTTTCCGTAGAGAAGTCAGGTGTAAGTCTGATAGGTTTACCTTTATAAGTAACTTGGCCTTTTTCCTTTGCGGCTCTTAATATTCTTTCTTTATTCTGTATATTTTGTGTTTTGATTATTATATGGCGAGGGGATGTTTTTTTTTTTGATCCAGCCTATTTGGTGTTCTGTATACTTCTTGAACCTTCATAGGTACATCTTTCTTCAGGTTGGGAAAGTTTTCTTCTATAATTTTATTAAGTATATTTTCTGGACCATTGAGCTGCACTTCTAATCCTTCTTCTACTCCTATTGTTCTTAGGTTTGGTCTTTTTATTGTGTCCCATATTTCCTGTATGTTTTGTGATGAGAGTTTGTTGGACTTGCTGTTTTCTTTGATCAGTGCGTTTATTTTCTCTATGTTATCCTCAGAATCTGAGATTCTTTCTTCTATCTCTTGTATTCTGCTGGTTATGCTTGTTTCTGTAGTCTCTATTCGTTTACCTTGATTTTCCATGTCCAGCCGGCCCTCTGTTTGTGTTTTCTTCTTTGTCTCCATTTCAGTTTTCAAGTCATGAACTGTTTCCATTATCTGCTTGATTGTTTTTCCTTGGTTTCCTAGGGTATCATTCACTGATTTACTCAATTCTTTAAACTTTCTGTTATACTTCACATCCATTTCTATAAGGGCATTTTTATATGCTGTTTAAGGGCCTCTGTCACTTTCATTGAGTCAGTTTTTTCTATTTCTTCTTAATTAAGGTGTTCATGTCCTTTTGTTGTGAGGTCGCTGGGTTCTGGTGGTTTCATGTTGTTTTTCAGATTATTGAGTGAATTCTTGCCTTGGCGCCTGCCCATCTTTTCCTCCAAATGCTCCCCTATGGATCTTCCTTTACAGGATCAGGTCTTCTTGCCCACTGATGTACCTTCCCAGTGATGTCACTCCCCAGTGATGTTTCTCCTGGTGTCCAGAACGGATCTCTGTGGTGCTTGGGTGGCTCGCAAGCAAAGTGCCCACCTTGCTTGCTGCAGGCAGGCTATGGAGACAAAGGAGCTACCGCCCTTCCCTTTGCCCTCCCGATTCGGGTTCGGTCCCAGCGCCCAAGCAGGCTGAGCTGGGAGGTGCTATGCCGCCAAAGAAGGGAGGGAGGGAGGGAGACAGGGGGTGGGGGGATCTGGATGTAAGCTGGATGGGATAGGAAGAGAGAGGAGGCATCGGGCAGTATAGCCCCTGTAGGATGACCAGGAAGTGTAGGCGGGCTGAGGAACGTCTGAGTTCCCTGTTCCCGGCTGCCGCAGCACTCACTCACCACAATGATGTTTCTCCCGGTGCCCAGATCGAAACTCCGTGCTGCTTGTGTAGCTCGAGAACAAAGGGCCCACCCTGCTTGCTGCCGGCAGGCTATGGAGACAAATGAGCTACTGCCCTCCCCTTTGCCCTCCCGATTTGGGTTCAGTCCCAGCGCCCAAGCAGGCTGAGCTGGGAGGTGCTATGCCGCCAAAGAAGGGAGAGAGGGAGCACCCCAAATTTTCTTAATGCTAATGAAAAAGGAACAACTGTAGCAGAGAGACATTGGACAATAGAAAAAAATTCTGAATTATATCAGCCAGAGGACTTCAAGGATGTGTTGACCTCAGAATGGAAACCAGGAGGTGTACTACATCGGGGAAGGGGTTTTGCCCTTATTTCCATGGGAGAAGAAAAGCTATGAATACCATAAAAATTAATCAAGATTCAGTTTGTAAAGGAGAAACCTCTTGAGAAAGAGAAATGACAACTCGTCCACAGAGGCAACTGTTGGCGGAAGCTGCTCATTCATTCCTGGCTTCCCAGACTTGAAATACACAGAAACTATACTATGTAAATCGCTGCTTGGCCAATCACTTACACATATTACTAGCTCACAAGAGTTGGTGCAGGGTTCTGTTCTTGTCTTTGCAGGAAAACAGAAAATACCCACCTTCAAGATGCCAAAAGACGAAGAGATAGCTATCCAGAAAGAATCACCAAGCAAAGAAAAAAATTTGACTTACAATACCAATATTCTCTGAAGGGTAAATTCTAACTACCTAAACATATGTATCTCCTTACTTCCTAATATAATGGTAGTCCCAACTCACATGCAGAAAGAATATTGTATACATAATAAATAAATAAATATTTTAAAATGTATGAATTTAAAAAAAATCAAAGCTGGCTTTGGAGTTGGACTGTGGCTCACTCCTCTTAATCCAAGCTTGTTATTAAAAGAAAAACTCAGAGTTTCTGCCTCATATCAGAAGATCCATCTGGTGTGGAACAGAAGGAAAATAAAAATCTAGGAACTAAGGTTATCAAAAATCTGCTTTTAAAAATTATACTTCTCTCCATACCTATTTTTGTCTCTATGGTACCTTTCTTTGAATATATGTCCATATAAATTCAAATGTTTGGTTTTGATATGAATAATGTTTACATATTTTATGGAGAACAATAAATTTTCCTACAGTAATCTCTTAAGTCTGCAGGAAGAAGATGGGACCCCCACAACAATTTCACCTGGCTCTTAAGATGCTGTTCAGCTAATAGTACAACTTAAAGGTTGGCTTTGGACATACATGGGATTAATCTACATGGGAAGTACAAAAAGTCAAGATCTCCTGAGTAAATTGAAATGGTGGGGATCAAGGGAGAACGTAGAAAGGGAGGGGGAGGAAGGGAGGGTAGCAGAGAAAAATATATAGCTCAATAAAAACAATTAAAAAAGAGATTGGCCTTGGACTAAAAACTGCTCAGAATAATTTTGATGTGGCTAGCTGAGATGATCCAGCCTAACAGACTACTCTAGCCATGGCTTGAAACAAACCTCACACTTTACCATTAAGTATAGATTGGACAAAAAAAATGAAACAGCTACCTCTCCCAGGACTTGACAATTAACTAAAATTTTTCTTTTCAAGATCCTAAAGATACCATTGCCCCCAGACAGGAAATAAGTTTAAGAATATGACGCCCACATTCCCAAGAGGTGGAGTGGGTGGGTTTTGGTCATTCAGTGGGTTATAGATAATTGTCATTTTTAAGGGGGTTGGTTACAAGTTATTATTGGTAATGGTAAGAAAAAAAGCTAAACAAATGAAAGTAGATTCAAGGTTCTTCTTTTGAAAAGAAAAAAAGGAGATATAGATAGAATAAAAGGGTAGATTATTGATTGAATCTACTCTGAAAAGAAAAAAGGGAAGATTATAGGTATGATAAGATAAAAAGGTAAATTATTGAATCTACTTTTAAAAAGCAACTACCAGCCTTTTTTAGCGAGGTTCCTGGCCAGCAAGGGAACCTGATCCTGTTCCAGGGGACCCATCAGAGTGGCTAAACCTTCATCTGGCGATGGATGGAGATAGAAACAGAGACCCACATTGGAGCAATGGACTGAGCTCCTAAGGTCCAAATGAGGAACAGAAGGAGGGAGAACATGAGCAAGGAAGTCAGGACCGTGAGGGGTGCACCCACCCACTGAGACAGTGAGGCTGATCTATTGGAAGCTCACCAAGGCCAGCTGGATGGGGACTGAAAAAGCATGGGATAAAACCGGACTCTCTGAATATGGCGGACAATGAGGGCTGCTGAGAGGCCAAGGACAATGGCACTGGGTTTTGATCCTACTGCATGTACTGGCTTTGTGGGAGCCTAGCCTGTTTGGATGCTCACCTTCCTAAACCTGGATGGAGGGGGGAGGACCTTGGACTTTCCACAGGGCAGGGAACCCTGACTGCTCTTTGAACTGGAGAGGGAGGGGGAAGGGAGTGGGACGTGGGGACTGGGGGGAGCGGGAGGGAAAATGGAGGCAGGGAGGAGGCAGAAATTTTTAATAAAAAAATAGAAAAAATTATAAAAAACAGATGTAAGAGTTAGCCCATTAGACCCAGGTGGTGATGGTGCATGCCTTTAATTCCAGCACTTGGGAGGCAGAGGCAGGTGGATCTCCATGAGTTTGAGGTCAACCTGGTCTACAAGAACTAGTTCCAGGACAGGCTTTAAAGCTACGAGAAACCCTGTCTCAAAAAACAAAACAACAACAACAAAAAAGAGTTAGCCAATAAGAAACTAGAGCTAATGGGCCAAGCAGTGATTTAATTAATACAGTTTCTGTGTGATTATTTCAGGGTTGAGCAACCGGGAACCAACAAGCGGCCTCCTTACAACAAGAACTGACTCCCACAAGTTGTCCTCTGACCTCCACAGACACCATGGCATGTGTGTGTATTCGTGTTCATCCATCTCATCACACCAATACAAACACACAGTAGATAGATGATAGATAGATAGATAGATAGATAGATAGATAGATAGATAGATAGATAGATAAAATAAGTAAATGTAAAACTTTTTTAAAAGAGAAAACACACAGTTTAAATACACTGGCTATGTTTCCAAGTGTGTGGACTTGTCCACATATCAAATCCAAATCACAAAGAAAATAGAATCTTTTCATTTCAGTTAATTACCCTATTTATTGAAGAATCACTTACTTTCTGAGATTATTTCTGCGAGTTTACTTACTTCCCCAATTTTATATTTATCTTCAGGGTGAACATGACATCCTCCTGATAATTGCATTGGGATTCTGACTAAAAATATGACAATTCTCAGTTCGTATTTAAAATGATACTTTTATGTTTTTCATAATAATGAAAACAGTAGCAGCAGAAACTGCTAGACTAACTGGAAACGGTAGAGGAGATTAACTTTGTTCTCAGATAGTAGACATGGCTGGAACTAATTACATTAACTGTTATGTAATCACAATATTTAAGTATTCTGAAAAATATTTATTCTACCTGGCTTACGAATTTTAGATGTTCATCCTATCAACATACAAATGAAAAGAACTAAAGTAATTATTGTTTAATACTTTTACATTTACTTTTTTATATTTCTGACTGTATTTGTTATTTCTATTCAACCAGGTATATAAATTGTGTCTGTTCTATATATAAGTCCAAAAAAAAAAGCAACTACCAGTTTTAAATGTTTTACATTGGATTGGACTTCTGTATATTGTATACAAATTTTGTATATTGATACAAATTTGAGATTAATTTTGTTAAAACATACTTACATACTTTTCTAATTTTGTTCAAGGTGTTGTACCTATATAACTCATTTAACAATGTAATGCAAATTTCTGGGTTTTGAGAGCTATTATTATTACCAACTGTTTAGGATAATAAGGAAATGCAGATTAATATTTAGTTACCTATTATAATCAAACCTGTAGTCATATTAGGTATGTTTTCAAATCAAATAAAGATATATTTTAGATAGCAGGCCATCTTCAAATACTTCAGAAATCTACAGAATATGGCATTTAAGATGTTTTAACAACATAAGCTATTTTTTTTAATATTTACTTATTTTGTATACAATATTCTGTCTGCATGTATGCCTGCTGGCCAGAAGAGGGCACCAGACCTCATTACAGATGGTTGTGAGCCACCATGTGGTTGCTGGGAATTGAACTCAAGACCTTTGGAAGAGCAGGCAATGCTCTTAACCGCTGAGCCATCTCTCCAGCCCCATAAGCTATTTTTATGACAATGAGGCATGTCTACTCCTGGCATCACTGTAGATAATGGGCGTCAAAGAATCTTCATATGGAGTATACTTTCTTTGTGGCAAAAGTAAGCCACTGAGAAACAAAATGCTCTTGCCTTGACCTCTGACAGTATGCTGTCCTAATTGGAAAAGCATAATTGGACACAAAAAAAGTGACTACTGAACATTGTCAAGACAAGGAGGGACAGCCATTCAGAATATCCTGATTCACAGAAAAGTCTGTCAGAAAGCTAGGCCAGCAGGCTGAAGATGAATGCCCCAACATCAGAGAGGAACTTTGAGTGACTGTCCATACAGCCAGCTGTTTCTGTCATTTCTCACATTATTTGGAAATCACTTGCTCGTACTTCCTGCTTACTCAGTTAATATTATTTCCTTTTTCTGAAGATGTTGAAGACTAGATAGTTGTGGTTTTCTTTATTTACCAGATGCAGAAAGAAATTATGATAGCAAGTAAACTAGGTACAAGACTTTGAACTCACCAAGATAGGATAGATACGGAGTATTTTTTCTGAATTTGTCAAATGCAAATGGACTAGACATTGCTGATTATATTCCCTGTATTTAATCATTGTGCTTATTGTATATACTTTTACTTATATTAGTTATAGCCTTTTTATTTTAGACAAAAAGGGGAAATGTAATGATATTTCATTTGTATTTTATTAAATAAAGCTTGCCTAGAGATCAGAGAGTAAAACAGCTGCCTTGGTCAGCTTTACAGACAAGGCAGTGGTGACACACACATTTAATCCTAGTAGCCACACTAGTTTGCCATAAAAACAAGGGAGTAGTGGTGCCTGCCTTTAATCCCAGCACTAGAGAGGAATATAAGACAGGAGACGACAACTTTCAGTCATTCTCATTTTGAGGATTTCTGGAAGCAGGATTGCCATTTCAGATTAAGGTAGAAGTAAGAGTTGGTGGCTGTATATTTAGCTTTTCTGACCTTCAGGTTAAACCCCAATATCTGTCTCTGGGCTCTTGTTAATCATGCTACATGCAGAACTTTGAGAAAACTGCAACAGAGATGTTCTGAGATGTTGGATCATTTGGGCCATCCATTTTTATTGGTGTCTGGTTCCATTTTTCTGAAAATACATAAACTTTTAAAGGTAACTTACATATCTGTATTAACACAAGCATAGACTGTATGTTGTATACAGGGTAGCCAAAAATTTATTTATTTATTGTTTTGTTTGAGCAGGCAAAATGTATGTTACAATTTTTGTGGGATTTTTGTTTTGATTTGTTTTGTTTTGTTTTGTTTTGTTGGTTGGTTTGAAACAGAGTTTCTTTGTGTAACAGCCCTGTCTGTCCTGGAACTCACTTTGTAAATAGACCAGGCTGGCCTTGAATTTACAGAGATCCACCTGTCTCTACCTCCAAAAGGTTGGAATTAAAAGCATGTGCCACCACCACCAACATCTTGTAGTTTTTCTAGATTTCTTTCTTTATGTCTGTAGTCAAGATTTTTAAGGGGTCTTCCCTGATAAAACCTGTTCTCTATCAATCTGGAATGAATTCACAGTGTATTATTTCATGTAGAAATAAAAGTATAACCTTTTTCTCAAAGTAACACATCATTTGGATTCCATTTTGAAGTCAAGACATTTTTCATACTCCAATGCATTTTATCAGCTATTGTTCTTTCATTAGCAATGAGAAAATCTAAAGAAAACACAATGACATACAAAATCCAGATATTGTGAATTTCCTATCTGTAGGTGCCTTATTGGTGCGGGAGAATTGTCTGTATTCTGTCAATCATATTTTAAATAAATGCAGATTGGCCGATAGCCAGGCAGGAAGTATAGGCAGGAAAACCAGACAGGAAGTAGAAGCAGAGCAATGAGAACAGGAGAATTCTAGGAAGGAGGAAGCCCATTCCTACCAGTCCTGCCCAGACCACAGAAGAAGCAGGATGTGACCTACCCCACTGAAAAAGGTACTGACCCATGTGGCTAACATAGGTAAGGATAATGGGTTGATATAAGTTAAAAGAGTTAATAAGAAGCCTGAGCTAATGGGACAATCCATTTATAATTAATATATATCTCTATGTAATTTCTTTGAGGGTTACCAGCTATGGGAACTTGGCAGGACAGAAACCCCAACAAACCTGGCTTGTCATGTTACAGAATGGTGCCCACATGGATACCTGCATCCACAGAAAGCCTGAGAAAGCTTGGAAAAGAGTAGAGTAAAGCATGTTTTCTTGGTAGCATCAATTTCTCAGGTCTGCTCTGCTTGCTAAAGGTAAGCAAGTGTTCTCATCTAAGAGAGGTTTTCTGACTCAGCTTTAGCTGCAAAACCTTGCAGGTCTTTTAAGAGGTCCTACCATGAGACACTTAAACAGTGTTGATGAAAAGCTGACCCACATGCTTTTTGGTTTTCAGCCATATCAGGAAAAAAGCTGCACTGTTTTAAAATGCTGGCTTTCTGGGCCATCCTGCCAAGGCAAACTCTGACTCTTTCAGACAGACAGTCTGACTACATATCATTTGAGTGTGGTTTGTGAGCAGAATGCTGCAGCTTGCTTGCTGGCAAGGACATTGAAACACCATAGAATTGTGGCAATAAACATGGCTACAGCCGATACCTCCACCATGAGGCTAGAATCGCAAAAAGCTAAGGAATGGGCTGGATCCGGCCATCAAAGCCACAGCTTTAATCCTACCTATATTGCTTGGCAAATTAAAGACTCATGTGGTCAGAAAAAGAGAGATATTCAGTAAAGAGAGATTCAAAAACAAAGAAAACCTCTAAATGGTTTACAGTGTGTTAAAAATATATGCAGGCTTAAAAAAAGTTTAAAGTCCTTAAAATAAAAAAGAAAGAGAGCATTTGGGTGTGGTGGTACACATCTTTAATCCCAACACTTGGTAGGCAGAGACAGACAGATGTCTGTGAGTTCAAGGTGTTGTAGCACACACCTTTAATCCCAGCACTGGGGAGGCAGAGACAGGCAGACCTCTGTGAGTTCAAGGACAGCCTGGTTTACAGAGGGAGTTCCAGGAAAAATATACACAGAGAACCTGTCTCAAAAAGCCAAAAGTTAAAAGTAAAAATTAAATAAATAGCGGTTCAAATAAAGTCACATAAAGATGAAAAATACACAAAGAATCTTGATACTGTATGTTATTATGCTCTCTTTGAATTGTTTGAATGCTGAGGAAGGAGCAACAGCTGCTAAAAGATATTTGCATATAAATGCTGCTTAATTAATCCATGCTAGGTATTTTGAAAATATTTTGACTTCAAAATTGAACTCAAAAGGTATGTTACTTTGGAGAAGAGATTGTGCTTTTGTTTCTACAAGAAATGAGAAGCTGTAGATGCATTCTTAGTTAAGAAAAATCAGGTTTGATCAAGGAAGACCACCTGAGAAATCTCCAGTAGGAACAGATAGCCTAGATGTCTGAGTTCTACATCCAGAACAGATTCAAGATGCTGCCTGAGATGATCAAGACTCACAGGATACTCCAACCAGGACTTATTCATAATTCTAAATTTTGTTTAGGTTCCCATAAGATTATCAGCACTCCTAACCAGCCGGAAGTAGCCTGGAAAACTATGCCCACATTCCCAAAAAATGGACTATAGATATTTTCCTTTGTTTAAAAAAAAAGAGGAGGAAGTGGTACGGGAGAATTGTCTGAATTCTGTTAATCATATTTTAAGTAAACACTGACTGGCCCATAGCCAGGCAGGAAGTATAGGTGGGAAAACCAGACAGGAAATATAGGCAGGGCAATGATAACAGGAGAATTCTAGGAATTCGAGGATGAATGGCTCTGTGATTTCCCCCAGGCCTGGGTGGAAACCACAGGTATGGGGCTGTCAAACAATCAGCCTCCCCTGATAATAGAATTAAAACCATCGGCCATGCCAGTTTCCATAAAACAGTACTCCATGAGCCATGAGGCCCGAGAAGGTATCAGGCCCCACATTCAGAGACTTTTATCATTGGGCATTCTAAAAGCCTGCTGTTCCCCTTGGAACACCCCACTCTTCCTGGTAAAAAAAAAAAGCCAGACACAAGGGACTACAGACTAGTCCAATATTTAAGGGAAGTTAATCACTGCACTCTAGACATTCATCCTACAGTACCCAGCCCCTATAATCTCTTAAGTACCCTGCTTCCGACCCATGTATGGTACTCAGTACTTGATTTAAAAGACACTTTTTTCTGAGACTTAGCCCTCAGAGCCAGCCATTGTTTGGCTTTGAATGGAAGGATCCCAGTTCAGGAGTTTCTGGTCAGCTCACCTCGACGAGACTACCCTAGGGATTCAAGAATTCGCCAACCCTATTAGATGAGGCCCTGCACCAGGATCTGGCCAGTTTTCACACCACCAATCCAGAGGTATCTTACTCCAATATGTAGATGACCTCCTGCTAGCCGCAGAGACAGAGCAGGAATCCCTCTGAGAGACTTGAGCCCTACTCACCAGATTAGGTGAACTGAGCTACAGGGCATCTTCCAAAAAGGCACAGATCTGCAAGAAGCAAGTAGCCTACATGGGGTACCTCTTGGAGGACAGACAGACATGGTTAACAGACACTCAGAAGCAGGCCACGGCATGAGAAGTCTGAGAGTTTCTGGGAACTGCTGGTTTCTGTAGCTTATGGATACCAGGTTTTGCTGAACTGGCGGCCCCACTGTATCCACCTACCAAAGCCAACGTCCCTTTCTCCTGAGGAGAGGACCAACAATGGGCTCTTGATAAAATAAAAAGAGCCCTTCTTTTGGCCCCTGCTTTGAGTCTCCCTGATGTCACCAAACCATTCACCTTATACGTAGATGAGTGTTGTACGAGGAGCGGGCTGCATCCAGCCTCCAAGCTAGCTTAGCCCCGAAATAACCACACAGAAATTGTATTAATTAAATTACTGCCTGGTCCATTAGCTCTAGCCTCTTATTGGCTAACTCTCATATCTTGATTAACCCATCTCCATTAATGTGTATCACCACTTAACTGTGGCTTACCAGCATGAGTCTAACCAGCATCTGTCTCGGGCAGGAGAATCATGGCATCTGCCACACCGCCCTTCTTCCTAGCACTCTGTTCTGTCTATTCTGCCCACTTAAGGGCTGCCCTATCAAAAGGCCAAGGCATTCTCTGTATTCAACCAATGAAAGCAACACACAAACAGAAGAATCTCCTACACCATTTCCCCTTTTTCTGTTTAAACAAAAAGAAAGGCTTTCACTTTAACCTAGTAAAATTACATATAACAAAACCGTTATCAAGCAAGAATTACAGTTACAATATTTATATCTATTTTATCTTTTATCATAACAATGGAAAACTATTACTATCTTTCTATTCTTCAACTCCATCAAAGACTCCAGAAGGATATAATATTACCTAAGTAAACAAGAAGTAAGCAACTTTCAAAACTCTAGAAATGACAGAGACATCTTGCTACCTGGACAGTCACCCAAAGTTCTTTGGTACTGTTGGGGCATCCATCTTCAGCCTTCAGGCCCATATTATCCAGCAGACATTTCCATGAAGCAGGAAATTTTAAAGGCAGTTCAGTCACTTTCTTCTGTGACCTGCAGAATGTCTCACAGACTCTTTCATGAAACAGGAACCCCCCAAAATCATCTCAACTTTAGGCAAGTTCAGCAGTCCTTTCTCTGCAGGTTCTTCCTGTCCAGTTTATGCATCAGTCCAGGCAAGAGCAGTTTCTTGCCCAAATGGATAACCATAAGGAGCCTCTTCAATGCCCATCTTCCACTTGAAGTAGATTGGTGCTTCCAGGAGCAGATGTGTCTCATTGTCATAAAAAGCCCTAAGTTGTTAAAACATTAAATGCCATATTCTGTAGTCTTTGAAAGATATGAAAAATGCCTATCTAACTGAAATATATCTCTATATATCTAGAAAATCTAACTAACATGACTACAAGCTTGACTATTATCGATGATTATCCATTAACAACCTATATTTCCTAATTATACATTACATTTTTAAATGAACAACACAATCACAATACCTTAATCAAGATCAGGAATATGCATATAAAAAACTTGACCTTAAATTAGTATCAGTAAACCAAGATTCATATCAATGCAAATTATTCATATCATTATCATATCCCCCTTTAAATGTAAAAGAACATTTATAAACAATATTTGAGAATATGGGCGTAGTTTTTTCTCTCCAAACTGCTTTGTGGTGTATGGGGATTCTGGGACCCTGGAAAAAGCCAGTGGCCTACATCTCCAAAAGGATGGACAATGTGGTAACAGGATGGCCCCCCTTGCCTCCGTATGGTAGCCGCAGTAGCTACCCTGGTCAAAGATGCAGATAAATTGACCCTGGGCCAACCACTGACTATAATAGCACCCCATGTTTTAGAGACTGTAATTCGCCAACCCCATGGTAGATGGGTCTCAAATGCCCGCATAACCCACTACCAGTCACTATTGCTCAACCCCGAAAGTATCACTTTTGGGAATGTGATGTTGCTGAACCCCACCACCTTGCTCCTCAATTCGAAATCCACTGTTTGGGTACCTCATGACTGCCACCAGATATTGGCTGAATACCACAGGACCAGAGGAGAGTTGACTGATTGCCGGCTTCCTGATGCAGATTATAGCTGGTTCACAGATGGCAGCAGCTTCCTCAAAGAAGGTGAGTGAAAGACAGGGGCAGTGGTGGTAGATGGACAGAATACCATATGGGCATGCGCATTGCCCCCAGGAACCTCAGTTAAAAAGGCAGAATTAATAGCCCTTATCACGGCCTTAGAGCTAGCAAAGGGACAAAAAGTAAACAACTATACAGACAGCCGTTATGCATTTGCAATGGCCCATGTCCATTGGGAAATTTATAGAAGAAGGGACTGCTAACTTCTGTTGGAAAATAGATTAAAAATAAGACTGAAATCTTGGCACTATTAAGGGCCCTCTTCCTACCCAAGAAGGTGAGCATTATTCATTGCTCAGGACATCAGAAGGGTGATGATCCTATTGCCAAGGGAAACTAGATGGCAAATGAGATGGCTAAAAAGGTCTCGCTGAACTCAGAAATATTACCCCTGGCAGAGGCGCCCCACCCTCCACAGAAAATTATTTCCAATATTCTGCCCAGGATCTAGAGACTATCCAGAAACTTAATGCGGACTTTGATGAACAACAAAAAGCTTGGAAATATGAGGACAAAACCATGTTACCCAAGAAAGATGCCCTTGAGCTCGTCACCCAAATGTATCAATGGACTCATTTAGGACACAAAAAGATTAAATCTCTAATAAAAAGAGACAGATTTTTATATTCCAGGCCTTAACTCTCTCATACAGCAGGTGATGTCAACTTGTGTCCCCTGTGCCAAGGTAAAATGCAGGGCGTCAGAATGCCCTGGAGGGCATAAGAATAAGGGGAGACCGACCTGGTATACATTGGGAAGTGGACTTTCACCAAATTAAAACCAGGAAAATATGGTAATAAATATCTCTTAGTTTTTATAGACACCTTCTCCAGTTGGACAGAAACTTTTCCCACCAAACAAGAAACGGCTCAAATGGTGGTGAAGAAGATACTAGAAGATATTTTTCCTCAGTTTGGCCTGCCCAAGGTAATCAGGTCCAATAAAGTCCCAGTCTTTGTCTCCCAGGTAAGTCAGGGTGTGGCCAAGACACTGGGGATTAATTGGAAATTACATTGTGCATACAGACCCCAGAGTTCAGGACATGTAAAAAGAATAAATAGAACCATAAAAGAGACCCTGATCAAATTAGCTTGAAAATTGGCACTAGAGACAGGGTATAGCTCCTTCCCTTAGCCCTGTTCTGAGTGTGGAACACCCTGTCTCAGCTTGGACTTACCCCCTATGAGATCCTATATGGGCGGCCTCCCCCATTGGCCTCCTTTAGGGCCCCTCCTGACCCCACTACTCACAAACCTGATTTGCAGGTGCAGCTAAAAGCCCTTCAGATTGTCCAAGCCCAAGTGTGGAAACCCTTGGCTCCTGCCTACCAGCCCGGGCACCCAGAGATCTCGCACCTGTTCCAGGTTGGCGATTCTATGTACATTCGGAGACATCTGTCCCAGAACCTTGAACTTCGCTGGAAGGGACCCTACACCATGCTTCTTACGACACCTACTGCCCTCAAAGTGGATGGTATTGCAGCCTGGATCCATGCATCTCACGTCAAGCCAGCACCTCCACAGGACGACCCAGGACCTTCCAAATGGAAGCTTCAGCATACCCAAAATCCTCTAAAATTGAGATTAGTCAAGGAAGCCTGATCCTACCAGGCTTGCTGTTCTTTGCCCTGATGTTTCCTTCCACATATAGTGCTAAAAAACCCCCATACACCTCAGGACTTAACCTGAACCCTGACTAACTTTGAGACTGGGCAAGCCTTAAGGCTAGCTGCTGGAGTTCATCCCCTAGATACCTGGTTTCCCCAGCTAACTTTTGCCCTGTGTGTTTTAGCAAAAGACTCTTGGGAGAATACTGAACAAACCCCCAGAAACTCTTATCCTGCATGCAGATATTCTGAATGGTATATTTGTCGGGGGGGGGGGTTAGGTAAGCGAACTCGACAGTGTGGGGGGCCTGAAGTGCTTTATTGTGCTGCCTAGGGATGTGAAACCAGTGTCAGTGTCTCCTGGTTGGGGGTTAGCAAAAAGGACTTAGTCTCTTTCACCCGTACCACACCAGGAGAGTCTAAAATCACAATCACCTTCACTGAGGAGGGAAAAAGAGCTAACTGGTTAACAGGCAATACTTGGGGATTACGGTTGTATGATCCAGGAAGGGAAGATATAGGGATTCTGTTCACCCTGTGAGTTGTTGTAACACCTCTCATGACCATAACATTAGGGCCCAACCCGGTATTGCCTGACCAGGGCCAGCTAGCCCCGGCCAGGGTAGCTCCCCTTGCCAGGGTCATGGATCCCACTCCAAGTCCTAAAAATCCTTCTGTTATCCCTGCTTCACTGCTGGCGCTCTCTAATACAGGCCAGTGACTGTTTAATCTAATAGTGGGAGCCTTTTCATTGCTAAATAATACTGACCCGAACATGACACAATCTTGCTGGCTCTGCCTATCATCAGGACCCTCATACTATGAAGGGATTGCAACATCTGGGGGGTTCAACAACACAACTAGCCAGGATGGCTGTGCTTGGGGAAATAGTCATAAGCTAACTCTTACAGAGGTTACAGGTGCAGGGACATGCTTGGGAAATCCATCAGCTACTTGCAAACATTTATGTAATGAGACCCTTAAGAGCCCTAAAACTTCTAAAACTAGATACCTGATCCCTGATTCAGATAAATGGTGGGCTTGTAGTACAGGCTTGACACCTTGCATGGCAACATCGGTTTTTGATGGTAACAAAGACTACTGTGTGCTTGTTCTACTGGTACCTAGGGTCTTTTATCATCCCACTGACACATTTGAGGATGAATTTGACAGGCACCCGAGCCACTATTGGTGAAAGCCTATCTCTCTGACTCTAGCAGTAATCTTAGGCTTTGGGGTGGCAGCTGGTGTCGGCACTGGTGCTACTGCTCTGGTGCAGACTTCCAAATTCCCCAGAACTTTGAGGAATTAAGAACAGCTATAAATGAGGACTTAAGGGCTCTAGAACAATCTATCGCCAAGCTTGAAGTTTCAATAACCTCACTTTCCAATGTAATGTTACAAAATAGGTGTGGTTCAGTCTTGCTATTTCTTCAATAAGTACTCTGCGCTGCCCTAAGAGAGTAATGTTGTTTCTATGTAGATCACTCTGGGGTAATTAAGGATTCGATTGCTAAGCTCGGAGACAGGTTAGACAAGAGACAGAGAGACAGGGAGGCACAACAAGGTTGGTTTGAAGGCTGGTTCAATGGCTCCCCCTGGTTCATGACACTCATTTCTACCATCACTGGTCCCTTGATCATTCTGTTACTCATCTTAACCTTTGGGCCCTGTATCTTCAGTCGACTCCTGATGTTCATTTGTGAGTGACCTAGCAATACTCAAGCTTTGGTGTTGACCCAGCAATATCCTGCTCTTAGGGAAAATCCCTAAGAATCCCAAGATTGGGATTCGATCAAGTCAGAGGGGGGGGATGAAAGACTTTGGGGCACCTCAGCATTACTGCACCCCCCTTCCTGGGAACCAGAACCCTAGGAACCAACCACGCGTGCACTGGAGCTTTGAGTACTTTCCATCCCCTTTTGTAGTTTTTCTTCAATAGACCCAGACTCTGGAACTGGGGTGAGATGACCTGCAGATGACCTGCAAGTGTTCCTTCTTGTTCAACCAACCCAGCAACTGCCGTAACATTGATCAATTAGAGTTAGCTGACCAATGAATGAACTAGTTAAAATAGTTGACAAATGATTTCTGGACTCTCCCTTTTGATTCTGTACCACCCCCTTGATTCTGTGGTTTTCTCCTGTAATAGACAAAGCAGAGGTCCTTCTCCTCTCGAGGCTGAGGGACCTCTGCCATGGCAGCAAAATAAAAATTCCTCTTGCTATTGCATCAACCACGCTGAGAGTGTCTCTTGAGGCGACCTCCTCCTTGGTGGGGCTTTAGGGCCCAACAGAGGTAGCAGCAGGAGTCATGTTTACCTCCCCAGCTCTGGGAAGTTGTTGGGTCCCCATTGTGACTGAGTAGTACACTGCCCACTGCTCATAAAGCCTGTTTAAGTGTTTGGTAGCTAGGCCTCTTAAAAGAATCCTATGGGGCTGGAGAGATGGCTCAGCGGTTAAGAGCATTGCCTGCTCTTCCAAAGGTCCTGAGTTCAGTTCCCAGCAACCACATGGTGGCCTGCAGGCAGACACAATACTGTATACATAATAAATAAATAAATCTTTAATAAAAAAGAATCCTGCATGTGTTTGACACTAGCACCAAGCCAAGGAAGCTTCCACTTAAAGGAGCTGTACCTTTGTTTGTTGCTAGTATTGAGCCTATCCAAGAGAAGACAGTTATCAGGAAGCTGCATTTGTCTCCATTTTTTGTGTGCTTAGAATCTTTTCTAAGCTTTCTCAGGTCTTATGTGGATTTCGGTGACGGACATTTGGGTGCCATATATAGGCAGAGTTTCTCTGTGTCCCGTAAACTGCTCCCAAATAACCAGGTTGAGACTTATTATTAATTATAAATGCTCAGCTAATAGCTTAGGATTATTACTAACTAACACTTACATTTTAAATTAACTCATTTTTTTTGAGATAGGGTTCCTCTGTGCAGCTTTGGAGCCTGTCCTGGAACTCACTCTGTAGACCAGGATGGCTTGAGAATCACAGAGATCCCCCAGCCTCTGCCTCCCAAGTTCTGGGATCAAAAGCATGCGCCACCACGCGGCCATGTTTCTTATCAACACTCTGCATCATTCATAGATACCTTTTTTCAGTATGACAAGTTCATTTCCTGCTCTCCACATCTCTTCCCAATTTTGAGAGATCTTTTCTCCCCTTCACACTCTCTTTTTCTGCAAGTCACACATAATTCTTACCTGTCTATTGGCCAGTCATCTCTATTTTAACCCAATCACAATGACACATATTCATACAATGTAAAGGAATATTCCATACACTGGCAACATGCCACACCAGATGGCCAGCTAGAGTCTGAGCTTGGGAATATGTTTACGAATTCCTTGCCAGTTTTCCCTGTTTAACATATTGTTACAGAAAATACAAGAACAAAAAAAGTAAACATAATCTAAGCATAGTAGTATACACCTTTAATCCCAACACTAGGGAGTCAGAGACAAGTGGATCTTTGTGAGTTTGAGATCATCCTGGTCTATATAGTGAATTTCAGGACAACTAGAGCTACATGGTGAGACCTTGTCTCAGAAAAAAGAAGATATAACACCAGGTGGTGGTGGCACACACCTTTAGTCCCAGCATTTGTGAGGCAGAGGCAGGCAGATCTCTGTGACTTCCAGGCCAGCCTGGTCTACAGAACAAGTTCCAGGACAGGCTCCAAAGCTACAGAGAAACCCTGACTGGAAAAACCAAAGAAAGGAGAAATAAAATTGAAATCAGTCAGCATTAACAATTACAAGCCCAAGGACAGGCTTGTTTATTTATATCCCCAACCATTTCCCCACTTCTGGTACTCATTTTTTAAAAGATTTATTTTATTCCTATGTATATGTGTGTTTTACCTGCCTTTTTGTGCACCACATACCTGCCAGGTACCTGTGGAGTCGAGAAGAGAGTGTCAGATCCCCTGAGACTGGATTTGCAGATAGTCATGAGCTAACACATGAGTGCTAGGAATCAAACCTGGGTCCTCTTAACTATTAAGTCATATCTCTAGCTCTTCTGCTATTAATTTGAAGCAATTTATGACCATGTTTCCATCTTGTTCTTCAATATTGCAATATGACTCTCTAAAGTAAAAGAACTTCTTTAAAAAACTATACCTACAACCACATAATAATACCATTACCACAATTTTTAAAAGGCAGGGCAGGGTGGCACATGCCTTTAATCCCAGCATTTGCAAGGCAGAGGCAGGCAGATCTATAAGAGGAGGCCAGTCTGGTCTACAGAGTAGGTTTCAGGACAGCCAGGGCTCCACAGAGAAACTCTATATCAAACAAAGAAAAGAAAAAAAAGAAAAGACAAATACTGCAGGATTACACTAATTTCCCCTCCTTCGTGGACTGAGGTTTGAACCTAGGGCCTCCTTCCTGGTAGGCAAGAGATCTATTATCCTAACATTAGCAGTACCCCAGCCCTGAATATTATAAGTATCTACAGCAGGCAGTTTCACAGAGATTGAATAAAATGTTTGGTAGAAGCTTATATGAAGAGAATGGAACTTGTATAAGAATTTCAGCTTGCAGGATGAAAAATTATGGAGACAAGTTGCAAAGTAATATGAATGTGCTTAATACTATTGAATTGCTGACTTCAAAATGATTGATGGTAAATTTCAAATTTTGACTACAATTTAAATAGAATCTCACAATTCCTTAACCTCGTCAGCTCCCTTAGGTCCAAATTGCCATCTATATAAGTATCATAATCTTTTTAAATTTGTTTGCAGAATCAGTATTCAAATAAAATGCACAACTGTGGAGTGTTGGTGTGTAGCTCAGTTGGTAGAACACATAGTTAGCATGAAGAAGGCACTGAATTTGAATTCCACAACCAGATAAGAAAGGCTTGGTGATCATCCAGGTGGTGATGGCGCACACCTTTAATCCCAGCACTCGGGAAGCAGAGGCAAGTGGATCGCTGTGAGTTTGAGGACAGCCTGGTCTACAAGAGTGAGTTCCAGGACAGCTAGAGCTACACAGAGACCCCGGGGTTGCAAAACAAAACACAATAAAGAAAAGGGGGGGGGGCTTGGCAAGTGTGGCAGACTGTTCAAGAAAAGGCCAGATTGGGCTCCTTGAGGCCCTATCTTTACAAAACAACAATGGAAAAAATTCACTCTGTAACCCTGACTGTCTTATGTAGACAGATCTCAATCTCAGAGAGATCTGCCTGCCTCTGCCACCCAAGTGCTGAGATTAAAGTTCTCACCACACCAGGCCTTGAGACCCTGTCTTTTAAAAAAAGAAAGTAAGCAAGTATCCAAGGGTTTTCTTTTCTTTTAATCTTCATTACATTTTATTTAGCGTATGGGGGTGGGGGCAAGCACAATCCATACTATGGTACAGCGATGAGATGACAAGTTTCAGGACTAGGTTCTTCTCTTCTATCATGTGAGTCCCAGGTCAAGGCAAGGTGGCAGGCACCTTTACCTATGAGTCATGTAATCCACCGGGGTTGGGTTTATGTTCTGTTTCACTCATTTTTGTGCTTTGGAAAAGGGTCTCATGTAGCTCTGGCTGATGTTGAACTCAAGATCCTCTTGCCTCAGCTTCCTGGGTACTGAGAGTAAAGGTGAGTACCACGATGTGCCACTAAGTCTCTTGGTGTAGATGGCTATGTACGTTTTGCTGTGCTGGGCATGTGTTTTAACACAACTCTACCACTGAGTCACAGTCCCAGTTCTCTAAGTTGTTGTGTTAAATATTTTAAATTGTATTTATCGTGTGGGTAGTCACAGAGCATGTGTGGAGGTCGGGGGACACACAACCTTTAAGAGAGCCTTCTCTCGGGCTGGAGAGATGACTCAGAGGTTAAGAGCATTGCCTGCTCTTCCAATGGTCCTGAGTTCAAATCCCAGCAACCACATGGTGGCTCATAACCATTTGTAATGGGGTCTGGTGCCCTCTTACATGTGTGTGGTGCAGGCATACACACAGAATATTGTATGCATAATAAATAAATATTTAAAAAACATTTTAATAAAAGTTAAAAAAAAGAGAGCCTTCTCTCATCTGTCACATAGGAACCAAACTTGGTGGTGTGTACTTTTACCATCTCACCCACCCACCGTAAATCATTTTTATCTACAAGTACCCCACCCCAACTTCTTGCTTGTAAATTGCTTTGTTTTGTTTTTTTCTTTTTCCCTTTGGGTTTTTTTTTTTTCAATTTGATGTGCTTTTGACACAGTCTTATGTAGCTCAGGTTGGCCTAAAGCACTATGTACTTAAAACTGGCCTCGAACTCTTGATCTTCTTTCCTCCAGTTCCCAAATGCTGGGACTACAGGTATGAGTCACTGCCCCTAGCTTGGGTTACTTAGGCACAGGAGGAGACTTTTCCCATTTCTAAGGGGCTGGGGGGCGTGTAACCCGGTCCCGTCCAGCTTGACTTGTAAATGCGAAGCCGTCACTGCAAGGCAAACAGAAAACGAGACCAGGTAGGACAAGCCCAAAAAAGATTCCGTCTAAACACTCAGAAAGCTGGAGAAAGAGTAAAAGGGCAGATACGGGGCGGGGCTCCGCGAGGAAAGCCCTTTGGCCTTTTGCCCCTTTTTCTCGCGCACCGCCCCATCGCGAGCGGGGGGTGGAGCTTAACCCGGATGTGACGCAGCGCGGTCAGCTGGGGTGGCGTCATAGAGGGTGGGCTAACGGCCGACTGGCGACGGGGCTGTCACTGAGGCTTCCGGCCAGTCGCCCTCAGAGACCCGCGGTGTCAGGTCGCAGGGGGCGGTTAAAGGCGGCAGGGCTCTTGGGTGAGGGGGCGGTGGCGACGCGGGAAGGATGTTTCGAGGATTGAGCAGTTGGTTGGGCCTGAAGGAGCCCGAGGGGGCGGCGGCAGGAGGAGAGCCGCTCGGAGGGGACGAGCCATCGTCAGGAGGCTCGCCCCCTGAGGAACGCTCCGAGCCGCCGGCGGAGCCCACCGAGTCCGAGCAGCAGCCTACGGGAGACCCAAAGCTCCTCCACCAGGCCAAAGGCCTTGGCAGTGAGTCCCCTCCGGGACGCGAGGGTGGGCTGGGAGGGGGCGCGGGGATGCCAGTGTGTGAGAGGGGCGTTGGTCCTCCCGAACTTGGGAGCTAGGCGACGCCGAAGCTTCCCCCAAGGAGTCATGTCGTGTCCTCGAGGTGCCTAAGAATTTATCGCTCTCTTGCTAAGTTTGTATACATAGGAAGCCCGGGCGCAGTGAAGCGAGCGGTGTGCCGCTGTTTTCTGGGTTTTGACAAGCAGTTTGGCTTGTTCAGCTTGCCAGCTTTCACCTGAATCTCCACCTTCCCAGCTAGAGTTGGTTGAGAAAATGCCTTTTGTCCCAAGAAAGGACTAAAAGGTATATTGTCTCAAGTAGCTTGGTAGGTTACTCAAGCTTAAGCCATGCATGTCTTCTTTGAATTGTTTGAAACAGGGTCTCCTGTAGCTCAGGTAGACGGGTTTCGAACTCACATTGCATTGTAGGGATGACATTGATCTTCCCGCCTCTGCTTCCAGCAGGACCTTTTTTCCTTGAGGTGGAAAAGAAGCTGCCATTGTCTACTATATACGAGTTTCAGTGCTAGATCTTAATGACAATAAATACCTGAGTTTCAGCTATTCACCATCCCCCAAGAGTTGGGAGAACAAAGCCAACATTTTACTGATAGTAAGCAGTAGAATTTGAGCCAAAAAAGCTACCTGATTTCAAAGCCCATACTCTTTCCAAGTTTATAGTCTAGTTGAAGTTGAACAAAAAGTAGTCCTTGAGAATATAAACACCTACTGTGGTAGCTAATTCTGGAGGGACTTTGGTATGCTTAAATAAGCAAAGAACACGGTGACTTTGGGCTGGTGGGCCCTAAACAGAAGTAAACATAAGAGAATTGCAACAAAAATGTATACTAAATTTAGCAAGTGTTTTTGTTGTTGTTGTTTTGAGACAGTGTTATATAGCCTCTGCTGGCTTCAAACTCACCATATGGCCAAGGATGGTTGTGAACTCAACACTCCTTCCTCTCTCTCCATCCTGTTGGGATCACCGCCACACATTCACTAAATGTAGAAAGTTTTAAGGGCCTATCAAATGGATTCAGGGTGCCAAAGAACAGAGAAACACAGACTTCAGTAGGAAAGGCCCTAATGTTAAAAAAAAAAATGACTATGAGATAGAGGGACAGGAAAAACAGCCCCACTATCAAATCTTAACAGTGTATCAACTCAGGCAAAATACCCAAAGACTGCACAAGGGAAATAAAACTAAGTGATATCGTGAGATCAGCAGAAATCTTTTTTTTTAATGTTTTCGGTGTAGAAAATTGGGAAGGAATGAACTTGGGATATTCAGGGAATGTGAAAAGACTTAAAAGAGCAGAGGTTATAGTGGGTAGTTGGGCTAGATTAATGTGGAATGAAAGCCTGGTGTGGTGGCACAGGCCTATAACCCCAGCATTTGGGATCCTTAGAAAGGAAGATCAGGAGTTCAAGGCCAGCCTCAGCTATATAGGTGAGCTCCAAGCCAGCCAAGGCTACAAGAGACTTTGTCTCATAAAACTAAAAAAAAAACTAGGCCTAGGGTATTGAAAAGGCTAAAGCAAAAGGATCACTGGATCTAGGCCTACCTGGGCTACAATGTGAGATCAGTGCTTGACAACTTAGTGAGACATTATCTGTAAAGACAAGCCCTCCTGACCACCTGTTTCTGCTTCCCAAGTCTAAGATCCTGGCTGGGTACCATCATGCCCAACTAAATTTCCTCGAATTTTCTTTTCAGGACCAAAGAACCTAGAGCCACACACATGCTAGGCCTCTGAGCCCTGCTTCCTGCCATCTTTCCTCACAAGGTTCTCCGGGTTCTCTCTGTTGTTGGTAGTCTGGTCTTATTTTCCTTCTTTACCCGCTTCCTTGATGATTGAGGAAGCTGAGTTTCGATGGAACCCATCCCTATTGATTGGGAATTTAAAGTTTTAGGATAAAGGAATGCTCCTGCTTCTATAATTAATGTAGCTATGTAAATGTTCTTGTTTAATACACAGAGTTTTAGAGAGGCTAGAGAAATTTTCAGAGATGTTTTAATCCTGCATATTGGCCAGAAAAATACATTTTGTCTAAGAGGATGTATTTGTGTACTTTTCTTTGTGGGGTTTTGTTTTTTAATTTGGCTTTGGGTTTTTTTTTTTTTGAGTGTATTCCAAGGCAAGCCTCAAATTCTCTATATAGCTGAGGCTGACTTGAACTCCTGCCTCCACCTCCCAAGAGTAATCACTGGATAGCAAATTTAGCTACACCATGCCTGGCTCCTACCTGTGTTTTGAAAAATAAAGTTAAGTATTAAACCTGATTCCCAGTAAGTAATTTTTTGGACCTTTGAAATCTACTGGAATCTACTAAGAACTCCATTTGTTAAGCCGACATTTGTTGAATCCCTATTTTCAAGATTGGATCCTAAGTACTTCCTGTTTAATAGTGACCTATTTATGCATTCCAGCCACTTACTGTTATCATTACCAGTAGTGAACACCCAACTTTACATACTCTTCCTTCATTCCAAACCAATGCCTCTTCCTGGTCCTTCCTCCTGATAAACTTATGCTTTCCTATGGTCACTGTCTCCAAAGGAGCTAACAATATCTATTATTCAGTGCAGAGTGCTTAGTTGTTTTGAACTATCTTCTGTACTCTTTGTGTGTATTGTAGTAATAAGGGTGGTGGGGCTGCGTCCCCAACACCCCAGCTGCCTGGCTAGCTTATGCCCGAAATAACAACACACAAACTGTATTCATTTAATCACTGCTTGGCCCATTTCTATCTAGCCTCTTCTAGGCTAATTCTCACATATTAATTTAGCCCATTTCTAATCATCTGTGTAGCGCTCCTAGGTGCGCTTACCGGGAAGATTCTAGCCTATGTCCTTCCTGGGTCGGAGCTTCATCGCGTGCGTCTGCCTGGGAGCTGGGAGCATGGCATCCCTCTCGGAGAGCTGTCGAGTCTGAGCTCACTTCCTCTTCCTCCCAGTGTTCTGTTCTGTTTACTCCTCCCACCTATCTTCTAACCAATGAGGACCAAGCAGTTTCTTTTATTTAACCAATGACCTTCCTCCATCAGTGTATGGATGTTTTGTCTGTATGTATGTCTGTGTACCATGTGTGCCCACAGATACCAAAAGAGGACATCACATCCCCTGAAAGTTGCTGGGAATCAAACCCAGGTCCTCTGGAGGATCCATTGCTCTTAACCGCTGATCCATCTCTATAGCTCCTATACTCTTTATGAGCAGGGTATCTATCATGCTAGAAGTGCTAAATATCTTTATCATCCACACAACTAGTATGCACCCAGGAAAATTTAAGTGCTTTGATAAACATGTATCTAAGCTGGGTAGGGATGGGGAATCCTCCAAAACTCAGAATGCTGAGGCAGGAAGATTACTCAAAGTTCAAGGACGGCCTGAGTTACATAGTGAGTATCAGGCTAGCCAAATCTAGATAGCAAAACTCTGTCTCAAAAACACCTAATTGAGTTCTCATAGCACATTTCTAGTTACAGAGAGCTTTGATTCCATAGCTTATGAACAATAGTCTTTAGAACTGGCAGTGTTAGTTTGAAGAGAAAGAAATTTAAGGACATTGCTTAGATTAGTAGAGTAGAAGTTTATATTCCCTAAGAGAAAAGACAGACCTAGGGGCTCAGCAAGATGGCTCAGTGGGTATAGACACTGGCCTTGAAAGTCTGATGACCTGCTTTTGTTTCCCATAACCCACAGAAAGGAGAGAAATGCCGCCACAGAGTTGTCCTCTGATCTCCAATATGCCCACATGGCACATGTGCCTATCCCCACATATATCATGTACTCATGCACCTAATAGTTTTGTTGGGTTTTTTTTGTTTTACATACAGGATCTCACTATGTAACTCTGGCAGTCCTGGAACCCACTATGTAGACAAGGCTGGCCTCGAAATCACAAGAGATCTGCCTGCCTCTGTCTCCCTAAGTGCTGGGATTAAAGATGTGTGCCATTATGCCCAGCAATAACAGATTCTTGTTGTGGGGGAAGAGAGACCTAAAACTGAGAGGTGGAAATGACAAGAGACTTGAAAAAGCTTTCAGTTATTTGGGGGTAATACTAAGAAATTAAAGGGCCTCTCAAAATCATGTACTGGAAAGTGGATTATTACCTGGATATAAAGTTGAGTCTAGTCACTTTTTTTGGTGTTGAGACAGGGTTTCTTTTCATAGTTTTGGCTGACCTGGAACTAGCTCTGTAGACCAGGCTGGCTTGAAATTCTCAGAGATCTGATTGCTTCTGCCTCCTGAGTGTTGGAATTAAAGGCATGCACCACCATTGAAGGAGAATCTGGTCACTTCTAATATTTAAGATTTCTGGGATTCTAAAATTAAGTGAAATACCTTTGAAAATTAACCTACCTGTGTGTAAGAATTAACATTTGCCAAGGGTTTTCTATTACACGTTTTTTCCTTCCTATTCTAGCCTCATGTCATGTTTCTGTCAGCTTTGATAATTTGTTTGTGTATGTGGGTATATGTGTGCCATGGTGCAAATTGAGAGACAACTTTTAGGAGTTGGCTCTCTCCTTCAACTATGTGGGGATCATTGTGCTTTTTGACAAGTGTCTTTACTCACTGAACCATCTAGCCACCTACTACTTTTTTGTAGGGGAGTGGTGGATAACAGAGTCTCAATATATATTCCTAGGTGACCTAAAACTAGCTATGTAGAGAGCAAGCTAGTCTTGATCTTACAGGGATCTATCTGCCTCTGCCTCCCAAATGCTGGAGTTATAGACATGTACCACCGTAGTCAGCCAGTTTGTCAGTTTTCAAATAATGATTTCCTTAGATTAGAACGACAGTGTGGATACTGAAGAGATTAGTGGTTAAGAGCTATGCAACCCATGAGGACCTGTTTGGGTTCCAGTAAAGGTGATTTAACTTACACAGGACTATATAGGTGAACATAGGTTGTGTTGTGCCATTATTACAAAGGGGACCTAAATGTGTACAGATTTTGGTATCCAGAAAGGGCCTTACACAGATCTCCCTGCAGATACTGATGGGAAGGTATGATAACCATTGTACTTGGATGAAGCACGGACCCTTTTTTCCTTTACAGATTATTTGTTTAACTTTGCAAGTGCTGCCACAAAGAAGATAACTGAATCTGTTGCTGAAACAGCTCAGACAATAAAGAAATCTGTAGAAGAAGGAAAAATAGATGACATCATTGATAAGGTACATTTAGAGAACTTGTAAAAGGAGAAATTTTTGAAAGTTGTAAGTAGCTAATGTAATCATCTTTTTAACTCAAGTGAAATATAATGTGCTGATGGAATTTTTCTAGAATATCTTTTCTTGATTCTTGGACAATTTCATACATGTACACATGTATTATGACTATAATTCTTATCTAATAGTAAACTTCCAAAGTAATTTGACTTTTCATGTGTTTTTTAACAGACCATTATAGGGGATTTTCAAAAAGAACAGAAAAAATTTGTTGAAGAACAGCACACAAAGAAGTCAGGTATGATATAAGTTTATCTTATATTCTCAGCCAAGTTTCTGTGTATGTGAATATGTGTGTGTCAGTTTTTGGTGCTGGGGATCAACCCCGGGTCCTTACATATGCTAGGCAAGTGCTGCTGCTGAGCTACCATACCAGCTTCCTACCAGGTTTTATTGAGCATTTATTATGTGCTAACCTATACTAAGGCTCTAAGAATACAAAAACATATAAGACTGGGGTGGAGCCCAGTGGTAGGACATGTGCATAGTGTATACAGGGCCCTGGGTTAGATCCCAAGCGCCAAAAAATGTCTATGTACAGCCAGGAATAGTGGCTCACACTTGGAATCCCAGCACTTGGGAAGCTAAAGCAGAAGGATTGCTGTGAGTTTGAGGCTGTACTCCTAGTCTGAGATATATAGTAAGTCCAGGCCAGCCTGGGCTACAAAATGAGGAAAAAACTTTTTAAATTAAAAAATAGTCAAATTTTCGGCTGGGCAGTGGTGGTGCAAACCTTTAATTCCAGCACTTGTGAGGCAGAGGCAGGCGGATCCCTGTGAGTTTGAGGCCAGCCTGATCTACAAGAGCTAGTTCCAGGACAGGCTCCAAAGCTACAGAGAAACCCTGTCTTGAAAAACCAAAAAAAAATTTGAATTTTTAAAAAATAGTTGAATATGGTGGTGCATGCCTTTGATCCCTGCACTTGGGAAGCAGAGAAAGGTCAATCGCTGAGAGTTTGAGTCCAACCTTGTCTACATAATGAGTTCCCAAACAGCCAGGTCTATGTAGAGAGAAAATAAACACACACACAAAGAATTCAGTCTTTTACTGAACATGGTAGAGAAGAGGATCAATCAAAAAGACCAAAGCCTAATCAGGCCTTTTAGTGCATAGCTGTGATTCTAGTACCCAAGAGGCTAAGGCAAAAGGATTGCTAGGAGTTTGAGACCAGCTGGATTAGCAAGACCTAGTCTAAAAACAAAAACATAGCCGGCACCTGAAACTCCAGCATTTGAGAAGCAAAGGTAGAAAGATCAAGAGTTTAAGCCAACCTCAGCTACATAGTAAGTTGGAGGCCAACCTGGGTTATATGAAACACTGTGTCAAAATCAATCAATAAATAAAAAGCTATCGCCAGCAACAAATAAAGTATGTTGCCAGATTCTTTTTTTATCTTCTCAGCTAGGACAGCAACTGTGAGAGGTGTAAGACTTCCAGTCTCTACATTGCAGATCCCAACATTGACAGGTCTTTGTAAAAAGCCAGGCCCAGAAATTTAACATTGATACCAACTGTTTTTCATTTGTTTTTTAAACAGGGCTTCACATAGCCAAAGCTGACCTCTAACTTGCTATATAGTCAGCAAATACCTTGAATTTCATCTCTCCTTCCTCTGCCTTCCAAGTGGTAGCATTATAGGTATACATCACAATACTGAATTTGTACTGTGCTGGGAATGGAACCTAGGATCTTGTGCATGCTAAGCAAGCATTCTACCAACGGAGCTACTATATCCCCAGCTTAACACCTCATCACTGTGTATGGGGCAAATCTGGAACTACCTCTTTACTTTGAATGGATTGGTTTGGGTCTGACATGTGTTGGGGGTTAGTACAGTTAGAATCTACTATAAAGAGCAAATGACTGCTTGAGTGGAGTCCTGCATTCCCTTCCTAATCATACCTAACTAGGTGTATGTCATCTTGGTATCCTCAGCATTCAGCTTCTAACTGTTCATTGACAATTTGATTCCAGCCCTGTAGGTTATTGTCTCTAATTGGTTTTTTGCTTTGGTTTCTCTTCTCAAGATCCTATTCTCTCTCTCTCTCTCTCTCTCTCTCTCTCTCTCTCTCTCTCTCTCTCTCTCCCTCCCTCCCTCCCTCCCTCCCTCCCTCCCCCCTCCTCCCTCCCCCCCCTCCTCCTCCTCCTCCTCCTCCTCCTCCTCCTCCTCCTCCTCCTCCTCCTTCTCTCTCTCTCTCTCTCTCTCTCTCTCTCTCTCTCTCTCTCTCTCTCTCTCTCTCTCTCTCTCTCTCTCATTTTTATTACCTTTATTTACTTCTGGCCTTTGTGTGGCAGAGGACAACTTCCAGGATTCTGTCCTACCACGTGGGTCCCAAAGATCAAACTCATGGCATCAGGTGCTTTTAACAGCTGAGCCATCTTAATAGCCCTTTCTATTTATTTTTATTGTTAATTATATGTATTGTGATAGAGCCATGTGCCTCGGAGCTGTAGTTGTAAGTGGGTGTGAGCTACCTGACAATGGATGCTAGGAACTGAACTCTGGGGCCTCTACAAGAGCAATATGACACCTGAGGAGGTCACAAGAAGGTATCAGATCATCCTCGAACTGGAATTTCAGAAAGTTGTGAGCCACTACATCACTACATATATGCTGGGAATCAAACCTGGATCCTCCCGGAACTGTAGCAAGTGCTCTTAACTTCTGAGCCATCTTTACCCTTTGTCATAAAGTCTAAAGCACTGAATTATCTCTTCAGCTTTTTTTTTGAGACAGGGTTGTACTGTGTGTCCCTGGCTGACCTGGAACTTGCTGTGTAGTCCAGGATATCCTTGAACTGATAGAGTTCTGCACAGAGAACTGCCTGCCTCTGTCTTCCTAGTGCTAGGATTAAAGTGGATCACCACGCCCAACTTTTTTTTTAACAGCATCTCACTCCATAGCCCAGGCTGCCTAGAACTTGAAGTAATTATTTGCCTTATCTTCCCAAGTACCAAGATACAGGCATGTACTACCATGCTCAGAGATATAATACACAAATCTAACACCTATTCATTTTGATAGTTGACCCAGTGATGTCCTTTATAACATTTCCCTCCAGAATCTAGTTAAGTACTAGTTGAGGATATGATATTATATTCTGTCATGTCATTTCTCTTAGCCTTCTTTAGTTCTTTAGTCTGGAATGTTCTAACAACTTTGTCTTTTTTTTTTTTTTTTTTTTTTTTTTGAGACAGGGCCTTAGACAATCCTGGCCGACCTCATATTTGCTATGTAGTTGAGGTTATCCTTGAATTCCTGGTCTTCCTGACTCCACATCCAAGTGTTGCGGGTGGGCTGTTCCCATCTTAATATACTATTGTATATTGAGCTTTGTCTGATAATTCCTCATGATTAGAATAGGATTGTATATTCTTGATATTTTAATTCTTCTTGAAATAACATGTTCAGGGATCCACAGTGTGTTTCTCCCCCACTGTTTGTCTGTGTGTGCATATATACACTCATGTGTGCCACTTTTCACATTTCCACCATGTGATCCCAGGCATCAAATTCAGGTCTTCAATCTTGTGGGTAAGTACCTTTACCCACTGAGCCATTGTTTGGGCCCAGTGATACTGATTTTGGTTATCTGATTAAATTGTCAGAATTTTGTACTGTACCATTCAAGTAGAGTATTTGTTGACCAAATATATGCATAAAGCTTACAAATTAAGTCTGGGTATTACAGTGAATAATCATATTTGGAGCTTATTGGTAAATTACTATTTTAAGTGGTCTTATATTGAAATGACAGATTACGATTTAACTGTTGTAACTATGTAGTGCCTGCAGAAGCCAGAAGGTGTCAAGTCCTCTGGAACTTGAATTAATAGGCAGTTGTGAGCTGCCATGTGGGTTCTGGGAACTGAACCAAGGTTCTCTGCAATATCAACAAGATTTTTTTAATCTCTTTAACTACTAAGCCATCTCTCTAGCCCCAATAACCTTTTTTTCTCCTGCATAGAAGCAGCTGTGCCGCCATGGGTTGATAGTCACGATGAAGAAACAATTCAACAGCAGATTTTGGCTTTATCAGCTGTGAGTACCCTTTAAATACCCTGTGTAGGTAAGACTTTTCTCCTACCATATTACGTCTCTGTTCACAGATTTTTTTCTTTAGCTAAATTCTTCTCCTTCATTTTCTTTTTTGGAGACAGTGTCTCACTACATAGCTTTGGCTGTCCTGTAACTTGCTCTGGAGACCAGGCTAGCCCCAAACTCACAGAAGTCCATCTGCCTACCAAGTACTGAGATTAAAAACATGTGCGATCACAACTTGTCCAGATTCTTTTACTTATATGCCATTTTTACATGCTCTTGTTTGTATTTTAGTTTCTTTGTTTGTTTTTTGAGGCTGGGTTTTGCTAAGTAGCCTAGGCTGACCTTGAACTCACTATGTAGGTAGCCTGGCCTACAACTGTCTTCCTATTTAAGCTTCCCTAGTACTGAGGTTACAATTGTGTACCACCATGCCAGGCTTTTACAGGTTTGGTTTGGTTTGGTTTGGTTTGGTTTGGTTTGGTTTGGTTTGGTTTGGTTTGGTTTGGTTTGGTTTGGTTTGGTTTGAGACAGGGTCTCAATACATAGGCTGTCCTGGAACTCACTACATAGACCAGGCTGTCCACCTTCCTCTGCCTCCCGAGTGCTGGGATTAATTACATGTGCCACCATGTCCCTTTTTTTTACAGTTTTTTTAAACATTTTTGAAAATTTAAGAACATGCATGTTAACTTTGATGATTTTTTAGTAACTTCCTGGATTGTTTTGTTTTTGCAGTACTGTGTCAGACATGATAGATAAGTATTTTAGCACCAAGCTACATCCCCAGCCTTCGTTCCTGTTGATTCAATGAGTTTCATTAGGATTGCTTACAGGAGTGTGAATTAGAAGCTATTTACAGGAACATGACCAATTTACCAGTGGCTATACCACTGAAGAAGATATGTTTAGATCTTCAGGCAGGGGAGGGGCCCTGTGACTGTGTCTCACTGATCCATGACTTTTTTTTTTTATTTTTCGAGACAGGGTTTCCCTGTAACAGCCCTGGCTGCCATGGAACTGGCTCTGTGGACCAGGCTGGCCTTGAACTCACAGAGATGAAGAGGTGTGTCTGTCTCTGCTTCCCAAGAGCTGGAATTAAAGGCCACCCAGCCTAACTTAAAAAAAAAACAACTTTGAGTTAGGTTATACTTTTCTTTTTTTCACATTAAAGTATAGCCTATTATGCCAAATCATTATTTCAGCCTTAAAAAGATAGAGGCTCATACCTGTAATCCTAGTACTTGTGAGATTGATGCAGGAAGATTGTCACCTGTTTGAGGTTAGGTGGGGCTATATAATAAGGATGTTTCAAAAAGGAAGAGATTCTTTTATATGATTTGATAATCTTTGAGATATAGTAAGATGAAGTTTTGAGGCAGCAATGCAGTTCTTGTGAATGAAATGATTGTAGTCCATATTTTCTCTTTACCTACATATGTTTGTTGGTAATTGACATTGATATAGATAGCATTTCATTTGCTGGCCCACAAAATAGTAATGTTACAAAGGACAGCTTGAGAAATTACTTCCCCATACTATCTTTTGAGGCTCCTAGCATGACCACAGTGTAGCTATTGTTTTTAGTCCTATTGCACAGAGGGGACTGAGATTCTAATGTTTTCTTACTTATCTGTGTTCTTTCAGAGAGCAAAGGCCAGCTTTATCAAAGCTCAGTGCACAGTGCCTTCATAAATCCATATTTTCACTGTAATCTATAGTTTCATGTTTATTTTTATCTGTGTGGGTATTATATGCCTGCATATATGTCTGTGTATCACATATATACCTGATGCCCTTGAAGGCAAGAAGAAGGTGTGGGATCCCCTGGAACTGAAGTTGCAGGTAGTTATTAACCTCTATATGGGTGCTGGGACTCAAACCCAGGTCCTCTGGAAGAACAGCCAGTGGTCTTAACTGCTGAGCCAACTCTCCAGTATTTCTCCAATTCTTTGTTTTTGAGACAAGGTCTTACAACATAGCTCCAGCTTCCTCAGAACTTAGATATCTACCTGCCTATGCCTTCTAAGTGCTGGGATTCAAGGCTCATTTTTGTTTTTAACCTACTTTTTCCTTTTGTAAAAAATTTTGTTGCCTTTATTTATTTTGTGTGTATGTATGTACATACATAACAGCACATGTGGAGATCACAGTATAACATGCAGGGTGTTAATTCTCTCCTACCATGTGGGTCCCAGTGATCTCTGAGCTGTCTCACTGGACACTCTCTTTAATGTACCCCCACCCCTTTTTGGCACTAGGGATTGAATTCAGGACCTTGTTTATTATGTAGTTTATTCATGTGCTCTATTATCACTGAGCTGTACCACCAGCACCCCCACCTCTATTGTTTTGTTTTTCTAGTAAAAATTTGTGAGTTTTCCTTGCCATATACCTCTTCTACAGGAAAGCCTGGGTAATAGTCATTGAAATCATTGTACTCATGGACCAGAAACTCCACTTGTGGGAATTTCTGCAAAAGATATCATTTTATGGGCCAACAAAATGGCTCAGTGGGTAAAGAAAACTCTTGCCTGGTGACTTGAGTCCAATCTGTTGGACCCACATAAAAGATGGGAGAGAGAACCAAATCCACAAAGCTGTCATCTCACCTCTGTATACAAGCTGTGTCACAAGGGTGTATGCCCCTACTTCCCCCCCCCCCGCACCGACACACACAATAATGATAATAAATTTAAAATTTTTCAATATTTAAAGATCACTTTATAAAGAATAAAAACTCTCCTTTTTAAAAGGAATTCTTGAAATCAGTATGTAGCACAGTCTGGTCTCAAATTCTAAGCAATCCTTTACCTTTAGCCTCCCAAGGGCTCATATGACAGATGTGTGCTTTTAGAATTCTTTCCAGCAGGTTAAAAACTATTTAAATGACTATGGAAACAGGTCTGGTTTAGTAAGTTATAATGTTAGTGCTCATTTGATTTAGCCCTTAGAGCTAGAAAGTTGTTCATGACCTTGAATTAGGGAAAGTCAGCATTCATGCTTGTTATCCCAACAGTCAGGAGGTGGAGGCAGGAGGATCAGGAGTTCAAAGTTATCCTCCAATAGAGATAATTTAACAGTAGTCTTTACTATAAGAGACTGTCTTTTAAACAAAAAGTTGGGGCTGGCAAGTTGGCTCAGTGGTTAAGAACACTGGATGCTCTTTCAGAGGATCCAGATTCTCAGCACCTACATGGCTGCTTACAACCATCAGTAACTCCCAGTCTCAGAATCTTACACCCTCTTCTGACCTCTTCGGTCATCAGGCGTGCATGTGGTACACAGACATAGATGTTGGGAAAACACCTATACTAAAAACTTTTTTAAAAAAAGAAAGAAAAAATGATGTTTTGAAAAGTGAAAATGCCTTATTTATCAAACAAGGTCCTTTAAAAAAAAAACAGTGCTAGTTAATCACAGTGTATGGACTGCCTGCCTTTTTGTTTATGTGAAATCTTGCCTGCTTTACCAGTCAGGATTCTCTATAGGCACAGAACTGACAGACTAAAAATACGTATTAAGAGTAGATTTATTAGATTGGCTCTCAGGTTGTGGTTCAGGTAATCAGCAACTATCTCACAACAGAAAGCTGAGAATCTGTTAGTTGTCCAGTCCACAAGGCTGGATATCTCTGCTGTCCCTGTCTGGTGCTGCAGTCCTGGAAGGTTCCTGGATAAAGGTGCTGGTGTTCAGTCTACATTGGAATCCTGAAGAAGTTGGATTTAATACCAGCTGCAGCAATAGGATAGACAAATTTGCCATAGAGAGAGAGGGCAAGCAAGCAAAACGCAGTGTTTCTTCCTGTGCCCTTTAATGTGGGCTGCCAGGTTTAGGGTGGGTTTTCCTGCTTCAAATAATCTGATTAATAAATTCTTCACAGGAGTGCCTAGCAGCTTGGATTTCAGTTGATTCCAGATGTAGTCAAGTTGACAACCAAGATTAGCCATTATACTTTCCCAGATTACCAGATATATTAGAGAGATAGGTACAGGAGAATGTTACGTTGAACCAGTTTTCTCTAACTAGTAAAATTCTGTGTTGTCTTGTTTTACTTTGTTTTGAGGCAGGCCAGTCTGGTAACTTAATAGGGTAACACAGGCTGGCCTTGGACTCATTCTATAGCAGAGGCTGGCCTTAAATTTCTGTTTTTTTAAAGGATGCCAATGTTTTAATGCCATGATTGCTCCATACAGAATGACTACCACTCCTGCTTCCCTAGGGCAGTCCCGGATTCTGTTCTTTCTAAATATCTAGAGTGCTCTGATCATTTTTTTTCTTTTTTCTTTTTTTTTTAACTTTTTATTGAAAAAAAATTTCCGCCTCCTCCCAGCCTCCCTTTTCCCTCCCCCTCCTCCCACTCCTCTCCCCCTCCCCCTACTCTTCTCCCCCTCCCTCTCCAGTCCGAAGAGCAGTCAGGGTTCCCTGCCCTGTGGAAAGTCCAAGGTCCTCCCCCCTCCATCCAGGTCTAGGAAGGTGAGCATCCAAACTGGCTAGGCTCCCACAAAGCCAGAACATGAAGTAGGATCAAAACCCAGCGCCATTGTCCTTGGCTTCTCATCAGCCATCATTGTCCGCCATGTTCAGAGAGTCCGGTTTTATCCCATGCTATTTCAGTCCCAGTCTTGGTGAGCTCCCAATAGATCAGCCCCACTGTCTCAGTGGGTGGGTGCACCCCCTCGTGGTCCTGACTTCCTTGCTCATGTTCTCCATCCTTCTGCTCCTCATTGGGACCTTGGGAGCTCATTCCGGTGCTCCATTGTGGGTCTCTGTTTCTATCTCCATCCATCACCAGATGAAGGTTCCCAGTGATGGCTCTCCTGGTGCCAAGATCGAATCCTGGCCTTAAATTTCTAAGCCTCCTGCTTCCTACCATCCAAGTACGGGGATTCCAGGCATTCAGTACCATGCCTAGGTCTTGGTTCTGGGGCTCTTGATTCTCTATTGTTCTCAGATGTTTTGTGGTGGTGATGGTTTTGTTATTTCTGTTGCTTAATTTTTGGTTTTTAATTTTTATTTTATGTGTATAGGTGTTTTACCTGTATGTCCATTCACCACTTACATGCAGTGCCCGAGGAAGCTGGAAGAAGGTGTTGGATCCCCTAGAACTGGAGTTACAGACATTATGAGTTGCCATTGGGGCTAGGAATTAAACCTGGTTCCTCTGGAAGAGCAGCCAGTGCTTTTTACCACCGAGCCATCACTCCAGCCCCATCTCCTTCCTTCCACTCTGTGGATCCTAGGGATCAAACTCAAGTTATCAGGCATGGTAGCAAACACCATTACTTACTGAACCATCTTACCAGCCCTTTTTCTTGTCTTTTTGAGACAAGGTCTCATGTAGCCTAGGCTGACTTCCAAACCTCTGTATAGATGATGCTGACTTCGAAGTCCTGATCCTCTGGCCTCTACCTCCCTATTGGTGGGATTACAGGCCTGCTCCACTGTGTTTGGCTTTAAGTTCATATACCTAAATGTGTCCAATAAAAACAAACACATGTTTATATGATTTTTAACTATGTGATTTCAACTAATTGAGTGAACTAACTATCTGACCTCCTGGAAGCCTCTGTCCAGGTAAGTGTTACAAAAATACTTAGAAGGATGGATTGTTCTCCTGTCTCTTTTAAGTGGGAAAATCGGTGACAGCTCAGTTGACCTTGTGACTGAAGGCTTGGTTAAAATTTAGCACACCTTTAATCCCAGCATTTGGGAAGCATTTGGGATATCTAAATTTGAGGTCAGCCTGGTCTACAGATCGAGTTCCAGGACAGCCAGAGCTACACAGAGAAACCCTGTTGTTTTATGTCTCAAAACAACAACAAAAAAATTCAGTGTATCAAATCCATGATACATTATAACCTTTTAGTTGCATTTTGTGATTTCCCCCCACCCACGTATTTTTGCCTCCATTTTTCATCACAGGACAAGAGGAATTTTCTTCGTGACCCACCAGCTGGTGTGCAGTTTAACTTTGACTTTGATCAAATGTACCCTGTTGCCCTGGTCATGCTCCAAGAGGATGAACTACTAAGCAAGATGAGATTCGCCCTTGTTCCTAAACTGTAAGCACCATGTTCTTCGGTCAGAGAGACACTGCTCACTCCTGCAGTGGTGACTTCTGTTTCATCATAGAGCTTTCACATTCCTAAGGGCTCTAGTTATATGTACAGTATTAGGGGAGAGTCACTGAATGGAGGCCAGAACCCTCTTGACACTATCTATCTGCTCATCCAAACAGGCTCTGTAGCCCTTCAGAGGCCCTGTGTGTTTGGCAGCATGCCCCAAAATGGAAAGGGAGGGCAGACTTGGCAGGAAAGTCAGGATGGGAAGGAGATGTGCTCTTTGGCACAAGTTAAGGTAGAATATGTTTTCTTCAGAAACAAGAAATAGACCCAAATAAAACCAGATCTGAAAGGGCCCCTTGCCTTTTTCCTGAAATCCAGTGTTCTGTATTCAGGCTTTGTAGCAGCTGTGTTTTATTCTCTTTGTGGTTTTTCTTCCACCAAAGAAAGGCCCTTCCCTACTCATAAAATCCCAGTTGCCCTTTAAGTTCCAGTGCAATCAATAGTCTGTGATGCTTTGCCATCAGTCTGCCAGCAGAGGGCGGCCTTCCTCTTTGCAGCATTCCCGAGGCTTTGTCTACCTCTCTGACTCATGTAGGGTTTTTGCTGTTGTGTTTGCAGTACTGGAAATTGAATTTAGGACCTGGCTCATACCGGGCAATGTTTTAACGCTATAGTACATCGCCAGGCCTCTTTTTGAATTTTATTTTAACACAGGGTCTTACTAGGTTGCCTAGCTGCGTATTGAAGACACTCCGTATCCCCAGCAGGCCTTGAAATTTCAGTCCTCCTGCTTCAGGCTCTCACATAACCAGGTTTACAGGCCTGAGCTACCAGGCATGGTTTTTATTATGATGATTATGATTGTCACTGCTATTTATTTTGTTCATATTTTTTTAAATCAGCTTTCCAAATGGGGCTTGGCTCAAGACTATAATCCTAGCACTTGGGAAGCAGAGGCAGGAGGATTGTGAGAGGCCAGCCTGAGTCACAAGTAGGAAATCTTGGTTCTAAACAAAATAAAGACAGGAAATTGTGGCTTAACATTTGTCGTCAGTACTCAGAAGGTTAAGGCAGAAGAATATCTATGAGTTTGAGGACAGTCTGGCTTATATAATGAGTTCCAGGCCATTCTGAGCTATAGAGTGAAACCCTGTCCAAAAAAAATAATATCAAAACAAATATTTTTCCTTACTTTGTGAGAGTCCCCTTTTTAGAATGCTCTTATCCTTGTTTCATGGTTGTAAAATTTTACTGTTCCCAGAAGGTACAATTTATAGTTCTCTCAAAATGTCTTCTTTCTGTGCACTTTTCACAGAAACTTTTTGGAACTCTGCCTTCTGGGTTGCAAAAGGCTCCCCTCCCTTGTCTTTTGCAGTAATAGCACCATACTGAGGGTACTGGACCACCTTTTGTTGAGATGTGCTTTCATGACTTAACTAGCTGTAAATAGGTAGCTTCCCTGCTAGAGGACTCTTCAACCCCCTGACCATCTGTATGCAAGACAACAAGAGCCTGGCCTGACACCAACCCATGTGTAGGCTGTGCCCTACAGCTTCAGTATGGCATCACAGCCCCAGTCTCAACTGTACCAGGCAAGCCTGAATTCCACATAAGAAACTTTTAGGTTCTATCTCATGGGAAGGGCAGGGCAAGGTGAAAGAGAGTAGAGCCATCTCCCCACTCCTCACAGGCACCTGTGGCCTCTGTTCTAGCACCTGTCAGCAGGCCTGCTTCTTGCTGGCCACCCTTCCTTTTGGGTAGCACAACTCCACACAGTACATTTTTTGTTTGCCTATTGTCTTTTCAGCTTCCACTGTCCTGCACTATCCTATTTCTACTATCTATAGGATTTATCTCTGCAGTTCCTCTTCTGTGATTTCTGGGGTGTTTTCAGAGGGAATATACGTGAGCTCATGTTCATTATGCAATGTTTAGCTGACCATGTAGGGATTTTGAGAATCATTTCCTAGTCCTTGGGACCATATGGCAGTGCAGGTCTTTTTTTTTATTTTATTTTTATTTATTTATTATGTATACAATATTCTGTCTCTGTGTATGCCTGCAGGCCATAAGAGGGCACCAGACCCCATTACAGATGGTTGTGAGCCACCACGTGGTTGCTGGGAATTGAACTCAGGACCTTTGGAAGAGCAGGCAATGCTCTTAACCACTGAGCCATCTCTCCAGCCCCTGCAGGTCTTTTGTCTATATGAGAATACTACTTTGGGGCTGGAGAGATGGCTCAGCCGTTAAAGGCTAGGCTCACAACCATAAATATAAGAGAATACTACTTTGGCAGAGTTCTTCTAGCCCCAGGAAGCCAGTTATGTAGAACCTTTTCTTTGTGTTTTCCTATATAGTAAAACTCCTCTCCATAACTATCAACATACTGGTGGCAAATTCCTTTTATTGTTGTTTGTCTTTGTTTTGGAGACAGTCTTTCATATAACCCAAACTGGCCTTAAATACCATATATAGCTAAAGATGACCTTGAAAGTCTGATCGCCTACCTTCACCTGCCTAAAGCACATACCAATAGAGACAAGACAGTCTTACCAAGTTACCCTGGCTGGCCTGAGGCTATGTTATTGACCAGACTAGGCAGCCCCATTTTTTCAGGGTCCTCCTTCTGCCTCCTATATGCTAGGTGCTGAGGTTGGAGGCATGAGTCACCACAACCAACCTTCCTTTTGAGAATTATTTTCCTATATACCAGGCTAGCTTCAATCTTGCTATGGAAAAAATCAAAGATGACCCTGAATTTTTGATCCTCCTTCCTCTAACTTCCTCTACATTCCAAATGATAAGATCAATTTATACAGTTTTACCTCACACTTCTAAAACATATATATGTAAAATAGCTAAAACCACATTACAAATTTCATCTTTAGACTGTGGCTAAAATAACTATTTTTAGTTGAGGATCTAAAGAAATGTACCATCTACTCCTCTACTGCATATGCTCACAAAACCCTAGGAATTGACTCTTACTGTTTTAAAGGATGAAGGAATAAATAAGACAAGTATTCTGCCCTCATACCCTATCATCCTAATAACTCAGGAGGCTGAGAATAGAGAGTTGGAGACCAGCCTAGGATACATGTCAAGACCCTATAAGAAAAGTCTAGCTTTGGGGACTGAAAAAGGTGAATCAAGTGATTAAGAACACTGACTGTGCTTTCAAGGGACCCAAGTTTAATTTCCTGTACCCACATGGTAACTTACAACCATCTATAGCTCTAATTCCAGAGGATCTGATGCCCTCTTCTGGCCTCTGTGGACACAGACATACACATACTGCACAAATATACATGCAGGCAAAAGTACCCATACAAATAAAATAATTTTTAAAATCTAGCTTGAGCTAGTGAGATGGTTCAATAGGTAAGAGCACATGCTGTCGAGATTGAGGACCTGAGTTAAGTCCTTAGGGCTACATGATGGAAAAAAACAATGAGACTTGGATGAAAATTGGGTCTGTTTACCTTGTAAGCCTCAGGGTCTTGAGCCAAAACATCAGAACCAGGCAAAAGTGAAGTTGCAGATAAGCATACTAACACACACCTATAATCTGAGTGTTTAGGAGGCTGAGACAAGAAGACTGCTACTAGTTTGAGAGCAGTCTAGGCTACATAGTAAGTTCCAGGCAAAGCTTATGTTACGGGCTACGTGAAACTGTCTCAAAGGGAGAAAAAGTTGTGAGGAAGTCGTCTGCCTAAGTATCTTCAAGGCCACTTTTAATTCTGAGCTCCATAAAACATCCCACGTGAACAAGCCTTGGGTGTATTAATGTCTCTCTGGTGACTCATGGGTTCTGTTTGCTCTTTTGATGAACAAAAGCAACCATTTGGACTTCTTTCTTTGCCAGACTTCCTCCCTGTTGATGTAAGAGAGGCAGGCACATTGCAGAAAACTTGTGCATCACCCTCTGGGGAAGAATCATACTCCAGATGACATTGTAAAAGTTCCAAAAGGTCCTCTGATAAAAACTACTGGGCACAGCTGTAGCTCCCAAACACAGATCTATTTCTACTTTTGTGTTGGATTTGAAACATTAGAAACCTGTGGACACCCAATGAGGAACACTGGGCATATGGCTCTGGAAAAGACTGGTAGTTTCTCCTCTGTTATCAGAGAGCTTCAAAGTGTGTCTGTGATGCAGCTGCAGGGCACTGACTGGGTTCAGGCTGCTATAAAGAAGTGCTGACATTTCAAAATATAGGGCCAATCCTTCATTTTCTAAGGTGTCCCTTAGATAGTGACTGTTTGTTCAGAAAGAGTATCTGAGATGATCAAACTGACACTCAGAGAAGAAAAGTCTAGAAGCTCCATATTTGTTTATGATGACTTGTTTTTGTTTTTATGTGGTTGATTGGCAACAAGTTCTCATGTATTCCATGCTGGTCTGGAATGATATATGTAGTGGAGGATGATCTTGAACTTGTGAATCTCCTACCTGCACCCTGAAGTTTACAGACTTAGGCCACCATGCCCGGCTTATGTGGTGCTGGAGTTAGAACCCAGGGCTTTGTGCCTTCCAGGCTAAGCAAGCACTCTACCAACTGAGCTCCATCCCTAGATGTTCACCCTTTATTCAGTTTATGTCTGCCTTCCAAACTAGAGATTATAATTTGAGAGAACAGTCATCAATTTTTAAAAATTATTTTGATACAATGAAAAGTTAGATTTGAATGCAATATAAAAACCATTAAGTCATTAATTATTATTATTATTGTGTGTGTTTATAATGTGTATATATGGGTATATATGGGTACAAGTGTCTTGGCTTCAGTTTTGAGATTAGAGAATAATTTTATTGAGTTAGTTCTCTCCTTCAGCCTTTATGTGGGTTCTGAAAGTCAAATTCAAGTCACCAGGTTTGTATGACAAACCTGATGGGGGGAGTCCAGAAGAGAGTGTCAGCTCTTTAGGAGCTGGAGTTACAGACAGTTAACAAAGCACCCAACATGGGTGTTGGGAACCAAACTTGGGTCCCCTGAAGTGGTAGCAAGTAGTCCTAACCACTGAACCATTTCTCTAGCCTCCTGTTATTGTTCTTATTGCTTTTCTGTTTTTTAGTTTTGAGACAGTCTCCTTGTAATCCACGCTGGCCTTGAATTCAGGATCCTTCTGCCTCGGCCTCCTAGAGAACTTTTTCTTTCATTTGAAACCTGATGTCTCAGCCGGGCAGTGGTGGCGCACACCTTTAATCCCAGCACTTGGGAGGCAGAGGCAGGTGGATCTCTGTGAGTTCGAGGCCAGCCTGGTCTAGAAGAGCTAGTTCCTTTGGTTCTTTATTTTGTGGGGAAGGGGTACTGGAGATGGAACCCAAAGCCTTGCACATGATAAGCAACTGTTCCTTCAATGAGCCCTGAGTCCAACCCTGAATACTTCATTATGTATTTCCTATGACCATTCATTCTTTCCCACAACCCCAGTGTGAGTATCGAATCAGGTCGCGCTCTCTCTCTCTCTCTCTCTCTCTCTCTCTCTCTCTCTCTCTCTCTCTCTCTCTCACACACACACACACACACACACACACACACATACACACACATTTTTACACTCTGGCTTTCAGATCCTATTTTAAATGTTTTAATTGTTCTAATAATGTTATAATGGTTAGTCACAAACGTTATTTAAAAAGGGACTAGAGAGATGGCTCAGCAGTCAAGAACAGTGGCTGTTCTTCCAGACAACCCAGGTTCAATACTCAACATCTACATGTAACTCCATTTACAGGGGAATCCAATGCCTTCTTTAGGTCTTCATGGGCCTTGCATATGTGTGGTGCACGGATATACATGCAGGCAAAACACCCATACACATAGAATAAAATTAATAAGGTAAATAAAAGTATCAGGAAATACTGACAGTTCATAAGCGTATAACTCATCTCTTGCTGCCATGGTGAATATAGTTCAGCTTACTGTGTTATTTAGCTTTTGCTTATAAAGCAAATATCATTCCCTTTGGCTGTCACAAACACGATAAGTGCTCAGGGGCTGGAGCTTTAGCTTGATAATTGAGTGCTGGCTTGCCTGGCATGCATGAAATCCTACATCCCCAGAGCCAAATATATAATGATCTATTCTAGGCTTCGCTATACTACCCTGTGTGCTCTTGACTCTCACATTCTCACATATGTCATTGTCTATCAAAGTGTGAAGGAAGAAGTATTCTGGAGGAACTACTTCTACCGCATCTCCTTGATTAAGCAGTCGGCCCAGCTCACAGCACTGGCAGCCCAGCAGCAAGCCTCTGAAAAGGAAGAGAAAAGCAGCAGAGAGGATGATTTGCCTCTGACAGGTACATTCTGCAGAAAAGAGATCGTTCTCAAAGAAAAGAATTGACGTAAAATATTCCTGCTTAGAGATGCTAATGAGCTTGTCATCTTGTATGCATCAAAATGTTGACATCTCTGTACAGAAAAATTATTTTCTTTCCAAAGGAAATTTTCTTTTTTTGCTGCCCTTTCTGTCCCAGCTTACGTGTTTTCCCCAAGTGTTCTTTTGCTATCTCATTCTTGGTTTTTGTTTTTGTTTTTGTTTTTACAAGATAGGATTTCTCTGTGTAGCCCTGGCTGTTCTGGAACTTGCTCTGTAAACAAGGCTGGTCCTGAACTCAGATCCACCTGCCTCTGCTTACTGAGTGCTGGAACTAAAGGTGTGCACCACCAGGCTTCTTTTTTCTTTTTATTACTCTTGAACAACAATCTTCTCTATGTCTCCTTTCTTGCCCCTTTGGGCTTTGTTTTGTTTTGGAGTCTCTTTTAGTTCAGGCTGGCCTTGAGCTCCTGATCCTCCTGCCTATACACCTTAAGTGCTAGGGTTACAGACTCTACTACCAAGGCCAGATGTTTCTCAGACTTCGACTCATCCCAGTTTCCTTGGTGCTTATGGTTATAGAGTCCAGTAGTTCTTATTCCAGTTCAATTACAAGTACCTAGCTCTGAGCTAAGCTATTAAACATCTGAAACCTCCTGTGATGTATTAACAACCCTGTTTGCTAGGGAACAAGTTTTATAATGTCAACAACTATTTAATGAACTATAGGGTTGAAGAGTTGGCAATTAAGAGCACTTCCTGCTCTTTCAAAGGACCCAGGTTCAGCTCCCAGCACCCATATGAATGGCTTACAGTTCCTTATAGGAGATCTGACACACTCTTCTGACCTTCATGGGTACTCAGATAATATAAAGCTGGGTGTGGTCACATGCACCTTTAATCCCAGTACCCTGGAGGCAGAGGCAGTCAGATCTCTAAATTGGAGGCCATCTTGGTCTACACAGAGAATTCCAGACTATCTTGAGATATATAGTAAAACCCTGTCTCAAAATAACCAACCAAGCAAACAGATAAATAAAAATAAATATTAAAATATATATTATATGATATTTTTATATATTTTCTGGCACTGAGAGTGGATCCCAGCACCTTGCAAATACTAGGCAGGACCTCTGCTGAGCTATATCTTGAGCCTTTCTTTTTTTTTCATATTTCATGAGTGCCTGCTGTGTGTATTGGTATGTTCTAATTACCAATAGAATCATCTGATAAGAAGTGGGGCAATTTAGTTTGTAGAATTTTAGTTATGTCATATGACACAGGTTGTCTTTGCTATCTATTTGTTAAAGGTATTTGTAGAATATTCTAAATGCATGGTTTTATTTCTTCTTTCTTAGCACTTTCTTTTAAAAACTGTTATGTGTTTAGCTGTACAAGTGTGTTCAGTGTGGTGCACCTGCAGCTAGATCAGCCTTAGGAGCCATTCACCTTGATTTTTGAAACAGCATCTCTCTTTGACCTCGAGTTTGTAGAGTAGCATAGGCTGGCTGGCCAGCGAGCTCAGGAATCCTCTTAACTCTGGCAGGATTACGAGCGGGCACCTCCATGCCCACCTATTTAGACAAGGTTTCTAGAGATTGCACTCTGGTCTTCATGTTACTTTAAGCCCGATTTCTTCTCTTCTGTTGCTTGCTTTCTTCCCAGCTCTTATTTCTTATGCTTGTATATTCTGTCCTTCATATACTTTCTTTGGCTCTGAGTTCTCCCCATCTTAAATCTGCTTTTAGTTAGTGACCTTTTCTTTGCTTTCTTGTTTTGTTCACTTTCCCCTTGTTGATATTTTTCCTAGCATTTTGAATTGGCAAATCATTTGTGTGTCTTCATTTTACTGAAATAAGTATTTGCTGCTGTGCAGTTTAGATTAGGATATATTGTATTTCCAGTATTGCTATTTACTAGAAGTTCTAAGATTTAGTTTTATCTTTCCCTTTGTGCAGAGAGTTATCTGGTTACTACCAGTTGCTTGATGAAATGGCAACTGGAAGAAAAAGGAGGCAAACCTTAACAATCAATTTCTAACTGCTTCAAGTTTATATTTATATTGCTCAAGGACCTTTAAAACATTACTAATTTTCACATTGTTGTATAATAGTCATAATTATTATCAACAAAATTTTATTTTTGTTTGAGTAACTTGAAGTTTTTATATATGTGAAAAATATAAGCAACTTTAGTGAAAATTCCACTTGGGTCTTGGAAGAAGGTGTGTTCTCTGTCTAGTTCAGGAATCTTACGTTATATTGACAAAAATGTAATCTACTAATTGGTGGGTCACATATTTTATTGCCTTAATAAATGTTTTGTCTACTTGATCTATCTCAAAAAAAAAAAAAAGACACAGGTTATCCAGACTACTAGGAGAGGCTCTGAAACTACACTCAAGGTCAAGTTGCGTATAGGTATCATCACGAATCCCAGCAAACTTTCATTCTTTAACATATCCTTAAATTACGGTTGGTTTTTGGCTTTTAGAAAGTAGCTTTTTGGGACAGGGTTTCACTGTGTAACCCCAGCTAGTGTTGAACTCCTAAACCACCCTTCTTCTCTGCCCTTGAAATGCTAAGATTACAAGCATGGGCTACCATTCCTGGCTTCCTTAAATTACTTGATTAGGAAATGCTGGGGTGGGAATATAGCTCAGTGGTAGAGCACTTACCTAGCATATGTGCAGATAATAATACGTTCAATACCCAGCACTGCCGAAAAGGGGGGGGGCATTTTTTTTCCAAAGACTGCCTGTTTAACAATGAACTTAGAAGTATTCAGTAAAGACTGCTGGAGAGATAGCTCAGCAGTGAACTCTTACAGAGGATTTAAATTCAGTCCCCAACACCCACATTAGCTCACATTGCCTGTAACTCCAGTACCAGGGGATTCAACACCCACTTCTGGTCTCTGAGGACACCACATGCAGGTACACATATCTACACTTAAACATACACACACAATTAAGTCTTTATATGATAACCAGCAAAATGAGGTGAGGCATTGTGTTTTCCTTTGTGCTTTCTACACAGGTTGATAACAGGGAAGCTTGAAAAATAGCTTCATTTTTAGTATCCTAAAAGAAAGCACAGAATCAATTTTACTGACACTGAAGTCCAAAGATGATTTCCTAGTGAAAATCCCATATAAGGATATTGAATGTAGTTGCAGATTTAAAATGACATTCCCTCCAGACATGGTGGTACACATATTTAATCCTAGCACTCAGGAGACAGGCATGTGGAGCTCTGTGAGTTCCAGGGTAATTAGGGCTACGTGATGAGATCCTGTCTCTAAATTGCTAAAACAAAAGGACACTCACCAAAGAAGGAGGTTGACATGTTTGTGCCTGGCTATGTCATGTCATAACCTAAAGAGCTAAAAAATATACCATAAATGCTCATTTCTGAAAATGATTTAATGTATCTGTAGATATTTTAGCTGTTCTTATGATACACATTCAGAACTAAATCAAGCAATTATTGTCTCTTTTATTCTCACTTCATAGAGGCAGTACGGCCCAAAACACCACCTGTCGTAATCAAATCTCAGCTTAAAACTCAAGAGGTAATACAGTTTTACATTATACCTAGTAGATGATGTCTAAAAATGAAGTTACTGGGTTAACTATCTGATACAATTTAAAACTGCTTAAGAGTGTCAGCCTTCTGTCTACAAGATGAGGAGTTCAGTACTTGAATAGTCAAGAGCCTATAGCTGAGAGCTGAGGTGATTTCCTGGCATAAATAATTCTAGATGTGCTCATCAAGAATCAGAGAGAATGGTTTGAGTGATCTAAACAGTGAGGGAGAATAATAGCCTCAGGTGGTAACGCACTCTGTTACCAAGCAACTGCCAGTTAGAAGGTTGGAAAGCAGTGAGCACTGTCTTACAGCTAGCAGAGAAGAACAAAAAAAATGAGACTGTGTTAACTTATGAGACATAGGTGTCATGTAGAAGCCATTCCAAGAGCTCTTTGGTTGCATTTCAGGATGAGGAGGAAATCTCTACCAGCCCAGGCGTTTCTGAGTTTGTCAGTGACGCCTTCGATGCCTGCAACTTAAATCAGGACGATTTAAGAAAAGAAATGGAGCAACTTGTACTTGACAAAAAGCAAGAAGAAACAATTGCACTAGAAGGTGACACACAATGGCTTTGTTCTTATTCCTAATCCCAATCTCATTTTTCATTGATATTTATTAAGCTCTACATTTTTCTCTGCTCTCCTCCCTGCCTCTCCACTCCCCCCTTCAACCCTCCCCCAAGATCCCCGTGCTCCCAATTTACTCAGGAGATCTTGTCTTTTTCTACTTCCCATGTAGATTAGATTCATGTATGTCTCTCTTAGGGTCCTCATTATTGTCTAAATTCTCTGGGATTGTGGTTTGTAAGCTGGCTTTCTTTGCTTTATGTTTAAAAACCACCTATGAGTGAGTACATGTGATAATTGTCTTTCTGTGTCTGGGTTACCTCACTCAAAATAATGCTTTCTAGCTCCATCCATTTTCCTGCAAAATTCAAGCTGTCATTATTTTTTTCTGCTCTGTAGTACTCCATTGTGTAAATGTACCACATTTTCCTTATCTATTCTTCAGTCGAGGGGGATTTAGGTTGTTTCCAGGTTCTGGCTATGACAAAGCTGCTATGAACATAGTTGGGCACATGTCCGTGTGGCACGATTGAGCATCCTTTTGTATATATACCCAAAAGTGGTATTACTGGGTCTTGAGGAAGGTTGTTTCCTAATAAAAATCACCACACTGACATCCAAAGGGGTTGTACCAGCTTGCATTCCCACCAGCAGTGCAGAAGTGTTCCCTTTTCCCCACATAAGTTGTCATCCAGCATAAGTTGTCATCAGTGTTTTTGATTTTGGCCATTCTTACAGGTGTAAGATGGAATCTCAGAGTGTTTTTATTTGCATTTTTTCTGATGACTAAGGATGTTGAACATTTCCTCAAGTGTCTTTCAGCCATTTTAGATTCCTCTGTTGAGAGTTCTCTGTTTAGGTCTGTACTCCATTTTTTTATTGGATTATGTGATCTTTTGGTGTTTAATTTCTTGAGTTCTTTGTATATTTTGAAGATCAGACCTCTGATGTGGGGTTAGTGAAGATCTTTTCCCATTCTGTAGGCTGTCGTTTTGTCTTGTTGACTGTGTGTAGGGTGTAGGGAGGCTGCTCCCAGGTCTCTAAGGCTTTGCTGGGTGGGGGTGGGACACAGGATGTGCCTCTGAGGGGCTAGGGTCTAGAGAGCAGGGCTTCCGGCCCAAGGCCCAGACACTGACCTCTCCATGGGTAGTCAGGGAAGGCTCCGCTGGTCTCACCTTCCTTTTTAAAAAGCCATGTTTTGTTTTCTCTTATTTTCATAACACTCTGCCTTATCTTCTGCAATACCGAGTTCAAGGTGCTGGGTTCAATATCAGGCAAGTGATAAAACTGGGCATGGTGGCCACACCTGTAATCCCAACACTCAAGTGGTGGAAGCAGGATTAGCAGTTCACATTCATCTTCAGCTAATATTGCATTGGAGGCCAGCCTGGGATACATGATGCTCTGTCTCAAAGACAAAAGCCAGAGAGATGGCTCAGCAGGTTACTACTCTCACTGCCAAGCCTGATGACCCAAGTTGGATTCCTAGGACCCACATGGTAGGAAGAGAGAACCAAATCCTGGAAATTATCCTCTGACCTCCACACATACTTTCACATTTTAAAATGAGGAGGAAATGGGGAGCTGGAAATGTAGCTTAATAGTAGAGTGCTTACCTGGCAATGCCCATGGCCCTGGGTTCCCATGCCTGGTACTCCAAAGAAAAAATGGCTAGGCCTTGTGTCAAGTGTTACAACTGAATGAAATGTTACAAGTATTATGAGTTCAAAGAGCACCTTTCTTTGCCTCTCCCTTTGTTTTCTGTAGAAGATTCTGCTGATTGGGAAAAGGAACTACAACAGGAGCTTCAGGAATATGAAGTGGTCGCAGAGTCTGAGAAGCGAGATGAAAACTGGGATAAAGAAATTGAAAAGATGCTGCAGGAGGAGAATTAGCTCCAAGCCCATTCTTAACATTGTGCTGAAATTAAATTTTGATGCTCGTTGAATCAGAAGACGCAAAAAAGTGTAACTTTATGCAATTTGAAATTATTCTTTTTCAAGCTAAAACTTGCCTCTTCTAAAGTATGTAGAACAGCTGTTGTAATAATCAAAAATAACAGGATATTGTATGTAACGTTTCATATAAATCAAATTAGCAATGTTGTTATAGACAGCAGAACTCACTATACCACAGAAACACAGGTAAAATGCTAGAGTTTGTTTTCCACAAGGTTGGCAACATAATTTATTCTTTAGTCATGTTTTCTAAGCATAAATACATACTCATTGCCTTTTTGTCGATACATGGTTAAAATACTTAATGGCTTAATTACTATCAGAATGACCAAATTATACCAAAGAACTCAAGAGAAAGCACTTTCAAAACTATTTTCTTGCCTGATATTTTCTAAAATTCTGTCTGAAAGCCAAAAGCTGAGGTAATTAAGTTCACTTAAATGACATAGGCATCACCCAATTCAACGTTAGGAAGCACTGTGCAGGACTAGAGTTGTGGTAGGTACTTGCCTGTCATTTACAATGCCCCAGGATTATCTCAGCTAAAGAAGCAAGGTAGATTTGTTTAAAGAAAGTTTTACTTTCCCCTAGAACCTTTTCATTCTATTTTGTTAAGTATACCACAAATTCAACATCAGACTTTTTGTAAGAACTGGGACCATCAATCCTTTTTGTATTAACAACCTTAAAGAAGCCTGTTTACCTTAAGGTTTGTTCTCATGGTAATGGTCACTATGTATAAATGTCTTAATTAAATGATTAGCCTCTATAGAATGATCCTCCTTGGAGTATAAGTTATAGAATTTCCTAATTAATCCGTCCTGTATTCTCCTATGCCTGCAGGCATCTGTTCATAGGATGTGATCATTTTAAAAGGGCAAGGTGATTTAATGTTAGAAAACTAACTAGTGTTCACCTTTTGTATTTTCACAACACCTTTATTTCATAATGGGAATAAAATCAAGACATTTCTTTCTAAGGAAATTGTACGTATTTATATTCTTTTATCTGTAAAAACTAGTCTATGGTCCTCTGGCATAGGTGGTCAGTGAGAGAACTGAGAATGGATGTAAGCATTACTCTCGTGTTCATCATTTCAGATAAGGGCCGATAAAATGAACCAGACTGCCTCACCTCATGTCACTTCCTTTTATCAATAAGTTTAAGTATTCTATGAGGCCATTGACCCAATTGAAAGGATTTCCACTTGCAACATCAGAAACCACTCTACTAAAGCAAAAAGTGCTCATTTAAGTTTAATATGGTTTGGAGACAGGGTCTCCTGTAGTTCTGGCTAGCCTGGAATTCATTGTGTAGATCAGGCTGGTCTCAAATTTAAAGTAATCCTCCTATTTCTGCTTCTGCATCTGAGTGATGATTTGTTAATGTGGTAGAGGAAAGGAATATGTTGGAATGATTTTTAAGCAGCTAAGAATCATAGGTATAAGCAAATCCAAGCATGATAATGCCTGGTTCTTAATACATGCATATGTATATATTTGGGTTTTTTTTTAAACAAAGTATCCCTATAGAGATCAAGCTGGCCTAGAACTCACAAAGAACTGCTTGCCTTTGCTTCCTGAGTGCTTTGTGTAAAGGAGCACCACCATACCCAGCCTATTTTTTTGTTTCTTTTAAAGACAGGGTCTCACTATGTAACTCCAGCTAGCATCAAACTCAGAGATATGCTTGCCTTTACCTTCCAAATGCTGAGAGGAAAGATGCACCACTATACCTGGCTTACACAAAAATTCTTACTGATGAATAAACACAAAGAAATGAAGATTTCAGAGAAGGAAGAAAAATAAGCCTGGGCTTAGTAGTACATGCCTGTAATCTCAGAACTTGGAAGGTAGATGCAGAAAATCAGGTTCAGACTAAATATAACTTTATAGTGAATTCAAGGCCAGCCTGGGCTACATGAAGCCCTTACTCAAAAAATTCAAAACAAACAAGTTGAAATTCTCTTATGAAGTGGGTGATCTCAGTTGTTGAAAGTTAACTTAAGCAGATGAGTTGGCTCTTTGGATAAAAGCACTTGCCACGCAAACCTGATTCCACTAGAACTCATGGAAAGAATGCACCAACTCCCAAAAGTTGTTCCCTGACCTTCACATTCTCACCATGATGAACATGTCCATATACATACAGGCACACACAATTTATATATATATGCATATGAGTATAGGTATCCATGGAGGCCAGAAGAGGATATCAGATTGTCTGGAGCTGTAGTTACAAAAGGCAGTAAGTTGTTCAACATAGGTGCTAGAAGCTGAATTTCAGTTCTCTGCAAAATCAGTATAACTGTCTCTCCTGCCCCAATGATAAAGTTAAGCTGGGCAGTGGTGCCACATATCTTTAATCCTAGCACTTAGGAGGCAGAGACAGGAGGATCTCTGAGTTTGAGGCCATCCTGGTCTATGGAACAAGTTCCAGGACGGCCAGGACTACACAGAGAAACCTTACCTTGAAAAACCAAAAACTAAAAGTTAAACTAGAAAAACTTACCTCCAGAGACAAAGCAACCATTATATCTGTATGCACATTGCTTTAAGATGAATTATAAGATGATGATTTTCTGTGATCAAAATATTATTGGACTATTCAGCAATAGATTTCTTACCTAGCATTTGTGAGGCCCCGAGGATTTTTTTTATTACTGTACATGCAAGTACTCTTCTACATTTGTGGGGATCAGAGAATAACTTTCAGGACTTAGTTCTTGCCTTCTACCTTATGTGCTTCCAGGGGTCAAACTGTGAGCCATCTCACCAGACCCTGAGGGTTATTTTTTATTTTTTTATTTTATTTTTTTAAAGATTTATTTATTATGTATACAGTGTTCTGCCTGCATATATGTCTGCATGACAGAAGGAAGCACCAGATCTCATTACAGGTGGTTGTGAGCCGCCATGTGGTTGCCAGGAATTGAACTCAGGACCTCTGGAAGAGTAGTGTCTGCTCTTAACCTCTGAGCCATCTCTCCAGCCCGAGGATTGTTTTTTAAACAAATTTGTTTTTTAGTTTTTGTCTTACTTAGGTTTTTATTGCTGTGAAGAGACACCATGACCATGCCAACCCTTATAAATAAAAACATTTAATTGAAACTGGGCAGTAGTGGCGCATGCCTTTAATCCCAGCACTTGGGAGGCAGAGGCAAGCAAATCTCTGTGAGTTTGAGACCAGCCTGGTCTACAAGAGCTAGTTTCAGGACAGGCTCCAAAGCTACAGAGAAACCGTGTCTTAAAAAAAAAAAAAAAAAGAAAGAAAAGAAAAAGAAAAACCATTTAATTGAGGGGGCTGGCTTACAGTTTCAGAGGTTCAGTCCATTATCATCATGGCAGGAAGGGAGGCAGAGAGCAGGCGGAAGTGGTGCTAGAGCTGAGACTAACAGGAAGTTGATATTAGTCATATTGAGGGAAGCTTAAGCAAAAGAGACCCCAGAGCCCACCCCCACAGTGACAGGCTTCTTCCAATGAGGCCACACCTCCTAACAGTGTCCACTCCCTTTGGGGGTCATTTTCTTTCAAACCACCACAGTTTTTTAAAACTTAAGTGAGTCTGGACCTGATAGGGCACACCTTTAATTCTAGCACTTGAGGGCAGAGGCAAGCAGATCTCTGTAAGTTTGAAGGCAGCCTGCTCTACATAGTTCCAGACCAGCCAGAACTATTTGAGACTTTATCTCAAAAAATAAACGTGCATGTTTCTGTGGGAACTAAGAAGAAGGCTCAGAGGATAAAAGCGCTTGTCTCCAAGCCTGCTGACCTGAGAGCGACCCCTGGGACTGAGGTGGTAAAATGAGGACTCCCCACAAGTTGCCCTCTGCCCTCTAGACATATGCCATGGCACATGCATGCACACGTGTGTACACACACATGCCCACAAATGTAATTTTAAAAATATGTAAGTCAGGTGTGGTGGTACACACCTTTTTAATCCCAGCACTCAGGAGACAGAGTTAGATGGATCTCTCTTGAGTTTGAGACTAGCTTGGTCTACATAGGAAGTTCCTTGACAGCCAGGGTTGTATAGAGAGACCCTGTCTCAGAAAACAAGCAAAGAAAGGATTAAGCCAGATGGGCTGAGTAAAGACTCTTGAGTGAGAAGACAGACAAGAGACACCCTTGGATGGATACAGTGTCTCCTATATCAATCAAATGAATTGCTTGGGTTACACAGTTCCTAAGGCCCATTCAACACATAAAATGGCCTATTTTAAGAGGCCTCTGAGGCGAAGGATATGTCAATAGTAGGATACTTGCCTAGCATGCAATAATGAAAGGACCTGAGTTCAGATCCCAGAAACCATGTTTAAAAATTTGGGGTGGTGGCTGGAGAGATGGTTCAGCCATTAAGAGGCTAAACTCACAATCTAAAAGGTGGAGGGGGCAGGGACTGGAGAGAAGGCTCAGTAGTTCAGAATATTTGCTGCTCTTCCAGAGAACACAAGTTTAGTTCCTAGCACCCAAGTTCCTAGCACTCATAACCACCAAGAAGTCTAGTTCCAAGCAATCCAAACCCTCTCTGGCCTCTTCAGTTACCTACATAGGCATGACTAACATAAACAGACACATAATTCCGGTTTTTTAATGGAGAGGTTGATTTTTGCAATACCATTATTAGCAAACTACATCCATGGCCTTGTGCATGCCAGGTAAGCTCTCTACACCTAAACATAAAGCTTAGCATATTGTCTCCACTTACAAACCCCCAATATTTGGCAGTCTGAACAGAAGAGAAGGTATAACCAATGATAAAAAACAGCCAGCTGCAGCAGTAAGGTTTTCTGTGTTTCTGAAGCTTAGAAAGGCTGGGGAATTCTGGAGACACACTACTCCTGCCCCTATGCTTTGACAGCTGCACGATATTGTAGTAGGCCACTTGCTGACTCTGTTGCAATCTCAAGGAGCAAGCCAAGGGTGAGTGCTGTGACACACAGAAGCTAGTGGTTGAAATGGCTCCAAGCAACTGGCAGTCCAGGCAAAGCAGGTTACAAGATCTGTTTTAAAATCCTTGTGTAATTTGACTTCTAAAAATAACTACATCATTTTGATTTTTTTAAGAAATATTTTTTTTGTCTTTTTAGACAGGATTTAACTCTTTAGACCAGGCTTGCCTGAAATGCAGTTTTCTGTGAGTGTTTTGCCTTCATGTCTGTCTGTACCACATGTGTGCCCAGTGACCAAGAAAACCTGAAGAGGGTATTGAATTCTCTGGAACTGGCGTTACAGACGGTTGTGAGTTGCCATGCAGGTGCTGGAAACCAAACCTCAGTCCTCTGTTAAAACAGCAAGTACTCTTTCCCACTGAGCCATCTCTCCTTTTGACACGGGTAGGAGCAGGACAGAACACAAACATTAGAGTGGAGTGGTGGTGCCGGTAATTATCTAGCACTTCGGTAGTGCGGTTTGAATGAAAATGCCCCATATAAGCTCATAGGGATTGGCACAATTAGGAAGTGTGACCTTATTGGAGTAGGTGTGGCCTTGTTTGAGGAAATGTGTCACTGGGGGTGGGCTGTAAGGTTTCAAATGCTCAAGCTATGCCCAGAGGGCCAGTGTCACTCTCTTCCTGCTGCCTTTGGATCCAGGTATAGACCTCACAGCTTCTTCTCCAGCACCATGTCTGCTAGCTAAGGTAGGAGGAAAGCCAGTTCCAAGGCAAACTGCCTTACATATTGAAACCCTGTTTTAAAAAATAGTTTGGAGGAGAGGGGGCTGGAGATTTTGCTCGGTTGGTAGAATACTTACCTAGTGAGTGCGAAGTACTAGGTTTGATACTCGGGCATCAAACAAGCAAGGTGTGGTGGCACATGACTATAATCCCTTAAATCAGGAGGAAGAAAGGTCAGAAGTTCAAAGTGATCCTTGACTACATTGCAAATTCTGTTCCAATCCGGGCCACAGGAGAACCTGTTCAAATGTGTTTTTTCAAATTAAAACTCTCTAGCACTTGAAAGGCAGAAACAGGCAGATCCCTGTGAATTCAAGGCCAGCCTGGTCCTAGTAGTGAGTTCAAGGACAGCCAGAGTTGCGCAGACTCTTTCTCAAAAAAGGAAGAAAGGAAAAAAGAAAAGAGAAGGAAGGAAGGAAGGAAGGAAGGAAAAATCAAATTTAAAAAATATCAATTAAATAAAAGAAGACTTTGTCCAGGGAAATAGTTGAGTTGCAAACATAAGGACCTGGACTTAATACCCAGAGCCCACATAAAAAAGCCTGGCATAGCCGGGCGGTGGTGGTGCACACCTTTAATCCCAGCACTCGGGAGGCAGAGGCAGGTGGATCTCTGTGAGTTCGAGGCCAGCCTGGTCTACAAGAGCTAGTTCCAGGACAGGCACCAAAGCTACAAAGAAACCCTGTCTCGAAAAACCAAAAAAAAAAAAAAAAAAAAAAAAGCCTGGCATAAACTGGGTATGGTGGTGTACACCTTTAATTCTAGCGCTCAAGAGGCAGAGGCAGGCAAATCTCTAGGAGTTCAAGGTCAGCATGAAGGTCAGCATGCTCTACACAGTGAGATCCAGACCAGTTAGGGTTTCATTATAAGGCCCTATCTCAAAAAAAAAAAAGGCCTGGACACCCCAGCGCAGTGGAAGTGAAGGCAGGAGGATCTGTGGGGCTCACTGGCCAACAGCCTCGCCTCATTGCCAGCTTCAAGTGCATGAGAGAACCTGTCTCAAATAACAAAGTGAATGGTGCCTGGGGAATGACACCTGAGGTTGAATTCTAGACTCGACATGAATGTACACCTCCTCCTTCCCTACACACACACACCAAAAAAAAAATTTGGTAGTTGGGGAAGTAAAAAGTAAAATTGTTGAATGTCTCCAAGTGCCAATAAGGTAATATAAATGAAAAAGTAAAATGTACCAAACATTTAATGTAGCTTTTCTACCTCCTAGACCAAGCACCACTTCAGTTATAAAATGAACTGGAAAGTCGCCACTAGTCCTATCCCAGAACGCTGACTCATCCATACCATTGTATGCAAATGTTTTAAGTGATATGGTCAAAAATATGTCTAAAAATAGAAAAGTTACTCAACTGGGCCAATAAGATGGTTCAGAAGATAAAGGCACCTGCCACCAAGTCTGACAACCTGTGTTCAGTTATCAGGACCCACATAGCGAAAGCAGAGAACAGACTTCACAAGTTGTCGTCTGTCCTCCACAAGCACACCACAACACGAAACACACAGAGAATGTAGGTCATTTTCTAAAGTTATTCAGTTATGTGGAATGACATTGTTTCATATTGCGCTGCTGATAATATAATGGAGATTGGGGAATTTCTCTTTGGAAAAGTCAATACTGGAAGTCTTTAAATGGAAAGTTGACTATGTACCTCTCTTGGACCAATAGTTCCTCTCTCAGGGAGTATAAAACACTATAATCACCTAAGAAAATAACTACTTAGTAAAATTAAAGACAAATCGCTCCTGTGGCAGGTACACTAAATGGTATGTATGACCATGTTCACAATAGTGGTGTTCTAATGACCTCAGTCTGCACCCAAACCCAAAGTCAATCACCAGTAGAATGGAATCATAATTATTATTATATTATAATGCTAGGTAGAACCAGGCATGGTGGAGCACACCTGGCATCCTAGGACTCAGTAGGCTGAGGCAGGAGGATTGCCTCAGATTGGAGGAGGCTACCCTAAGGTACACAATTCCAGGCCAACTTGAATTACAGAAAGACTGTCTAAACACACACAAACAATGTTGTTTGATTTGATTTTTTTTTTTTTTGGTTTTTCGAGACAGGGTTTCTCTGTGGTTTTGGAGCCTGTCCTGGAACTAGCTCTTTTAGACCAGGCTGGTCTCGATGATTTGATTTTTTTAAAGACAGTCTCATATAGCCCAATATGACCTCAAAAACTCTATGTAGCCCATGTTGTTTTTGAACTTGTGATCCTCCTGCATATACCTCCCAAGTGCTGGGACTTCATGCATGTACCACTAAAGCTCAATTTTGAAAAAAATAGTGCTTGTAGTGGTGGCACATCTGGCCAACCCGGTCTACAAGTAAGTTCCAAGACAGAACTTCATTGACCCTTTCTCAACACACACACACACACACACACACACACACACACACACACACACTTAAGTAGGACTTGAAAAGAGAATGACAGCCGGGCGGTGGTGGCACACGCCTTTAATCCCAGCACTCGAGAGGCAGAGGCAGGCGGATCTCTGGGAGTTCGAGGCCAGCCTGGTCTACAAGAGCTAGTTCCGGGACGGGCACCAAAGCTACAGAGAAACCCTGTCTCGAAAAACCAAAAAAAAAAAAAAAGAAAGAAAGAAAAAAGAAAAAGAAAAGAGAATGACATCACATATACAAACTTCTAACACAAGCAAAATTAAGCTATGTAGTTAGTGAAGTCTAAGTGAAATTGGCTACTGTGAAAAAAAAGCTGCCAGGTAGTATACACCTGCAATCCCAGCAACTTGGGAGGATAGGCAAGAGGGTCACAAGTTTAAAGGCAGCCTGGGCTACATAGGGAGTTCAAAATTCACAAAGACAACTTAGCCAGACTTTCTAAAATTAAGAATGTTTGCCTTAGCAGCACATAAACTTTGGCCCCTGCACAAAGGTAACACACAAATTCATGAAGCAGTCCATAATTTTTTAAAAGATTTTTATTTTTATATGTGTGTCTCTATGCAGCTTTGTGTATATAAGTGCAGTGTCTGCAGAGCCCAAAAGAGGGCGCCAGGCCCCCTGGAGCTAGAGTCACAGCCGGTTGTGACCTGCCTGGTGTGGGTGCCAGTAATTGAACTCCAGTCCTCTGTAAGAGCAACAATTGTTCTTAACCACTGCACCATCTCTCCAGCCCCTAAAAATAAAATTTTAAAAGGAGTCGAATTCCCTGAGTTGAATTCCTAGTACCACTTTTTTTTTTCTTTTTGACACAGGGTCTGACTATGTAGCCCTGGTAGAACTTGCTAAATAGATCAGACCTATTTCTGCCTGCTGTGTTATGGTCTTAAAAGGGTACATCTTGACCTGGTGGTGGTGGTGCTCGCCTTTAATCCCAGCACTTGGAGGCAGGGGCAGGTGGATCTTAGGGAATTCGAGGCCAGCCTGGTCTACAAAACGAGTTCCAGGACAGCCAGATATGCTACACAGAGAAACTTTGTCTCAAAAAAAAAAAACAGACAAAAAAAGGGTATGGCTCTTTTAAAAATTATATAGTACGTGTTTAGAAAAAAGGCCTGTATTACACAGAATTAGGAAATCAAGATGAACAGTTAATAGTTGCCTAAAACAAGGAAAACAGTGTCTGCCGCTACATATAACATCTCCAGCTCAAACTTGTCTCCTGTCCCAGAAACCTTTGGCCAAACTCAAATGATCTATAGGACCTGAGGGCTTGGGACGATTCAAAGAACTCTGGAAACAATTGCCAGGTAGCTGCTCCTCCAGGTCCACTGAGGGTGAAGGCAACTGACTACAAGAGGCTTACGGTACTGTTCCCAGCCAAATGTCCGAAGTTTCATTCTTCCAAATCATATGTTAAAGGAAGCCTGCAGCCTTATTTAAAACTCAATTGCTTGTACTGTGCCATGATTATGTAAATGAAGAGCTGAGTCATTGTCTTTCCTGCTAAAACTACTGCTCCACGGTAGGCTGGCCTGGCCTACCAACAAAAGGCCCAATACAGAGTCTCTCTGGAAAATAATTAGGGTGTGATCTTTTTTTTTCTTTTAAACACTGCTTGCCCATTAGCTCTAGCTTCTTATTGGCTAGCTTTTACATATTGATCTAACCCATTTCTAATATCCCTGTAACACCACAAGGTGTCTTACCAGGGAAGATCTTACCTGTGTCTGTGTCCGGTGGGCTGGGAGAAAGAAGCCGAGGGTGTGATCTGGCTGTCCTGGAACTCACTATGTAGACCAAACTCAGATCTGCCTTGCCTTTGCCTCCCAAGTGCCATGATTAAAGGCCTGTGCCACCCTGGTAGTGACTGGAGATAAACAGTTTTATTGAGTGTTTAAAATGGCAGGGCTGGGAATGTAGCTCAATGGCCAGATTCATGCTAGACATTCAGAAAGCCCTGGGTTTAATCTCCAGCCCCAAAAGAAAACTCTAGGCAGCCAGGTGGTAGTGACGCATGTCTTTAATCCCAGCACTCGGGAGGCAGAGGCGGGCAGATCTCTGTGAGTTCGAGGCCAGCCTGGTCTACAAGAGCTAGTTCCAGGACAGGCTCCAAAGCCACAGAGAAACCCTGTCTCGAGGTAAGCTAAAGCAGGAAGTTTGCTTCACATTTACATTCATTAATAGTCATAGGTCTGGTTAAGAGCCCCCTTTGCTCTTGCAAAGGACTTGGGTTCTGTTCCCAGCACCCACATGGTAGCTCACAATTATCTATAACTCCAACTCCAGGAGATCCAGTACCTGTTCAAACACCTTTTCTGACCTCTATGGGTTCTTGAATACACTGGAGAACATACACAAAAATGAAATACTTTTGAAAATTCTGTGTGTATATATGGGTGAACAAGTGTGGAGGTCGGGATATCTTGTGTGCACATAAAATTAATCAACAAAACCACTAGAACCTCAGTTTCCCAGCATGGTTAAAGAAAAGCAAGCAAGCCTTGGACACCCTGACCAAGATGTTAACAGCAATCATGCCTTTTATAAACTTCATTTTATCTATATTTTCAGAAATATCTGCAATTGCTAGGAATATAGCTCAATGGTAGAGTCCTTGCCTTTCCCCCATGAGCAAGGTCCTGTGTTTAATACCTAGTACAAGGAAAAAGTTCAGCCAGGTATAGTGGCTCAGGCCTGTAATACCAGCACCCTGGAGACAGGTGCAAAAGGAATGACACAAATTCAAGGCCAGTCTGGTCCACATAAGGACTTCCAAGCCAGGGCTATATGATGAAACCCCATCGCAACACAAACACACAGTACAGGGGCTGGAGAGATGGCTCAGCGGTTAAGAGCATTGCCTGCTCTTCCAAAGGTACTGAGTTCAATTCCCAGCCACCACATGGTGGCTCACAACCATCTGTAATAAGGTCTGGTGCCTTCTTCTGGTCTTCAGGCATACACACAAATAGAATATTGTATACTAAATAAATAAATAAATAAATAAATAAATAAATAAATAAATATTAAAAAAAAACACACAGTACAGGGCTGAAGTGGTATACTCACCTATAATCCAGCTCTCAGGAGGCAGAGGCAGGCAGATCTCTGTGAGTTTGAGGCCAGCCTGGTCTACATAGTTCCAGGTACAGGGAGATCTTGTCTCAAAAAGAAAAGAAAGAAATGCTGGGGGCTGATAAATTGGTTTAGTGGGTAGAGATGTTCGCTGGGAAGTCTGAAGATCTGAATTCAATCCCTAAGATGCATATGGACACAAATGTCCCAATATCTACACATGAACAGAATAATTAAGTATAATTAAAAATGTTTATGCTGATCTTTGTGGATACCCATAATCCCACAAGCAGGGTTTAGGCAGGAGGATCGATGCAACTTCCAGATAATCCCCCCACACACACTCACACATACATGCACAACTAAATAAAGAAAATCTGTGCCCTAGACCTAGGTGGTTCAAGTACCAGAGCCAAGTGAGGGAGAGAAATTACAGCAGAGTTTGTTCTTGTCATCCCTAGTCTAATGTCTTCCTCTCTCCTTCTATTTCCCAAGCCACCTAGAAAACAGAGCCTATGATGAGACAAGTATGCTCAAAACATATGAAACTCCCACCGAACTAAAACCAAAATCTAACATAAGAGTTAAAATAAAAAAAGAAAAAGAGAGCCTAGGAGCTAGAGAGATACTCTGGGGTTAGGAGAATTTGCGGTGCAAGCATAAGGACCCAAATTTGCATCCTAGCAACCATATAACAAGCCTGGTACAGTCTCTTGTATACCTGTAGTCACAGCACTGTAGGGTGGCAGAGACAGGAAGAATCATTTGGGTTGCTGGCTGCCAACCAAGCCAAAAGCACTACTAACTCCAGATTCAAAAAGATCTGTCTCAAAGGAATAAGACAGATGGCAATAACAAGACACCTGATATCCTCATTCAAACCTAGAATGCACATACAAACATACTACACCTCTCTCTATCTCTCCCCCCCCCACACACACACACACTTAGGGCTAGAGATAGTCTTGCTGCTCTTGCAGAGTTCAGTCCCCAGCAACCATGTCTGACACCTCACAACCAGCTGTAATTCTAGCTCTGTGTGATCAGACATCTTCTGGCTGCACAAGCCCTGCATTCTCCCACGCACACATACAGAGCTTAATCCTCGGCACCCACTTGGCGGAAGGCGAGGACCAACTCCAGCAAGGCATCCTCTGACCCCACATAAACACCATAGCATGTGTGTCTACGCCTATGCATGTACACATGCACTACAATGTGATAAACAAGTAAATAAACACCGATATCTTGTTCGGGAGGTTTAAAAGCCAAGGTATAGGAAAAAGAAGATGCAATTGGTTCAGGGAAGTTCAAGGTGACACAGTTCCCTGCTGGCCACTGCCTTATTAGTCGCCTTGAAGGGGCAGGCATGTTCACCAGCTTCCTGGGAGGTCTCTCCACAGGCTGTGTGTAAGGGGGAAACGGTGCTATGCAATACTTCATGAGAAGGAGAGAAAGCAGACGTCCTCAGCCTGACTCTCTGGCTGACATTTGTCACTAATCAAGTTTTCATCTGTGAGTATTAGGACAAGGCTTGTTTGCTGTGGCCACATGGGATGCCAGATCCTCTGTCTTGTGGTAAGGAGGGAATCTGGTGGGAAGAGACAGAAACTCTGGACATGTGGACAGTCGATGCCAGGGACACTCTGATGGCACAGACGTCCTAAACAGTTCAGTATTGTTTTTCTTATTCTTCCAGAATAAAAGATAAAACAAGGTACTCAAAGTCCTTTTCTAAGATCATATTGGCATTATTAATAATTTCCCGATTTTGTACATAACCTAGCTCTGGGAAATGTGGAAACTCAGGTCAAGAATCTGATTTTTATGGAGCAGGATTTGAATCTGGGAAAGCCCTCTATCTCTGTTCTCTCTCTTCTCAGCTAGCTGAATATCAGATTGACTGGTCCCTGAGAGGCAGGACACTGGAGATAGCACCCATGGGGAATCCCTGATGGAGTCTAGAGCTCCGTTTGGGCTTTATCACACCTTCCTAATTTTCCTGTCTCCTTTTAACTCTAACCCCTTCTTTTACCAAAGAGATGAGCTGCTTCTGAGGCAGCAAGATCTATGGTTAGTGAAAAAGAGTGACCCAGTGCTCTTGACCAGGAGGAGGAGGACCATCTGTCTGTCCACTGATGACCTGAGACTGTAGGGATCCTGGCACCTGCTGCTGTGTCTTTTGGTATTACAGGAAATAGGAATACAATTCCACGAAATGTAGGCTACACTCATGACATCTATGTGGTTGACATCCAATATGTGACCACATATGTTGCTCAAATGTCAGATGGGGAAAAGTTTCTGTACAGTCTTGCCAAAAGCATTTGTAGTAGAATGGAGTTGGGGTGTCAGAAGGTCGGAATGCCTTGGTATCAGCTTCTCTACAGTTGTCATACTGGCACAAGTGTTCCTTTTTGACTGTGGGTGTCTCTCCTTGGACCCTGGAGTTCTCTATATTCTGTGGAGCTGTTATGGGATGCTTAGGTAAGGTAGCTTTCTGAAAGTCTGATGGGCTGACAAGTGAATTTTGAGATTTTAATGTCTGATCGCTGGGGTTGAACATTTAACCCATACAGGTGGACATAGCCTGAGTCCCAGAGAAAGGCATGCCTAGTACAAGTAACATCCCATGTGTCGAAGAGGTCTTGGTGGGAGACAATGTTGGAAAACTGGAACCAGGCTCTGTTGGTACATTTGTGGAAGATATCAGTGAGAATCCACTGGAAGCTGAGAAGGTCAGGAGGCCACTGCTTCTGAAAGATGAAGATGTATTCAAGGTTGCCATCAACCTCTCATTATCCAGGGGGTGATGGTATGCAGCCTGGTGCCGGCTCAGTTCCTTAGCCTCCTGCTCTATGTTGATTGACAGTCAACTGAATATTGGGACTGTGAGGTTCTACATCCACTTCAGAGCAGAGGAGAGACTGTCAAAACTGTCACAGGCATGTGCTGCAATACCACAACTAAATAAAAGCTATAAAAAGTGACTAGATCAAGTGGGGTATAGTAGCGCTCAGAATCCTGAGGCAGGAAGATATGGATTCCAAGCCTAATCTAGACTACATATCAAGACGCTATCAAAACAAACAGAAGCACGCGCTCTCTCTCTTTCTCCCTCCCTCTTTCTCCCTCCCTCCCTCCCTCCCTCCCTCCCTCTCTCTCTCTCTCTCTCTCTCTCTCTCTCTCTCTCTCTCTCTCTCTCTCTCTCTCTGTGTGTGTGTGTGTGTGTAGTTCGGTACTAGAGTGCTTATCTAGTATGCATGAAGCCCAAAGTACAGTGCATAAGACAAACAAAAGGATGGACTAGAGGAAAGAAACAAAGAAGATCATTGTATCTTGCTAGGCACTGTGGTAGACACCTTAATTTCAGCACTGGGAAGATAGAGGCAGGAAAATTAGATGTTCATGGTCATCCTCCACTACATAGTTGAGTTTGAGGCCAGCTTTGACTACATAAAATCCTTTCTCCAAACACAAACTATAAACAAGCCTCTTCGTACGAAATACAGTGGCAAGTAGAAATACAAATGTGGTACAAAGACATACATGCAGGCAAAATACCTACACACACCAGTTGTGGTAGTGTACACATTTAATTCCAGCACGAGGGAGGCAGAACTCTGTGAGTTCAAGGCCAAGGCCAAGCTTGGTTCACAAAGTGAGGTCCAGGACAGCTAGGGCTGTTACACAAAGAAACCCTGTTTTGAAAAGCAAAGGGCTGGAGAGATGGCTCAGAGGTTAAGAGCACTGGCTGCTCTTCCAGAGGTCCTGAGTTCAATTCCCGGCAACCACATGGTGGCTCACAGTCATCTGTAATAAGATCTGGTGTCCTCTTCTGTTTTGCAGGCATATATGGAGGCAGAATGTTGTATATATAATAAATAAATAAATAAATCTTAGAAAGTTGGACTATTGCAGATCCAAAGACAAATTATTAAAAATAAAAGAAAAACAAACAAAACCCCTATACATATAAAAATGGAAAATTAAAAAAATAAAAATAGTGGCCTTTACACAGGAATGCGAGGAATGGTGTGTGGAGCAAGCAGATGGATTTTGTTCAAATGCTCCTTTGAAAAGTAGACAATCTTGGTCTGAAGGGTTAGCTCAGATAGCTCAGTGGTTAAGCGCAATTGCTCATCTTGCAGAGGACTCACCCACATCAAACAGCTCAAAACCACCTGTAATTTCAGTTCCAGGGGATCTGATGTCTTCTCACATCTGACAGCACTATGTGCACATGGTGTATGTGCAAACAGATACACACACACACACACACACACACACACACACACACACACACAGATAAGATGTAATAAAGAAAATTGTATAAACTAGCTCAAAACTATTTCATATATTTTCTAGTGCTAGAGACCAGTCACAGCCTTGCCCATTCTTGGTAAATGCTCTACTTCTAAGCTATATCCTCAGTCCAACATTAACTCTCAAAAAAGCAAACACTCATGCCGTCACAATAAAGATCAAAGACTAGAATGTTGGACTAGGGATGTAGACTGGTTTTAGAATGTTTGATTAATATCCAGGAAATCCTGGATTCCATCTTCAGCGCGCGCACATACACACACACACACACATAGGTTGTGACAGAACATGCCTGTAAATTTGATACTTGAGAAGTAGGAGCAGGAAAATCCAAAGTTCAAGGTCATTCCTGGCTACATAGTAAGTTCTGTAGTAGAAGGCAGCTTGTTCGTTTCCTGGCCACCCAGACTCCCAAAATAACCACACAGAAACTGTATTAATTAAATCACCACTTGGCCTATTAGCTCTAACTTCTTATTGGCTAGCTTTTACTTCTTAATTTAACCCATTTCTATTATTTTATATTTTACCACAAGGCTTGTGGCCTACTTGCAAGGTTCCAGCATGTTTGTCTCTGGCGAGACTCCATGGCTTCTCCCTGACTCCGCCTCCTTTCTTCCAGCATTCAGTTTAGTTTTCACCACCTAAGTCTACTCTACCCTATCTCAGGCCTAAGACAGTTTCTTTATTAACAAATAATATTCACAGCATACAGAGGGGAATCCCACATCATATTTCCAAACTAGCCTCAGCTACACGAGACTTCATCTGCCTTATCCTAATTTGATTTTCTGTTGCTGTGATAAATACCCTGATCAAAAGCAACTTGGAGGAGGAAAGGGTTTATTTGGTTTACAGGTTACAGGGTTACAGTCCATCATTGAGGGCAGCTGAGGTAGGAACTCAGGGCAGGATAGTAAAGCAGAAAGCAAAGAAGTTGTCTTAGTTAGGGTTACTGTTGCTGTGATGAAACACCATGACTAAAAGCGATTTGGGGAGGAAAGGGCTTATTCACTCATAGTCCCATATAATCATCCATCACCAAAAACAATGAGGAACTCACAACGAGCAGGAACCTGGAGATAGGAGATGATGCAGAGGCCATGGAGGAGTGCTGCTTATTGGCTTGTTCCCCTGGCCTGTTTTCTGATAAAACACAGGACCATCAGCCCAAAGATCACCCCACCTGCGATGAGCTGGGCCATCTCCCAACCTGGATACAGGGGAAATAACTTAGTCCTGCCTCAACTTGATGTGCTGACTCACCATGGGAGGAGGCCTGCCCCTTTCTGAATGGAGATTGAGGAGTGGATGGGGGTGGGTAGAAAGGAGGTGAGGAGAAAGAACGGAAAGAGAGGAGGGAGGGGAAACTGTGGTTAGTATATAAAATAAATGAAAAAATAAAAGGTAAAGGAAAGAGGGTTGGGAAAATGCCTCAGTGGGTAGCACCTTTGTTGTTTGCTGTTAAAGCAAGTGAACCTGAGTTCAAATCCCCAGCCAGGCATAGCCGTAACCACTACCCCCCCCCCCCCCACACACACACTATATATTGTCCAGTGGGTAAACACACTTGCTGAACAAGCCTAATGACCTGAATTCAATCCCTGAAACCCATGGTGCAAAGAGGGAACTGATTCCCATAAATTGTCCTTTATCCACATATTTGCTGTGGCACACACATGGCCACACTCATACATACAACATATCATACAGACACGTGAATACACTTAAACACACAACTAATAATAAAAATAAAAGAGGTTGTTCAAGTGGCTTAGCAGGCTTAGGGAACTTGCTGCCAAGCCTAATGACCTAGTTAATCCTCGGGACCCACATGGTGGGAAGCGAGAACTGCAAGTTGTTCTCTGACCTCCGCGTGTGCCATGGCATGCATATGGCCACATGTAAACACACACACCAACAACACACAGTAAAATAGGTGTGTGTACCACAACACATCTGCTCTAAAGCAGTGTTCAATGGAAAAATAAATACAAAATGAAGCAGAAATGGAGGAAGACACCTCTAACCTTTGCAAGAGCATACACAATACTCCCTGCATAAAAGAAATAGAATGTTCCTAATCGCCCCCAGAATCCTCTGCACAGCTGTACCCACATTGCTTCCTGTCTCTCAGCAAAGACTATCCTAATTTCTATAGTCCTCACTTCCTCATATTTTTACTTAAATTTCCCCCTTTATTTCTATCTTCTACATACAGGTATTTTACCTGCATGCATGTATGTCTGTGCACCATGCCTATAGGAGGCTAGAAGAGGGCTTTGGGTTCCCTGGGACTGGAGTTACAGTCTTGAGACATCATGTGGGTGCCAGGACTTGAACCCAGGTCCTCTGGAAGAGCAGTCAGTGCCCTTAACCATTGAGCCATCTCTCCAGCCCCTCCAGCTTCCTTATAATTTGTGTAAGTTTCGAGTTGCCCTTTGGTGTGTGCATGTGCCTTTGGAGGCCAGAGGTCAATGTCAGGTGTCTCCCTCAGTCCCTCTCCATCTTATGGTGAAGACTGCATGGCACACAAGTGAGTCACCTGCCCCTGCCTCCTGAGTGCTGTGGTGAAAGCCAGGTACCAATCTCACCTTATGTCTTGAGGCAGAGTATCTCCTTGAACATGGAACTCACCAATTCATCTAGGCTCGTTGACTGACCAATGAGCTATGGGGATGGGCCTATCTCATCTCCCACCCCTGCCCAAGTGTTGGGGTTACAGATGAGCACCTCTGTGCCTAGTTGTTACATGGTGCAGGTGATCTGAACCCAGCATTTAGGTTGAGTCATCTCCCCAGTTCCAGGCTTGTCCTTTTTTTGGTTGTCTTCATGAAGTAATAAGGGTGGCAGGGCTGCGTTCTCAGCACCCCCGGCCACCTGCCCGGCTAGCTTATGCCCAAAATAACAACACACAAACTGTATTCATTTAAGCACTGCTTGGCCCTTTAGCTCTTCTAGGCTAATTCTCACATATTAATTTAGCCCATTCCTAATCATCTGTGTGTAGCACCCCAAGGTGCGCTTACCGGGAAGATTCTAGCCTAGTCCATCCTGGGTCGGAGCTTCATCCTGGGAGCAGAGCATGGCGTCTCTCTCAGGCATCTGCTCCTGAGAGCGCTGTGGAGTCTCTGACCTCACTTCCTCTTTCTCCCAGTGTTCTGTCCTGTTTTCTCCTCCCACCTATCCTCTAACCAATAAAATGGGCCAGGGCAGTGCCTTTATTAGCCAATGACCTTCCTCCTCCTCCTTCTTTTCTTTTCTTTTCTTTTTTCTTTTCGGTGTGTAGCGTAGGTTGGGACAGAGACCCACTTAGCCCAGGCTGGCCTCTAGCTTACTATGTAGTCAAGCCTGGCCTTGAAGTCCTGTTCTAAGTACTGGGGTTACAGGTATACATTGTACCTGGTTACTTTCTTGTGCTTTATAGCTGTGTGTGTGTGTGTGTGTGTGTGTGTGTGTGTGTGTGTATGGGGGCAGGGAAGAGGACTTAGCTGGAAGCGTTTCTCATACCATGCATAAAACCCAGGGTATGGTGGTGTTTTCCTGTAATCTCAGCACTCAGGAGGTGAAACCAGGAGGCTCAGAAGCCCAAAGTCATCCTTGGTTACTGTATTAGTGAGGGTTTCTCTAGAGCAGTGGTTTCTCAACCTTCCTAATCCTGTGACCCTTTAATATAGTTCCTCATGCTGTGGTGACCTCTAACCATAAAATTGTTTTCGTTGCTGCTTCAAAACTGTAATTTTGCTACTGTTATGAGTTATAATGTAAATATTTTTGGAGACAGAGGTTTGCCAAAGGGGTCACAACCCACAGGTTAAGAAACGCTGCTCTAGGGCTGGAGAGATGGCTCAGTGGTTAAGAGCATTGCCTGCTCTTCCAAAGGTCCTGAGTTCAATTCCCGGCAACCACATGGTGGCTGACAACCATCTGTAATGAGGTCTGGTGCCCTCTTCTGGGCTGCAGACATACATACAGACAGACTATTGTATACATAATTAATAAATAAATTAATTTAAAAAAAAGAAATGCTGCTCTAGAGCAATAGATCTGATAGAATGATTATATACTGGGGGTGGGGTCGGAGGGATGGTTCAGTGAGTAAGAGCACTTGATGCTCTTCCAAAGACTCCATATTTGATTCCCAGAACCCACATAGGGATTCATAACCATAACTCCAGTCCCATAGGATCTGACACATGGTACACAGATACACACACAGGCAAAACACCTATACCCATAAAATAAATAAATAAAAAATAAAAATGGGAGTGGGTATTGGATTGCCTTACGTATTATGTTGTGGGTAGATCAACAAGAGCTTGTCTTCACACTCTGAAGACTGTCGTAGCAATTCCACTCTGGTGCTGAAGAAGACTTCTGAGTTCCAGTGACAGCAGAGGGAGGCAGCAGCAGCAGAGAGAAGCAGGAACAGGATAGACAATCTTGCCAACAAGACGTGAACAGGGTAGATGAGCTCACCAGTAAAAATGCCAACAGGACAGATGAACTGGCCAGCATGATGAGAAGGCAAGTAGGCAAAAAAAAAAAAAACAAAAAAAAAAACAAAGCCTTTTCTCTGCCTCCGACCATGTTATATCTGGGCTGCTGCCGGAAGGCGCGCTCCACGTTTAAGGTGAATCTTCCTGTGTTAATTAGGCTGATCAAGAGAGTCCCTTTCAGGTGCGTCTAGAGGCCCCCTCGTGGATGCTTCTAGATCTTGTTAAGCTGATAATCAATATTAACCATCACAGCTGCATTGTGAACTTGAAGCCAGCCTGGGCTACATGACACCTGGGACACAGGAGACCCTGTCAAAAACGAAAAAAACAGCCGGGCGATGGTGGCACACGCCTTTAATCCCAGCACTCGGGAGGCAGAGGCAGGCAGATCTCTGTGAGTTCGAGGTCAGCCTGGTCAACAAGAGCTAGTTCCAGGACAGGCTCCAAAGCCACAGAGAAACCCTGTCTCGAAAAAACAAAAGCAAAAAACCAAAAAAAAAAAAAAACCCAAGACAACAACAACTGGGCTACATGAGACTTAGTCTCAAAAAAAGAAGGAAAGAAAGAAAAGAGGGGCTGGAGAGATGGCTCAGTGGTTAAGATTCCAGAGGACCTGGATTCAATTCCCAGCACCCACATGGCAGCTCACAACTGTCTGAAAATCCAGTTGCAGGGGATCTGACCCTTCACACCAATGCACATAAAATAAAAAGTTAAATAAACCTTTAAAGGAAAAGAAAGAATAAATTTAGGAGGGAAAGTCTTATACATTGAAGAAATTAATCCCTGTTGTAGGCCTTGCAACTTGCATCTAGATATTGCTAAGTGTATACTCAAAACACAGCTCAATGACTAATTCTACCAGTAGTGTTTCCAATCTGACAGCAAGAGGCTAACGCTTGCTCCAGCTCAAAAAATTTTGCTTTAGGTTTTTCTTTATTTTTCTACTGATATATAGCCATTATACATACTCATAGGTTTCATAAAGATATGTTTAACCAGGCATAGTGGTTCATGTCTGTAATCTCAGCACCTGGGAGACTAACACAGAAGGCTTGCCATGATTTTGAGGCTGGTCTGGACTATATAGTGAGTTCTAGATTAGCCTCACCTTCAAAGTAAGGCCTTGTCTAAAAGAAAATGAAAAGGGTGGGGAATGGCATAATTATTTTATAATTCCAATTTTAAAATTATGTTTTACAAAAAGAGAATAAAACCAAACAGGCCAAGATGGCTCAGTGAGTAAAGATGCTTGTGCCAACCCCGGTGGCCTGAGTCTAGTCCCTGGCACCCACATTTTAGAGGGAGAAACCGGGTGCTGAAAGTTTTCTTCTGACTCCCACACACGTACTCCCCACCCACAAATAAATAAATAACTATAATCTTTGACTGGGCTGGAGAGATGACTCAACTATTAAGAGCACTGACTGTTTTTACAGAAGACCCAGGTTCAGTTCCTACCACTCACATGGCAACTCATGTCTGTAACTGCAATTTCAGAGGCTCCAATAACTTCACACAGGCATACATGCAGGCAAAACACAAATGCACATGAAAAAAACTATGAGCAATATATTTTCATTCAACTATGTTTTATATTTTGATCATATTCATTCCTCTGTTTTTTCTTTCCCTTCCTCTCCCATTATTTCTCTAACTTTTCCCAGAGAGTCCTGCTTCTACTTTCATGTCATGTCGCAAATATATAAATGATTATGTATACACACACATAATGCACACAAGCATGGTGTGTGTGTGTGTTTGTGTAATATGCCAAATATGTTGGCTTACACCTGTAACCTTAGCATTCAGGAAGCTAAGTGGATCTTTGAAAGTTTCAGACCCTCTTCTTCATTAAGCAGAAAAAAAAAGAAAGTTTGAGACCAGCCTGAGCTACATAGTAAGTTAAATACATAAATAAAATCTAGAATCCACATATAGGAGAAAACTCAAGATATCTGTATGGGTCTGTTTTATTTCAGTTAAGATGACAATTTTCAGTTATATTCATTTTCCTGCAAACAGCATGTTTTCATTCTTTTTAAATGGCTGAGTGACTCTCTCTATTGTGTGCACTTGATTGCTGGAACCCAAACACAGGTGGTGGCTGTTTTTCATCCGGAGACAGAAAATGCTTTCAGGTTTCCCACCCCCAGGAACCAGGGGTCTTTTGATGCTCAGATTTTCGTTTATGGAAGAGGGGGGTGCAACATTGTGATGTTCTATTTGTACATGATTAGAATGGTAAATTCTGCAAAAAGAAATACATGTTCATGCATATGTTCTATTTGCTGGTGAGTACAAAGGACAAAATGTAACGATGCAAAGTGTTAATACTGGCTAGGTCTTTCAATAAGCTTATATGTGATTATTTCTTACTGTCTCTGCAGTCCTTTTACTTATTATACTTTCATAATAGGAAATGGCAATAAATCAGTTTCATGATAGAGCAACAATAGTTGAGAGAGAGAGAGAGAGAGAGAGAGAGAGAGAGAGAGAGAGAGAGAGAAATGATAGCAGAAATACATTAATGAATATAAGCCAAAATTAGCTTCATTGAATGAAGGAGGGAAAATCTTATCAGGAAAGCAAAGAGAGATGGAGAGAGCTGGGTTTAATAATATTAGAGATTAGAAAGTGTCACAGTTGCTGCTGACTGCTTTTCCAGTATCAACAATGTTATATCTGTATATCTGGAAAACATTATTCTAAGTGAAAGAAACCAGACACAAAAGGTCACATATTGCATGATTCCATTTCTATGAAATATTCAGACTCTGTAAATCCATAGAGACAGAATGCAGATTGGTGGTTGCCAGGGACTGGGGGGAGGGGGAGTGGAAGAAACTGCTTAATGGATTTTTATTTTAGAATGATGGAAATGTTTTGGGACTAGTCAGAGGTGGTAGTGACATAAATTCTGAATATACTAAAGGCGTTGAATTGTTCCCTAAAAATGGTTAATTTTATATTATATAAATTTCACTTCAATAAATTAAAAATGGTTATAAATCTTGACATGTAAGTACATAAAATATACACATATATACTTCCTATATAAACACTCTAGATACTATAGAGACAATAAGATAGATTTGAATATGGACTGAATAGTCAGTATTAGTAAGAATTATTATAACAACACTGATAATGACATTGTAAGTCAAACAGACATACGTGCAGGCAAAACATAAATGTAACACCTCCCCCTTTTCAAGACAGAGTCTCCTTACATAATCCAGGTTTATCTTGAACTCAAGCCAATCCTGCCTAAGTCTCCTGAGTACTAGGATTACAGGCTAGGTGATAGGTTATTATTATTACAGGTTGTTGTAGAATATTATTTTAAGATGTGTTACATTTGTTTTAAAAATGCAAAGATCTGTTGCATTCTTTTATGTTGCATTTATTTAACTCTGTGAAGCTGTGATTCTTTGACTATCTAAAACAACTGATTAGTCTAATAAAGAGCTGAGTGGCCAATAGAAGGCAGGGAAAAGGATAGGAGGGGCTGGCAGACAGAATAAATAGAGACAAAGAGGGATCAGGAAGTAAGAGAGGTCAAGGAGTGAGAAAAGAAGGGACCAGCTATACAGTCACACAGCACACAGACGCACAGACGCACAGACACACAGTCGCACAGTCGCACAGACACACAGTCGCACAGACGCACAGACGCACAGACACACAGACACACAGTCACACAGTCACACAGACACACAGTCACACAGACACACAGTCACACAGCACACAGACGCACCGACACACAGACACACAGTCGCACAGACACACAGACACACAGTCACACAATCACACAGACACACAGACACACAGACACACAGTCACACAGTCACACAGACACACACACAGACACACAGTCGCACAGACACACAGACACACAGTCACACAGTCACACAGACACACAGACACACAGACACACAGTCACACAGACGCACAGACGCACAGACGCACAGTCGCACAGACGCACAGACACACAGACACACAGTCACACAGACACACAGTCACACAGACAAACAGACGCACAGACACACAGACACACAGTCACACAGACACACAGACACACAGTCACACAGACACACAGTCACACAGACACACAGACACACAGTCATACAGACACACAGACACACAGTCACACAGACACACAGTCACAGTCACACAGACACACAGTCACACAGTCACACAGACACACAGTCACACAGACACACAGTCACACAGACACACAGACACACAGACACACAGTCACACAGTCACACAGCCACACAGTCACACAGACACACAGACACACAGTCACACAGACACACAGACACACAGTCACACAGACACACAGTCACACAGTCACACAGACACACAGACACACAGACACACAGTCACACAGACACACAGTCACACAGACACACAGTCATACAGACACACAGACACACAGTCACACAGACACACAGTCACACAGACACACAGTCACACAGACACACAGACACACAGACACACAGACACACAGTCACACAGACACACAGACACACAGTCACACAGACACACAGTCACACAGACACACAGACACACAGACACACAGTCACACAGACACACAGACACACAGTCACACAGACACACAGACACACAGTCACACAGACACACAGTCACACAGACACACAGACACACAGACACACAGCCAGTCACAGAGTAAGAGTGAAAGTGAGGTTACAGAAGTAGGAAAAGGAGAAAGGCCAGAGGCAAAGGGTATATGGGAGAATTTAAGAAAAGCTGGCAAGAGGGCTGGAGAGATGACTCAGCTGTTAAGAGCACTGGCTGTTCTTTCAGAGGTCCTGAGTTCAATTCCCACCAACTGCATGGGAGCTCACAACTATCTGTAATGAGGTCTGATGCTCTCTTCTGGACTGTATGCATACATGCAGGCAGAACCCTGTATACATAATAAATAACTTTTTTAAAAAACAAACTGGGAAGAAACATTCAAGCTAAGGCTGGGCATTCATAAATAAGAATAAGCCTCTGTGTATATTTATTTGGGAACTGGATGGTTGGTCCCACTAAGAGCAAAGAGTAAAAAAGAGTAAAAGAACAACCAACAACAACATGTTGTGTGTGTGTGTGTGTGTGTGTGTGTATGTGTGTGTGTTTATGAGGGTACTTGTGCCACAGAGTTTGATGGAGTTGGTTTTTGCCCTCTATCATGTGGGTCCCAATGGGAAAAGCCATTAGAGTGGAGGAATTTGGGTCTCTGTATGATAATATACTAGACAGTTTGAAAATGGAACCATTAAATAAGAGGATAACTAATTTAGATGGGATTTATGTCATGTGAGTTGTAAACATTGCCAGCTTTATAATTTTTGTTTTATCACTAAAAAGGTTGGTTAGTCTGAGTGCTAATATACAGACCTTAGAAAAACCTAATAAAACATATCACAGAAATATTCAAATCCACACAGAGAAATTTAGTGGAAAACCAATTTCAGCATTGCATTATAAGAATAGAGAGGAACAGCCTAAGGTTTTCAAACAAACAACCTTAATATATTCAGTAACCTGACAGGAATTGCCAAATTCTAGAGGCTCTGTAAGACTTGAATGGACTCCTATGCCAACACTAGATTTAAGAAGATTCAAGGAAGTAAAAGTCTCATATGTCATGCATTCACCTTTTGTGAAACAACCGTTAAACTTGTGGTAAGTTTGTAATTGAATTATCCGTAAAGACTGGATAGAGTTCGTTAAAGCTGTTTTAGAGCCTGGTCCACAATTATAATAGAGTACCTGGTTCAGAGAAGAGACTAAGACTATTAAACAATGGAGGAAAGCTAGAGGTATGGAAGCAGATCTCTGTGAGTTCAAGACCAGCCTGGGCAGGACAGGCTTCAAAGCTACAGAGAAACCCCATCTCGAAAAACAAAAAAACAAAAACCAAAATAAACTAATAAGTGCTTTTCATTTTATAAGATATAACTTGTCAAAAGAAAATCTCCCCAAAATTACGGTTGGGAAAGTGTTTTGTTTTTGTCTTTTCAGAGAATAAAGATATCCAGCTAAGAAATCTACAGATCACTGTGCAAATGAGACATATGAAGAAAAAGGACAAATTATCCAGAAAAAAAATGTCTCAAGAAAAAGCGTTAACTAGCATATTGGTATATAACATTTTTAACAGGATAAAAATTTGTAAATCTTCCCAAATGTTTGTTTCTGCTATTCTCTACAGACATATAATACAAATGGTCTTTCTGTAGTATCAGTCCAATTAAAGATTAAAGCTGGCTTTGGAATTGGAGTGTGGTTCTCTCCTTCTCTAAACACAAGCATGCTTATTAAAGTGAAATCCAAAATCTCTGTCTCATGTCAGAAGAGTCACCTACTATGGGACAGAAGAAAAATATTTAAGAACTATTTTATTACCACTAATCTCATAATCCTTTGGTTTTTTTATTGACTCTTTAACAGCTTTTCTTAAAGTATAAATTTTATAAGATTAACACATACATACATACATACATATATTCTAAACTTTTTTTTTGGTTTTTCAAGACAGGGTTTCTCTGTGGTTTTGGAGCCTGTCCTGGCACTAGCTCTTGTAGACCAGGCTGGTCTCGAACTCACAGAGATCCTCCTGCCTCTGCCTCCCAAGTTCTGGGATTAAAGGCGTGCACCACCACCGCCCGGCTTATTCTAAACTTTTTGTCATGATATTAATGGTGATATAGAGTACTAACTAATTCTAGAAAATGGTTTCATCTATCTTCCTGTATATGACTTTGGGTTTAAGTTCTCTATCAGTTTTCTGCAGTGAACCATGAGCATGCCTAACAGCAAATTTGAAATCTCCAAAGGTAGATGGGGCCCCACAAAGACAATTCCTCCAGGACTATGATAACACCATTAAAACTGAAAATCACCATCTAAAGGTCACTTTTGGACTACAAACTGCTCAAAACAATTTCGAGGTGGCTAACTGAGATGATCCAATCTAACAGACTACTCTAGCCAGGACTTGAGACAAGCCCTGCGCTTTCCCATTACACAGAGACCAGGCAATAAATGATACAGCCACCTCTTCCAAGACTTGACAATTAACCCAAATGTTTCTTTTCAGGATCCCCTAAAGAAACTGTTGCCCCCAGACAGCAGGATGTAAATTTAAAAATATGATGCCCACATTCCCAAGAGGTGGGGTGGGTGATTTTTGGTCTTTCAATGGGTTATGGATATTTGTCATTGTTTAGAGGGGTTAGTTACAAGTTGTTATTGGCAATAGTTAGGATTAGCTAAACAAAGGAATGGTTAGCTAAACAAAGGAAATTAGATTCAAGGCTCTTGTTTTGAAAAGAAAGAAGGGGGATATAGACATGATAGGATAAAACGATAGATTATTAAATCTACTCTGAAAAGAAAAAGGGAAGATATAGATATGATAAGATAAAAAGGTAGATTAGTAAATCTACTTTTAAAAAGCAACTATCAGTTTTAAATGTTTTACATTGGATTGGATTTTTGTATATTTTATACAAATTTTGTATATTGATACAAATTTGAGATTAATTTTGTTAGAACATACTGTACATATATTTCTATTCTTGTTCAAGGTATTGTATTTATACAACTCTTTTAACAATGTAATGCAAATTAATAGTTCTTGCAAATTATTAATATTAACTATTTAGGATAATAAGTAAATGCAGGTGAGTAGTTAATCACCTTTTATAATTGAACTTGTAGTCACATTACGTATATTTTCAAGGTCAAACAAAGACATATTTTAGATAGATCATCTTCAAACACTTCAGAGGTCAACAAAATATGGCATTAATATGTTTTAATAACATAGGCCCTTTTATTTATGACAATGAAACATGTCCGCTCCTGGCATCACCAATCTACTTTAGAGAAGATAATGGACATCAAAGAAACTCCACATGGAATTTACTTTTTTTGTGGAAAAAGTAATCCCTTGGGCAAGAAAATGTTCTTGCCTTGACTGCTGACAGTATGCTGTCCTAATGGGACGAGCAGGACACAAAAGAGAGTGAATGTCAAACCTTATGAAGACAAGGCAGGACACTCTTTCAAAAATCCTGCTTCATAGAAGAGTCTGTCTGTAGTGATGAGGCAAGCAGGGCTGCTTTTCATCCCACCTGGCTCCCACATGGCTAGCTTAGCCCCGGAAATAATAACACAGAAACTATATTCATTTAAACACTGCCTGGCCCATTATATCTAGCCTCTTCTTGGCTAACTCTCACATCTTGTTTTAACCCATATCTAGTAATCTGTGTAGCACCACGGGGTTGTGGATTACCGGGAAAGATTCTAACCTACATCCATCTGGGGCTGGAGCTTCATGGCTTCTGCATGACTCTGCTTTCTTCCTCCCAGAATTCTGTTCTGTCTACTCCACTCACCTAAGGGCTGGCCTATCAAAAGGCCAAGGCAGTTTCTTTATTTGACCAATGAAAGTAACAAATAGACAGATGACCCTCCTACATCATCTGCCAAATATTCTAGGCCTGTAGGCTGAAGATGTATGCCCCAATGTTGTAGAGAAACTTTGGGTGACTGTCCAGGCAGCCAGCTGTTTCTATCAAGTCTCACATTTTTTTGAAAGTTGCTTACTTGCACTTCTTGCTTACTCAGTTAATATTATTTCCTTCTTGGGTCTCTGAGGGAGTTGAAGACTAGATAGTTATAATTTTCTTGTTTACTAGATGCAGAAAGCAAGTTATGTTATGATAGAAAATAAATTAGGTAGACAATTTTAGGCTCACTAAAATAGGATAGATAATGGAATATTTCCTCTGAATTTGTCAAATTCAAACGGACTAAACATTGTTTATGTGTTTATTCCCTATATATTATATATAGTTATTATACTTATTGTTTATTCCCTATATAATATATATAGTTGTTATACTTATTGTATATAGTTTTTATTATATTAGTTATAGCTTTCTTTTTATTTTAGAAAAAAGGGAAATATAGTGGTATATTATTTGTCTTTTAATAAAAAAATCTTGCTTGAAGATCAGAGGGCAAAGTAGCCATACTAGTCAGCCATACAAGCTAGAGAGTGGTGGCACACACCTTTAATTCCAGGACTCAAGTGACAGAGCTGGGTGAATCTCTGTGTGTTCAAGGCCACCCTGGGCCACACAAATCTACCTAAAAGAAACAGAACACAAACAAAGGTGATCCCAGCACTTGGGATCACATGCCTTTAATCCCCATACTAGGGAAGTGGAAACAGGAGTGATATGGCTGGGCAGAAGAGAGGAATATAAAGGGGAAGAGACAGGGACTCAGTGGAGTGTGGTGTCTGAGGTTAGAATATATTGCAAGATTACCCCTTTCTTTGTCTGAGTCTTGGTAGAGGAAAGATCTTTCTAGTGGCTTGGCTGCTTTGCTTTTCTGATCTTCAATTTGGACCCCAATATCTGTTTCTGGGTTTTTATTATTCGAATTTGAACCCCCAATATCTGTTTCTGGGTTTTTGTTATTCGTGCTACAGGGCCCAGTGAACGAACTCAAGTTATCAGGCTTGGTGGCAAGCTCCTTTACTGTGAGTCATCTTGCCAGCCCCCAAGAAGATTTTAAAAATATCTTCTTCCTAGAGTTGGCACTCTTAAGGTTTGTCAATCTAGTAGTATATTCCACCGTCTGCTTTCGTTATGTTTGGATGATCTGGGTGACAAATAGGATAATTTCCTAAATATTTCTGCTAGAGATGTGAACATCTATAGTAAATGATGGAATTGGCCAAATTCCTATAGGGACTGAAATCAGGCTTGGCCAAGAAATATGGTATTAGGTAACGAAGTTAAACAATAAGTTCTTTGTTCTATGAAAAGAGAAGCACTTCATTTCACTACCTAGCACTCTAATAAATACGTAACAAACATGAACTTGAACTTTATGAAATAATATTTGCAGCTACCTTAAAATGTTAGTTTTTCTATTCTGAAAATACCCTGAGGTGGCTAAGTGAAACTAGTGTGGTTACTTGAACTCCCGTTGAGACCTTTAGACACCATTGAAATAGCTCATTAAACCTCTCTCCCCCAACAAGAAAGAATCCTCAAAAGGTTCTTTTGCAATACCTCCATTTTATAAATTATGTTATTGCTTTTTGTGTATTTTCTGCCCTGTGCTGTCCTGGGCTCTTCTTATTCTGTTTATATTTGGGTTTTTTGCTTGTTCTCGTTAAAATTTGGACTGTTGTATTTAGTATGGTTATTTTATTCGTGCATGTGTAAGTGCAGGTGGGCATGTGCCACACATGGTATTCAGAGGACAACTTTTAGAAGTCAGTTCAGTCATTTCATCATGCTGTTGTTTTGTTTTGTTTGAAAGGCAAACATCTCTCACAAGTCAGGGTGGTCTTGAACTTGAGATATAGAAAAAGATGACCTTGTGTAACGGCGTAAACAAATGCAGACAGATTGTAAAAAAATATATATCTGTAGCTTTAATATAGAAATAGACTTACAGAACCACCGTTCCCGCGGAGACCAGGAAAGCAGAAGCAAAGGCTGGGAGCACGCTCGCCAAATTTATAGGCAAACATTAGCCCGAGGCGAACATGCCCCCCAAGGGGCGGGACTTATCCCTACATCTCCCTTTTTTGTCTAAATAAGACAGAACCAAACCAAATACAACTATATACAATAACAACAAATAATAAATATAACAAACAATATTGAGAACAAAATCTTTGCTAAACATTCTATCTCAAGGAGTCCAAATAATGTAGAGAGTAACTACAATTATATAATCTTCAACTCCGTCAAAGATCTGAGAAGGGAATAAACACTACTCAACAAACGAGATATATCCAAAATGTGCAACAATTGACAGAGACAACTGACTACCTGGGCAATCATCCAAAGTCTCGTTTGCAATGTTGAGTCAACCAATTTTGGCTAAGGCCTAACATAACTGACATACCATTATTAAAGGCAAGGAACTTTTCAAAACTATCTTACCCTGTGTGGCAGGATATGACAGTCCTGTTTTATCCAGTGATGCATGCTCTGTATCTCTGTCAGTGGTTGAGGTATGGGCATTTCTTTGCCCAAAGGCCAGTTCTGCCAAATAGAAAGGCTCCAGGTGCAGTGTCTTTGGTGCTCAACATTCTCTTGGGAATAGAGCGGTGTTGCCAGGAGCAATTGTGTCTCACTATCACGAAACTCTGAGTTAGATTAAAGGCCATTTTCTACAGCTCTTTGAAGAGGTTGAAGTTTATCTATCTATCCTGAGTATAATCTCTATATATCTAAAGAACCTGATTAGTTCAATTATAAATGACAAACTTAGATGACTATTTATCTATATAATTCTCAATATCTATCTAACTTAAAGACTAAGACAATAAACAACTGTGTAACAAATGAGGATAATGACCTCCAAATATAAACACTGTACAAATATACATTGCAATATGGTAAATATATATCAATACACAAACATTATATAAGTATCTTAATCAGAGGTAGAAATGTACACTGCAATATGGTAAATATATACAATATATATTTATCAATACAATATATGTCAATACATAAAAAATGTTTTAAACAGAGATAGAAACATGCATGCATACAATAGTCAATATAATTTAACTTTGTATCAATATACAAGAATCGATACCAATATATTTGTCTAAAAGCAGTAACTCACAATTATAAATCTATTATCCCATCATTCCCTCTTTTTTTTTCAAAATGATCCCTGAGCTTATAAAATTCCTCCCCCAAGATCCCAACCCCTAAATGATGTCCCTAAACCCAGGGGTAAATTTTACTGGGAGAGGGGACATCATCCTCTAGAATTACTTCCAGCTGTCATGGGGGCGATGTTCTTTCTGGGGGATCCTGTGAAAGTAAAATGAAGGTTAAATTTAAGATTAATGTCTTTTAAAATTGCAAATAGTCTCTGAGTATTTTGTGGAGGTCTGGCCAGAATATTGTATAAGATGTGCACCATTTCAGCTAACCAAGTTGGGATCGTCTTGTGCAGCTGGTATCCAAAACAGGTCTTGTAGTAGCGCTATCAGTATCATGACGTCATATCAACCAGGTAGAGCTGTTGTTGTGGGGCCCCATCTTCTTCCTGGAAACTTCAAATGTCACTTCAGGAAAAACTCGTTTTTCATTGTGAAAAACTTAAACATTAATCATATAGACATATATAAACATATATATATATATATATTCAATGAAAGGCATGATAGATCTATTCAATGAAAAGTATGATAGATATGAAGAAAAGCAAACATGTTTTCTAAACTCATATTTCTTTCTGTCCCATATCATGGCTCTTGACATGAGACAGAAACTCCAGAAACTCTGGGTTTTTCTCTTACTAACAGGCTTGGAATTGGAGAGGGACTGAGCCAGAGTCCAACTTCAAAACCAGCTCTATATATTTATAAAGAAATGTTTAATAAGACATATATATAAAAATTAATACTTACAAAATATGTCCATCCATCAGTAATTAAATATTCAGGGTCCCTCAATTTCTTTGAAGATGAGTATTTTCCTGTGGAGATAAGAAAAGAACCCTGCCTCCAACCTATCTGTATTTCTTACCATCAGTATGCTCGCCATCCTTATGAAAGAATTGTTATTTATCTTTTCCAAGTGGCTTCTCTTCTTCAAACCGAACCTTCATAAATTTTGACGGTATCCACAATTTTTCCTCACCTGTGGAGATAAGAGCAAAACCCCTTCCCCAACGAGCACATCTCCTGGCTTCCATTGTGAGGTCAGCACATCCTTGAAATAAACTGGTTGATTTAGTTCAGGAGACTTTTCCATTATCCAATGTCTTTCTGCAGCCGTTGTTCCCTTCTCATTAGCGTTGAGAAAATTCAAGGTTAACAAAGCATTATGTAACCTATTTCTGGGGGTGTTTTCCACCCCTTTCTGTTTGTTCAACATATCCTTTATAGTTCGATTTGATCTTTCTATGACTGCTTGACCTGTAGGATTGTATGGTATACCTGTAACATGCTTGATATTGTAATAATCAAAAAACCGTTTCATTTTCCTAGAGACATAAGCAGGACCATTATCCGTCTTTATTTGTATAGGTATACCCATGATAGCCATGACTTCTAATAAATGAGTGATTACTGAATCAGCTTTTTCTGAACTTAAAGCAGTTGCCCACTGAAAGCCTGAATAAGTGTCAATGGTGTGATAAACACATTTTAATTTGCCAAATTCTGCAAAGTGGAACACATCCATCTGCCAGATTTCATTCCTTTGGGTGCCCTTTGGATTAGCCCCTGCAGGCAGTGGCGTTTGGTTATAGAAAGAGCAAGTAGGGCATTTCTTTACAATCTCCTTAGCTTGTTGCCACGTAATTGAAAATTCTTTCCTCAAACCTTTGCTATTAACATGATGTTTTTTATGAAATTCAGAGGCTTGTAGCACACTGCCAATCAATAATTGATCAATTTCTGCATTACCTTGTGCTAGAGGACCTAGCAGACCCGTATGGGATCAGATGTGTGCTATGTTCACAGGGCAAAGCCTGTTCCTGATCAAATCTTGAACCTGGAGAAACAATGAGGTTAGTTCTGTATCATCAGGTATAAATTCAGCAGTTTCAATATGTAAAATAACTCTTTCTGCATATTGTGAATCTGTAACTATATTAATAGGTTCTTTAAAATCCCTTAGCACCATAAGAATGGCATATAATTCCGCCTTCTGGACAGAATTATACCGACTTTGTTCCACCTTACCCAAGTCTTCTGATTTGTAACCTGCCTTCCCTGATTTATTGGCATCAGTATAGAATGTACGGGCTCCAGTTATTGGAGCATCATGGACAATTCGAGGAAGAATCCAAGAAGTTCTCTTTATGAAGTTAAGCCTCTTGCTTTTTGGATAGTTGTTATTAATGTCTCCCAAAAAATTAGCACAAGCTCTTTGCCATGGTTCATTATCTTCCCATAATTTCTTTAGTTCATCAGCAGTGAAAGGCACTATAATTTCTGCTGGGTCTATGCCTGCTAGTTGACGAAGTCTCAGCTTGCCTTTTATAATTAACTCAGAGACTTTTTCCACGTAAGTTTTCAGTTTCTTACTTGGTTTATGTGGTAAAAAGATCCATTCCAAAATAATATCATCTCTCTGCATTAAAATGCCTGTAGGAGAAATTTTTGATGGTAGTATGACAAGAATACAATCGAGCTCTGGATTCACCCTGTCCACATGTGCCTGTTGTAATTTTTTTCTCAATCATTGTCAGTTCCTTTTCTGCTTCAGTTGTTAATTCTCTGGGACTGTTTAAATCTTTATCACCATCCAAGGTTTTGTTCAAATGAATTATTAGATCAGGTGTTATTCCAATAGCTGGTCGTAGACTGGAAATGTCTCCTAACAGTCTTTGAAAGTCATTAAGAGTCCATAGGCGATCTCTCCTAATTTGTGCTTTTGTGTCTTAATTTTTTGCAAACCTATTTTATAACCTAAATAATTAACAGAATCTCCCTTCTGAATCTTTTCAGGAATGATTTGGAATCCCCATTTAGGTAAAAGTATCTTTATTTCTTCAAACAGTCTGTTCAAGGTATCCATGTTTGAATCGGATAACAAAATGTCGTCCATGTAATGGTATACTATAGATTTGGGAAATTTCTTGCGTATTATTTGCAATGGTTGGTTCACAAAATATTGGCACAGGGAGGGGCTATTTAACATACCCTGGGGGAGGACAGTCCAGTGGTACCTCCTCGAAGGTTGAGAATTGTTATAAATAGGCACTGTGAAGGCAAATTTTTCTCTATCTTCTTTTTGCAAAGGTATAGTGAAAAAACAATCCTTTAAATCAATAAGTACGAGAGGCCATCCTTTTGGTAATAAAGAGGGCAAAGGAATTCCAGATTGCAGAGGGCCCATAGGTCGAATAACCTTGTTGATGGCCCGGAGATCTGTCACCATTCTCCATTTACCGGATTTTTTCTTAACCACAAATACAGGAGAATTCCAAGGGCTGGTAGATTCTTCTATATGTCCAGCATCTAATTGTTCTTGTACCAGCTGTTCTAAAGCCTGTAACTTTTCCTCAGCTAAAGGCCATTGCTTTGTCCATATTGGTTTCTCAGTCAACCATTTTAGAGGCAAGGCTGTTGGTATTTCTGAAGGGACATCAATTGCTTGTTCTTGTACAGCCCGAATGGCCGGTTTTCTCCGTTTGTAATATCTTTTAATATTATTCTCAGAAATATAGGCTCTAGAAGTAGCAGGAATGTTAATTTCAGTATTCCATTGTTGTAATAGGTCACGACCCCATAAATTCATTGCGATATTGGCTACATATGCCCTTAATTTTCCTATTTGTCCCTCTGACCCTATACATTCAACCCATCTCGTGCTCTGCCTTACTCGAGATAGGGTTCCAATTCCCAGGAGCTGAATATTTACATTCTGAAGAGGCCAATAGGGATGCCAAGATTCTGGGGTAATGATACTTACATCAGTACCTGTGTCCAGCAGGCCAGTAATAAAAATGTCATTTACACACACTCTCAGTTTAGGTCTTTGATCATTTATAGAAGTTTGCCAAAACACATGTAACTTATCTTTCTGATCATTATTGCTTGTAACGGTAGGCATGGGGCTTCCTAATTGTCCTGATGAGGCACGTTCTCTGCAGAAACTGGAAATGACTGAACCATGTTTGCCATGGGGGCTTGTGAGCCCCCCCGCACTGTTTCGGGTTGCCTTGTCTATCTCTTGTAGACCTGCATTCATTCGTCCAATGTCTGCCTTTTCCACATCTTCTACATAAACCTGAAGACTGAGTCCTCCTATTTCTGTTATTCCTGGAAGATGCATTATTATTATTATTTCTGAAAGATGCATTATTATTATTATTATTATTTCTGAAAATCCGTTGTCTACAATTCCTTTTCATATGACCCATTTTTCCACAATTAAAATATTTGGTATTCTGGTGTCTCCTTTTACCACTGGAAATTGCTTCTTCTACCAATGCTTCAGTGCCATAATCAAATGTATCAACATTGAGTGTATGCAAGACCCATTCTTCCAAGGGCGCGGATCTGAGCTTTAAAGGGCCCAAAATCCTTTTGCATTCCACATTTGCATTTTCATAAGCCAAAGACTCAATCATTATACGTCTTGCTTCTGGGTCAGATATCCCTATTTGTACAGCCTTAGTTAATCTTTGTAAAAAGTCACTAAAGGGTTCTCTCTGACCCTGTTTAACTCTGACAAATGATTCCATTCTCTGTCCTGGGTCTTGTACCCTGTCCCAAGCCCTTAAGGCTGCTGTAGTGCACATGGAGAGTGTGTTTTCATCCAAATTAGCTTGTTCCTGAGGGTCAGAAAAGAGCCCTTCACCTAGAATTTTATCTAGGGAAATGCCAATTCCTTTCGCTTTTTCCTGCTGTTCTAAAAGTCCAGCCTCTTGCCTGAATAAGCATTTCCATTTCAATTGCGGTCCACTCTCAAGTACCGCAGAGCTCAGCTGGAGCCAGTCCGAGGGGGTTGCTCTGCTTGTCGTGGCCCAAGATCTTAGCATCTCTTTAACAAAAGAGGCTTGCATCCCAAAAGTCATGACAGCCTGTTTTATTTCCTTGAGATCATTCATACGGACAGGCTCCCATGTATCCTCCTTGATGACCCTAGGGTTTCTGGAACCAATCACCTTCTCTGTTGTTATTACTGGAAAGGCAGGTAGAGCTGTAGGTAGAGCTTTGTGGAAATTGTCCCGGAGAGATTTACCCATAGGTGTAGTTAAAATTTGCCTTTCTACCCTTTGCTCTTCTTCATCAGAATTTAGAAATTCCTCAATCTTTTCAATTCTATTCGCCATTGCCTTCTGCAATGTCTGAATCTCCTGTCCAGAATTATGTTCCAAAGCCTTCATTGAGGATTCTAAAGTATGAAGTTTGTCCGTTAGAGATAACATCTCATCTTTGGACATAATTTCTATGGCATAAACCGTGCCTTCTTGTATTGACAATCTTTCCGCCAATCTGTCATAAGCTTTAGACAAAATCCGATTGTCACATTCAGCAGTTTTGATTCTCTCAGTTAATGTTTCATTTCCTACAGAAAGGGACTGAATCTTATGGTCCAAATCAGCTGTTCCCTCTTCCATAGTAATGAATTTTTCCTTAATATCAGCCACTAATGTTTCAGTTCCTACAGAAAGGGACTGAAGCTTACAATCCAGATCAGCTGTTCCCTCTTCCATAGTAATGAATTTCTCCTTAATATCAGCCACTAATGTTTCAGTTCCTACAGAAAGGGACTGAAGCTTACGATCCAGATCAGCTGTTCCCTCTTCCATAGTAATGAATTTCTCCTTAATATCAGCCACTAATGTTTCAGTTCCTACAGAAAGGGACTGAAGCTTACGATCCAGATCAGCTGTTCCCTCTTCCATAGTAATGAATTTCTCCTTAACATCAGCCTGGAGAACTTCAAACTGATTCTCAATTGTTTTTAAGCGTTCAATCTCTGCCTTAAGAATCCTGGATTTGTCTCGTAAAGACTTTATCATATTTCTATTATCAAACCATTTAGTGACAATGAAAACTACGAATCCCAGAAGGATCCATAGATGTGGGGTGATAGACACCTCTTGTAAAATCTCCCACATGGTACAATTAAAAAAACTGTTAAATTCTTGAATACTAACGTGTTCAGACATTTTATTTATAAAAGAAAAATTTTTTAACTGCAATGATCGGTTCCTGCCAGTGGTGGTCTCTGTGTTTTTGGAGCCTGTCCTAGAACTAGCTCTTGTAGACCAGGCTGGCCTTGAACTCACAGAGATCCGCCTGTCTCTGCTTCCCAAGTGCTGGGATTAAAGGCGCGCGCTACCACCGCCTGGCAGGCCTCAAACTCACAGAGATCTGCCTGCCTCTGCTTCCCAAGTGCTGGGATTAAAGGCGTGCGCTACCACTGCCTGGCCAGCCTCAAAAGGCCTCAAACTCACAGAGATCCACCTGACTTTGCCTCCCAAGTGCTGGTATCAAATGTGTATGCCACCACTACCCGGGCAAGTCACTTTGTATCAGACCAAATCTGCCACTGTGGTGGCTTTTGTTGCAAAACCGCAGGTATTTGAGTTTCTGCTAATTCACGCAGTGGGGTTCTGCTCCAAACTTAGCCAAGGCAGGCAGGGAGGGGTTAATTGCTCTGGCGAGCAGGCGGGGCAGAGTGGGCCTGTGTGGCCGAGTGTGTCTCGGACTCCGCACTGGGGCCCAAGTCACCAACTAAAAAACAGCACCCAGGAGGGTGCTGTGTTAGCTAGTGGGCTACCCGCTTGAGTCGGGGGCAAAATAGCCCACGTTGGACGCCAAAATGTAACATCGTAAACAAATGCAGACAGATTGTAAAAATATATATATCTATAGCTTTAATGTAGAAATAGACTTACAGAACCACCGTTCCTGCGGAGACCAGGAAAGCAGAAGCGAGGACTGGGAGCATGCTCGCCAAATTTATAGGCAGACATTAGCCCGAGGCGAACATGCCCCCCAAGGGGCGGGACTTATCCCTACAACCTTGAACTCCTGATCTTCCTGACTCTACTGCCCCCCAACCCCCAGTGCTAAGATTACAGATAGGCACCATTATGCCTGGAGTGGGGACTCCTTATTCTCAATCAAGACATAACCAGTGCCCACTAATGAGAGGTGCTCAGTGAATGTTCAATTGAATGAAAATTCAGTGTTGCTACCAACTCTGTCCTAGACCTATGACTGCCTGAGATACATCACTGCCAGAAAGAATCCAAGAAGTCACAAGAAAAGGTTATCCTTAGGGAACTGATGTCTGGCCTTCATCTGAACAGATTTAGAAAACACAATATCAGTGAATTGTACTTACCCAAGGATATCTCTCTCTCTCTCTCTCTCTCTCTCTCTCTCTCTCTCTCTCCTTCTCTCTTTCTCTCTTTCTCTTCCTTCCATCCCTGCCTCATATGTGTGAGGGGTGTATACAAGTATACATACATGTATATATGTGTTTATAGACCAGAGGGCAACCTTGGGGTGGCATTCCTCCTCAGGCACCACCATCTTGTATTTTGAGTCAGGGTCTCTCATTAGAAGCTGGGAGTCCACTGATAAGGCTAAGGCTAGACTGGGCTGCCTGGCCAGCAAGCTCCAAGGATTCGCCAGTCTCTTTGTCCTATCACTGGGTTTGTAGATGTGCTGTAAAGCCTGGCTTTATTTATTTAGATTTAAATTTACATGTGTGAGTGTTTTGCCCTCATGTATGTATGTGTACCATATGAGTGCCTGTTGTCTTTGAAGATCAAAAGAGAGTATCAGATCTCCTGGAACTGGAGTTATGAATGGTTGTGAGCTGGCAACCCAACCCAAGTCCTCTGCAACAGAAGGACATGGAGAATAGAGAAAGAAGCCTGGCTGTTCATGTGGACGCTGGGGATCAAACTCAGGTCCTTGTGCTTGTGTGTTTGTGTTTGCACAGCAAGCACTTTCTCAACTGAGCTATATCTCTTCAGTTCCTCCTCCCTCCTTCTCTTCCTCCTCTTCCTCTTCCTCCTCCTTTTTTGAGACAGGGTCTTACTGTGAAGACCAGACTGCCCTCAATCTTAGAGCAATGCTCTTACTTCTGCATCCAGAGTGCTAGGACTAAAAGTATGAATCATCATCATACCTGGGTACAAGGGATCCCATGGGACAAGTCTATATTCTGTTAATTATATTTTAAATAAATGCTGATTGGCTGGTAGCCAGGCAGGAAGTATAGGTAGAAAACCAGACAGGAAATAGAGGCGGGGCAATGGGACAGGAGTATTCTGGGAAGGAGGAAGCCCATTCTGCCTGCCCGAGTCCTTCCCAGATCACCGAAGAAGCAGGATGTGACCTGACCCGCTGAAAAAGGTACTGAACCATGTGGCTAACATAGGTAAGAATAATGGGTTAATATAAGATATAAGGGTTAACAAGAAGCCTGAGCTAATGGGCCAATCAGTTTATAAATTATGTATACCTCTGTGTAATTTCTTTGGGGGTTATTGGCTGTGGGAACTGGACAGGACAGAAACCCTAATAAGCAGGCCCTCGTGTACACCCCCCTCTTCTTTCCACAGCAAATATGAGCACTTTCTCTGCGCTTGGCATTTGTGTACACTGAGGGCACGTGCATCCCATGGCCCATCCTTGTCCTCACTACCACAGGAAGTCCAGAATTCATAACAGGAGCACTTGTGACACTCTGCCTGGGGCTGGTGCTTCCTGGAAGGGAAATCCAAGTTACTCCTTTTCTCTAGGCACATACACATTACCCAAGTTCTCATGTCAGACATAAAAAGTGAAAAAAAAAGAAAGAAAAAACCCCACAGTTTCTTATTAGCCACAGAATAGAACTATATCAGCCTACACAGCTAGCCTGATGCAATTTGATGAGAAGTTCAAAAGGAGGTAGGTAGGGTGGTGCACGGCTTTAACACCAGCTTATGGAAGGCCGAGACAAGTTGATCTCTACAAGTTTGAGGCCACCCTGATCTACATATCTAGTTCCAGGACAGACAGCCAGGACTGCATAGTGAAATTCTGTCTTTAAAAAAAGAAAAGACAAATCCAAATGATAAGTGTACTTTTTACGTTTGTTAGTATGACCCGTGGAGGTCAAAAGAGGGTGTCTAATGCCCTGGAGCTGCACTCACAGGTAACAGCGAGCTACAGTGGTGGGGTAGGGGAGTTTCTAGAAACCTAACCAGTCCTCTATAAGAGCAGCAAGCGCTCTTAACTACTGAGCCTCTCTCCAGCTCCGACCCCCAAAGAAAAACAAAACAAAGTCTTCAAAGAAATGGAGCCACAGAAAGGTCATAGCTGCAGTCCTCAGTAAGCCTAGAGAGAGAGACCCTGTGATTCAGAGGAGCCATTGGCTCCTGTGGCCTTGGCCCTATTGTCAAGCAAATTTACAGACTTGGTGCTTAAAAAGAAATACCTCCTGTTTAGTGGAAGGTGAAAACAATGTAGACAATGTGGGTGGAGGAGTACCCCTTAAAGCTGGGTGTGGTGGCACACACCTTTTATTTCACTAGCACTCGGTAGGCAAAGGTAGGCAGATCCCTGTGAGTTTGAGGCCTGTGTGGTCTGCAATGGGAGTTCCAAGACAGAGCTACGTAGAGAAAATCTGTCTCAAAACAAACAAACGATTTAGAAATAAAGACTTGAAGCAATATTTTCGGCCTGTAATTTGAGCTCTCAGTAGACTAGATTAGCTTGCAGTCCAAAGCCAGCCTTAGCCACATAAGTGAAAAAAAAAGAGGCCATGAATTTGAAGGAGAGTGAATGACAAGGACTATATGGGAGGGTTTGGAAGGAGGAAAGACAAGGGAGAAATGTAATTAAATTATAATCTCAATGGGATGGAAAGATGGCTCAGCAGTTCAGAGCAGTGGTTGCTCTTCCAGAGGATCAGGGTTCAATTCCCAGCACCCCCATGCCACATCACAACCATCTGTTACTCCAATCCCAAAGGATCTGACACCCACACAGAGACAAATATACAGGCAAAACACCACTGCACATGAAATAAAAAAATCATAATCTCAAAAATAAAAAAGGAGGAGCTGGGTGGCGAACACTTTTAATCCCAGCATTTAGAAGGCAGAAGCAGGTGGATGGATGTCTGTGAGTTTGAGGTCAGCTTAGTCTACAGAGTAAGTTCCAGGACAGCTAGGGCAACATAGAGAAACCTAGTCTCATAAAAAAAAAAACAACAAACAAACAAAAAATCAAGTGGGAGGTGAACCTGACAGAAGCTATCTTTCTCTGAAGCTTTAAAGGTTGCATATTTATTTCTGCTATGTATATATATATTGCCCAGGTCTCAAGAAGTGACTTTATAATATAAATTTTGCTACAGGGTAATTCTTTTTTCGGTGTGTGTGTTTGGGGTTTTCTCTCTCTCTCTCTGTATGTGTTTGAAACAGGGTCTTACTGTTGTAGCCCTAGTTGCCCTGGTATTTGCTATGTAGCTAGTGATTAGATCAGGCTAGCCTTTAATACACCACCATGCCTGGCCTGGAAGTAACTAGGTAGCCAAGGGTGAGCCTGAATCTGATTCTCCTATCTTTGCCTCCTAGATGCTGGGATTACAGGCATTTGTCACCATGCCTAGTTGACACACTCAATACCTAAAATAAGAAATAAAAATACTATTAAATCTCACCACTCAGGAAAAAATATTAACATATCAAGGAGTAACTTTCTTTTCTTTTTTTCTGTTTGTGTTTTTTGTTTTTTGAGACAGGGTCTCTCTATGTAGTCCTGTCTGTCCTGAAGCTCACTATGTATACCAGGCTGGCCTAGAACTCACAGAGATCTGCCTACTCCTCCTGGCTCTCTGATGCTGGGATTAAAGTTGTGTATCACCACGTCAGGCTTATTTTTTGTTTGTTTATTTATTTATTTGGTTTTTCAAGACAAGGTTTTGTAATAGCTCTGTGTAATAGCTCTGGCTGTACTGGAACTTGCTCTGTAACCTGGCTGACCTTGTACTCACAGAAACTGCCTTTGCCTCTCAAAGGTGCGTCCAATCATTGCCCGGCTATTTCTTTTGCTTCTCAAGAACTATGCAGTCCTGGCTGGCCTGTAACTCACTATGTAGCCCAGACTAGTCTCAAACTCACAGAGACGCACCTGCCTCAGTTTCCTGAGTGCTGGTCCTAAAGGAGTGCGCCACCGTGCCAGGCTGTGTATTTTTCTGACATCTGTTATAAATTAAAATGCTGTTATGTATTAATGAGATCTTTTTTCCTAAGTCAAAACATGTTCGTAATTTTAGTAGCTACTGGTTATTCTATTATACTATATTTTAATTATTATACTATAACTTATCTACAGTGCATTTTGTCACTCAAAGCTATGGAGAACTGCACTACTAATCTATTCGAAGTCTTGCTCAGACAGTTTCCCTTATAGAAGATGAGAGATGGTATATAGAGTCTTGCTCTCAGTTCTTGTCATTCACCATCTGTGTCTTGAACAATGCTTTTGTTTTGAAATCTAAAACGTGGACTAAGGTATCTGAATAATGGTACTTTTCCCAAATTAAAAATAATAATTAACAGCCGGGCGATGGCGGCGCACGCCTTTAATCCCCAGCACTCGGGAGGCAGAGGTAGGCAGATCTCTGTGAGTTCGAGACCAGCCTGGTCTACAGAGCTAGTTCCAGGACAGGCTCCAAAACCACAGAGAAACCCTGTCTCGAAAAACCATAATAATAATAATAATAATAATAATAATTAACATTAAGAATTTTCTTAATCGAACTGAGTTGTACTGTCGTTCAGAGGTTGGTTAAGTGCTGGTGTTGTATGCATGAGACCCTTGGTTTGATCACAAGTACCATAAAACAAACAAATAAAAAAAGAAAAAACAATGGAAACCCCTAAACAAATATCAATAACAAATCCAACACTGCTTTGTCCTAAGAACTTGCTAAATTGAAGTTTCCTAAATTATTAAATTTTGGCTCCTGCTATCATTGCTTTGTGTTCAATTGTAGGAAAAGTATATTTGCACAGATTTTTATAAAGAATTATTTTTAAAAGCGTTTGGATTTCACGATGGTCTGTGACTTCTAGATGCTAGGCTACTGAAGATCTGGTTCCATCAGATAAGAACGGAGACTATTTCTGTGGGAGGACCTTCTCCATCATGTCAAGGAAAATGAGGGTTTCAGTAAACCATTTTTCAAACTGACATTTTTAACTAGAAAACGTATGGTGGAGAAGGCAAGAAACATTCAACACGAATTAATCCTGGACTCAGTGTGGAGAACTGTGCTGGAAGTCAGAGCAGTTCAGCCAAGGTGAACAGGCCTCCAGCCCAAAGGAACTCTGGACAGTTAACCCATTGTGAGAACTCTGGTAGAGAAACTGTACTTTGGGCAAGTGTCCAATGTCTCAAATTCTGAGATTACACGTCCTAGCTCGAAAACAGCCAAGTTAGAGTCCTTTATTCACAAATCATTTCTAAAGAAGAGCAATAAAAGTAGAAACACAAAAAAATGTCTCTGGTTCTATTCTTTCTCAAACTCTGGAGTATTTTAAAACTTTTCTTGTAGGTTAATAGTGACTACCTTCCGGTACCGCGACATTGTCCCTCAGAGACTACAAGCCCCAGTAGGCTGTACACGCGGAGCAGCGGGTACTTTTCCCCAGGACGCCCCTATCCAGATCCCTGGCTGAACGCTGTTGCCGCATAGCCTTCTGGAACTTGTAGTCTACTCCCTTTTCCTGTCCGCGCAGACTCCAGCGGCCTCTGTCTGCCCTTCGGCCCAACCGAAGCCCAGCCCAGAATTCGATGCTCCCCACCCCCATCAAGCTGCCTTCTCTCTGGAGCCAACCTCCTCCGGTCACGTGGAGAACTCTCACTATGCGATTGGCTGGGGTGTAAAGGGGGCGGGGCCGAAGCCCCTGCGAGGTTCCGTGCCCCTGGTCCAGCCGCTTGTTTGGCTGCTGCCGTCACCTCATGGCGACTCCGGTTGAGGAGGCAGCGCGGGGAAGAGACGGCGGTACTGAGGAGGCTGTTGAGGGCGAACGGGAAGAACGGCCACGCAGTCCCAGGCAGAAGGTCAGTGAAGGGGATGCTTTAGTTGGGGTTGGGTCGCGGGAATGATTGGGTTAGCTTTTTCGGGGTTTACCTCTTCACTTACCCCCCTTTACCTTTAGCCGCGGGACGAACATCCGGCCCCTTTCCCTCAGAGGGGTGACGATAGTTGGGAGCAGGTGCGGGTGTGAGACTAAAATGGATCGGGTGGGAAAGGACTACAGTTGGGAGTTGGGGGCACTCGGCGATAGGAGATTGAGAGAGGGCAGGATAGACCCGGGGCAGGGAGGGCTTAAGGGGTGCTAGGCTGGGGCGCTTCAGGTATGACAGCCACGTGCGGCCGGTGCTGCCCCGGGGCGTCAGGTGTTCTCTCAGCCCGTGTGGTCACTGCGCTGGGACTCCCCTGCCCGTGGAGGCGGTGGGGTGGGGTGGGGGAGGCTCCTCGGGGTCCAGGATTGCCCTCTCGGCCACCAGCAGGTGCTTAGGGCGCGCTGCGGGGTGCTCCCCGGCCTCGGAGCTGAGGCTGTTGCGCAGTAAGATAACAGCGCGGGAGCTGGGGCTGCGCTTCGCCCCTTCCCCCCACCCCCCCCCAGCTTTCCCTCCCCCCCCCCGCCAGTGCGCGGGCGGCTACGCAGGGGACGCTGCGGGGCTCCAAAGACCCACAGCCGGGGCTTGGTCTCTGGGCATCACCGACTTGCCTTGCGTGTGAGGCTGAGGATGAGAAGGTGATGCTGGGGAAAGAGCATCATCGTCTGGTAGCAGTCTCCTCATTCTTGCTACTACCCTCTCTTTCTTTTCTCTCTTTTTAATTTGCTAAGTGGAAACTTGAGTGCCTCCTGGGCTTGGGTTTTGGTCTTTTCTTAATCTAGGAGAAGAGCTGGACCGTTTGTTCCCCCTTGCCTTACTTGACTCGTGTCAAGGAGTTTTCAGCGTCTCCCTGGATACAGGAAAATCGAGATCTCTTTCAGAATGGGAGAATTCCACTTGTTCTGGAGCTCAGTGGGTGGAGTTTTGACAACGATTGCACAACGAATAGGGTACAGGGCTTTCGGGCCCCAGGAACTGAGAACTGGGGTGTATGGTACTGGAAAGGTGGAAATCCCATCCTTTTTCCTTGCAGGAGAACACACCGAAACCGCTCAACTTGTTGGACACCCTGCTTGACCACTGAGGGCTATTTAATATTACTTAATTATGTATTTGACTAATCTTAAAAGCCACTCCTGTATGAAGTTACGAAATAATATTTTTCTAATGCGATTCATGAACTTCAAAAGGGAGAACAAAGGTCTGGTTTACATTTGAGCAATGTCAAGAATTGGCTTTTTGGGGCATGTCCTTTTCTCCCTCACTTTTTTGGTTTTTAAGATGGATTCTCACCCTGTAGCAGGCTGATCCCAATTGACTATGTACCCCAGGCTTGCCTTGGACTTGAGACAATCCTCTTCTCTTGCCTCGGTTTCCTGAGTGCTGAGATTACAGCTGTGAGCCACCACTCTGGCCTTTGGTGCTTTTCCCTCTAAGTTCAAGTATTTTCATGTTATTCTGTCTCTCATAAAAATAGGATCTGCTGCTTGAAGTACTGGAAAAGAAGCTGTGGCCCAACATTTCTTTTGGGATTCAACACTGTCACTTTGGACATTTATTCCCTGAGGGTGGGGAGCCAATCTCAAGTGTTTGATTTCATAGGTTCCCCAGGGGAGAGCTCTGATAAAAAGCCACTGCAATTGAGGACATAAGTTCCCTTTTATGCCACTGGAATAAGGACAAAAAGTCATTGAATTAGGAAGTAAGGTTTAATCAACTAGTATGTTCAACTATGAGGATAAGAGGTAATGACTCTTTGAATTCAGAACTCTGGTTAATAGCTAGTATATGAATGGTCTTATATGTCTATTGTCTTATTTTTACTTTGTATTACTTTGTATTACTTTGCTCATGCTTTTCTGGGAATCTTTCTTTTGGTTTCTATCTGACTATAAAATAGAATAGAAATTAACATTATTTTTGAATTTTCAGTTCAAAATTGAATGAACATCTTGTGTCTGTAAAATTAATTTTTAGTTGCTCACTTATGATCTTCGATTTATTGATTCTAGGTTAGTGACCTGAGAAAAACTCCTTTTTTCTAACTTACCCTCTATACTTTCGTTTTTCAGGAATCAGAAATAATATTACACAAATTCAGTTGTTTTTAAAATACTGGAGGAATTGAAAAACATGACTTGTTATCATTTGGTTATATTATAGGACCTGAAGTGAAGAAAACTGGAGATGGGCTCTGTTGGTTCCTGGTTCAAATCATCTGCCTAGTCACTGATTTTTCTGAGGCAGTGGCTGACCTCCCAAGTACTATACAAGTGGCATTACTACACCCACTTTTTAAAAAGAGACAGAATCTTGCTATGTTCATCTGGGTGGCCTTGAACTCTTGGGCTCACGTGCCTAGTCACTCTTAACCTTCTCAGTTAATTATAGCATGGTTTCATAACTATATTCATTTGAATGGGCTCTTGGGGTGACTTATTCTAAAGGTAACATTGCAGTATATATCTAGGTGTCATTTAAGGAATTGTCTTAAAACTGCTGGTATTATAGGCACTAACCATGTTGCTATCTTATTTTTTTAATACTAGGGATTGAGTAGTGGAGATTACAGGCTGTACCACAGGGACCAACTACAATTTGTTAAAGTTAAATAAAGTTTTAAAATTCTCTTTTTCAGTTATACTAGCCAGATTTCAAGTATTCCAGTAAAAGTATTCCAGTAATTAATATGGCTGTGGTGCAGTTTCCTGGGTTTTTGTTTGTTTTGTTACTTCTTTTCTTTTGGTTCCCCCCCAACAAGGTTTATCTGTAGCTTTGGAGCCTGTCCTGGAATTAGCTCTTGCAGACCAGGCCGACCTCGAACTCACAGAGATCCACCTTTCTCTCCCTCCTGAATGCTGGGATTAAAGGCATGCGCCACCACCACCCGGCTGTTTTCTTAATTTTTTAAAGCCAGAGTTTTACTGTATATCCTATGTTAACCTGGAACTCATTATGTAGCCCATGCTAGCCTCAAATTTGCAGTTGTTCTTTTGCCTCAATTTTACTAGTACTGGAATTACAGGTGTTAGCCACTACACCTGGCTTCAAGATATTGTCATCATTGTGTAAAGTTCTGTTATACATCATTGATCTAAGAAACTAGGTATACATTATTAAATATTACAGGCATTTCTTAAAAACAAAGAACTATTAAGTTTACTCATATTCCTATTTCATAAAGTTGATCATAAAAAATATCAAGACACTTAAGTGGTTTATAAATTTACAGAAAAATTGAGCAGAAAGTAGAATTCTTCTATTTCTGCTCACACATATCCCATCCCCTTATTTAGATGTTGCAGCAATGTGTTACAATTTGTTAAAATTGTTCAAGCAATATAGATACATTATTACTGACTAAGCCCATAGTTTACATGGTTCGGTGATGTTCTACAATGTATAAATTTTGACAAGTATATAATAACATATGTCCAGAGTAGCCTGTGCTCCACCTAGTCATTCTTCCCAGCTGATTTTTTTTTAGTTGGATGATATTTATTTAGGTGTGTGTGTCAGTCATATTATATGTGTGGTGGTCAGAAGACATTTACCACAGGGATGCCTAGGAATCAAACTTGGGTTGGTAGCAAGTGCCTTATCCACTAAACTATTTTGCCAGTTTCTGGTGTGTTGTTTTTTGAGATAGTGTTTCATTGTGAAGCCCAGGCTGCCCTCAAATATACTGATCCTCCCACCTTAGCCTTCTGAATGCTGAGATTACAGGCATGTGCCACCATGCCATGACAACTTGTCACTGTATGTATGTATTTATTGCGAGACAGGGACTCACTGTGTAGCCTAGAGTGTGCTACCAAACTGGTCATTTAACTGTCTCCATAGTTTCGTCTTTTCTGAATGTTTCAGTGTTTTTGTTTTCAACAAAAGTTTTGCTTTTGGGAATGTTAAAAGATGATTTGACTTGGGACAAGAGAGATGCTTCAGCCATTAAGAGCACAACTGCTCTTGTAGAGGACCAGAGTTTAGTTCCTAGCACCCATATCGGGTGGCTTACAACTGCTGGTAACTCCAGTTTCAGGAAACTAATGCCTCGGGCCTCCATGGACACCTGCACATACCCATCCACATACACATAATTAAAAATAAAAATCTTTACAATTTTTAACTATTTTTAGATCTGTAAATCCTTTTAAAGACAAAAAGTATATGATACTTGGATTCACCTTACCAAACCCTTACATTTATGTCCTATCATTTTTATAGCACGTTTGCAAATACATTAACTCTTCTAGCATCACTCAGATGCTGTAGAGAAGGTTGGGCAGCTATCATTGCTCTCATTTACTGATGACACACTGCTAGGTAAGGTCAGGTGATTTGCCCAAGGGATAAAGCTAAGTTTGGAACCCAGTGCCCTTTCATCTATACTATGGTAATAAGTAGTATAGTAGTGGGTAAATAGTGTAGGTTCTAGAGTCAAGACTCTTGGCTCTCTGCCACTTAATAGCCTTGTAACCCTGGGCACATTTCTCAGGCTACAAGCCTCAGTTGCATCACCCGGAAAGTGGGAATGCTGCTGTGCACACCATATTAGGATTATTGTGAGAAATGACTTGATGTGACAGTGGGCGTAGTGTAGGGCATATAAAATTTTATATGGTTTAGAAGGAATAATATATGGAAGATCAGATTCTCTTGCTTTTAGGGTGCTATTAATTTTCTAATCCACCTTCTAGGCTTTGTATTTTCTTCCCTTCCCAGAATCTCTGTGATAAAGCAGTGAGGGTTGGGCATGAGTATATATAGTTCAGGAAGGAATCATTTTTATTAATTTTTATTTTTTTTCTCCATTTGCGAAGTTGAACTTCCACTTTTCTGGCAAAGATATTAATAAGTAAAGTGATCTAGTTACATTATTTTAGCTATTGCTAAGATTTCATTAAAAAATATTATTAATTGTATGCATGTGTGTAGGTATATGCATGAGAATGTGGGGGCTAGTAGAGGGCATTGAATTCCCTGGAGCTGGAGTTATAGGCAGTTGTGAGAATCCTGACATGGTGCTGAGATCGGAACACAGAATTTTATGCAAGAGCAGCAAGTTCTCATAGCTGTTGAACCATTTCTCTGACCCATAAGCTTTCATGTTTTTAATGGGAGATCTATTAAAAACCTAGGTCTACAGGAGAAGCTACAATGGGAACATATAGATACAGGCTTCCTTTTAGTAATCTTCACATTTTCACATTATAATGAATGCAATATTCATTTGTGTTTCTTTCTTCCCTTTTTTTCCCTTTGAGACAAGGTCCCACTGTGTATCCCAGCCCAGGTTGCTCTCAAACTTGTGGTTCCCCAATCTTAGCTGCCAGAATACTGGGATTGAAGTTGTACACTACCATACCTGACTGGAAGGTAGCTTATATGCCATTTTGTGTATCATTTATTAGCCTTGACTGGAGAAATTTTATGTAGGAAACATAAAATCCACGTGAAATAGAATATATATAGATTTGCTTTTGTATGGTCACCTTTTCCTATTTCTCGGGATAGAACACAGGGTCTTTGCATACTAGTTAAATGCTCTACCACTGGACCCATATCTCTCAGCCCCTTTTGGATTCTTTACAAGATTCATTAAAATAAATTTTTTTTCAAGTAGGTAGTACTCAAATTTTATATATATTTTTAATTTTTTTTTTTTTGATTTTTCGAGACAGGGGTTTCTCTGTTTAGCTCTGGCTGTCCTGGAACTAGCTCTTTTAGACCAGGTTGGCCTCAGACTCACAGAGATCCACCTCCCTTTGCCTCCCGAGTTTTGGGATTAAAGGCTTGCGCCACCACCACCTGTTTTCAAATTTTATATTTAAAAAACCGAATTTTATATTTTTCAGAGAGTTAAATTTCAAAGGAAAGAATTTGATCAAAATTTACTGATTTCATATACTATTAGATATATTGAATGTTCATACATTTTAATATCTGAGCTCTGCAAAGTAGGTGGTATCACTTTTTTAAAAAATCTATTTGATATATAATCTTTAATATTAGCAATTCATATTCTCATTTATATTTTGTCTTAACTGAATTTTGTTCAAATATTTTTCCTTTCATTTTATTTTTAAATTTTTATATATTTCATCATTAAAAAATCTTGCAGTTGAAAAAATCAATAACTAAAATGACCAAATCCAAGTGAACTTCTATACAATCAGAATAGGCATTTGGAACAGAAGCTGTGGAGCTTCATGCTAAATTGTGTACTTCTCCACCACCAAAACCAAAAAGCCCCCAACAGAATTAGAACTGGAAAAACAATTAGCTTTATAGCCTCTTTCTTAACTCGTGTCCATTACCTGCATTCAGTCCATCCTTATATTTAGCCTTTCTTGTTTTTGTTTCTTCATGTAGATTTATTTACGTATGATTGGCTACATTCTTCATATAAGAGAACATATGTTTTTTTTTCTTGCTGAGAGTGTGCGAACTTAATGTACTTTTTAAATTAATTTTTTTTCATGATTTCTGTTCTGATATTTGTTTTTCAAAATAAAGTTTCTATAGAGCTTTGGCTGTCCTGGAACTTGCTATGTATACTTGACCTGACCTCTGGCTGACCTTGAACTCAGAGAGACCCATGTGCTTTCTATAAATTTTTTAACTTCATTTTTCTTTAGAGCTGGGTTGCATTATATTCTTTTATATATACCAAGTTTTTGTTCCAGTCATCTGTTGTCTTCATACTAGGTTGATACCAAGTTTTTTGCTATAGTGAATAAAGCAGCAATAAACATGGTGGGTGCAAATAATCTACAAACTGATTTCCACAGTGACGGTATTTTTACTCCACAGCATTTACGATCTACTCACAACTGACCTGGGAGTGGTGGCATATGCAGAGGCATGCAGATCTCTCAGTTGCAGACCAGCCTGTCTACATAGTGAGTTCCACGATAGCTAGAGCTGCATAATGAGACCCTGTCTCAAAAAATAAAACACAAAAATATATTCACACTTGGATTATACACATACGTACATACTTATATATGCACACATATGTGTATATGAGACTATATATATACCTACACACACACACACATATGAGACAATATATTTTAACGATTCAATTTATTTCCTAGTTGAAATTCTGTTTCTCCTTGCAACTACTTAAATTTTATTAGGTGTGAGAAAGGTACATGAAATGATCAGTGTTGTACTATGTTGTCGAAATAATTTTTTTTTTTTTGAGACAGAGTTTCTCTGTGTAGCTTTGGAGCCTGTACTGGAACTTGCTCTGTAGACCAGGCTGGCCTCGAACTCACAGAGATACGCCTGCTTCTGCCTCCTGAGTGTTGGGATTAAAGGTGTGTACCACCACTGCCTGACCCATCAAAATAATTTTTACTAGAATTTATTGGGTTTTTTGTTTGTTTGTTTTGGGACAGGGTTTTTCTGTGTAGCCTTGGTTCTGGAACTCACTGTAGACCAGGCTGGCCTCGAACTCTCAGAGGTCTTCCTGCCTCTGGCGCCCAAGTGCTGAGATTAGAGGCATATGCCACCACCTCCCAGCTGAATTTATTGTTTTGAGTGTTGATTTCTATGTTGTGTTTTCAAAAGTTCTACAAAATAACCTTTATTATCCCCTCTGTGATTAATAATTACTTGTAACACTTAAATATTTTCATCTTCTTTATTCATTGAAAAGTCAAAGTAGAATGGCGAGAAAGATAGGCAGTAGTTTAGAAACACTTTTTCTTTTTCTGACCCTTACCATGGCACCTTCTCCCTTTTGTTGAAACAGGGTCCGACAGTAACCCAGGCTATCGGTAAACTCAGTATGTACCCTGGTTGACCTTAATTTTGTGGCACTCCCGCTTTAGCTTCCCAAGTGCTGTGATTATAGGGGTGAGTGTCTACACTCTGTTAACAAGCACATTTCTCTAAGTATTATTTGGACTGAAGTGTAGGCCACGTTAAAAGTGAAAATGTATGTTCAGGCAGTGGTGGCAGTACAGGCAGGCAGATCTCTGCGAGTTCAAGGTCAGCCTGGTCTATAGTGCTAGTTCCAGGACAGCCAAGGCTACACAAAACGAAACCCTGACTCGAAAAACAAACAAACAAAAAAGTGAATATATGTTTTTAAAAAACTTATTGTGTGTATATAGTATGTGTGCAAGTAATTTTTGCCATGACATGAATGTGGATATCATAGGACAGTTTGTAGAGTTGGTTCTCTCCACTTTTATAAATATTCCAGGGATCTAACTCAAATAGTTAGGCTTTGAGGCAAGTGCCTATACCCACTGGACCATCCCACAAGCCTCACATATGTTTTATAGAATATATTCTTTATTCAAATAATCTAAAAAAAGTTATTATTACTTTACTGGGAGGAAGGGTTGAGACAAGGTCTCACTATGTAGGCCAGTCTCAAATTCACAAAGATACACTTGCCTTTGCCTCTTGAGTGCTGGGATTAAAGGTGTGCACCACCATGCCCAGCTTAATTTATTTATTTTCTTACTTATTAAGTAATTTATTTTATGTGTACATGTGCCCAGTGCCCTCAGAGGCCAGAAGTGGGCATCAGACCCCTGTAACTGGAATTAATATTTATGAGCTGCCTTGTGGGTGCTAGGAATCAAATCTGGGTCCTCTGTGAGAGCAACCAGTGCTCTTAAAAAGTTCTGCTGTGGAATAGGAATGTATATTCATTATATGTGATTTTACAACTAATAGAAGGAAGGGATTGTATACTCACACTGTACAGGTAAGGAAATTGAGAATCTGACCTCCTTATGGCCACATAAACAGTAGTGAGTGATATATTTAGAACTTGGGCTTTTTGTGCTCAACAGTCCTTGTTTATATTCCATGTAACTTGGTGGTCTTCCCGACCTATTTTGAGAGAGTCTTACGGAATTCAGGCTAGTGTCAACCTTGCTATATAGCAGAAGATGGCCTTATTAAACTTCTGATATTCCTACATTTATCTCCCAGCTGCCAAGATTTCAAGTATTGCCATGCCTGGCTCTTGTGCTTAACACATTTTTTTAAGATTAAAAAAAAAAAAGTTTGCTGGAGACACAAATAAAATGCAATAAAATGACACCCCCCCCCCAAAAAAAAGAAAATTGCTCTTTTTTTTAGTTTGGAAAAACAGCTGCTTTTTATTTTATTTTAAAGGAGGATCATTTGAGTCTAGCAATTTGGCAATTTGAGAACAACCTTTATAAGGTAGCAAGACTGTCAAGAGAGGGCAGAGTGAGAAACTGAAGAAATGTCATTTGTATGATTACAAGACTGCCTTTTTGTCTTTCCCTTACATTGGTGCTCCTTGGCTCATTCTAAAGAAGCTAGCTAGCTATCTTGTTTTAAGAGGCTGATGGAAAGACTTATATGGCAGACAACCAAAGAAGGCCTTTAGCCAACAGCTCATGAGGAACTGAGGCCTCAATCCAATAACACATACAGAATTGAACCCCAGCAACAACCATGAGAGTGAACTAGGAAGTGAATCTTTCCCAATGAAGGCTTGAGATAATTTCAACCTATTGGACCCTGTCAAGGACCCCATCAAGCCATACCCAGATTGCCAAACTATGAAAATTGAGATCATAAGTATGTCAAACTACTAAAGTTTTGTGGTGATATGAATGAACACAGAAGTAGACAGCTGGAGTCGGGCGATGGTGGCACACGCCTTTAATCCCAGCACTCGGGAGGCAGAGGCAGGTAGATCTCCGTGAGTTCGAGCCCAGCCTGATCGGTCTACAGAGCTAGTTCCAGGACAGGCTTCAAAGCCACAGAGATACCCTATCTCGAAAAACCAAAAAAAAGAAAAAAAAAAGAAATAGACAGCTGGCACAAAATCAGTTCCCTTTCTAAATGAATTTGCTTTAATTTTAATTTTTCTGGCATAATTTATAATTATGCATGTGAGAGAGTCAGTGACTCTGTGTGTGTGTTTGTGTGTGTGTGCCACAGTACACATATGGAGGTCAGAGAACAACTTAGAAGACTTGGTTCTCCCACCACGTGTGTTCAAAGGACCATCAAACTCAAGTTGTTAGGCTTGGCAACAAGTGCCTTTACCCACTGTGCTATGTCACTGATCCTCAAATCTTATTTTGAATAGTGTTGTTCTTTTGTATGGATTGTCATTATTTTTTTAGTCAGTTTTTAGATTGTTTCCATATTTTCAGTGTACAAAACAGTGGTTTGGTTAATAACCTTTTGTATTCAAGTGAGAATGCCTGGATAGTAAATCAAGCAGAATTGCTAGGTGAAAGTGAATATGTATTCAGATGTTAATACAAACCCCAGAACTACTAGTTTAAATCTTTTGATATTATATGATTGGCCTATTTAGGCACATTGGGGTTTCTTGTGTTGTTTTATTTTTTAATCTTTAAAATTTGGTAGGTAGTAGCTGGGTAACAGTGTCAACACCTTTAATCCCAGAGGCAAGCAGACCTCTGAGTTTGAGGACATCCTGCTCTACAGAGCATTCGAGGATAGCCTGGGCTACACAGAGAAACCCTGTCTTGAAAAACAAATATTGGTAGGTAAAAGATGATGCATTTTTTTTCTTTTTTGGGGGGTGCATTTTGAGATAGGGTTTTGATTTCTCTGTGTAGGTCTGACTGCCCTGGAATTCCCTTTGTAGACCAAGCTGGTCTTAAACTCACAGAGGTCCACCTGCCTCAGCCTAAATATGTGTACCACCACTGTCCCACTGTTTAGAACTTAAATTGAAAAAAGAAAAAAAAGAATATATTATTACATATGCATGTGGGAATATGGATGCATGTGTGGTGATCAGCAGAGAATTTTTGGGAGTTGGTTCTCTTCTTACCATGGGTTCTAGGGATTGAACTCAGGTTTTTAGGCTTATGCAGCAAGTACTTTTAGCCATTGATAGATCTTGCAGACCCATTGATTGGCATTTTAAAGTTTTCTCTATTTTTGTGTATTTGTGTGTGCGCCTCTGTGAGTTTGTGTGTTGTAGGAACTCTTGGAGGCCAGTAGAAGACATCTACCTAGAACTGGATTAAAGTGAGTTGTGAGCCACCATGTAAGTGCTGGGAACCTCACCCATGTCTTCTGCAAGAACAGCAAGTACTTGGAACCATTGAGTCATCTCTCCAGTCCAACTAACATTTGTATTCATATTTCTTTTATTATGAGTGAGGTTAAAAATATTTTCTCTATAGGGTATCTTCAGTTCTTTAATTGTGATATATCTATTCACAAACCCTTGAAAATTAGGGCTTCCTGTAGCTTTTGGGTTAGTTTGAATTTTTCTGTTACCATCTAGTGACTTAATTCTACTCACACATACCCACACCTCCTGTTGTTTGTGGTTTTCACTTTTTATGTTTCAGTTTTGGTTTACCTGCAGGTGTGAAAGTACCACTTTGCCTTCGTTCCCCCATCCCACTCCCTCCCAATATGGTTTGGGATATGTCCCAAATCATTTGTTTTCTTTGCCAATTTGAAGTGACACCATTTTTAATGTTCGTGTGGTCTATATGTGAAAATAGTGTTATATAATTAGAAATTCTCAAATAAGTACTTCATGACTGAAATAGAAATTGTCACCTGTCATGAGTTTATATTTTGAGACATGAAGAACTTTTTTTTAAAAAACAGATTTGAAAAGACATGAAGAACTTTATCACTTTTTTGTATGTCCAGAAGAAGTTAACATCAGATAGATATTGTCTGTGGTAACTCTCCAAACCTTATTTATGTATTTTGAGATATTTTCTCTCTTTGTAGCTCTGGCTGTTCTGGAATTCACTGTAGACCAGGCTGGCCTCAAACACCCAAGTGTTGGGATTAAAGGTGTGTGCTATTATAACTAGCCTGAATCTTATTTTTTGAGACAGGGTCTCTTATTGAATCTGGAGCTCATCAATTTGACAAAACCATCTGGCTAGTGAGCTTTTAGAGATCTGCTATTCCCTATACACCCTCACTTCTAATGCTGGGGTTACAGATGCATACCCCTGTTCTTGTTTTTTTTTTTAAAAAAAAAATATTTATTTATTTATTATGTATACAATATTCTGTCTGTATGCCTGAAGGCCAGAAGAGGGCGCCAGACCTCTTTACAGATGGTTGTGAGCCACCATGTGGTTGCTGGGAATTGAACTCAGGACCCCCGGAAGAGCAGGCAATGCTCTTAACCACTGAGCCATCTCTCCAGCCCCCCCCCTGTTCTTGTTTTTATGTGGATGCTGGGGATCTGAACTTGGGTTTTCATACTCTTGCAGCATGTACTTTACTGATTGAAACACTTCCCTAGTTCCTAATTTGTTCTTCTGAATCTAGGCCTAAGCCAGGTATGGTGGTGCGTGATAGAAATCCCAACATGTTGAAACCTGAGGCAAGAGGATTGCAACAAATTTAAGGCCAGTCTGGGATATATAGTGTAACCTTGTCTCAAAAGACAAAAGCTGCCAAAACAAACAAACAAATTCACATAAAAAATTGTGTATGTGTATATGTATGTGTATATATATATATATATATATATATATATATATATAAATCTAATATGCACTAGTACACAGTAATTATCATTTACTCTGTTAAAGGTAAAAACCTTTTCATTTCATTTGGTTCTTCTGTCCCAACACAGAAAAACATGCCACTGTTTAAGGAAACTTTGAGGCTGGGTGTGGTGGTGCATACATACCTGTAATCCCAGTACTCGGGAAGCAGAGGCTGGTTGATCTCTGTGAATTCAAGGCCCGGCAGGGCTGCTTAGTGAGACCCTGCTCCCCAAACGGAGACACTGAGTTGAATTATACACTTATTTTATTTTTACTAGTATTTGGGTAGTTTTTTTTTCTTCTTGGATATAGTGGTATGTTTGTTTGGCTCTGAGGAAAACAGGTACACATGTAGAGGCTGGTGGATTCCCTAAAACTGGAGTTACAGGTGATTGTGAGCCTTCATGTGGGTGCAGAGAATGGAACTTGGGACCTCTGGAAGAGCAGCCAGTGCTCTTAACTGCTAAGCCATCTCTCCAGCCCTCTAATTCTTTTGAGACAGATGTCTCAGTATACAGTTCTGAGTAGCTGGGAATTAACTCTGTAATGCAGTCTGGGCTACTCGGACTCAGAGTTTGCTTCCTCAACCTCCCAAATGCTGGGGTTATAGGTAGAAACTACCATATCTAGGTGTTTGGTTTGTTTTTAACATTTATTAATTTCTCACATGTTCATGTATGTAGATGAGCATATGCCATGGCACACAAATGGAGGTCAGAAAACAACTTGGGAGAATTGGTTCTTCTACCTTGTAGATTCAGGATCTTTACCTGATCTTACCAGCCTTTCCCTGGTATTTTGAGATAGGATCTTGCTATATAATACATAGACCTGATTGACCTCAAACTTGTTACAGTTGGCCTGCCTAAGCCTCGCAAGTGGTTGATTATAGATATATACTATAATATTGTGCAAAAATAAAAATAATAACCATGTAAAATATATCTCCTTTCACCATTTTATTGTGCATGCATATATATATATATATATATATATAAATACATGAGCACACAAATAGTGCGCATATAAAATATAGGGCAGGGGCTGGAGAGATGGCTCAGTGGTTAAGAGCAATGCCTGCTCTTCCAAAGGTCCTGAGTTCAATTCCCAGCAACCACATGGTGGCTCACAACCATCTGTAATAAGGTCTGGTGCCCTCTTCTGGCCTGCAGGCATACACACAGACAGAACATTGTATACATAATAAATAAATATAAATAAATATTTTTTGAAAAATAAATAAAAATAAAATATAGGGCATGCCGAGTGGTGGTGGTGCATGCTTTTAATCCCAGCACTCTGGAGGCAGAGGCAGGTGGATCTCTCTGAGTTAGAGGCCAACCTAGTCTACAGAACAAGTTCCAGGACGGCCAGAGCTACACAGAGAAACCCTGTGTCAAAAAATACATGTGTGTGTGTGTGTGTACGCGCACACATGCGTGTGTGTACGTGTACTGTTTTTTGGATTTTTTAAATTTTGGTATTAGAATTTAAACCTAGGTCCTGGCACATGCTAAGCAAGTGCTCTTACCACTAAGCTGTTTCATACCTGCTGTTTGATTTTTTTTTAAATACTATTATTGTTGCTTTTTGTTTGTTTAGAGTCAGGGACTCTTTGTATAGCCATGCTAGATGATGTTGATCCTTTTGATCCTCCTGCCTTGGCCTCGCAAGTGCTGAGATTACAAATGTGTGCCACCATGACCAATTTCTCCTTGTTTATTCGTAGACTGTGGTAGGATGGCTAGGACACCGTACAAAGATGTTTGTATAGAAGTAGATAGAGGATAATTATAAAGCAGTCAGTTGTTTAGGTTACCAGCATGGATTAAGAACCTTAAATTACTAGGGTTCAAATCTTCGCCCTGCAATATACAGTGACCTTTGATCATACACTTTGCCATGCCACAATTTGTTTATCTGTGCAAGAAAGTGATAAAACTTTCATCATGACCTTGTGTAAATGAAGTTAGTTAATAATAGGAAGTGCTTATTATGGTCCCTGGCTATAGTAGTCACTGTGTTAGCTGCTCCAGATATTGTTTATAGAAAAGATGTGTGAAAGAAAATATACCTAGAATGCTTATGAAATAATAATAAAGCAAGTTTCTTTTTTGTTTTATTTTAAAGATAGGATCTTATGTATCCAAGATTGACATTGAAATTCTGATTATCCTGCTTTCACTTCCAAAGTGTTGAGTTGTAGGCATGCACTGCACCATCATGCCAGGTTTAAAATGCTGCTGGGAACTGAACCCAGGGCTTTATACAAGTTTAGCTACATCCCAGCTTCCAGAGTAAGAAATTATATTGACTACATTATGCAGAATACACAAGGACTAGAAAGTCATTCACATATTGGCCTAAAATTTTGCTTTATATTTAACAAATAGTCCAGTATAGAGCTTGAAGTACACTAGTAAAAATGGAGAGTAGAAAAATGAACTTTCTGTTTTAGTGATATTTGTTGACTTCAACCTTAGCTGGAACTAGGCTTATTTAAAACCAGAAAGTTTTTATAGAGCCAAAGTAAGCCTTTCATTAACAAATATGAAAAATTCTATAATACTACTACATCAAAAGTAGTTAATAGGAGAGAAGGGAGAAGTAATCTTGCCTTGTTTAAAGATAAAACAACAATAATGGCACTTCCTTTGATATATGACAGAAATTCAGAGGTAGAAATAGCTACAAATATTGAAAAATTAGTGAGTAGTGGTGGCACACACCTTTAATCCTAGCACTTGGGAGGCAGAGGCAGGTGGATCTTTGAATCCGAGGCCTGGTTTACAGGGAAAGTTCCAGGACGAGACTACACAGAGAAACCCTGCCTCAAAAAAACTGAAAACAATTGAAAAATGGAAAGTTTTAACTACATAGGGAATGACCGTGTCTTAGGTTTTCTATTGCTGTGAAGAGACCATAACCATGGCAACTTTTATAAATGAAAACATTTATTTGGGGTGGTTTGCTTACAGTTTCAGAGATTTAGTCCATTATCATCATGGTAGGGAGCAAGGTGGTGTAAGGTAGACATGATGCTGGAGAAGTAGCTGAAAGTCCTATATCTTGCAGGCAACAGGAAATCGACTGAGACAGTGGGTGGTATCCTGAGCATAGGAAACCTCAAAACCACCCCTACAGTGACACACTTCCTCCAACAAGGCCATACCCACTCCAATAAAGTCACACTTAACAATAGTGCCACTTCCTGAGAGATTATGGGGGCCAATTACATTCAAATGACCACAGGCATAAAATTAGAAGGAAAACATGAGATGTGATGGTGCACTGTGTACCATCTTTATACTGAATGCCACTGGCAATTTTGAGTTGGGTGATTGTTTTTGGCATTTAAAAAAAGTCCTTATTTTTATTGTTGTGTATGTGTGCATGTGAATGTGTCATGGTGTGTGGAAGGTCGGAAGATAATTTTGTGGAGTTCTTTATCTACTTGTGCTTTTATGTGGGTTCAGAGATAGCATTCAGGTTGTGAGGCTTATGCAACAAGCACTTTTTAATTTCTGAGCTATCTTTGCTGGGTCTTTTTTGGCCTTTCTTCAGTCATTTTATATTATTTTATGTTTTGAGACAGGTCTCACCATGTTACCTGGACTGGCCTGGGACTTGCTGTGTAGACCATGCTGACCTCAAACTCCTAGAGATCTGTCTTGTCTTAGATTATAGGTGTGTGATACTATACACTGCTTTTCTTAAATCTTTAACTTGTCTTTTCCATATATGCTAAGTGTAACTATATACTATTAATCTGAAAACAGTAATAATGTTTTGTGTTATATATATATATATATATACACACACATACACACACACACACACATGTGCACATGTCGCGTACATGTATGTGCTGAGGCAAGGGGCCAGTGTTGGGTGTCTTCCTCAATCACTCAAGGTCCTATGATTCTTGTGTCTCTCCCTCCCCAAAGCTGAAATTACCGGCAAATTTTTTAAAGTAGGTGTGTGTGTGTGTGTGTGTAGACCAGAGGATAGAGTTGTTCTTTTTTTGTTTTTCTTTTTCTTTTTCATGACAGGGTTTCTCTGTATAGCCCTGACTGTCCTGGAACTCACTCTGTAGACCAGACTGGCCTCGAGCTCACAGAGATCCACCTGCCTCTGTGTGCCTACCCCCAGAGTGCTGGGATTAAAGGTGTATGCCACACTGCCTGTTGACTGATATGTTCTGTTGTTTCAGTCATCTGCCATCTATTCCTTTGAGATGGGGTTTCTTACTCAACCTGCAGATAAAACTGGCGGCCAGCTAGCCCCAGTGATTCTCCCATCTCCACTCTCCACAGCTTGGGAATTACTGGTGTGTCCATGCCTGGCTTTTTTACATGACTGCTGGGTTTCTACCTTAGGTCCTCATGTTTTGAGCAAGACCTTTACCCTCCGAGCCATCTCCCCAACCTTTCAGTATAACTTAAATTTATGTATTAATTTAATTTTCAAGGTTTTGAGATAAGGCCTTGCTCTGTAGATGAAACTAACCTAGACCCTGCTTTGTAGACCAACTTGGCCTAGGATTTGTAGCAATCCTCCTGCCTTTGCCTTCTGTGTGCTGGGATTACAGATTTGTACCACTACATCAGACAGGAACAACTTAGAAATTTTTTTAATTAGTTCTATTTATTTTAGTGTTTCTGTGTGTGGGCATAGAAAATGTGTGGACAACTCTTTCAGGACTCAGTCCTTTCCTTCTATATGGGACCTGAGGATTGAACTTTGGGAAGCTTCTGATTAAGCCCCTTTCACACTGGCCCAGAAATAATTTTTTTTTTTTGATTTTTCGAGACAGGATTTCTCCGTAGCTTTTGGTTCCTGTCCTGGAACTAGCTCTTGTAGACCAGGCTGGCCTCGAACTCACAGAGATCCGCCTGCCTCTGCCTCCCGAGTGCTGGGATTAAAGGCGTGCGCCACCACCGCCCGGCCCAGAAATAATTTTTAATTTAATCTCTTTGACATTTTGAAATAGGCAAAATTGTGCCTTTTCTCCAAATTGAGGCAATAAAAAAATCAGAAATGGGTAAAAATGTTTACCAGTTATATCTAATAAGGGATTTATATCTAGTTAACATAACAAGTAACTAGATTACAAAATGGGCAAAACATATGAATAAATGTTCTTTTTTCCAAAGAAGGTATACAAATGCCTAATAAGCAGAAGATAGATACCAAACATATTCAATCCTCAGAAAAGTGCTAACCCTAATCATAGTTGGTTACTATCACAGCACTCTTGATGGGCACAATTAAAAAGACAGATCATGAGCCTTGGCAAGTATGTGGAGGCATTAGAAACCTTATGCATGGCTGGTGAATTCAAATGTTACAGTGGGCTTGGGGAAACAGTTAAGTTCCTCAAAAGGTTAAATGGGATGGCTGTGGATCTAGCAGCTTTTCTGGTTATATACTCTGCAGTAAGTGCATGTTCACAAAAACATACATTAGTTTCTATAGCAGAATTGGTCATAATAACCAAAAATTGGAAATAATTTAAATACCCATCAGTTAGCAAATTGATAAATAAAATGTGGTTTGTGTCTGCAGTGAAGTAATATTCAATTATTAGGAGTGAATTATTAATAGGTACTGCAGCATGGAATACATGTTAAGTGAAAGAAGTCAGGAAGGGCCACAGACTTGGATTCCATTTGTAGAAAATGTCCAAAATAGACAAAAATATATAGGGAAAGTAGATTAGTTACCTAGGCCTGGAGTTAGTGTGGAAGATGAAAGGCTAATAGCTAAAAAGTTCAAGGGATTTCTGTTATTGTTGCTGTTTGTTTGCTTTTGGTCTTTAAGAAAGCATCTCTTGCTGGACAAGGTGGTGTAGGCCTTTAATCCCAGCACCCAGGAGGCAGAGCAGGCAGATCTCTGAGTGCGAGGCCATTTTGGTCTACAGAGTGAATTCCAAGACAGCCAGAGCTGCTACATAGGAAAAGCCTGTGTCAAAAAAAAAGCATCTGTTATAGCCCAGGACGGCCTTGAATTCCTGTCCTTCTATCTCCAATTTCCTAATACTGATATATATATATATATATATATATATATTACACACAACCACAATCACACTGATATATATATATATATATATATATATATTACACACAACCACAATCACACTGGACTCAAGGTTTCTTTTTTTTTTTAAATATTTATTTATTTATTATGTATGCAATGTTCTGTCTGTGTGTATGCCTGCAGGCCAGAAGAGGGCACCAGACCTCATTACAGATGGTTGTGAGCCACCATGTGGTTGCTGGGAATTGAACTCAGGACCTTTGGAAGAGCAGGTAATGCTCTTAACCACTGAGCCATCTCTCCAGCCCTCAAGGTTTCTTAAAGTGACAAAAGACTACCTTGCCTACCTATAACAGATTAAAAAATAATTATAATATCACAACTTTCTTTTAAAGGCACTTTGAATTGTGTTGTTCCCATAGAAACTCAGTCTCTACACAGTTATAATCTCTGGGAGGAGATAGAGGAGTTAGCAAAAAGATGGGACTTCTCAGAGCAAACCTCTGACTCAAGGTCTTACTTCTTTGAGCTTACTTCTCTAAAGTTCCATCTTTATCATTTAGGGTATGGTGTTCAATACATTCTATAAATGGAGACTGCTTGTTTATTTCTCTGCCGCCCAGACCTTAGTAATCAATCACACAGAAACTATATTAATTACAACACTGTTTGGCCAACAGCTCAGGCATATTTCTAGCTAGCTCTTATGTCTTAAATCAACCCATTTCTATGATTTTGTATTTTACCACAACGCTTGTGGTTTATTACCTCTTGCTTCTTGTGCAGCTACATGGCGTCTTTCTGATTCCACCTACTCTATATATCTCTGTTCAGATTTCCCTCCTGGCTTTGCACTGCTAAGCCATTGCCCAAAACAGCTTTATTCATTAATCAATAAAAGCAACGTATATACAGAAGGACATCCCACATCCCTTCAAATTTCTCTCACTCTCAGCAACTTTCTCTGCTTTCTCAGAGCTTTTGCTCCTGAGCATTGTGCAACTCTTCCACTTTAACCAGTTGTATTCTGTGGTGCAAGGAAGCTATGTCAGCCTGTCTGTTCATGGGTACACATTTCTCCCTTACTTCCTCTGGAGGCACTTGTATCCTGCATCATGGCCTTGCTGCTGTGAAACCTGGATCTAGTGCTACATCTCAACCATGGTACCCACTAGCTGCTTCTCAAACTCAGATTCCTGCTTCCTTCAGTATTGTAGCTGCTTTTCATAGGAACTGATTTTTATCACTTTAGGAATAAATATTTGTTTTGTTTCTTATAACTCTTTAAGTAAGCTGAGCATGGTAGCACACATCTTTAATCTGTGAGTTCAAGGCCAACCTGTACATAGTAAGTTCCAGGACAGGCTACTAGTGAGACTCTGACTCAATAGAAATAAAATAAATAAGTAGTATATATGTAAATTGTAACTTGTATGTATTTTCTGTACCAGAGATTGAACCCTTGGTCTTAGGCATCCTATCATTGAGCTAGCCCCTAAATTGCAACGTGTGTGTGTGTTTAGTTGTTTTTTTTTTTCTTTTCAAGACAGGATTTCTCTGTAGCTTTGGAGCCTGTCCTAGAACTCACTTAGTAGATCAGGCTGGCCTTGAACTCAGAGATCTGCCTGCATCTCTCCTGAATACTGGATTAAAGGCATATACCACCACTGCCTGGCTAGTTTTAAAACTAGTATAGTATACAAGGCATTAGAAATCATTTAAAAATTTTTGTCATTTATTTATTTATCAAAGCCAGGTCTTACCATGTAACTCATGTAAACCAGGCTTGTTTTGAACTCACAGCTGCAGTCTCCAGTGTGCTGGTATTAAAGGCAAGTACCACCACACCCAGCATCCTTGTATAATTTTTTAACAAACTTTGAAGTAATATTTGTCTGTATTCAGAGTACATAGATTATGAATGCTTGGATTTAATAAATTTTTAAGAGGACAACATCTATGTTATCCTATCGTTATACCCAAATGCTCTAGAAAGCCCAACCAGTGCCTCATTTCTAGTACAATCTATTCACCTATCTTCTTTTTATATATAAATTGTTTCCTTCAGTTAAGTATTCTGTGATGCCTTCCTCTTAATGTTAGGTCTGTGAAAGCCATGCTGTTGTATTTGCAGTAGTTCATTCTCATTACTCAATAGTCTGAACATACTGCACTTGATCAGTTCTGTTGAATTGATTTTGTTTTAGAGCACTACTTCCAAGTAGTGCTGCTTTAAGCATATTTGGCCTTTCAGTGCACCTATGCAACACTTGGGTGAAATCCTAGTAGTGGAATTAAGTGGGTTAGAAGCTATCCATATTGCCAAAGAATTGCAGTGCCAATTTGTTCTCCAGAAAGCACAGTGTCACTGGCCTATAATTTTAGCACTTGGTACATGATATCTGGAGTTCACAAAGTCATTTTTTGGAGAAACTTTCAATTCTAGGCTTGGACTACTCATGACCCTGTCTTAAAAAGATGCAAACAACCTCCCAAAAGCATTGATTTATATCAATTGTATAGTAATTTATTTATATCAATCCTAGATTGTGAAAGATAAATATTCATTGCCTTAATATCTTTATTCCCTTCTACCTTGATTCTTCAATTATTTTTAGCTCTTCAGTTAGATATGTTGCAGTTTGAAATATTCTAATTATGTATATAAATGTGTTTATAGCTATGTGCATGTGTGGACACTGTTCCTATAGGCTGGAGATGATGGATCCCTCTGAAACTAGTCATAGACAGGTATGGGCTGCTGGGAACCAAACTTAGGTCCTTCAGAAGAAAAGTATACACTTTAACCACTGAGCTATCTCTCCAGCCCTAGTATGTCACAATTGGAAACAACAGGTGGTTTAGTGGGTTAAGGCAATTGCCATCAAGCCTGAAAACAAAAGTTCAATCCCTGGGACCCACAGGTAGAAGGAGAGAACCAACTCCTACAAGTTGTCCTCTAATAACTTGACATATGTATTATGGCATGCTTACTTGCATGCACACACAAAAATAAATAAGCATATTAAAAGACTTAAAAATCAGATTTCTGCTCTATCATTAGTTGTTTTTTTTAATATTTATTTATTTATTATGTATACAATATTCTGTCTGTGTGTATGCCTGAAGGCCAGAAGAGGGCCCTAGACCTCATTACAGATGGTTGTGAGCCACCATGTGGTTGCTGGGAATTGAACTCAGGACCTTTGGAAGAGCAGGCAATGCTCTTAACCACTGAGCCACCTCTCCAGCCCCCTCATTAGTTGTTTTTATCATCTTTGCTCAGGCTCAAAATTTTCCTACCTGAGTTTTCTAAGTGTCTGACTCCCATTAATTGTGTTTTGGTTTGAGCCAGGGTTTTACTTTGTAGCTTGGACTGGCCCAGAACTCATTATACTTTTCAGGCTGGTCTTGAATTTTCTTCAGTCTTCCTGTTTTAACCTTTTATTTGTTTTTACGTTTTTTTTTTTCATTTAAAACAAATTTTAGGGGGCTGGAGAGATGACTCAGTGGTTAAGAGCATTGACTGCTCTTCCAGAGGACCTGAGTTCAATTCCCAGCAACCACATGTTGGCTCACAACCATCTGTAATGAGATCTGGCGCCCTCTTCTGGCCTGCAGGCATACATGGAGGCAGAATGTTGTATACATAAAAAATAAATAAAATCTTAAAAAAAATTTCTGTCCAATATATTTTGACTATGTTTTTTCCTTCCCTCAAATTCTTCCCAGGTCTGCTGTCTGTTGTAACATTTTAAGTGCTGGGATTATAGGTGTGAACTACCAAGCTGAGCGGCCATAATTTGAAAAAAGTATTGTTGGTTTTGTTATAGTTGTTTGTTTTCTTTTTTGCTGCTGGTTTTTAAACCCAGGGCCATGCACATGTTAGGTAATCAATCATCCTTCCACTGAGCCACAATCCTAATTCCATTAATTTTTCAAAGTATCTTTTCTCTTCTTGTAAGAGAACTGTATTAGATACCTTGTATCTCAGTTGTTTTCAGATAGAAAAAAAAAAGACCCTCTTTTCAACCAGAAGGGAAATGTAGAGTTTACAGTTGTGATATATCATGTGACCAAATAATATTAACAAATAGGATACAAAGAAGACAAGTAAGTAGAGTTAGCCAGGTGTGGTGATACTTACCTATAATCTCAAAATTCAGGCGGCCAGGAGGCAGAAGAATATCAAGTTCTAGGCCAGTCTGAGGTATGTATAGCAAGACCCTGTCTTGAAATATTACGAAATAGAATAAGGTAAAAAATAATGATTCAAGGGAGAAGAAAACCATAGTAAATGCTTTTCTGGTTTGTTTTTGTATGCATGCCTTCTATATTCATGATAGGGAGAGCCATTTAACATACCAGTCTCAATTTCTGTGGTATAACATGAGAGAAGTTTATTACTTACTCACCCAATAGTCTAATTTGTGTTTTCTTTGTAGATGGAGTATCTTTCGTGTATCTATATGGCATTTGGCCAGGCTGCTTTTGTCGTTTGGCCCTGCCATCTTATAGAACCTTGGTGACCTCTGTATTCAAGCAGAGTGGGAAAGAGATAGAGATGGAGATGGAGGACAAAGAACATGTCCTTCTGTGGATAAAAATCTGGTTGCTGAAATGACACAGTCATAGCCTCAGCTACCTTCTGAGAATAAAAATCTCATTGCTGAAGTGATAATCACAGCCTTGACTAAAATGGGAGTCTCACTTAGCTGTCAAGGGGCTGGGAAATGGAGTGTGCTTCTACTGGGTGCTGGCACTTGTCCTTGGTGCCTACCACTGGGTACTTTGGGAGTTAGTTTTTGGTAGATAGCCACCTAGCTAGCTAACTGTACTGTCATCTTTTAAAATAACAGCAGGATAGATAATGTTCATCAACTTGGGACAATTTACTGTTTAAAAGATAGTTATTTTAACTAGTGATTTTTTTTTTTTGGTTTTTCGAGACAGGGTTTCTCTGTGGTTTTGGAGCCTGTCCTGGAACTAGCTCTTGTAGACCACGCTGGTCTCAAACTCACAGAGATCCACCTGCCTCTGCCTCCCAAGTACTGGGATTAAAGGTGTGCGCCACCACCGCCCGGTGAAGTAGTGAATTTTTTATAGGGAAATAAGTTTAAATTTATTACTGACTGGCATTTTTGCCTCCTTTGGTAGCATATAGTTATGCTTTGTTTTAGCTTTATCTTTTGGAAGTGCTCTGGATGAGACCCAGGGGCTCGTGAAGCAAAGCACTGCTACTGCAGAGCTATTAATAACCTTATGTTTAACAGTTTAGATCATGTCTCAGTGAAGCTTAAAAGCTACCTTATTTACATTCACAAGTCACTAAGTAAAAAAGCTGTCAAGATATGGCATGCCATTGGTTATAGATATTGATTATATTTAACTCTATCTTTTCTTCCCTTCCCTCTAGTTTGAGATTGGTACAATGGAAGAAGCTGGAATTTGTGGGTTAGGAGTGAAAGCAGACATGTGTAACTCTCAAGCAAATGATAGTCTTCAACACGAAGACTCCAGTTGTGGTGGCACAACTAAGACACATTCATTGGAAGGGGATGAAGACAGTGACTTTATAACAAAGAACAGGAATTTGGTGAGCTCAGCATTCTGTGCACAGGAATCAAGAGAAGAAATTCCTGGACAAGAAGCTCGAACCGGTCCTCCGGATGGCCAGCAAGATTCAGAGTGCAGCAAAAACAAAGAGAAGACCTTAGGTAATAAACTCTAGTCAATAGTTCAATGTTGTTTTCATCTAGTGCTCATTTTATTCACATTCTGTGTGAGACAGGTGACCTGTTGCGGGCCAGTGAAATGGCTCAGTGTGTAAAAGTACTTGCTGCTAAGCCTGGGAACATGAGTCTGATCCCTGGGACTCACTTTGTCGAAGGAGAGCAGGACTGCTACACATTTCTTCTGTGCACGCCTGTGTGCATGCACTCTCTCCCCTCTCTCCTCTACACACACACACACACACACACACACACACACACACACACACATTTCTTCTGTGCATGCCTGTGTGCATGCACTCTCTCTCTCCCTCTACACACACACACACACACACACACACACACACAGTACATCAATTTAAAATAAACACCTCTTGCCTCAGGTGAGTCATCTTGTCTGCTGTAGCTCTATGTACAGGAGGTGGAAAGAACAATAGGAAGCTTAGTTCTCTCTATATAATCAAGAATTCTAAAAATATTTTGAGGACAGAATGACAATTGACTTATTTGCATCTTTACTAGGCTGATCAAAGATTGGACATAAAATTTTTTTTTTAAAGATTTATTTATTATGTATACAACATTCTCCCTCGATGTATGCCCGCATGCCAGAGGAGGGCATGAGATTTCAGTACAGATGGTTGTGAGCCACCATGTGGTTGCTGGGAATTGAACTCAGGACCTCTGGAAGAGCAGCCAGTGCTCTTAACCTCTGAGCCATCTCTCCAGCCCCTGGACATAAAATTTTATAGATAGTATGTTAACTGTACTGCAGAAAATGAGCTCACCAAGTTTCAAAACTTTTTTTCTTTCTTCTATATTGCTTGTATTTCAGATCAAGGATGTGATATGCTTAATTTTTATATCTGGTATTTTTTTTTTTGAGACAAGGTCTTATATAGTTCAGGGTGACTTCAAAATTCTTTTTGCTTTTTTTTTCTCCCAAGACAGGGTTTCTATGTGTAGCCCATCCTGGAACTCACTCTGTAGACCAGGCTGGCCTCGAACTTTGAGATCTACCTGCCTCTGCCTCCTGTGTGCTGGGATTAAAGGTACACACCACCACCACCTAGCCAACCTCAAACTTCTTATGTAACTGAGGCTGACCTTTAACTCTTGACTTAGCTCTCAAGTGCATCAAGGCATGCATGCCTGACCATACCATTAAATTGTGTGTTGTATGTTGTGTCATTCTCCCTCACAGCAAGGATTGAACCTGTGGCCTCATGCATGCTAGGCGAAGACTCTACCACTGTGCTAGATCACCATTTTGTGATGTGCTGAATCTCATGAAGAAAACTGAAATCTCCTTTGAGTCTTACCCCTCAGCCTTTTTATTTATTTATTTATTTATTTATTTATTTATTTATTTATTGTTTTGTGTTTTATTTTTGAGACAGGGTTTTACTATGTAGCCCTGCCTGGCCTGGAATTTGCTATGTAGACCAGGTTGGCCTCAAACTTACAGATAACTACCTCTGTCTCCCAAGTGACAAGTGCTGCAATTAAAAGTTTACCACTATAACTGAAACCCCTCAGGTTTTCATACTTTACATCTTAGATTGATAAGTTGTGGATTTTTTTGCAATTGTAAAGTCTTATAATTCTACTAAATTATTTGATCAAAGTGGCAATGACAATTTTAATAGGAGTGTCAAATTGACCATGCTGAAAACATAACTGCTATGCTAAACACAACTCATCAAAATATCTACATACATACTTGGAAAATTACCAAATTTTATTTGGTGAACATTCAAGTGGCATCAGGTCTAATTTTCAAAGGCTTGTTTTTTGTTTTGAGACAGGATCTTCTTTTAGAGCCCTGACTGACCTGAAATCACTACTTAGACTGTGCTGGCCTTGAACTCACCTGGGATTAAAGGTGTTTGCCGCTTCCACCAGCTCTTTTTGGAAGGGGTTTTCTTTTTTCTTTTGAGACAAGTTCTCATATGTATCCCAGGCTGGACTTGAACTCTGTGTGTAGTCAAAGAGGACCCTAGCCTCCTAAACATTTTGACTTCACCTCCCAAGTTAGATCAATAGTGTGTACCACCATGGCTTGCTTGGGTTACCTTTCTTACTAACGTAATCTCCTGCTACTCTTTAAAATGTAAAAAGTTGCCAGGCAGTAATGGCACACGCCTTTAATCCCAGTACTTGGGAGGTGGATCTCACAGTTCAAGGCCAGTCTGGTCTACAGAGTGAATTCTAGGACAGGCTCCAAAGCTACACAGAGAAACCCTGTCTTGAAAAACGAAAAAAAAAATGTAAAAAGTTAAGGAATATGAAAAATAGTTTTTGAGACAGAGTTTCTCTGTAGCTTTGGAGCCTGTCCTGGAGCTAGCTCTTGTAAGCCAGGCTGGCCTCAAGCTCACAGATTCGCCTGCCTCTGCCTCTTGAGTGCTGGGATTAAAGGCGTGCACCACCAACACCTGGCTAAAAAATATTTTTAATTCCCTAAAAATGATACATTTCTTAAATCAATAGCCAGGGCTAGAGGTAGATGGAGGAACAAGAAGTGACTGCTGTTGGGTATGGTTTGCTTTGGGTGTTAATGAACACTACCCAGGTGGATAGCTGTGACAGTTAGTTGTGCAACCCTGTAAATATACTAAATTGTCTACTTTTTGTTTACTCTAAATGGTGTATTTTAAAAGTGAATTTTATGTAGGGGAATGGTACATACCTATCATCCCAGCTACTTTAGAGGCTGAGGCAGGAGGATTGTTTGAGCCTAGGAGTTCAAGGTCAAACTGTATAACATATCTCTAAAAACAAAAAAGTTAAAATAAATGAAAACTAAATTATAGTATCCAAATTCTGTTTTATAAACAAAAGATTCCTAACATTGCAAAACAAAACAAAAACCCTTGAGTTTAAGAATTCTCGATGTTCTTTATGGTTTGTTTCTTTTTCTTTTTTTGAGACAGGGTTTTCTTGTATAGCCTTGGCTGTCCTGGAACTCTGTAGACCAAGCTGGTCTCAAACTCAGAGATCTGCCTGCCTCTGCCTTGCAACTGCTGGGATTAAAGTTATGCGCCACCACTGCCAGGCTTTCTCATAATGTTCTTGTTGAAATGAGTCTTGAGTTTTACTAATAAAATTTCATGTGGCTAGAAAAGTTTCCTCCTTTGGGAGGTGGAAGACAGTGTCTTATTCTATTGGCCTGAAATCTTGGGCTACAGGGGTCTTTCATAGGCTTAAGCCATCACTGTACTCACATTTAAAAGTATTCAGTTTTGAAGTCATTCCGCTATTTTATTTCTATAGCAATCTATATACCAGAGCCACTAAGACATATACATATATAGCTCGGGTGTAAGAGTGAACTTTTTTAAAATGAAAATGGTGCCAGGCAATGGTAGTGCAAGCCTTTAATCCTAGCACTCAGGAGGCAGAGGCAGGCGGATCTCTCTTAGTTCAAGGCCAGCCTAATCTACAAAGAGAGTTCCAGGACAGCCAAAGCTTTTTATTAGAAGAAACCCTGACTCAAAAAAAAAAAAGGAAAGGAGGGAGGGAGGGAGAGGAGAGAGAGAGAGAGAGAGAGAGAGAGAGAGAGAGAGAGAGAGAGAGAGAGAGAGAGAGAGAGAGAGAGAAATATCTTGGGGCCGGAGAAATGGCTCATTGGTATTGCAGAGGATCCAGATTTGGTTCCCAGCACCCAAATGATGGCTTACAACCATCTGTAACTCCAGTTCCAGGAAATCAGACACTTTGTAGGCTCTAGGCATACACAAGGTGTACATACATGCAGGCAACACACACACAAAATAAAATAAATCTCAGAAAAAGAAAATGGTACTTGTCATCCAGTTTAAGAAATCCCAGAGGCAGAGGCAGGTGGATCTTTGTTAGTTCAAGGCCAGCCTGGTCTACAGAGCAAGTTCCAGGACAGGCTCCAAAGCTACACAGAGAAACCCTGTTTCCAAAAAAAAAAAAAATCAAAAAAAGTAAAAAGGCCTAATTAGCAGTGTTATTGGGTGTAGACATTTGGCATGGGGATGAATGAAGAATAGAGGAGGTAGAGTCCATTAATTTGGAATGTAAAAGTAGCTCCTTTCCTTGATGAAAATCAAACTTAGGACACAAGTGGTAACTAATTGCTCTTCCACTTACCTATATATCCTAAATAGTTTGATTTGGTTTTGGTTTTTTGATACAGGGTTTTACTCTATGGCCCAGGATGGTCTTGAACTTGATAATCCTCTTGCATGCCACAATTAGCAGTTTGAACCAACATGACCAGCTCAAAATATCTTTCAGAATTGAGCTGGCAAATACTATATTCCTATTTGTAGGTATAAATTATTTTGTTCTGAGATTAGAACATGGGAAGTGTTGGTAGAATTCACAGGTTAGATTTGATCGTATTATTCAGGATTTCTTTCTTATCTTGTTAATTATTAGGAAAAGAAGTTTTATTGCTGATGCAAGCACTAAACACCCTTTCAACCCCAGAGGAGAAGCTGGCAGCTCTTTGTAAGAAATATGCTGATCTCGTGAGTATTCAGTCAACTGCGAGGGCCATACAAATATAACAGAATATATGTGTATGCTTGATAGGCTTTTTAAAATATTAATTTTGATGTATCTTAAAATGTAAAATATCTTATGCAAAAATTGGAAGAGAATCTGATTTCTTGAGGCCTTTTTTTGTTGGTTTCATGATTTTATTTTGTTTTATTTATTTATTTTTTGGTTTTTAGAGACGAGTTCTTGCTATGTAGTATTGGCAGGCCTGGAACTTGCTATATAGACTGGATTGGTATTAAATAACTCATAGTTGTCAGCCTGCCTCTGCCTTTTCTGCATTGGTATTAAAGGTGTGTGCCAGCACACCGAGAGACTTTTTCTAGCACACAGAGAAGACCAAAAGCTGCGGTATAGACAGACCTTTTCCTTTCCTTTGTCTTTGAGGGTCTGGTTTTATTGTGCATCCTAGTCTTCAGCTTCTGGGCTCAAATGATCCTTCTGCCTCAGTCTTTTGAGTAGTTGAAACTACAAGCATATGCTGGCTGGCACAGATTTTCTAAAACTCAGTGTTACTACTATTTAGTGTGTGTGTGTGTGTGTGTGTGTGTGTGTGTGTGTGTGTGTGTGTGTGTGTGTGTGTGTGTGTGTGTGCATGCCTGTAATTACAGGACTTGAGAGGTAGAGGTAGGAGGATTAGGAATTCAATGTCATAGGGAGTATGAGGCTAGACTGGAATACATACATAAGACCTACTCAAAAAAATTTTTTTTGAAATAGCATTGGTTGTTCTGGAACCTGATATATAGACTAAGCTGACCTTAGACTCCTCCTTTTATAACCCAGATGTTGAGATAACAAGTGCTAAGGCACTCTCTTGTGTGAGGATACAATTGTGCCAAAGGTCACTGGAAGGACATTGGGTCTTTCCATTTTATTGTCTTGAGATAGGGTCTTTTACTGAAGCTGCTAGTGATCCTCTTGACACACACATACCTTCTCCAAATAACACAGGGTTATAACTGTCTACTTTTTATATGTGTACTGGGGGTTTGAACTAATATACTTGCACAAAAAGCACTCTTACCCCACTGAGTGCTTTTGGGATGAGTTTCTCACAACATGAAAAGCATTATCAAACATGTACAAGCTAGGCTCAGCAGTTCAGAATGTTTACTGCTCTAGCAGATGACGTGGGTTGGATTTTTAGCACCCCTGTAGTCCCTCACAATTTCCTGGAACTCCAATTTAGTCAGTTCCAGGAGGTCTGATACCTCTTCTGAGTCTGGTGGGTTCCTGCATGCATGTGGTTTGGTGCACATACATACACTTGGGCGGGCATGCATACATACACACAAGATTAGATATTTTTTTAAGAATTTACACAAATTGTTTGGGTGTGGTGATACACACTTGTAATTCGAGCACTTGGGATGCTAAGGCCAGAGCATTGCTGTGAGTTTGAGGCCAACCTAGGCTATACGATGAGACTTTGTGTCCAAAAAAAAAAAAACAGAAAAAAATGGGCCAGCAAGGTGACTTAGCTGCTAAAGGTACTTACTGCCAAGCCTGATGAACTGAGTTGGATCCCCAGGACTCACATGGTGGTAGAGAACTGATTCCTACAAGTTATCTTCTAACCTCCACAGGCATGTTGTGGCACATACACACAATAAATAAGTGACTAAATAAAAATTGTAGAAATTGGTCTTGCTGAAATTAATATGTTCCTTCCATAAATATTTTAAAGACTGGGGCCTGTTAGCGCAGACTTGTAATGCCAGCTATTCAGGAGACTAGGGCAAGAGCATCACAAGTTCAAGGGTTATATGGGCAACTTAGTGAGACACTGCCTTAAAATAAATCAACAAAAAAGGGCTTAGTGGTCGTGAGGCTGCCCCAGGTTCAATCTGTAGTAACAGAAAAAAAAAATCAAAGTACCTTAAAAGATGACATTAATAACCTGGAACATTTCCAACAGAGTAAGACTTAATACAAGAATATCTGAAGCAGGCTTAAGCCCCTAGCTGCTTGTCTAAAAGATTTAGGGTTAGAGTCCACATGGCAGCTAACAACCTCCTATAATTCCAGTTCCAGGGACTCTGATGCCCTCTTCTGGCCTTTGTAGGTACTACATAAATATTGTATATGTGCAGCAAAATGCCCATACACAGAACATTTTACTAACTATATCTGAAAGGACGCCTAGGACTAAGGATGTATAGCTCAGTGGTAAGGCATTTGTCTTACATGTCCAAGGTCTTGTATTCAGTCCTTAGCACAGTAAAATAAAAATGAAAAAAAAATGAATACCTACAAATATGAAAGGAAACAACAAAAGAACAGTGGAAAGCAAGGAAGAAGATAACAAAGAGGTATGACATAAAACTAGAAAACCAAGATACAAAGATAACTTAGCCTAATGGGCCATAAAGACATGTAGATGTGTTAACTTCATATAGTGGTCAGAGAGGAAGACCACAATGAAATGCCATTTCCCTCTCTCCCTCTCTTTTCAAGACAGACTTTCACTATTTATCCCTGACTGCCCTAGAATTCAACAGAGATCTACCTGTGTTTGTCATTGCCTCCTGAATGCTGGAATTAAAGGAATATGCTATCGTGCCTGATCCATTTTATGTTTCTAACATGGAAAAAATTAAGACATATAATCTTCATATGACTTAAAGAGAATAGATTTGCATGGTCTCTTGTCTCTTTTCCTACTTGTTTAAGAAATTGTTGTTAATTACTTATTTATGTGTGTTTGCACATTTGTGCACAGAAGCTAGAAGAGGATTTCAGATCCCTGGAGCTAGGATTATATTATAGGCAGTTTGGACCTTCCTTACATGGGTGTTGGCAATAGAACTAGGATCTTCTGCAAGAGCAATATGTACTCTTAACCACTGAGCCACCTCTCCAGCCCCTGCATGATCTTTTGTACAGTGCTGTTGGGTATACAGATTTGCCAGCCACTCTGAAAACACAGTTTAATAATGCCATATGAATTCAACATCTAGAAGCCAGCACCCTGGAGAATTTCATTCATATATATGAAAGAAACACACACACACAATGACAATATATTATGTAGCTAGTGGGCTAAATCCAACCAAAGCCTGTAGTAATAAGGGCAGCGGGGCTGCGTCCCCAGCACCCCGGCTGCCTGCTCGGCTAGCTTATGCCCCAAAATAATTACACAGACACTGTATTCTTTTAAGCACTGCTTGGCCCTTTAGCTCTAGCACTTACCGGCTAATTCTCACATCCCGATCAACCCATCTCTAATAATCTGTGAGAACCAGTCTTACCGGGAAGATTCTAGCCTAGTCCATCCTGGGTCGGAGCTTCATGCCGGGAGTGGGGCATGGCGTCTCTCTCAGGTGTCTGCTCCCTAGAGGAGAGCTGTCAAGTCTCTGAGCTCACTTCCTCTTCCTCCTAGCGTTCTGTTCTGTTTACTCCTCCCACCTATCCTCTAACCAATAAAATGGGCCAAGGCAGTTCCTTTATTAGCCAATGACCTTCCTCCATCATTTCCCCCTTTTCGGTTTAAACAAAAAAAAAAGGCTTTAACATAGCAAAATTGCATATAACAAAACAGTTATCAAGTAAAAGTTACAATAATCTTTATCATAACTAAGGAAAACTATAACTATAACTAACTATTCTTAATTCCATCAAAGACTCCAGAAAGATACAATACTACCTAAGCAAACAGGAAAAAAGCAACTTTTAAAACTCTAGAAATAACAGAAACATCTTGCTGCCTGGACAGTCACCCAAAGTTCCTCTGTACCGTTGGGGCATCCATCTTCAGCCTTCAGGCCCATGCTATCCAGCAGACATTTCCATAAAGCAGGAAAATTCAAAGTCAGTTCAGTCACTATCTGTTGTGTCCTGCAGAATGTCTCCCAGACTCTTTCATGAATCAGGAACCCCGAAAGATCATCTCACCTTAGGCAAGTTCAGTAGACCTCTCTCTGTGGGTTCTCTGTGTCCAGTTTATGCAATAGTCCAGGCGAGAGCTGTTTCTTGCCCAAATGGCTATCAAACTCCATAAGGATCCTCTTCGATGCCCATCTTCCTCTTGAAGTAGATTGGTGCTGCCAGGAGCAGAGTGTCTCGTTGTCATGAAAAGTCCTAAGTTATTAAAACATTAAATGTCCTATTCTGTAATCTTTGAAAGACATGAAGAATGTCTATCTAAAATATATCTCTATATATCTAGAAAATCTAACTAACATGACTACAAACTTGACGATTACTTATGATTATCCATCAACAACCTATATTTCCTAATTATACAGTACATATTTAAATGAACTACACAATCACAATACCTTAATCAAAATCAGAAATACATATACATATAACAAAATTGACCGTAAATCTCTATCAATAAAGCAAAATCTATATTAATGCAAATTATTCATACCTATATCATATCCCCCTTTAAATGTAAAAGAACATTTATAAACATTATTTGGGAATATGGGCGCAGTTATTTCTCTCCAAACTGCTTCCTGCTGAATGGGGGTGTCGTTAATTAGGTCTTTCATGGTATAACCTGTGTGCTAGTTTCATCTCAGTTGGCAGTTGAGCAAAGCAATTTTCTGAAGATGTTCACAACAACCCTTCAGGAGGGCGTGGTCCATCATACCAAATTGGAATAGAAGAAATGAACAGCGTCTCATCCTCTGTGAAAACAAAATAAGAAACTCCTTTCCAAAGCATCATGTCCTTAGAGCCAAATTTCAAAGTCAAGGCATTTTCAAAATATCTTTGTTGAATTAGTTCAGCAGCATTTATAAATAAATATCTTTTAGCATCTGTTGCTCCTTCCTCAGCATTTAAATAATTTAAAGAGAGCATAATAGCATACAGTATCAAAATTCTCTGTGTATTTTCCATCTTTGTGCAGCTTTGTTTTAACCTCTATTTTGTTTATTTTTACTTTTAACTCTTTGCTTTTTGAGACAGGTTCTCTGTATCTTTGACCTGAAGTAACTCTGTAGACCAGGCTGTCTTTGAACTCTCAGAGATCCGCCTGTCTCTGCCTCCCAGGCATTGGGATTAAAGGTGTAAGCTACTACACCTTGAATTTACAGAGATCTGTTTGCCTCTGCCTTCTAGGCACTGGGATTAAAGGCGTGTGCTACCACACACAACAACTCTCTTCCTTTTTTTTTTGTATTTTACTTTAATAATTTTGACTTTTAGTCTGCATATATTTTTAACACACTGTAAATCATTTAGAAATTTTCTCTGTCTTTGAATCTCTCTTTACTGTATCTCTCTTTTTCTGACCACACGAGTCTTTAATTTACCAAGCAATATCAGTAGGATTAAAGGCGTGGCTTTGCCGGCTGGATCCAGCCCATTCCTTAGCTTTCCAGCCTCATGGCTGAGGTACTGGCTGTAGCCAGCAAGCGAGCTTCAGCAGCCTGTGCTTGCAAACCGCACAAACCGCCTGTGTAAAAGTGTCAGAGTTTGTCCTGGCAGGACAGCCCAGAAAGCCGGCATTTTTAATCGGCGCAGCTTTTTTCCTGTTATGGCTGAAACCCGAAAAGCATGCGTTCAGCTTTTCGTCAACACCATTTAAGTGTTTCATGGCAGGACCTCTTAAGAGCTGCAGGGTTTTGCAGCTGAAGCTGAGTCAGGAAGCCTCTCTTAGATGAGGCGCTAGCTTGTTAGCAAGCAGAGCAGACCCGAGAACACAGCGAGTCTAGTTGCCATCAAACAAATCGTAGCACTTTACTCCAAATGCTCCATTCAAAAGCTCTGTCTCCCGCAGGAGCAATAGCAGCACAGCCCCAGGAAGTCGCGCTTTAAAATGACACAGCGTTTTTTCTGCTACTGTTGCCCAATCAGGAAATCTCTCTACAGCATGCCACCAACAAACAGCAAAAATCTGTGTTAAACTCTCTCTCCCTTATTTTTAAGCCTTCTCAGGTTTTTTAAGTGGGTTTAGTCCATTACGTCAGGCGCCAACTGTAGTAATAAGGGCAGCGGGGCTGCGTCCCCAGCACCCCGGCTGCCTGCTCGGCTAGCTTATGCCCCAAAATAATTACACAGACACTGTATTCTTTTAAGCACTGCTTGGCCCTTTAGCTCTAGCACTTACCGGCTAATTCTCACATCCCGATCAACCCATCTGTGAGAACTGGTCTTACCGGGAAGATTCTAGCCTAGTCCATCCTGGGTCGGAGCTTCATGCCGGGAGTGGGGCATGGCGTCTCTCTCAGGTGTCTGCTCCCTAGAGGAGAGCTGTCAAGTCTCTGAGCTCACTTCCTCTTCCTCCTAGCGTTCTGTTCTGTTTACTCCTCCCACCTATCCTCTAACCAATAAAATGGGCCAAGGCAGTTCCTTTATTAGCCAATGACCTTCCTCCATCAAAAGCCTGTTTTTTTCTCAACTGTCCACAAGAAAGAATAAGTTTTCAATCTGTTTAAAGAATACATGATGGCTGGAGTAGTGGTGCATACTTTTAATTCCAGCACTCTGCAGGCAGCTGGACCTCTGAGTTTGAGGCCAGCTTGGAGTATGTACATAGTGATACCATGCTCAAAAAGAGAATACATGAAGCGGGGTGGTGGTGCACACCTTTAATCCCAGCTCTTGGGATGCAGAGGCAGGCAGATCTTTGTGAGTTCAAGGCCAGCCTGGTCTACAAAGCGAGTTCCAGGACAGCCATGACTGTTACATAGAGAAACCCTGTCTTGAAAAAAAAATATATGTGTGTGTGTGTGTGTGTGTGTGTGTGTGTGTGTGTGTATATACACATGAATACATACACACACACACACACACACACACACACATATATATATATATATATATGAATACATGATAAGCTTTGGAAATCGGAAGTGGCTTGTCATTGGCATTCAGCAGTTCTTATGACTGCCTACACCCTGTACCTATTTAACCAGAATGGAGCATGTCTGCACTATACACATGTACTGCAAGAAGAAATCAGTATCTCAAAAGAAGAGAAATAAGGAATATAAGCTTATGTGTGGGATGCACTTCTCTGTTGACTCTTTTGTCAGTAACATGTCCCTGCTAGACATGGAACATGGCTTTCTGGCTTTCAAAACTTGCTAGCTATTAGAATCTCCATCACTATGAAGTTGCCATAAATGCTGCTGACTTGGATGTGGGCTCCATCTGAGCTGTGCTGCACCATGTCTACAGTGTGCTGAATGTGGAGTTGGTCCTGAACAATCCTCTATGCCTGCTGGGACTAACTGCCAAGTGAGCTTTCATTACTGGCTAGATTCTTTTTTCTGCTCTTTGCCCTTCTCTGTTGAAGTCAGCTGAAACACCTACATCACCCCCAGAAGAATCTGTGAATGCCTGAGTCCTTCTTGACTTGTGGCATTATGTCTCCCCAAATTTTCAACCTGAAGGTCCTCACTTCCTGCCTGTAAGTCATTAGAATGAAACCTACAGGAATCCTTTCCAGTTTTATCCCCACCTGACCATGAGAGAAGTGTATATTTTTTTTAACATGGCAGGGTCTGTGGCCCACAATGCCCCTAACAATTCCTGATCAGTAGATACATGCCAACAGTATTGTTGAGTTGTAGCAATATAATCCAGAATGTGGCGTCCCAGAATCACCATGTGACTGCTTAGTGTAAATTAATGGAAATTATTAAAGAAAGCAAAAATATCAGTTCCTCAGTCAACAAGAAAAACAAAAAGTGTTTTTGCTTTTTAAAATTTAATTTAGGACTACACAGATGAAATAACATAAAAAGGATTAGTGAACACAGGGTTGTGATGGTCCTAGAGTAGAGGTGGTTGACAGTAAGTAGTTCAATCTGACTCTTAAGCCTCTGAAATTATATTGCTATGCTTAGTCCATAGTAGGGCAACTTTATATATTATATAAAACCAGCAATTCTTCCTGGAGGAATTTCTGTAAAAGTGTTAATATCAGTAAGTAGATAGTTTGGTAGGAATTTTTGGTTAGCTGGTTTTATTTGTCCAAGGGTATTCTGGAACTCATGTTGCCAAGGATGTCCTTGAACTCCTGATCGCCTTGCCCCCATTACCCTCCCAAGTATTGGGATTGCAGGCATGAGCCACTATATCTTTCTACAAGGTTTAGTGCATTTTGAATAGCCACAAGATGGCACTCTTGTTCTCTATGACTCTGCATGAATTTCTTCAAAGATGTTCAGGAAGGTTGGTAAGGCTGCCATCTTATCTGTTAGTGTGGATGTCACCTTGAAAGGGATTCATTTTATTCAAGCCTAAAATTGTAGCAATTCTTACAGAGAACCCTGAGTACTGCTTAGTTAAAAAGTTCTAAATTTAGTTCAATAATGTGTGGATATTTTAGGAAAAAAAGTTCAGTATTGATTCATAAAACACCAGCTTTTTTGTGTATGTGTGTGTTTATGTGTGAGAGAAAGAGTGCTGGTACCTGAGTGCCATAACGTGCATGTAGAGGTCAGAGGACAACTTTCCAGAATGAGTTCCAAGGATTGAACCCAAACCATAAGGTTTGCGTGGCAAGCCTCCTCCCAACCCCAGCGACCTTATTGTGCCGAAACAACATCAGCTTCTTTTATAATAAAGACAAAAAGCACAATAATCCTGTTTTTTTTTATTTAAATTTTTTTACTTTATGTATATAGGTATTTTGTCTGCATGTATGTCTGTGTACCGTGCATGTACCTGGTGTTCTTGGAGACCAGAAGAGGGTCTCAGATCACTGGGAATAAAGTTACAGACAATTGTAAGCTGCCTGTGTATCCTAGAAATTGAAGCCAGGGAGTTACAGATGGTTAAGAGCATCATGTAGGTTCTAGGAATTTCACCCAGGTCTTCTAGAAGAGTAGCCAGTGCTCTTAATAACCACCGAGCCATCTCTCCAGTCCCAACAATCCCTCTTTGATTTCAGCAAATCTTTTTTTTTTTAAATATTTATTTATTTATTATGTATACAATATTCTGTCTGTGTGCATGTCTGCAGGCCAGAAGAGGGCACCAGACCTCTTTTACAGATGGTTGTGAGCCACCATGTGGTTGCCGGGAATTGAACTCAGGACCTTTGGAAGAGCAGGCAGTGCTCTTAACCGCTGAGCCATCTCTCCAGCCCCTCAGCAAATCTTAATAGATAGGAAAGAGTCTATAGACAGAGAGCTACCCAAGAAGCAGAAACTCAAGAGACGCTAGCTTTGCCAACTAAGTTACGAACTGAGAACATGAAACTTCTGGACAAGAAATAGATCACTTCATAGGATTATAGCTGGAAACTGAGGAGCCTAAATTACCTGTGAATCACTGATTTGAAACCAAAAAGATCTGTAATTAGTCTCTGAAGTCTGTCAAAGGTCCGCAGGTCAATGTAGAAAGTTTCAAGATTCCAATTCCCACCACACTCTGTACTCTCGGGCAATTCTTGGGATGATATAGTTATATAAAATTTGGATAATAAAGTGGAACTTGAATATTGAAAGGTTGTTCTGAAGATGAAGTATATCTAAATGGCTGAAGAAAGATTAAGGTCATTTTTGTCTACACTAAATTGCTTACCTTCCTTACAACTAGAACAGAGACATTGGTAGTGTCACATAGCATGAAACAGTTTGAATAAAATTATATGATGCAGTATTACCCCCCTCCTGCATGCCCTATGATTGGGTGATGCTAGAGATGGAACCCTGCCCCAGTGTTACATGTGGGAGGCAAGTGCTCTTTACTGGGCGAGCTATAACTTAATCTCTTAGTATTTGGCACACACTGAATGCATTATCTGAGGAGGCCAGAAGAGGGGATCATATCTCCTGGAATTAGAGTTACAGATTGTACTGGGAACTGAACTCTTAAATAGATCCTTTGCAAGAACAGCAGCAAGCACTCTTAACCATGAAGCCATCTCTTCAGTCCAATAGTTGGCTTCTTTTGTATTTAAAGGCCCATATTGTAGCCCAGGCTATGCTGGTACTCATTATGTACCCCTAGGCTGGCCTTGAAATCATGGTGATCCTCCTGCCTCTGCCTCCCTGAGTGCTGGGATTAGACTGGGCTCATGACATCTGAATATTCATCTTTATTGAATAAAATGTTTGTGATGCTCACATTTTTTCCAGGACCTTCATGCTGGGCAATGAACATTTTATTTTATTTTTTTAAATTAAAATGTCGTGTGTGTGTGTGTGTGTGTGTGTGTGTGTGTGTGTGTGTGTGTGTGTGTGTGTGTGTGTGTGTGTGTATACACACGCCCGTGCCCATGGGGGTCAGGAGAGTGTGATGGATCCCTTGAAGCTCTCCAGCTTATAGGCAACCATGAGCCACCTAATGTGGGTGCTGGGACCTGAACTGGTCCCCTGGAAGATTAGTAAGTGCTCCTAACTGCCTAGCCACCCCTCCAGCCCTAGCTCTCAGTTGAGTTTGGTGGCACATGCCTATAATCTCAGGTTGAAGCAGGAGGATTGAGGGTTGTAGGCCAACCTGGGCTATATAATGAGTCTAAAAAAGAAAATTGCATAGTAAGTCTAAAAAAGAAAATTGATTCTTCTAGCATTCACTGAGGTACTGAGGGGCTTTTGATATGTTTCCTGAATGTAAAGTACTTGATAATTTTAGCTGGAGGAGAGCAGAAATGTTCAGAAACAAATGAAGATTATGCAGAAGAAGCAAGCCCAGATCGTGAAAGAGAAAGTTCACCTGCAGAGTGAACACAGCAAGGCCATCTTGGCAAGAAGCAAACTGGAGTCTCTTTGCAGGGAACTTCAGCGTCACAATAAGACCTTAAAGGTTAGTTTTTATTTATTTTTTTCTATTTTACAGAAATAATGTTCTCAGCTGATTTTACAAGAGGTCATCTTGTATCTATTTGAAATTTGTGCCTACCCAGAGATGAGATATGCCTTTCTGGTTTGCTTGGGCTGATGCTTCATATGAGACAATATAATGTGAGACTGATAGTTAACATTGTATGTTAAATGTGGGTTTCCTGTTCAAAAAAAAAAAAGGAATTCCCTCATTCCTTCATATTTTGGTCACAGGGAATAAGTAAACATTGCAACCCCCACTCTCTAGCTTCCTTTTTAAAAGGTTTTATTTATGTGTATGGTGTTTTGCCTGCATGTATATATATGTACCGTGTCCATGGCTAGTGCTGGAAGAGGATAAAAGAGGGTGTTGGATATGCTGTAACTGAAGTAAGTTACTGATAGTTATTAGCCACTATCTGCTGGGTGCTGGGAACTGAATGAACATGGTTCTCTGCAAAAGCAGCAGTGCTCTTAACCGCTGACCTATCTCTCCAGCCCACCCACCCCCCTCTTGAAGCCATGGTTTAGGAAGCCCAGAGTTGCTGTAGAAAACTAAAGAAGTTGCCATGAAATGAGAAACTGGTAAATTTAGAATCAGTGTTTTCAGAAAGGAGCATTGCTGAGCACTAGGTGGATGTCAGGGCTGAACTGCCCAACATTCCGTGGCCATTCCCAGGTACTGAGTACTTTTGGCAGTTGCACGTAGATCTTGGCAGATTATACAGGAAGAGTGAGCAGATACCCAAAGATGACTTGGTATGCATGGAGGAAGAGAGAAAAAAGAGCCATGAAAAGGATCCGCCTCTTAACATTGTAGCTGGCCTGTCCTTACATACAACAGAGTGGGATTTTGAGGTGGAACTCTGATCAAACACCGAATCTCTTAACTACATCCCAGGGACCTAGATACAACAGCACTTAGGACATGGATTTTTCACCAGATAGGAATTAACATTTGCTTCCTTTTAAGATTTTATGGGGGGGGGGGGCGGGTGTGCACACACACGCTCACAGTGAGAACCTGAATCTCTTGGAGTTATAGGTGGTTGTGAGCCACCTGATATGGATGCTGGGGACTGGACTTGTGTTCTGTATGAGAGCAGTAAGTGCTCTTAATCCCTGAGCCATCTCTTCAGTCTTACTTTTGATCTTTTATATTTATTTTACTTAAAAAATAGATTTATTTATGTGTATGAGATTTTTGCCTGCATGTATACCTGTGTACCAGTAGATAGCTGGTGGCTACAATCAGAAGCAGGCATCAGAAATGGGAATTACCCTGAACTGGAAGTTATGGATGGGTGCTGGGAATCAAACCAAGGTCCTCTTAACCACTGAGCTATCTCTCCAGCCCTGAACCTTTAAATAAGATACCTCTTAATGAGATGCCTGGGCTAACAGTGTACGCCTGTAATCATAGCTACTTAGAAGACTGAGGCCAGAAGTAATGCAAATTTAAGACCTGCTAGGCTACAGAACAAGTTCAATGGCATCCTGGGCAACTTAATGAGATCTTGTTTCAAAATGAAAAATAAAAATTGGACTGGGGATATAGCCTACTCACTTGCCGAGTATGCTCAAAGCCCTTGTTTCAATCAATCCTTTTAACTTACTTCCACTACCCCCAAATTAAAAGTTAGGCATTTTTCCCTATAACTAGAGTTGTTTTAAATGTAGTAAAATTTACATTTGAAGGTAAGCTTTTTAAAATAAGTATACCATTGGTCTCTTGACCTCGTAAGAGAGGTGTGGCCTAGAAAGTAAACTGAAGGAGGGTTGTCTGCTCAGACTCATCTAAGTTGATTTCTTGTGTGGTTATCAAGAAGCCTGTTCCAGTATACAGTCAATTGATATAACTGGGACTCTATATCTCATCACTCTGTATGGTTTTTTTTTTTTTTTTGCCTTGTTTTTTTCAAGACTAGATTTCTCTGTATAACAGTCCTGGCTGTCCTGGAACTTGCTCTGTAGACCAGGCTGGCCTCGAACTCAGAGAAAGTTTCTGATCCTAAGTAAGGAGGACAAATTGTACTTTAGAAGCAGTGTTTCAGGGCAGCCACAGCAGCTTTTCTTCCTCTCCACATGCTAGGCAAATACTTTTTTACCAGGCTGCATTTCTAACCTTTTTTATTTTTGGTGTGTGTGTCCATTTGTGTGTTGCGGGTAGTAGAGTAAGTTTGCATATGGAATCCCTCCAGAGCTAGGAATACAGGCACAGGCTGCCATGCCCTACTTTTTATGTGGGTGCTGGAGATTTGGACTCAGTTCCTAGGCTTAGACAGTAGGCACTTTACCAACTAAACTATTTCCCCTACCCTCTCGTTTGAGACAGGGTCTCACTAAGTTGCCCAAAGTGTTCTTTAATTCACTCTTTAAACCCAGGCAGGCTTTGAACTTCTCAGCCTTGAGTAGCTGAGGTCACGGGCCTGGCAACAGCAGCTTCTTTGAGCATTTTGCTCATGGGTGTACTATTAACAAAAATTCCTTTGGGTATTAGGAGGAAAATATGCAGCAGGCAAGAGAGGAAGAAGAGCGACGTAAAGAAGCAACAGCACATTTCCAGATTACTCTAAATGAAATACAAGCCCAGCTAGAACAGCATGACATACATAATGCCAAACTCCGACAGGAGAACATCGAACTGGGAGAGAAGCTGAAGAAGCTCATTGAGCAGTATGCAGTGAGGGAAGAGGTAATACCATTCAATTGCTTTCCACAGTTTCTCCCTATTAGTAGTAACTTCTGTTTACTTTAAAAGTATTGTTACAGGATGTTTTAGAATTCTTCGTGTATAGTATAAGGTAGGTTTATTGACTAGGGAAAGGATCAAACCATTGCATAACCAGAAAGATTAAATAAGAGTCTATCTGCATGAATAGGCAAGATAATTTCCAGTTTTGTTAAATACTAGTTCCATGAAGTACTAGAAGATGGCAATTTTTACATTATTTTCTTATCTGGACTAATAATGAATGAATGCTTGGCCCCGGAATAACCTGCATCTCAAGACATTTGTGATAATCTATAGCCATTTCATTACATCTGTGTCTCAGGTTTATGTTTGTTTTTGATTTTTTTTCCTGTTGATATTGGGTTTTGCTTATTGCCCTGGGTGACTTCCAATTCATGGGCTTAAATATATTTTCCTGTTTGAACAGCCCAGCCCAGCCTTTATTTACATCTTTTTGGGCTGGAGAGATGGCTCAGAGGTTAGGAGCACTGACTGCTCTTCCAAAGGTCCTGAGTTCAATTCCCAGCAACCACATGGGGACTCCCAACCATTTGTAGTGAGATCTGGGACCCTCTTCTGGTGCTGCAAGCAGAATACTGTACACATAATAAAATAAATATTTTTTAAAAAAAAAAAGTATTCTTTTTTTTTAAATGGGGTTTCTCTGTGTAACAGCCCTATCTGTTCTTGAACTAGCTCTGTAAACCAGGCTGGCCTCAAACTCAGAGGTCTACCTGCCTCTGTCTCCTGAGCGATGGAATTAAAGGCATTTGCCAACATTGCCTAGCAACAACTAATTTTTTAGGTTTTTGCACTGCTAGTGGTCAAATCCAAGGCCTTGGCCATACTATATGAACTTTCTGTTCCTAACATAGCTACCCTCAACCCTATTTTTTTTTTTTTTTTTTGGTTTTTCGAGACAGGGTTTCTCTATCTTTGGTGCCTGTTCTGGAACTAGCTCTTGTAGACCAGGCTGGCCTTGAACTCCCAGAGATCCGCCTGCCTCTGCCTCCTGAGTGCTGGGATTAAAGGCTGGGATTAAAGGCCGGGCGGTGCACCACCACCGCCCGGCCCTATTTTTTATTTATCTTTTAGTGTTGGGATCAATCCCATGAACCTTATGTATGCTAAGTATGTTTCATCATTGAACTTATATCCCGGACCTCTGTCTTTTCTGTTTTTGTTTATTTTATCAACAGTCTATTTTTAATTTTTCATGTTTGTCTTTGTCTGGATGTGGGTTTGTGCACATGAGTGCAGTGGCCACAGAGGCCAGAAGAGGACTGGATCCCTTGGAACTGAAATTATAGGTGACAGTGAGCTGCCCAAGGTGGGTGCTGGTAACCAAAATCGGAGCAGCACTTGTATTTGCTGAGTCATGTCTCTACTTCCTATGGCTTGAACTCATTAAAAATTTGTAAAAATTATTTTATGTGTATGGGTGTTCTGTTTGCACATGTATCTGTGCACATAAGGAGGCCAGAAGGTGTCAGATCCCCTGAAACTGGAGTTATACTTGGTTGTAAGCATCCATGTGAGTGCTGGGATTCAAACTCAAATTCTCTGGAAGAACAGCCTTAAAATTCTTAAATTCATAGATATTTCAGTATATAACTCAGAAAGCTCTTTTTGGCCATATAATTTTCACATCTAAAAGGTGAAGTTAGCATCTGCTTGTCTTTTTAAAATTTATATGTGTGTGGGTGCCCCAAGAGGTCATATAAGAGGGTATTGGATTCCCTGGAGTTGGGATTACAGGCATTTGTGAGCTGCCCATCATATGTACTGGAAAACAAACTTTGGTCCTCTGCAAGAGCAACAACAAGAAGAGCAGCAAGAACGCTTAAGCATTCCTACTTTCCTGTTATTAAAAAATCTGAATTAAAATCTAAATAAAGTTTGTCTACTTCACTAGATTATGTCTCATCTCCAAAATACAGATTTCCTTGGTCTGTTTTTATTATTGAAGAGCTTATTAAATAAAGTTTTGTGGGTTTGTTGTCATTCAGGCTAAGATTTACTATTAAATTATTAAAGCCCTAATTTTCTTTTTGGTTTCCTCTGTAATCCTGGCTGTCCTGGAGCTTGCTATGTAGACCAGGCTGACCTCAAATTCACAAAGATCCTCCCACTGGGATTAAAGAAGTGTGCCTCCAGGCCAAATCCTAATTTTCTTACAACGATTCTTTTATTATTTAATGGACTGTTTCTTCATTAGAGAATCATGTGTTCAAATTCATAAATGAAAATATAATTTGCCATTTTAATACCTAGGCTATCTTATCACCAACTAGTATTCTTCCTGTCACATATCATACTATAACTGGAAGAATCCCAATTCTGCAGTTCCAAGGTGGCATGTTTTGATGTCTGGTAAGGCACCAAACACCTTTGGTTTGACTCAGCAAACAGATTCTGGCACTGAGATTTAGCAGGACAGAAACTTACCTAATTGATAAATTTGCCTTCGTTTGGCTTTGACTTATGCTACCTTCAATTGAGGAATTTAGCAAAATTTAATGGGTAGGGAAAAAAGGAATGGGCATAAAAGGTGTGTGTATGTGTGTGTCTTGATGTTTACTTTCTCAGTACACAGCAGAAACAAGAATTTCAAAGCTTGTAGTGGTGGTGCCTAGCTCCAACAGTGCAATGTTCTTGCAGATGGTGTCAAACATTGTTACAGGTGTAGGGATGGAAGACCTAGATTATTAGCTATGTGAGTTTTACAGGAAAGCAGGGCAAGCAGTGTTTTAACATCTTATATTTCCTCCCCATTGTGTTCCTCCCTTCATGAAGTGATGAAAGGAATTCTTTTTTCATAGCACATTGATAAAGTATTCAAACACAAGGAATTGCAACAACAGCTTGTGGATGCGAAACTTCAGCAAACGACACAGCTGATAAAAGAAGCTGATGAAAAACATCAAAGAGAAAGAGAGTTTGTAAGTTCTGTTCCTTAAGAAAAAAAAAAGAAAAAAGGTATTGCCAGTATTTTAACTAAAACATTTAATGTCACCCAAGGGGTATGATAGTTAATTATTAGTTCTAGAAAGCTTTTGGCTACTTCTGTTCAGAGATCCACTTGCCTGTCTCCCACTGCCAGGTGGTGGTGGCGCATGCCTTTAATCCCAGCACTCAGAAGACAGAGGCTGGTAGATCTCTGGGAGTTCGAGGTCAGCCTAGTTCTAGGACAGCAGAGCTACCCAGAGAAACCCCGTCTTAAAAAGCAAAAAAAAAAAAAAGAAAGAAAGAAAGAAAGAAAGAAAAAGAAAAGTAAAATAGAAGAGTAAAGATAGGCACCACCATACCTTGCCCTAGTTTTGTTTTTGAATAAGTTGACACTATGATCGGTGTAACTATTTTGTGAGTTTATTGAGTTGGGGTCTTATTGTAGCCTTGGCAGAAGATGAACTTGAACTCATGAACCACCACACCCAATTTATGATTTGCGAAGGACTGGACCCCAGGGCTTGTGGGCATACAGCAAGCGCTCTATCAACCGAAGCATCATCCTTCACCAGTTTTTTCTTGTTTTTTTATGCTTAGAATCCTGTTATCTAATTTCATTTCTTTTGTCCATAGCCTTCTACCAGTCTTATCTTGCTCCTCAGGTAGCTCAGCCATTTGAGGTACTTAGCAGTGTTTTCTGCTAATATTAGACATGTGATTATTTTTACCTAAAATACCACCCTTAAACCTCAATTTTGTAAATTGTTTTAGGCCTCCACAGTACCTTTACCTTTTTCTAATTAAGAAGTAAAAGATGCCTTTCTGCTTCTGTAAGCATTGCTAAGAAGCATAATAATGGAAGGTGAATGTAGACAGCAACTGAAAGAAGGTATTCCATTTTTAGGGTAGTCATTCTTGCTAAAACAGTGAACAAAAGGGTGCGGTAGAATTGGATCATTATTCGATATATTCACAGTTGTAATTGCTATTAGTACTTTTGCAAGAATGTTTCTGTTTTCTAGTTACTAAAAGAAGCAACAGAATCCAGGCACAAATATGAACAAATGAAACAGCAAGAAGTACAACTAAAACAGCAGGTAACTTGATAGTTCGGGATAGCGAATTTTAAGAAAAATCGTTCATTTAATAAGTACGTTCAATCTTCTCTAAGGTGGTGTTGCTTGTTCCCAGAAAAGGAAGCAATCACACATATCTCTTGGAAGTCTCTTTTCATTTAGGGTGTCCTTCCAAATTTGAGTGTCCCTGGTTTATAGTACTAAAAGACTTATGTCTTAGTAGGCTCCCACTCCCAAATCTCAGCCCAGCTGGGATAAAATTAGTTATCCATCTTTCATGGCTTTCATTTGTGTTACCTCATTTCTCACTAAAGGAAACTGACAAACTTCCAGATCCAAGGAATGTTATAAAATTTCACATACCTTAACATATTTGTAATTTTGTGCCAATTTAGCACCTAAACGGTTTTAAAACTACTTGTAACCATAGTTTCACTTGTAGGTAGTTTTGTGAAATGCTTTTAGCCAAGGCTTTCTCTCCTTTTCACTCCAAATTCTGCAGTTGTTACAATGTTTGGAATAATAGTGTGTACTATTCATCTCTTTTCTTGAGGAGATGGTCCGAGAGACTTCTGTCTTAATAGGTGAAATTAGGTGTTTGTAATTATAATCTACCCCTTTTTAGCTTAAATATTATTGAAATAATTATCAAGTTTAGTGCAAGGCTCTTTAAGTAATACTCTAGATACATTAAGCCTGGCTTCAGTCTTTTTTTTCGACACAGGGTTTCTCTGTGTAACAGCCCTGGCCATCCTGGAACTAGCTCTTGTAAACCAGGCTGACCTTGAACTCACAGAGATCCACCTGTCTCTGCTGGGATTAAAGGTTTGCGCCACGACCCCTGGTTGGCATCAATCTTTATAATCACCTCTTCTGGATACTATTTTTTTAAAAGATTTATTTATTTATTATGTATACAGTGTTCTGTCTGCACGCATGCCTGCAGGTCAGAAGAGGGCACCAGATCATTATAGGTGAGCCACCATGTGGTTGCTGGGAATTGAACTCAGGACCTCTGGAAGAGCAGTCAGTGCTCTTAACCTCTGAGCCATCTCTCCAGCCCCTGGATACTATTTTTTGAGTCGGGTAGGACATTCTACAGTATTGGTGAGATAAACTTCTTACAAAGCGATTCTAACTTTTTTGAGACAGGGTTTCTCTGTGTAACAGCTCTGGCTGTCATGGAACGTGCTCTGTATACCAGGCTGGTCTCAAATTTAGAGATCTGCCTGCCTCTCAAATACTGGGATTAAAGGCATACATCACCACAACCTCGCAAAGCTAGCCTAATTTAAGAGTACAAATTTTAGTATTTTTCACCATAAGTTATGATCATGCCAGAAGACTGGTAGGAAATTCAAATCCCATTACTGCTCAGTCCTATACATTCAGTTGTACGAATGGAGATGAGTATCAATGTGGATGAAGTATAAAGTCCATGTTTCTGCAGATGTTGATAAACTGACATTTGCCATCTGTTTCCTTTGCTGTCACTATCCTTTTCAAGAGTTGATCTCATTTGCTGCTTTTACTGTGGTATTTCATAGTAGTTGCCTTGGCCCACTGTTTTGTGATTAGCCATGTAAGTCCAAGTGTAATGATAGTTACTGTCTATTCACTACTGTGGGCCAACATTGAACTCTCTAAAGAGACAGCTGTGGTATAGGTGCGGTGGTGGCGCATACCTTTAATCCCAGCACTTGGGAGTACGAGGCCAGCCTGGTCTACAGAGCTAATTTCAGGACAGCTAGGGCTGTAACACAGAGAAATCCTGTGTCAAAGAGAGAGACAGACAGACTTCCTTTGGATGTCCCATCATCAAAACAGGCTTCACTGAAACTACTGGAGAGTCTAATTCCAAGTGCATTAAGAGCTCTCGACTCAACTTGAGCACCACTGTTGTCCCTGACTTCAGGCTGTCAGCCTCGGATGTTAGAGTGGAACACACCTCCACTAGCTTATGCTCAATCCTCAGCATTCTATTGTAGTTCTATTCTTTTCCTACACTTTTATGCAGATACTCCTTGTTGCCTGTCTCCTAGTGATCACTTCTAGCCTGATGAACTTGTCTGCTGCTGCTTCCCCCACAGCAGCACCTGCTCCAAGTGCTTCCCATATGGCACACCCACCTATAACTGTGGGCGGGCTGCCTTCCATCTCAACTTCCCACATTTTGTTAGATGTTATGTATAATATTCCTCTCATCACTGGTTACATGGTCTTCTGGTGTCTAAGATTAAGAATCTTATGTGCATGAATGCTTTGCCTGTGTGTGTGTGTCTGTCTGTGTGTGTGTGTGTGTGTGTGTGTGTGTGTGTGTGTCTGTGTGTGTGTGTGTAATATATGTATATGCCTGGTGCAGAGTCAGAAGAGGGAATTACAAATAGTTGTGAACTTCCATGCAGGCACTGGGAACCAAAGCCCACGTTCTCTGCAAGAACACCAAGCACTCTTTCCATCCTGCCCCTCTACTTCTGTGTATTTTGTGATCTCAGGAGAGGGAAAGAATCTCTTCCTCTGGACTTGTTTCCTCGTAATAACATTAGACTATCTCTGAACGGTTCCCTCCTGGATCTTAAAGCTTTTCCTTTCTTTTGACATGATGTCCTTTCCTCTCTGGAGGTTTTCTCTAAAGTAGAATAAAGGGTGGGCTAGCTTATGTTTGATATATGTGTGTGTGCGTGCGTGTTTGATACATACATACATCAAATTCCTTGAACTTAAAAGAAAAAAATGGTGCTTCTTACTTTTTATTCTTTCCTTAATCATCTCACTATCCCCAACCACCATTCTGCCTGCACTCAGGAGATATTCTTGATACTAAGCAGAAACATGGTCTTTTAATTTTCACAGGTTGGGGCATAGCTCAAAGCTTTGCAGGGGCATGAAATTTCTGACTGCCACACCCAATGCATTTTAATTAATGGGGTTATAATTAATGCTAATATTCCTGCAATTTAAATATATGTTAACAGCAATAACCTCCCAAGTACTAGATCTCTGTGAGTTATTAGAATTTCAGGCATCTGGCTGCTATCCAGAGATTGGGTGTTTGCTGTTCTGTCATTTATAACAAATACCATCATGTAGTTAAGTTTATGAGTTTGAATTGTTTACCTGGAACTCAGAATAACCAACTTTTTATTTTGTTCTGTAGCTTTCTCTTTATATGGATAAATTTGAAGAATTCCAGACTACTATGGCAAAAAGCAATGAACTTTTTACAACCTTCAGGCAGGAAATGGAAAAGGTATTTGTATGTTTTTTAGTAGACTGAAATATAAAAGGGATATTTTGAGCTCTTTATTACTACTTAGAGTGAGTTTATATTGTTATGATACTGTCTTTTATATATTAGTGTGCCCCCAACCAAGTAGCTTCTTTATACTTCTAAGATTTTTCCTTAATTGCAATAAATTCCTTTTTTGTTGTTTTGTAACAGCCTGGCTCTCCTGCAATTTGCCCCATAGACCAGGATGGCCCTTGAGATCTGCCTGCCTATGCTTCCCAAGGGCTAGAATTAAAGACTTGCAACACCAATTCTCAGCTAACTTAGAAATAGGCCTTTTCAGTCACGTAACAGGCTTACTTCTAATCATTTCAAAAAAAAATTCCTTTTCTTGGCTACATTAAAAGTAGACTGGCATAATTTGACATGACCTTGAATATTTAATGTTCTATAAGCTTAGCCTGCCACACCTCATGTTTTACGTTTTAGGAGTTTCACTATGATTTCCAGGTTGGTCTTAACCTCTAAAATTCAAGCAGCTCTCTTGCTTCAATCCTCAGCCTCTCAGCCCAGGTAACTGCCGCTATAGGTACATGTCACATCAGACTATAATGGAGAATTTTTAAAAGTAGTTTTCAAGGGGCTGGAGAGATGGCTCAAAGGGTAAGGGCACTACCTGCTCTTCCAGAGGTCCCAAGTTCGATTCCCAGCAACCACATGGTGGCTCACAACCATCTGTAATGAGACCTGGTGCCTTCCTTACCAGCAGTACATTGTATGCTTAATAAATAAACCTTTAAAAAAAAAGTAGTGTTCAAAAGTATTATAATAGTGTACAGTGTAAGCCATGACTATTATTCCACTGAATTGGAGTGTTGGTTGATGTTCCAGAGCACCCATGTTGGGTGGTTCACAACCATCTGTAACTCCAAGTGATCTCATGCTATCCCTAGTCTGGGCATTTTGCTCATGTGCATATACCCCCCAGACACATGAATACACACATGGCTCCGTGGTTAATAGTGGCTGTCATTCCTTCCTCTAGAGGTCTCAGTTTCAGCACCCAAGTCAAGTCAATCATAAATTACCGGTAACTCCAGCTCCTGGAAATCCAATGCCCTCTTCTGGTCTGCATGGGCACCCACAGCCACGTGCACATAGATATACACATAAATAAAATATAAATCTTTAAAAAGCGTGATTGTAAACAAGTTGTTCTGACTTTGTGCCCCCCCATTTACTGTGTGTATACATGCATGTGCAATGGCACATGTGTGAGGGTCAGATGACTAATTCTGTGAGTAGGGTCTCTCCTTACACCTTGTAGGTTCCAGGGATCAAACAGGTCCATCAGGCTTGGTGGAAAACACCTTCTTACTGACCCCCCCCTTTTTTGGGGGGGGGGTTCGAGACAGGGTTTCTCTGTGGTTTTTGGAGCCTGTCCTGGAACTAGCTCTTGTAGACCAGGCTGGTCTCGAACTCACAGAGATCCGCCTGCCTCTGCCTCCCGAGTGCTGGAATTAAAGGTGTGCGCCACCACCACCCGGCCTTACTGGCCCTTTAAAGGAAATAAAAAGACCCACCAAATTCAGATAGTGTTTGGCTCATTAAACATGTGTTCAATTACCAGGAGCTAAATAGTACTCAGATTACCACCTTCAAGTATTTTTAGACCTAGTAATCTGGAGACTTCCATGAGCAGGTGATTTGTTCTGCCTACCAGTCCTTTGAGTTGATAATCCGATCGAGGGGTAACTGTTAGGCACAGTAAGTATTAGCTGAATTCCAGCACATGCTCACTGTTGAAGTGGAACACAGTTCAAGACAGGGATTCCCCAAATTTGCTATCCTTGTGGAAGATCCTGTGGGATGGAAAAATACAGATCACTGTGGGTCAGTACTCAACTCAGTTCTTCCATGAGCTCTTTCCACCGCCTTTGTCCTAATTTGTGTTAGCTACCAGTAGAAAGCATCTGGTCTGCCTTGTTCTGTTTCCCTTAATAGCACCTGGGGCTCAGTGTCCTGACTTGAAAATCACAGCTGGAATACTGAGAATGTGACCAATTGATAAGCATAGATAAATCTCATTCTCAACTTTTCTTGTAGCAGAGGTTTAAGAATTTTCCTTTGCCCAGGCATATTACATGCCTTTAGTCCTAACAATCCAGAGGCATGGGCAATCAGAGGCCAGCCCAGTCAATGCTACACACACACACACCCCAAAAATGTTCCTATGATTCTTTTGGGTCTACTTTATTATCTTTAGCAAAATTAAGGTAGATAATTAAATTCCACCGCTTCTAATTCACAAATGATTTATGCTTGTAACAGCTCAGTGAGGCAAATGCAGAGAGGGAAGCAACGTTAAAGCTTTTTTGATAGGACAGCTGGTAGGATAAGATATGGAATTAAATTAAGCCCTGGAGAGATGGCTCAGTTAAGCTTACTTGTTCTTGCCGAGTACGCGAGTTCAGTTCCCAGCATCCACACGGTGGCTCACAACCATCCATAATTCCAGTTCTAGATCTGATGCCTTCTTTTCACCTCCTAAGAGCACCAGGCACATGTTGTGCAGACATACATGCAGTCTAAACATTCACATATATGAGGAAAATTTAACTGGTAATTTAGGATTTTAAAGTTGAATTATGTTCATTCACAGATGACAAAGAAGATTAAAAAACTGGAAAAAGAGACAATGGTATGGCGCACCAAATGGGAAAACAATAATAAAGCACTTCTCCAGATGGCTGAAGAGGTAAGATGGTTCCCTGAGATTAGGATGTGTCATTAGTTATGCGCAGGGTACGATAGTTACTGAGTAGACTGATGATGCCTTTCCTCGTAGATGGATAGTGGTAGAGTCCTGAATGAAGGATCAAACATTTTATTTATTGCCCAGTTAATACAAGCATCCTCTTGAGACAATGTTTTCTCAAACTTGAATTTATAATAATTCTTGCTATAAAATGCCAGGATTACTAGGTCCCAGCCAAAGGTGCTGACTGTCTAAGTTAGGTCAAGCACTTGCAAGAATGGCTAAAAGATGGCTGGGCTTGGCGGTGTACACCTTACCAGCACTCAGGAGTCAGAGACAGGAGGATTTCTATGAGTTTGAGGCCAGTCAAAGCTACATGGTGAGACCTTATCTTGAGAGACTAAAACAAAATCAACTGAGAGGTGCTGATGCATTGTCCAGGCCTAGGGAAGCTCATTCGTTGGACTTCCTAGTATGACTACCAGCAAACACCCCGAATGCCTTTCTACCTGAAAAAAAAAAACAAAAAAACTTTTTGGCCATGTTCCAAGTGAAAATGTATTGCTTGCAGTCACTACACATCTTCATAAATTTGACAGGACTGCACAATGTTAGAGCACATGTGTATAAGAATCTTATTCTGCCAGGCAGTGATGACACCTGCCTTTAATCCCAACACTTGGGAGGCAGGTACATCAAAGCCAGCCTGGTCTACAGAGTCAGTTTTAGGACAGCCAGGGCTAAAGAGAAATCATGTGTGAAAAACAAATTATTGTTCTAAGTAATCTTAGTTTTTGCAAGTCTTTGACAACTACCTTCAATTTCTTTAAAGTTAATGTGAAATTTCAAGTTAAGGGGATTTCATCTACTTTTAAGAACAAAATTTAAAGCCATTATTATTAAATAGCACAGACCATCAAGGCATGAAAGTATTAGGTTTCTAAACTAGACATATATAATAATACCAGGTAGTTAACAATGTGGTTCAGTGCAGTTATTTTTGTTTAAAAACAACACCTAATTTATATTTAATGAGGTTATGGAACTGTCGACTGGTTTTGTTTTTCATTTGACAAAAAAAAAAAAACCAACAGAAAACTGTCCGTGATAAAGAGTACAAGGCCTTTCAAATAAAACTGGAACGGTTAGAGAAGCTGTGCAGGGCTCTTCAGACAGAGAGAAATGAGCTCAACGAGAAGGTCGAAGTCCTGAAAGAGCAGGTCTCTATCAAAGCAGCAGATGGGGACTTGGTGGCACCTGCGATGCAGCCCTGTGCTGCCCTGGATTCATTCAAGGAGATGAACACTTCAAGAAGAGCCCTGGGAATGCACTTGGAGGCTAGGGGCAAAGCCAAGTCAGTGAGTGAGAGAAGAAGTGCTGCACAAAAGCCCTCATCTTCAGGTTCTGCGCAAGGCATTGAGTCAGTTGACTAGGGTGAAATGTGATCACTGTATTGAGAGATATATTTTGTGTATAACTTCCTCTGTTAGTAGTAACTATTGGTTTTGTGGTGAAAATTTTCTTACTTTTTCTACCATATCTGTATTTTCTTAGAACTACTGGACTTATGTGGTACAGGAGGCTGCTTAGCAGTTTGAAATAGTTTTAATCTATAAATTTCCTTCATCTATGTTGCACATCTGCCTCATTTTCCCCTTTGTTGGAGTGCATGTCTTCATTGATTTGTCCTTTCTCTTTCTGCTCCTTGCACCTAATTTTCCCAACTAAAATCATTCAAGACAGGGCCATTAAAGGAACTATGTCCTCATGATGGTTCCTTGATGTGAAAACAATTTTAATTTAAGCATTTTGGCCCCTTAATACAAAGGAAAATACCAAGGTGATTACCTTTGCTTAATAGCCTATTTAAAGGGGGAACATGTCAGAAACAAGCTTAGCATTTTTCATTCAAATTAGCTTTTCTTGATTTACTTGACAAATTGAGATGACCGTATAACCTTGAAGTTCTGACAGAACATATATAAAGATGTTACTTGCGAACAAAATAGGCAAAGTATTGGATGAACAGACAATGTTTCTGTGACTAAAAGTAGTCATATTGTGCTGATTTGGGGATAGAATGTACCACATGTGAAATTAATTTGGACTACCTGATGATTACTGTAGTAGATGGTGGTGGTTTATGTACATGTTCTCCATTTCCCACAAAAAGCTTATTCTTTGAAAACTGCTCACTGCTGTGAGTTTAGAACAAGAATAAATTCATATGAAGCTTATATTAGGCAAAAGCTTTTTTTCAGTCCCTACAAGTTCCATCAGCAAAGCACTTTGTTTCCAGAAAGAAATTTCCAAAGTAAAAAACACTGGAACCAGTATTTTTTTTTTTTAATCTTGGGAAGACTTGGCAGATTGTTTACATAGTGAAAACAACCTATAACTTATATAAGCTTTCTGGTTCATTTCTCTTTTCTTAGATGTTGTCACTTAAAACAAACCAGTATTAATGTTTCTATACTTTAAATTGGGGAATTTCAAAACTAAGCAAAACATGTCTTAGTTTTTTTTGTTTTCTCAGTGTTGAATGTGGCTCAGCCATGCAAACTGCTAGAAGGTCTTCATTATTTTGGTATAATTTGCAATGAAATGCTTTATAAAGTAATTTTTCAAAAGGTTCAAGTAATACACACCACATTCTATTCAGCAAATCTTTCAGACTGACTGACACTTGTTGAATTGCTTACTGGACTGAATAAACTCCATTTCTCTTTGCTAAAAGTTTTATCTGTAAACTCCTGTGACATTCATGGTCTAAACTGGATTCAAAGAATTGAAAACTGTCCAAAAATAGAAAACAGTCGCGGGAATAGAGTATCTTTTTAAAACTATTCCGCATTGGTCATGTAATCAAGGGGTCAGACAGTAGAAGAAATTCATAAAGTTGATTATTACTGTCAGTTCATCAGAAACAAGAACAATCCCTTCCAATAGCCTCATAAATACTCTCCCACCTTCAGCTACTAGAAATACTGGATCATTTCCCCTGAAGGTATATCAGAAATATAATCTACTTTGAAATTATTACTAATGATCACATTTCATAAGTCTGCTGGATACATAGCTCTTAACATTTTATTAAGCCACGTGTGTAGCCTGCCACATTTTTTTGTGGTGCTTGTCCTGTGTGGAAGACTGTAAATCTTGAACCTGTTGCATATTTTCAAGGGCTTTATAAAGCAATGTGACTAACTGTCCTGGCCTGCTGCTTTTGGCTTACGTGCATTTTTAGCTACATGTTTGGAGGACAGTGATTCTGTCTGGTAATGTATTCAGAATCTTTCCTCCTCCCATTACTCTGTGAATAAAAACAAATGGGACCTCAGAGAAGGATACCCTCCCCCTAAAGTGATCACCTCACCAGCCCAGTGTTGTGGCTTTGTAGCACGCCCTGTATCTACCATAATCTAGAACACTGTAATGCTACTAGGCTGGCCCAGAAAAGGTTTAAATGTTGAATTCACTTACTGCATTTGGTGCACTACCATGCAATCTTGATGTATATTTATAGTGGCAATAGACCCCAAAATGTAGCAAAAACTTGGGTCTTGGATATCAGGCCATTTCATCCTCAGACTTGTAGAAGTACATTTCCTGGTCTTGAGACCAGTATTTTTTAGTTATGTATGCAACTGCCTTTATTACACACCTGGTTATTACAATTCAATTCTCAGGTGTTGCAGAAAAATCTACCTCTTTCAGACTGTAGATGGAAATAACTGTGAAAAAATGATGCAGATATCTTCTAGTTTGTGCTAAACACACTGCTTTATTTTTACAGCCCACGTCTTTCATGAGGATATGAATTGTTAAGAGGCAGTCTTGTTTTGCTTTTCAAATACATTTTGTAGAGATTTTTCACTAACGTGAATCTGATTTTATCTACTCGATTCTGTATAGATTAAGTAAATATGTATGATGAATTTAACAGCTTTCGTGTATTCTTTGGTTGCCCATGTGGCCTTAATTGCGTACAAATCCAAAGGAACAATTTTACCTATTTCTCCTGGAGAAAGGAGATATGTATGGGAGCGTGCACATACATCCACCCATTCCCAGCTTCTAAAAGAACAAAGCAAACTTTATTTTAAAACTTTATTTCTGCAAAGCCAATCAAGAGTGTTGAAAGGAAAAAGTGTAAAAGGTATCTTGCATATTTGGGAACTGCAGCAAGCACTTAAAAGTTTGCGAAAATGAGGACTTAAAACAATTGAATCAAAGGCAATACCCAGCAACATGTATTTTAAAACAATAATGATGTCCTTTCTTAAGCAACATTCCTTTTTTTCCCCCTAATAGCTACAATATGATACAATACGCAAAAGCTCACTTGAAAGTGCTAGAATGAGAGGGTAAAGAACGCCATAAGCCATCCCACTTACATTTCCTACTATACAATGCCTTTTTGGCGCAATACATTCAATAGAAACACCTCATACTTTGGGTTTAAGATCCTTGTCCCTCCAGTTCCGATGTAGTGACATCTGACTCTTCATCATTGTAAATATTTTCAGCCTGGAGATAACCAAATAAATTCACAGGTAAAAACAGAATTTATATCTGTGAATATACATTTTAAAATTTACTGTCAATTTGCTTTAGTGTTCAGTACCCTTTAAGTTATTTGCCAATATATAAGTTCCCTAGACATACTTAGTCACCCACATACTTACTATTTAATCACTGTTCAGAAAAGGCATTTTCTAAAATTTTTTCAAGCATCACTTGGAATGGTTAACTCAGAAAGTCAGATATTTAGTGTTCCTCATTAGAAAACTCAGCATCTTTGAACACCTTAACATTTTCCTCCCATATTCTTCTTGTGACTGCACTGATGATACCAGAGACCAGAACAATCAATGTCAAGGCTCCCGCTGACAGTTCACGACAAATGTGAAGCAGATGTTGTGCATGTTTACTTATATGAATGTGTGGATAAAATGGTATTGAGCTAAACCTTACTATGTTGTTAAAATGGAAAAGGTTTAGGAATTTTAACTATTACTACTCTGTATACACATGTGAATGTGTGGTGGTAAGAAGACTTTGTGGAGTTGGTTCTCTCCTTCCACTTTTACTTGAGGCAATGATATTATTAGGTCATATGGTTTGGGAAGGAAGCGCTTTACCCCCTGAGCCATTTTCCAGGCTCAGAAAAAGTTTCTTTAAACTGTTCCCATACTATACCTAAACAATAAAAGATTTCTATTACATTCTATCACCAGCGAAACAGTTTTACAAGAGTTATGAAAAAAATATTTCAACTCACCATCTGCCATATCTGCATGATGTTATCTTCAGACACTGAGCAAATGACCCAAGGTTCATTGGGGTTCCAGCTGAAGTCTGAAATCTTGGCAGTGTGTCCTCCATGAATAAACTTAATAAAAAAAACCCACGAAAGTCTTGATTTCATATCCTTTCCTATTGTAAAACTTTCAAGACTTTAAAATAGTTTCTAGAAGCCTTCTTAGGCTGCCCCACAATTTAGAGTTAGAGTGACCTGACCTCTATAATCGATTCACACCCCCAATATTCTAAAAAATTCCAAACTTTCAGAAAAAGGACCAGAATACTACAGTGAACACCTAATAGTATTTTGCTATGTTCTAGTCACACATGTGCCCACACATTCAAACAGCTCAAGCAAGTTATTCATATCTTAAATAGCAGGTAGGACATTTCATCCCTAAGTTCTCTGGCCTCTGCCTATAATAAAAACATTTTCCTGTAACCAAGCATTTCCAACATGTATGATCATGTACTCTTTTATGGGCCTAACCAAGGAAATTTCCTGGTTGTTCTCTAGCCCTCTTTAACAGTAGCCATTCTTCCTCTCCTTTCTTAAAAAAAAAAAAAAAAAAATACTAAGACTCTTAAGATCCAAACTGCAGCAATGAACTTTCCCAAGAAATACCCAAGAAGGGATCTTATTTTCTGCAAGAGATTACCTCATAAGAAGGCAATGTGCCAAGTCAGGCAGTGATAGTGCACACCTTTAATCCCAGCACACAAGAGGCAGAGGCAGATAGATCTGAATTTAAGGCCGGCCTGGTCTACAGAGCAAGTTCCAGGACAGTCAGGGCTGTTACACAGAAACTAGTGTCTCGAAAAAACAAAACAAAAAAGGTCACTGTGCCCAATATACTTCATATTAGCACTTAGAGGAATTGATTCATCAGAAGAACAAAAAGTTTGACGAGTCCTCTGCCCACTAGGTTATATTCAATCTAAATAAAACTCCCTAATTTTATCAGTAAAAAAATCATATCAACACTTGAAGCTGAGGCTAGAGGCCATCTACAAAAAAAAAGAAAAAAAGGGGGGGGATACAACTTCCCATAAGTGAATGGTATGGTAATCTGTTACAAATGAACAATCTCATGCCACATACTCCCTCCCCTGTCCCAAGTAGGCTCTTGCTCTGTAGGCCAGGTTCAAGCTTCTGACCCCCCCCCTTTGCTTTTAGTTATTGAACCTCTCTAGCTATCTAGCTCCAAATTTATTACTCTTAAATAGTGAAAGTACTATTTGACTTCAAGTTTTCTTTGAATACAGCAAAATCTTAATAGATTTTAAAAAGTATTTATTTATGTGTATGTCTGAATATATACACGTGGGTGCAGTACCCATAGGAGCCAGATGTGTCAGATCCCAGATTCCTCTAGATCATTGTGAGTTACCTGGTATGAGGACTGGACTGTACTCTGGTCCTTTGTCAAGGACAGTAGGTATTCTTAACTCCCGAGCTATCTCACTCACTAACCCCCTAGTGGTTTTTCATAAGGACTATATTATAAAATTATTGCAACTATATATAAAGAGAAAACTGCCTATAGACAAATAACTTTCTGAAAATACTATAAAACCATGAAGGCTCTGCTTCACAAACAAGACTTCGGAATACGTAAGCCACAATAAAATATTTAGATGCCACCATCTGGTTCTGGTATCAGTTTATTGAGAGATAATTTTACTTGCTCCCCTTACCCTTCCTCAGGGTAACACGCTGTCCACTGTAGCCTCAAAAGTCAAGACTTTCCTTTCCTGCTTGAGCTTCCTGGGTGGTCAGATTATTCGTTAAGCTACAATGAGTGCCGAACCTACTGGTCTATCTAAAACTCCTATCCTTTATTTGCCTGTGGCTGCTGGGCACAAGCGCCAAAGGGACTAGGGAGCTTTCACAAAGTGGGAGTTAATAAACACCTGTGTCTTGGGCTTACTCTCAAAAGATTTTCAGATACTATATTCAAGTTACCGTCACTTAAACATTTCCAGAAAACTTCTGGGGCTGTATTTAACATTTTTGATAAATGTCAGAACCTATTCACAATAACTTCCTAGACTTCCTCTTTGAAACCACTGGCAAGCTAAAACTTGAAGCTCTGACCCATTCCTGAGATAAACTAATGAGAAATATAGTATGCATCTGATATTTAACCTAATACATACCAGGAGCTCTGGAGGCCCATCTTCTGCATCTTCTGCAGATTGTTCTTCTCCAATTTTACTATTAAGAGAATAAAACATTCATCATCAAAAAGTTTTCCATGAAGTTTTTTATCTACCCATCCATTATAAAAGTATTTCTCAGGCTGGAGGGATAGCTCAGTGGTTAAGAGCACTGGCTGCTCTTCCAGAGGTCCCAGCAACCACATGGTGGCTCACAATCATCTGTAATGAGATCTGTTGCCCTCTTCTGGCGTGCGGGCATGCATGAAGGCAGAATGTTGTATATATAATAAATAAATCTTTTTTAAAAAAGTATTTCTCTATGAGAATTACTTAGGACAGTAGTTCTTAACCTCAGGGTTCAGAGGGGTCTCCTAAGACCACCAGAAAGCAGATATTTACATTATGACTCTTATATAACAGTAGCAAAATTATAGTTATGAAATAGCAGCAAAAATAATTTTATGTGGGGGGTCACAACATGCAGGTTGAGAAAGTTGAGAACCACTGACTTAGGATTATTTTTCTATTATAGTATTGTGGTTTATTTCCTAGAAATGAGCTGGAGCCATTCATAATTAAAGTTGCAGAATGGAGAAATGTTGCTCATAATAAACATTAGCTTAAAATTCCTTCAATATTTTAACGGTGGTATTGATGCATCACAATTCATACACATACAAAAGTAATGTACAGCCTCTATATTCTTTAGGCCTTTTGCATTCTAGCACATCACATCTGTCTAACAATATAGCAGCTTTTGGCTATGCAATGTATAAGACAAAGAATGGTTATGTCATGAATTTGGGGTGGGATAGGCTTGAGCCCAGGGCCCCACACATGACAAACAAAAAAAATCTTTTTGAGTTAGCCCCTCAAATTAAATTTTCTTTGTTGGTTTGAGACAGGGTCAGATTATGTAGTTCCAAGATGGCTTTGAACTTGTGGTTGTCTACTGCAGCCTCTGGCCTGAGCATAGTAGTGCAAGCCTATGATCATTGCATTTGGAAGAGGAAGGCAGGAATATCAGGAGTTTGAGGCCAGTCTGGGCTACACAAGACCCCGACACACACAAACACAATAATTCTGCTTATATGCTATGTGATTCCAATGAGATATAGTCAATATTTTAATGACTGTGGTGCTAGAGAATGAACCCATTGCCTTTTTATATGCTAGCTATCTCACTGAACTACATCATTTCTAGTCATGTGAAGCAAAAAGGTGTTTTAATTAGCAAAACACATATATCAGAGTTTCAAACTTGAGCAGCAACAAAATTCAGGGCTGCAGGTGACTCAGTAGTTAAGAGCACTTATTGATCTGGGTAGTGGTGGCGCACGCCTTTATCCCAGCACTCGGGAGGCAGAGGCAGGCAGATCTGAGTTTGAGGACAGCCTGGTCTACAGAGCGAGTTCCAATAAAGGTTCCAAAGCTACAGAGAGACCCTGTCTCAAAAAACCAAAATAATAATAATAATAGTAATGAATTCAAAAAATAAAAAAACACTTGCTGCCCATGCAGAACAGAAGTTTACTTCCAAGGACCTACAACATAGTGACGGTTTACAACTATCCATAATTCTTGTTACAGGGGAACTGATGCTGTTTTACTGCTTTCTGTGGGCACCTGGCATGCATGTGCTACACATACACACACAGAGGCACCATACTCATGAGCAATTTCTTATTTGCTGATTTACTTTTATATTACAGAACAAAAACTCTTAGGTAGTTAAGCTTATTGAAGCTGGACTAGCAAATGACTTTCCTGGTTTGAGTTCTATTATGTAATCTGTCAGATTTGCACACTTGTGCAGTACCTCATCACAAGATCCTCCATTACCTTAAATCCCACACATTCAGGCGGCGATCAGTACCACTTGAAGCCAGAATAGTTTCATTATGTGGAGACCAGTGAACCTAGCAATAGATATTTCAAAAACTTATTTAAAGAGTTCTCCGTTCCTTGGTTTGTAGCTATCATTCTAAACCCTATTTCCCCATTTCACATTCTATATCCATTTCAGGCCCAAGGCTTTCAAGTGACCCCTAACCACTACCCTGATGTCTTAACCCAATGCTTTGTGCTTCCTCTACCACTTACCTCCATCTCCTATCTCTTAAAGGGCCTTGCCCCCCAGCCTGCACCCAAAAAAGTCAAATTCTCTAGTACCAAAGAACTCAGGTAGAAACTCAAGAAAACTTTTTCAGGCCCATAACCATTTATGAAACTTTTAAAACTATTCAGTCTGTCCTAACCCATAATCCTCTATTCTAAAACCATGTATAAGACCTTTTTTTGCTAGTGGATCCACCACAGTGTCACTCTTAAACTAAAGAATCCTTGAAACATACATTTCAAACTGACTCTGTTCTTGAAATTTTTCTTCTACTTCTGGATGGGGGGGGGGCGCTTCTCAAAAACAATGGCAGCAACAAAAATCCATCATCCTGATAGTTTTACATATAGTAAAACCAAGAGGAACTTTGACAAGAACTTAATGTCCAATAACCCACCAAATCAAAGAAAAAATTTGCCAGGTGGTGGTAGCATACACCTTTAATCCCAGCACTAGGAAAGCAGAGGCAATCAAGAGCTATGAGTTCAAGGTCAGCCTCATCTACAGAATGAGTTCCATGATACCCAAATCTACAGAGAGAAACCCTATCTTAGGGAAAAAAAACACTAAAAAAGTCACTATAACCTGACAAAAAGACATCAAAAAACTGGGCTGGCAAGACAGATTAATGAATAAAAGTGCTTATCACAAAAAAAAAAAAAAACCCTGGGCTGGAGAGATGGCTCAGAGGTTAAGAGCACTGGCTGCTCTTCCAAAGGTCCTGAGTTCAATTTCCAGCATCCTCATGGTGGCTCACAACCATCCAAGATGAGATCTGGCGCCCTCTTCTGGCCTGCAGGCATATAGAACTCTGTATACACAATAAATCTTAAAAAAAAAAAAAAAAACCCTGAAAATTTGAGTTCACCAACCAGATCCCATGGTAGTAGAAGAAAACTGACTTCTCTGAAGGTATCTTGACCCCCCCACATGTATATTGTATATGCCTATATAAATGCACACAATTATAAATAAAAAAATTTTAAGAACACCCTTAAAATTTGCAAAAAGAATGTCACATACCTGAAAAATTTCATCCTTATGCGATTCAAAGGTATGGAGTTTTAGTTTTAGATTGCGCAGGTCCCATAAAGCCACAGTCTATAGAGAAGAAACCAAATGAAAATGACTTCTATAATACATAAAGTACAAAATAACAGGGCTTGGTAAACACTATAAAGGGGGGGACCCATGAAACCTTATCCGCAGAGCCAGTTGCTAGAATGAACTCGCTGTAGGGATTGAATGAGAGGCAGTTGACCTCAGCAGTGTGTGCATCCACCAAATGGCTTGGCTTAGAAGTAGTATTGGATCTGGTGTCCCATCTGAAACACAAGGCATACAACACTTATAGCTCCCAAATGCTTGACTCAGGAGAGGCTTATTCCTTTCTGCACAAGTTCTGATGTGCTCACCCATACACAGGTGGCAATTTAGATTTTGACTACTAAATGACATATTTTAAACCTCCAGATAACAACTGGAGCAATTATTTCTAGGTCCTTTTTATTGGCTTTCTAATCTTAATTGCCTATTTTCAGTATACACAAAACAGACTACAGAATAATGTAATAATTAGCCTTGTCAAATTTCAGTATATTGTTCTCGTGTCAGTAGTTACTTATGAAGCAAGGTGTTCAATGATTTTAATGCAGCTCTATAGCCACACACTCTAATCTGTACTAATTTGAGTTTATCGCCACTCAAGCTATTTCTCATTTTTAGCCAAAAACATAACTTTAATGAAATAAAATTCAGTCTATCAATCAGTGATGGTCATCCAGATCACCCATCATGGTTCCACTGAACCTTCCATCTTACATCATAAGTTTCTGATCATCAGCAACAGATCCAAACAAGGACTCATGCAGCAGATGCCAGGCCACATCCTCTACAACAGCTGAGTGGCCAGTAAAGATTGCTTTAGCATCCACAATTTTGCCTTCCTTTGGTCCTGCATTTATATCCCACAGGCAGACAGTCTAAGGGAGAAGGAAAAAGAACTAAAGCTATAAAAATGTCAGATTTAAAAGTTAACATCTTATTTAACCAAACAGACAATTGCTACTGTGATTTATTGTCAACCAGAACTAAATGGTAAGATCCTAATGTTGAAGACAATATGGCCTATGGTTATAGGATAGAGAAATCAAACTGGAACTGAGACAGAAGCTTTTTCTACTTGTTGGCTAGCCTTCCACCTCCACCCTGGTTCCAGAAGGGTAAAAAAGTCATTAACAATCTTATTCAGCTCTGAATTCTGCATACCAAGGCAAAATGTACATACTGGTACAATAGTGGCAAGATTGTTACAGAAGTGACTAACCACTTTATTTTATTTGTATGTGAGAGGCCCATTCCACAGGAAGGAAATATTGCACTGTAAACCTGTCAAAGCTCATGGTTTAGGAGGCCATAGGCCACAGTGGGTTAGCTACAGCTGCTGTTAGCAGAAGGACTTAGCAAGGAGTAACTGCTTAACGTCTGTATAATTTCATTTGGGGACTAATGAAAATAGTCTAATATTAGTAACAATGAATACACAACTTTTGAACAAAATAAAACCTGTTGAGTTTTACACTTAAATAATAAATATAAAAAGTTAATCTGCCAGTCTTCTTTTAAACAATGGTACCCCTCCAATCTTCAAAGAGCTTTGTGATATCCTAAGACTCTTAACAGAGTAGTCTGCAGCCACTGTCTTAAAACCTAGAAAAATGTTAACACAACAATGTATGGCATTATCTTAGAAAATTTTGCATCTATACAGAGATCCTTTAGCTTAGATCTGTCTATGACTCTTTTACTCTTAATATAAGATACAGAAGGAAATCATGGTTCTTACATGGTCATCAGATGCACTCAGGAGATGTCCACTCAAATTAGAATTCCAAGAAAGACCATAGCCTTCCTTTTGGTGACCTCTTAATCTAAGATCAGGATTGCATTCTCCACTTGGATCTAAGAGAAATAAAGAAAACAAATTAACCACTAAGTTATCTGTTTATCAGACTTGGTAAGAGCCAAGTTTCAGACTCCTTCACTCAGTGAACCAAGTAACAATTCTACAAGAATAAGGAGCACATCTAACCTACAACTGCTTTGACTGATTTTGGAAAATTTAGTATTATCACCAATATAAAAATGTTGAAAACTACATCTATCCCATAAATCAGTGTATTAGCACCCCATATTCTCACCCAAAGGCAATTTTTAGAAATCTATCTAACATAGAAGATCTTGCCACTCATTTAGTCCTTGCATATCTGTGGGGTAGCCTGAAACCATCCATGAATGACCCTTGGCCAGCCTCTCAGAATGTGACATTCTCAGAGCAGTGAAGGCATGCTGTAGCAATTTGTTGTAGGACTGTCTATCAAGGATTCATCTAATTTTACTGTTGAAGCTGTTGATTTTCATTACCATGAATGGACATGGAGTCTGTGACCAGATTTCCATTAGGAACTCCAGACCCTGGGACTCAAACAGGCTTCTCTGGACAGTCACTTAGCACATATTCCTGTGGTTTTCTGCTATAGAAAAAGTGTGTCCCATTTAACCCTAAAAAGTACCTCAGAAGCCTGTGTATGTTCCCTCTAGAGACTTATCTACTGCCTATCTACCTGACTAATGCTCTTTTTTTTTTCTGCATTTGCTCTGGATCCTTTGCTGTAATAAACTACATCTGCAAGTAACCTGCTGTAAGATTCTTCTGGTGAATTACAGAAACCTGTAGATGGTTATAGGATTACCCCAATTTGTAAACCTAAATATTAAGACAGTATATACTATTTAGTTTTTTTATTTATTTATGTATAGGTGTTTGGTCTGTATGTACGTCTATGTCATATACATATGTGGTGCCCAGAAGCCAAAATGTGTTGGAGCCACTAGAACTAGAGTTACAGAGGCTGTAAGGTGCTATGTGGGTGCTGAGAATCAAACCCAGATTCTCTGGAAGAGAAAGCAGAGTTCCTAACTCCTGCTGAGTCATCTCTTCAGTCTCCATAGTGTAGTACTTGAAATGATTTTTAAAATATTACCATACTGAATAAAAAAGATGTTAATTTAAGTAATGGCCTGGCTTTATTATTACATACCCGGTTTAGCAGGGTGTTTTGTATAGTCAAAAACCAATACATCAGAAGATGGGGTTTTTGTGGCAATGATGTGAGGATTCTGCGGCATATAACGAGCACGGTTTACTTCTCCTTCATGATTAATTTTAATTTCACATTCAATTTTTCCTGTTACGGAACCAAAGCCACCAAATTCTAGAGTGCGGAAACACACAAAACATACAGTCAGAATTAAAACTCATAAGTCGCTTAATTCAATCAACCCAACAGTTTTTACTGACAAAATAGAACACAAATTGAGGAGAAAAAGAAAATCTCCAAAATATAGGCTCCCTGCCATATGAAATTTATTCTCAAAGCCCATTTGCAGCACTATACTGATATCTACCTCATAGAAGTTAATATAGTTCTACCATGGATTAAATTTTTAAAGCAAACTAGTCTTTCAGTTGTTAAGATGTGATCACTGACAAAAATCTCACCTTCTGTACTACTGCATATAGTTTTTTTTCTCATTTTAAACTGCTGAGTAATACTTTAAAACATACCATAATGTATTTAACCAATTTACTATGATCCAAATTTTTAAATCCTGTAAATGTTATTGTGAAAACTTGACATACATGCTGCATGAATAGTTCTTTAAAGTTACATTGCTAAGCCTAAAGCTAACAGTATAAAATTTTAATATACATGCTTTGAAGGAATATTTTCTTAGTCATCAATATCGTAATGTGCAGGATACCCACCTCCCTTGTCACTGTCACAATGGGAAGCATCAAACTGTGCATCATCATTGGGAATATGAACTCGAGCAACCACCAGATGATTCTGCTCATCAGATGTATGAGTGCCCAGCACTAGCCAATGAAGGGCATAATCCTTTCCTTCTGGTCTGTTTAGGAGAAAAAAAAGTCACACCAACTCTACACAAATTTTTCAGTTACTAACAAATTCAATCTGTTTTCCTCAAAATACATTAAAATTTCTTTAAGAAATATATAGAGGACCAACTATAAACCTGCTTCCCATCTAGTTACCAGTTTTATTATCCCCATACTTTCAAATACATGAAAATGTTCTTTATGAAGGTTTGTTTTTTCTCCCCTCCACTGAAGTTATCTTCCTTGACCTCAATTACCATCATAAATGCTACCTTTCCTAGAACAGCACTCTGAAGACAGATCAACTCCTCAAACACACCAACATCTACATCATAGTCCATATACACATATATTCCAGCTTCCTACTCAAATTATACCTTCAACCCCCTAGACACATTTTAACACAGCTGACATTTAATAAGCTAGATGTTTCTTTTTTTTCCGTAAGAGACAATGAGGTAAAATAGAATGAGTAAAGTGTTTAATTCAGGAAAAATGTGTTTATATCCTGGTTCAAACTAGAACTAGCTATATACAATTGTTTAAAGCACAGTCTCCCTCTGGTCTCATTTTCTTCACCTAAAAATTAGCCTAAGTGCAAATGGCAAGATATAAAACCACTTATTTGTGTTTATGATGCCTATGCAATGAAAATTCTCAATGTTACTGTTTTTGTTACCTTGTTTTGAAGCTGAAAAACTACCCAATGCCTCTTGGACCTTGAACCAAACAGTGATTTTTGTGTTGCTACATATCAATAATGCTTTCCCATTTGTCTTATCTAGAACAGCAATTTAACCACGTACCATAGTCCCACATAGAAGCAGGGCTCTAGGCCCCACCAACATTCAAGTTAGGCCGTTTATCTTTTTATTCCTAAATTTCACTTCTACAAAGGTTATCAGTGACTTTCAATAACAAAAAGGTTTGGAGGTTATGCCTACACGCTATTTATTTATTTATTTATTTGGTTTTTCGAGACAGGGTTTCTCTGTAGCTTTGGAGCCTGTCCTGGAACTAGCTCTTGTAGACCAGGCTGGCCTCGAACTCCCAGAGATCCGCCTGCCTCTGCCTCCCAAGTGCTGGGATTAAAGGCGTGCGCCACCACCGCCCGGCGTCTACACGTTATTTAGTAGTAAGTTACAAAATTAAGTTCCAACAAGGTAAAGTTTGGCTTATGGTAAAACATACACAACGCCTGAAAAGAATAGGTAGCCATAGCTAAGCAGTAGTTACTTTGGGGGTTAAGTTTTAGTTGATGCACACACAGCAAGCCAAAAATGCGGGGATAGGCATGTACACATGTACACACTTATTTTTACTCAGCAAAAATAACAGATAATTTAGGCTCTAGAGCTGGGTGGCCTACATCTATAATCTCAATTATTCAGGCTGCTGAGACAGGATGATCACAAACTGAGGCCTATAGGACCATGTAATGAGTTCAAAGGTAAGTGTGCGTAACTAAACAAAGACCCTGATTCAAAACAAAAAGATTTATCTTGGTAGTACAGTATTTGATTCCTATGCATGAAACTCTGGGTTCAATTTCTAGTGTTGGGGTGGGTAGTAAAATAATGTACTTTAGGAAATCTTGGGACAAATTAAAACCTTTACAGGGAAGTAACTTAAAATGAAAATGATCTTAAATATATCTCATAAGGGAATTATTTTGGAAAAGAAAACAACAAAAAGTGACTATTTAAGTGGGGTTAAGGAAGAAAACGAAGACCAGTAGGTAAATTAAAGCAGGTAGACAGCTTTGTTTATTGTACGACCTTTCTAAGAGGCTAAACTAGAGGAATCTTAAAAATTTTCTCTTGAATCAAATGCAAATATTTCAGTTTTACCATGACTTGATTATTACATAGGGATTTTTTTCCTTTTATCTCCATCATTAAAAACACAACCTACTTTCCTAAACTTACATTATTTTCCTCAATATAGGATAAACTCAAAGGCACTGATAAAACTATGCTGGGTGTGGTGGTGCACACCTTTAATCCCAATACTCCAAGGCTGAGGCAGATCTCTGGGAATTTGAGGACCCATTCACTGGTCTACATAATGAGGTTCAGGACAGCCAAAGCTGCACAGTGAGACAGACCCTTTCTCAAGTTTAAAATGTGCTCTATTACAAGGCTGTTTTTGCAGCACTATTTGTAGCAGCAAGAGTGGAAACAACCTAAACATTTATCAACAAGGAAACAAAGACATAAACTGTATTCATAAATAAAATTGTGTGGTATCCTTATAAAGAATGGATGTTAGCATAGTGATAGAAGAGTCTCCAATATATTTTTGTTTGATTTTTGAGAGGGGGTCTATGTAGACCAGGATGTCCCCAAACTCAGAGATCTTCCTGTCTCTGCCTCCCAAGTACTGGGATTAAAGTTGTGCGCCACCATGATTGGCTTTCCAATACATTCTTTAATAAAAACTTGCTACCATACAAAATAAATCCCAGGAACTGAAAGGTAGAGGTCACCCATTCTTCATGGTAAGTTTGAGGGTTCGATGGTCTCAAAAAGAAAAAAAAAGATAACAAAGCCAGGTCTTGTTATCCTAGCTACTCAAAAGCTGAGGTGGCAGAAGGATTCTACTTTCAAGTCTCAGCTACTGAGACTATATTTCAAAATGAAAACCACATGCATTTTTTTTAAGTCTAAGAATAATGCTTGGTGGTAGAGTGCTTGACTAGTAATCTCCAGGCCCTGGATTCAATCTTCAAGACCAAAAGAAAACAAAAACACAAACAAAACCAAAACACAAAATCAACAAAGGATAATGTACTTCTATAGTCTGTAAAGATGGGCAAGAAATTGAAAACAGCTGCCTCTGTTAGGGAAGGGGGAATTAGAAGTATGTAACATGTAAGGGGACCTACTTTTCACATTATATATTTATGTACGCATTGTTACTTAAGAATTTTTTTAACAAAGAACAAGAATATAATTCAGCTTGCCTTGAATGTTGCTAGATTCAATCCTAAGTTTATAAACACTTTTTAAAAAGCTAAATCATTTGGGCAAGTCAAAGTAATTATTAGAAAGCATATTGAATATAGGCAGAAGGACACATGAGGTAAAATGGGGTCTTGTTACTCAAAGACAGGCATTTTGTAAAAATCAGCCAGTATTTCCACCACTGTATATGGTGATACAGTACAAGTCACTTCATACCCTCAAAATAAAATCCCACAAAGCAGCACACAGCAGCCCTCAATATTCAACAATTCATGTGCCTTTCATTTTCTTATAATTTTCAAGTCTTTGAACACCCCACAATTTGATCTCACAAATTCTTTCTACACAAATAACACTTTAAAGTCAGACCATGGTGGTGCATGCCTTTAATTCCAACCCTTATTTAAAGTCAGACCATGGTGGTGCATGCCTTTAATTCCAACCCTTGAGAAACAGAGGCAGGCAGCACTCTGAGTGGGGTCAGCTTAATCTACATAGCAAGTTCTAGGCCAGCACTACCTAGTGAAACCATTTCAAAAAAATCTTTTTCTTGGTGCTAGAGAAATGGCTCAGTGGTTAAGAGCACTGACTGCTCTTCTAGAGGACCCAGGTTCAATTCCCAGCACCCACACATAACAGCTGACAACTGTCTCAATTAAAAATAGTGTAAAATTATTTTTAGGCTATATATAGATTTGGGTCCCATCCTCAAGATAACTCATTAAGTATATGCAAATAAAACTCTCCCAAATGCAGATTCTGGTCCTAAACACTTCATAAGGAATATTCAGTCTGTATTATTTTTTAAAACTTTTAAGTAAAGGGGCTGGAGAGATGGCTCAGTGGTTAAGAGCACTGACTGCTCTTCCAAGAGGACCTGGGTTCAATTCCCAGCACCCACATGGCAGCTCACAACTGTCTGAAGATCAGTTCCAGGGGATCTGATACTTCACACCAATGCACATAAAATAAAGTTAAATAAACCATAAAAATATTTAAAAAAAAACTTAAGTAAAAGGCATCATAGGTAACATTAAGCAGTGTTTACTAGGTATGATGGTACAAGTCTTTAATCTCAGCACTCTAGAGACAGACAGGCAGTTTTAGGCCAGTCAGGGCTACATAGTGAGACCATGTCTAAAGAAAAAAAAAAGCTTGGGGCTGGAGAGATGGCTCAGAGGTTAAGAGCATTGACTGCTCTTCCAGGGGTCCTGAGTTCAATTCCCAGCAACCACATGGTGGCTCACAGCCATCTGTAATGAGATCTGGCGCCCTCTTCTGGCATGCAAGCATACATGGAAGGAATGTTGTATAGACATAAATCTTAAAAAAAAGAAAGAAAAAAAAGCTTTTGCTGAAGTCCAAATAAAGAGGTATTTCAACCTGTAAAATTATTTATGAACACCAGGCGGTGTTGCTACAAGCCTTTAATCCTAGCACTCTGGAAGCAGAGGAAGGTGGATCTCTGTGAGTCCGAGGCCAGCCTGGTCTATAGAGCAAGTTCCAGAACAGCCAGGGCTGTTACACAGAGAAACCCTTTCTAAAAAAAAAATGTCTAAATAGGCCAGGCACACTTTTAATCCCAGCATTATAGAAGCAGAGGCAGGAATATCTAGTTCTAGACTAGTCTATCTACACAGTGAGTTTCAGGCCAGCCAGGGCAACATAGTAAGACCCTGTCTTTAAAATAAATAAATTAAAAACAGGATGAGGTAGGAGAATCAACATCAGTCATCATGTAACTGTGTTTTTACTCTACACAAGACACTTAACATACAAGACTATATTTAATTCCCCCAAATGTACGTAAGCTGATACTAACATCTTCAGTTATGTGTAGATGAGACAACTAAGGTAGATGAGTCTAAACAACCTGCCTTAGCATACAAAGCTAATAAGCAGAGTCAAGATTCAAACCCAAGTCTCTGACCTTAAGTCCCCATTCTTTTTTTTTTTTTTTTTTTTTTGTGGTTTTTCGAGACAGGGTTTCTCTGTGGTTTTGGGGCTTGTCCTGGAACTAGCTCTTGTAGACCAGGCTGGTCTCGAACTCACAGAGATCCGCCTGCCTCTGCCTCCCGAGTGCTGGGATTAAAGGCGTGCGCCACCACCGCCAGGCCCCATTCTTTTCTATTATGCTGTAGTTAAGTAAAAAAGGTTTAAAAAGAACCTTTAATTGTCAATAATTTTTAAGTCCTGATTAAGAGGAAGACAAAAAAGAAAAATGTAACATAATTCCAAAGAACCTGGATACTTTTGTATATAGGCCATGATTTTTTTGTTGTTTTTAATTTTTTTCAAGATTTATTTGATTTTAAGCATAGGAATGTTTTGTTTTGTTTGTTTTTCTGAGACAGGGTTTCTCTATGTAACAGCCCATCAGTCCTGGAACTACCTCTGTAGAGCAGGCTAGCCTCTAATTCAGAGATCCGTCTGCCTCTGCCTCCTGAGTACTGAGGTTAAAGGTGTGCATCACGACCACCTGGCACATAGGAATATTTTGACTACATATATTTCTGGTCATCATATGCATGCTTCAGACCTGCATTAAGTCAGAAAAGGACATCAGATCCCTGGAACCTGCATTACAGAAGGTTATGAGATACCAGGTAGGTGCTGGGAATCAAACCCAGGTATTCTTTAAGAACAGCTAGTGCTCTTAGCCGCAGAACTATCTCTCTCCTTTGTTTTAGTTTAGTTTTTTTTTTTTGAAACAGTCTTACAATGTAGCTCAGGCAGGCTTATAATTTGGAATTACAGCCATGTGTCACCACACCCACTTCAATCTACTTTTTATACTATTTACTCATTTACTTATTGATTGTGTGGATGTGTATGTCTGTAACAGTGTGCATGTGAAGATCAGAGGACAACTTGCAGCAATCAATTCTATCATGTGGGTTCTGGAGACTGAATGCAGGTCCTCGGGCATAGAGGCAAGTACCATTATGCTGAGCAACACTGACAGCCCTCAGTCTATTTTAGAATCTGCTCAAAAACAGCTCAGCCACAAAGCACTTGCCTACCATGCTAAGGCCCTGGGTTTGACTAACCCACAGCGCTGAAAAAAAATTAATGCCTATAAGTCCCCATTATTTAGCCATTCCCAACTCTTCCCACATCTGTACATTTAGATTTTTTTTAAAATTTTTTATTTTAACAGAGAAACCCTGTCTCGAAAAAGCAAAAAAATTTATTTTATTATTTTTAAAATATTTGTTTATTTATTATGTATACAATATTCTATCTGTGTGTATGCCTGCAGGCCAGACCCCATTACAGATGGTTGTGAGCCCACCATGTGGTTGCTGGGAATTGAACTCAGGTCCTTCGGAAGAACAGACAATACTCTTTTTTTTTTTTTTTTGGTTTTTTGAGACAGGGTTTCTTTGTGGTTCTGGAGCCTGTCCTGGAACTAGCTCTTGTAGACCAGGCTGGTCTCGAACTCAGAGATCCGCCTGCCTCTGCCTCCCGAGTGCTGGGATTAAAGGCGTGCGCCATCACCGCCCAGCCAGGCAATACTCTTAACTGCTGAGCCATCTCTCCAGCCCCTGTACATTTAGATTTTAAAATGAACTTTTAGTATTAAAAAAAAAAACTTGCAAATAAAAAACACCACAGATTTGAGAAAGTAAGCCCCCATCTGTTAATTCAATGTTCATGTATGGAATCTAGCCATTACAAGTAACTTTACTTCAAATTAGCTTCCTTTTACAACTGGTCACAAAATCTTTCTTGTATATCAGTTTTATTTAATCCTAATTATAGACTCTTAACACAGAAATTCAATATACTTTAAGGTATGTGGCCATATTGCTATGGAAAAGGTACATGCCTATATAAGAAAGGTAATCTAATGCAGGCGGTGCCTTGATTCTGGAGCCAACCGGTTTGGGTTGGTTGAGCCGGGGTTTGTAAGTCAGGCAATCACCAGTAGTGTGCACCTGAGCATAGTATTTTACTTGTCAGCCCTTTTCCTCTTCGGCAAATCTAGAATGATAAAATGTACCTCTATCACACTTCGTTATGAGGCTTAAACTCCTCAGATTTGCCAGGTCCTCGTCTGAGTGGCTCAGTAAATATCAGCAATTATGCCAGAGAAATTTTACAAATATTTGAGACAAGCACTTAACAAGAATCTCAACCTAAATTCCATACGGAAAACAAATGACAACCGTTTCTTTCATCACCTATTGCCAAATTCGTTTCTCCTTTGCTAGATTTTATGTGTGTATGTGTGTGTTTGTTTTAAGCATCAATAAATGTTTCAGTTACCAAAAATCCATCAAGCTTTTGTTATGTATATAACAAAACATCGTACTGGTCTGGAATCCAGAGATGCTGGTCTAATACAACCCATGGAATGCCAAAATATTGAGCATTTCTTATAAACACCAGTAGTCTCACAATAGTCTCTCCCTTCAATACTACATTTCTATGCCAGAAATCTTAAGTTTTGAACATAAAAACCACTTGCCACTGTATGTAAAATCAGAAAAGAGAGAAAGAGAGAGAGCAGTTAAATCTAAGCAAAAATAAAAGTTGCCAGAAACCCTTAACCCTTACTTAGTCACTTCAGGAAGCCACTGAACGGTAAGACTGGGCCACTGAAGAGCATGGGTCATAACCAGGTCATACAGAAACGGTGTATTCTTCTTCCAGATTTTATATTCTTCGTTGATGACACGCTCCTCCACGGTATCTTCAAACACTGAAATTTGGAGAAAGCCCGCAAATAAGTGGCTGAGAAGGATCGAAGTCAAAATACGGATACGGATACTGGAGGTCACCTCGAGATGGCCACACCTTATCTATTCTTTCCTTTTACCTATTACGTGCAGCACACGAACTGCTCTTCCAAAAAGTGAAGAGAATACTAACACCAGGAAGCTTTTTCACCCCCCCCCCACGTTCAAGATCAGTATCTCCTGCGATCAACAAACTGGGTCATTAATTGATCTAACATCGAGAATTTCAGCCTTTTATAGCTGTTCGCACCTGTTCGAAGATGACCTGTATTGTAAAGAGGCGCCACGACCCACTCGAATAGACAGATCCACGTGCAACAGAACCCCACAGGCCTGCTTCCTCCATCCCCGCTCCAGAGGAGGCCCCAGCTCCCACCCTGCCAGCATTGGCAGCCATAGTCCGGCGGGCTTCAGAGCCTCCCCACCCCCCCCTCCCAACACGGACGACGGCCGCGACCCTGAGATGGACTGCGAACATGCGCAAGGAAGGATCGGCGGCGTCCGCCCGCGCCCGCGCCCGCGCCCGCGCCGCCCCCCCCCCCCCCGCCCCGAGCCAAGGGCGCGGGAGGGAGCTAGGCCGCGGAGGGGGCGGCGTGGGGGAGGGGGCCTAGCCCTCGGCCCCGCGCCTGGCTCCGGAAGTCCTCGCAGCCCTCCACCGAGCCAGCAGGCCCCGTCCAGAGCAGGCCCCCTCCAGGCGCGCGCCCAGCCTCGGGTCCAGCCCCGCCCCCTGCTCCTCACTCCAATTCGCGCCTTTAGCCTGCGCGTGCTGCGGCCTCGCGCGCCCGCCCGTCGCCCCGCAGGGCCTCCTTACTTACTCTCTTTACTCGCCATCTTGCGTCGCGGTCGTTCGCTCCCCTTTGCCGCCTCGGACTTGTCTCGGTAGCCAAGAGCAGCCCGGATCGCAGGCGCTCTTGCCTTTCGCAAGCACGTCACGCGCTCCTAGCTCGGGTGGTGTGAGCTCGGTCGGGCTGCCGGGGTGCTCTCCCCAGACGCCGCGTCCTTCTCTCCGGCCTCCTCCCCGCTTGCGGGTACCGAGGTCTGAGACGCTCTTCTCTCTCTCTCCAAACTTGGAACGAGACTTTTCAACCCGCGCCTTTCAGCCCGCCCAGGCAGCTGAGCGCAGGCGCATCCGCTCTGGGAAACCGGAGAGGCGGTGGGGAGGCGGGTCTGGGAGCCAACGGCTCCACCGCTCGGACCAATCACGGGCGGCGGGCGGGCTTTCCGAGGCTTCGGGGGGCGGTCTTCTCCCGAGTGGGTGGGACGGGCCGCGGCAGGAAATTAGCAAGGCGCAGGCGCAAGGCGTTGCTCGGGCTCCCAGGGCTGGCTGCGGGGGCTGATGGGGCCACGCGGGGGTGGGGCGGATGGGAGCGCGGTGTGCTGGCTGCGCGGGGGCTGCGAGCCTCAGGGCCAAGGAGCCCTGGGGCCCGCGGGGCGTGGTTGCTGGAAGCGGCAGCAGCTGCGGGGGTGCGAGGGGGATGGGGGAAGCTGCTGCCGCTTTAGCAAAGCACAATCTCAGAGCTAGCGAGGAAAATGGTTTCCTAGTCTCGAGAGATTACAGTGCCCGCAAAGTCTCCCAGATAATCACGGACACGCAGTTTTCTGCACCCCTCAAAGGGGCTCACCCAGCCGTTTCGAGAGCCCAGTTGAGCACGGCGATGTTTGTCATAAACGAAAGGGACCTTTAGGGGGGGACTGTGTTTTTTTCCTGCCTTAAACGGGGCCGGTCTTTTAAACTAAATATGAAGCCTGCCATGGCGCAGGCCTCCTGTCCGCCCGTGGCCTAACGCTGACTTAAGATTACTTTTTGTTTGTTCGCCTATTTGCGTCCTTAACAGACTGGTTTGTTGGCTTCGCGCTGCAGGGGATTTGGGGCCTGCCCAGGCTTTCCTAGCTCAGCTCCTGCCTAGGCCCCTGCTGAGTCATTCTCGTTCCCAGAAGGGGTCCCATCTTGACCCCGCTGCTGGCTGCCTGCTCTGGAGAGAGCTGGGCTGGGCTCATCTAGGTCCGCATACCTGAGCTCTGCTTTGCTGTCAAGCTTTACTGCCCGAAGGCGGAGAGGGGGGTGGGGTGGATGCGGGCGTTGCAGAGAAAGCCACATGCTCTCCAAAGGGGACTGGAGAAGAGAAAATGAGGGCTAGAACAGAGGGGCCCGGGCGCCTACGCTTAAAGGGAACGCAGTCCTACATCTCGTCGCAGAGGCTCTCCTTGCAGAAACACCCCCGGAACATTTGTTCCCTTGATAGCTTTCCAAGTGCCTTCATGCTTAAACGCAACCGTGTGCAGATGCCGCGGTGATGCCCTCTTTTCTGATCGGGAAACAAACTCAGACGCTACTCTAGTATGTGGCAGAAACAGTCATATTCCCTTATATAGAAATTTACTGCCTTGGGTCTGTGTTTTCCCATGTGGTAATATTCATTATTATAACGCCCTCCCTCCATGTCAGCTCCAAGAATCTTGTCGGTGACTAACGCTGAGGGGGTGGTTGGAGAGGGGGCGGGCTAGAAGAGTGTTGGAGCATGTGTCCTCCGTGTTCTAGAACACTGGTGGTCAAACATTTTCTTTTAAAAGGGGCCAGACAGTCTTCCGTGTTGTAGCACAATAGCCATAGAAAATATGAATAAATATGGCCATCTTCCAGTAAAACTATAGGCACTGAAATTTGAACTTGATGTATTTTTCACAGGTCACAAGATATTCTCATTTTTTTTCAAACACTTGGAAATGGAAAAATCATTTTGTGCTTCGGGGCCATACAAAAGCCAGTGGTGGGTGAGATTTAGTTAACCAACTGTAGTTTCTCTACCTCGTTCTGAATAATTGTGTCCTAGAGCTCTGCTTCAATGGGAACTTCATGTACTCAGAGGAGACTTGGGAGGTGACTTTCCTGTCTCTCTTTAATATAATTTACTCATTCTGATAGGTAGTTAGGATTTCCAAAATAAACGTTTAAAGGACTGGAAGAGCCTGATTCGGTGCTATGCCTGTAATCCCAGCACATGGAGGTTGGAGATAGGGGGACATTGTTTAAAAGCCAGCCTGGAATGCCTAGGAACCTTGTCTCAAAAAACATGACGAAAACTGTGTGTGTGTGTGTGTGTGTGTGTGTGTGTGTGTGTGTGTGTGTGTGTGTGTGTGTGTGGAGAGAGAGAGAGAGAGAGAGAGAGAGAGAGAGAGAGAGAGAGAGATTGAGAGAGAGGGAGTCCTGGAGAGATCTGACCCAGCCAGGACCTTGCACATGGCAGGCAAGTGTAATCCCGAGCTTCCCAGCTAACTAAATTCTTTATACGGTTTATCTTACGTGAGAAGGAAGCAAGGAACAGATATCTCAGGAATTCTGGGACTATTCACACACTATCCTACACTTACTCTGAGAGTATCATGTAACCATGTTTCATTAACTTTGGAATCTGTTTATTTATTTTTTCTTTTTTTTTTTTTGAGATGAGCTCTCTGTAGAACAGTTTGTCCACAAACTTACTTTGTAGTCAAGGTTGGCCTTGAACTCCTGAATCTGCTCCCCAAATGCTGTAATTACAAGCGTGCATCGCCACTTCCTTTTTTAACTTTTTTGTTGTTGTTTTTATTAAATTTAATTTGTTTTTCCCATCAGGTGCTATTTTTTCCATAAAATTATAGCACCAGTTTCCTCTTTGTTCAGTTTCATTTTGCCTGTCTCCCCAAACTCTTAGCTGTGCTCTCAGTCTGCCTCGGCACTTTTTTCTATGGTTACCTGCTCGTTTCTCCTGTGCACGGTTAAGTCCTACTGGAAAATAAAGCACAAATAGTTTGATGCATGAGACACGGATTACCTTAACTAAGGTCCTCTTTAGGGGGCTTTGACAAGGTCCAGTGGATAAGAGTACTTGCTCTGCCAGAAGAGGACCTTGAGTTAGGGTCCCCAGCACTCAGCAGAACGTGACTTCACTTGCTCTGTCACCCCAATGTGGGGTGGGGGAAGTACAGAAATAGATAAATCCTGAGAGCTCGCTAGCCAGCCAGCCAGCCCAGTCAAGCTTCAGGCTCAGTGAGAGATCCTGTCTCAAAAAACAAACCGGAAAGCAAGAGGACAGTGAGGTCCTCCTCTGGCCTTTGCATGCAGATTTGTGCACGAATGCACACATGTGGTTAGGGACCAGTCCTAGTAATCAAAGTTGCCATAGCATTCGCTGCCATTTCCTTCAAGCTTGACCGACAGTAAATTGTGTAGCCTGGCGCATGTGCATCGTGTGTATGAACTGAAGCAAGTGAGACGAAACACGTGCTGCCCTTTGGTATTGTGAGGCACTCAGATGTTTTATTTCAGTTTTGAAAAAGGCAGCTCACCTTCTAAATTGAGTTCATCACTGCCTTGCGTCATTGAGTCAGAACTCGACAGTTGGAAGACATTCCCGTAGGTTTTGAACCTTTAACTGTTCCTGATGAGCCTTTATAAAATAGCAACATACTCTAATGTGTCTCCATGGGCAATTGTTTTCTAACCACTTTAGTGTTTTGTTTTTTCTCTTCCTCACCACCTGACAAATGTTGGCTCATGTTGGTCCTCTGCACCGGACCATAAATTTGAGATCTTCGTTCTGTTACACCCTAGCACCTGGAGGAGAATTTACCAGGTGAAGAAGGTGAGGCAGAGAGCGCGTAAGTTTTTTGCTCAGGTTGCAATTATGGCTCTTGAGTGCAGGACTTGCAATTTGGATTTATTCAGTCTTACATCGAGCCAACATGTATGTTAGAATGAAATACTTACTGAAATTGTACGAGAGCAATAATACCAGATTGTAGCTTCCGAGTGATTGTTTATCAACGACACTGCCTCACTAGCTGAGGGCATACTTATTAGCTAGTCAGAAATTATTTTGGAATCCCTACTGTGTGCCAAATAGTGCTGTAGGAATTGGAGACACGTGGCTGAAAAAGAAACACTGAGATCTCACTTTTTTCCTCTCCCCCACCCCCCTTTTTTGTTTTTTTGTTTTTTTGAGGCAGGGTTTCTTTGTGTAGCCTTAGGCTGTCCTGGAACCAGCTCTGTAGAGCAGGTAGGCCTGCCTCTGCCTCCCAGGTGCTGGGAATAGAGACGCTGGCCACCACCGCCTGGGGAGATCTCACTCTTTGTTCTGTTCCTCATTGTTTGTTTTTCCTGGGACTCTAACTCTGCAGAGGAGCCACTACTTAGCACATGAAAGCCTCTAGGCTTTATCTCCAGCATGCAAAACAATAGCAAGAAAACAAACTCCTTTACTGAAAAGTCTACAGATTATGCAAACAAAAGGGAAGTATTAAAGAACACCTATTTTAATTCAAACTAAATTGTTTCCCTTGGGTTAAAGAGTTGACTCAGTGGTTAAGAGCTAGGACTGCTCTTCCAGAGGATCCAGGTTTGATTCCCAGCAGCGGCCTAGTGTGTGGCTCACAGCTGTAACTCCAGCTCCTGGGAATCCGGCCTCCAAAAGCACCAGACAGGCTTGTGCTGCATATACATATACATGTAGGCAAAACACCCACACACAGAAAAATGTTTTAAACTTTCAAAAGCATTTGTTAAAAAACAGTGTTCAAACTGGGAGGCAGAGGCAGGCAGATCTCTGTGAGTTCCAAGCCAGCCTGGCCCTCATATTGAATTCCAGGATGCCAGAACTGCAGAGTGAGACCACGTCTTGAAACAAACAAAAGGAACTCTCCCAAATCAGTTTTCATGCAACTCTTTAGCAGCAAATAAAAAATACTAATATACCAAGTGCTGCTGTCTTTTTGCTCTCAGATGAAGATTTTTTTTTTAATTCATTCATTCAGGATTTCTTTTTTCTTTTTTTGGCAGTACTAGGAATTGAACTCTTGGCAGGCACTCTACCAATGCCTTGGTAGATGATTATTTTATCCTTCATATATTGTCCTATTTTAAAATTTTCTCCAGTGGACCCACCAGGCTTTTTTAAGCGGAAAAAAAAATGCCATGTCCTTTGGAAAAACTATAGAAGGGAATGGCCGAGGAGCAATACAAACGAGAAGAGTTATCTTTGTGTGGCAGGACTGGAAGTGATTATCTTAAATACTGTTTAAGGTAATTATGCAGGAGAGTTGAAGGAAAATGATTACAATTGAAAATATACTGCTTGTTTGAACTTTACACTCTTGCATTCACTGGTAGGATATTAGTTACGGTAATTGTCTTTATGCATACATGCATTAATAGTTAACTTCTGTGGGCCTTCCCTCTGGCTTCTAAAAAGCCAGCTTATCCTTTTGTGCTGCCTGTTAGTGGTGAGCAACACAGAGCTTCACATTGGTTCATTGGTGACAGCAAATAAAGGAAATGACCTAGACTAGAATTACTGGGGCTTAGACTTAGAATCATTGGGGCGTAGTGAATAAATATTTACCAAACGAAAAATAATGAATATGAAACTCCTCCTGGATTTGTTCCATCCAGTAAGCAGTGATAAGAAGGTATCACATGAGAAATGGTTTTGGGTTTTTGTTTTCATTTCATTTTCTTTTATTTTTGAGATAGGTCTTTCTATGTAGCCCTGGCCAGCCTGGAACTCATTTAGACCAGGCTAGCCTCAAACTTTTGTCACTCTTTCAGTCTCACTTTCCTTTGTGGGATTATAGTCATTTACCACCATGCCCAACCACAACACCATTCATTCATTCATTCATTCATTCATTCAGGCAAGGTCTCACTATAGCTCAAGCTGGCCTTTGAGCTGTGATTCTCCCTTCCCAACCTCCTGAGGGCTGCTGGGATTACAAGCCTTCTTTACCACTCCCAGTGAAAACGTTATTTCCTTTTTCTTTTAATTGACAAATGATAATTGCATATATTGTTGGGCTTAATGTGATGTTTTGAAATATTCATATTGTGGAATAATTAAGTCAAACCAATGAACAAATCTGTTGCATCAGATACCTTTTTGTGATTAAAACATTAAAAATATATTCTTTTTAGCAATTTTGAAATATACAATGACTCGCTGTAGTTTCATCAACTTTCTGTACCATAGATTACTGCCGTTTATCCCTCCTGTTTAACTGTAGAATGTTTTAAAATATCTCTGAACTTTCTAACGTTAGCAGATTGTATACAACACATTCTTTTTCCCAGTGCTGTTCCTTGAACCCAAAGCCTGGCACATGGCAGGCAAGTGCTCTAGCACTGAGCTACCTCTTCAACAAAAGGCATTCTTATTTACAGCTGAAGGCCTCTTCCAAAACTTTTCAAAAACTTTTTCAAAACTTTTCTTTGCCAGCCACCATCCAGCTCTCCTACATGATCTATTTCCCTTAGGTGAACCAGTCTCCACGCTGGAGGGTTATCTATCGGGATGTCCAGCTGTCCACCAACCAAGGGGCAGGCAACTGACCCCAGCAGGCCGCACCCTTCCTGGAATGTGTGTGCTGTAAATGTGAGCAGAAGGAAGGCCCTCCAGGAAGTGGGCCCCTCTTTCCAGCTCTCTGGTATGACTCTGTGTCCCACCCTTTCCAGACGAACCCTTTCAATTCTGTGAGCTGCTCAGCTCCTTCCAGAGATACCTTTTCCTGAACTTAGCCCGAGTCCCTGTTCTGTTGCTTATTGACAGAGGGCTCTGGTATTTGCCTAGACTTGTTTCTTTTTGAATTCCATCCACCACCGACCATCCCACATAAGGCTAGCTAAAGATGCAGATAAGATACGGGGGAGGGGAGCTGCAGGTAGGCATGGTGGTTGTGCTGGCTTATGTCAGCTTGACAGAAGCTAGAGCACTGGAAAACAGGGAACTTCAGTTGAAAAAAAAAAAAGTGCCTCTATAAGATCAGGCTGCAGGCAAGCGTATAGAACATTTTCTTAATTAGTGATTGATGGGGGAGGGCCCAGCCCATTGTGAGTGAGACCACCCCTGGGCTGGTGGTCCTGGGTTCTTCAAGAAAGCAGGGTGAGCAAGTCACGGGGTGCAAGCCAGTAAGCAGCACCCCGTCCATGGCCTCTACATCAGCTCCAGCCTCCAGGTTCCTGCCCTGTTTGAGTTCCTACCCTGACTTCCTTCAAAGATGGACTAGGATATGAAAATATAAGCCTAATAAACCCTTTCCTCTCTAATTGGCTTTGGATCAAGGTGTTGCATCACAGCAATAGTAACCCTAACTAAGAAAGTGATGTGAACCTGTTATCCCAGAGCTTGGGAGGTGGAGGCAGGAGGATCAGGAGTTTAAGGTCATCCTTAGCTACATAAAGAGTTTGAAGCCAGCCTGGGCTACATAAGACACTGTGTCAAAAAGTCATTTTAAATTAGAAATCTGCAAATTTTGTTTGTATTTGTGTAAAACAGTTACCATTCTAGAAAAACAAAAACTAGGTTGAGCATTTCAAGTGGTGCCAATTCCATTTAGACATTTGGGTACATAGCCTTCTAATAAAGGCTCAAAGCAGGAACAGAAAGGTAACCCAGCTATTTGCTGGCACGTCCAATTCCCTAGGACTGATATTAAGCTCAGGAAGCAGTCACCTTGCCTGGCTGGTTGCTGCAAGGCCTCACTGGAGGCCCGCTCATAGTCATACCTCAGCTGTCTGTAGCAACTAATACTCAGCTCAGGCTGGGAGCACAGAAGGCTGGGGGGTGCTGCTAGCTCTGTGGAGCCATGGCAGGGAGATGCTTGGAAAGTCGAAAGAAGGCAGAGGCTTGGCCTATGGGGGGTTGCGAATCTGTCAATCAGGAGTTCTTTTTCCTTCCCTCCAATATCCCAACAAAACCATGCATCTAATGAGAAGACAATCTGCATGGAGTTTCGAGAAAACAATTTGTGGCTCCCACATCTCTGAAGAGAATAAAAATGATTATCTGGGAGTGGACAGGAGGGAGGCAAATAACGACCACAAAAGCTCACCTCATTTTTAGAAGGATCAGTAACAGTTTTTGAAAATAGAATTCCCCAGTTAATTGGAAATTTTCAATATACTCCTGGCTGAACGTAAATTAGATTGTTATTGGACTCTGCTGAAGGACCCAAGGGCAAAATTTCGGAACCCATCCATTCTCTAGCATTTTGCGATGGCCTGTGGACACATCAGTTGGAGAATTTGTCTCTCTATGCATATGTATGAGGTGCAGGAGGTGCAGTAAGATTGTTCTGTTTATCACAAAGAGGAAACCGGCGTTGATGTAAAGGTATCATAGTCATCAAAAGGTCTGTGATTGTAAGGTCGTTTACAAATTCCTGTTGAAAATTGCTTTTCAAAATATATTAGAAAAGGTCCGTGCCATAGTGTGAACAAGGTTCTGCATTTGATTCCTAGAGACAAAATTGAGCTGCTGGAAGAAAAGCCAGAAAAATTCATTACGATCATTGAAAAAATTATATTGGAATGTCTTAAGGGAACTTATGCATACTTCGAATGCATAGGTCTGTCAAGCTAACAGATTTTCTTTGGAAAATCTGCAAAGTTACTGAAAAGCTGAGATTAATCAATAGAAGGTTAATTTTTGTGTGCTTTTCTTTTTTAATTTACTTTTATATGCATAGATGTTTTGCCTGCATGAGTATCTGTGTACTATGTGCATGCCTGGTGTCCTTGGAACCAGTTACAGAAGGCGGTAGCTGCCATGTGGGGCTTCTGGAAGAGCAGCCAGTGATAGTAACGACTGAGCCATCCGCCATCCCTCCAACCCTGAAATTTTCTTTCTACTTCCTCTCTCTCTTTCTCCCTCTCTCTGTGTTTCTTTTCTTTTCTTCCTTCCTTCCTTCCTTCCTTTCTTTCTTTTTCTTTTCTTTTCTTTTTTTTTTTTTTGATTCAGGGTCTCTCTAACACTGGTTGTCCTGGAACTCTCTATGTAGAGCAAACCAGGCTGGCCTTAAACTCACAGAGACTCCCCTGCCTCTGCCTTCCAAATGCTGGGATTAAAGGCGTGCGCCACTATACCCAGCTGGTTGTCTTTTTTTTACAGGGGAAAATTCTTGTATTAGCAACAAAACATTTGATGAAAAACATATCTACAGAGTCTGTGAGACAACTTGTTGCCCAAGCATTGTGACCTGAGTTTGATCCCTGGAACCCATGGTAGAAGCAGAGATCCAACTCCTGAAAGTTGCCCTCTGACTTCCACACACACATACCATGACATGCGCATGTTAGCACCCATGCACAAATGCTCAACAATAATAAATAATAAAATTAAAGACAAAAGAAAAAAGAAAGAATAAAGCAGAGCATGTTCTCTAAAAAAAAAAAAATGGTTTGATAAAACACTGATCGATCAGTAGCCAGGCAGGAAGTATAGGCAGTGTGACCAGACTAAGGATGATGGGAAGGAGAAGGGTGGAGTCAGAAGTCCCCAGCCAGTCACAGAGGAAGCAGGAGATGAATGTGCCATGCTGATAAATGTACCGCCACATGGCAGAGCATAAATAATGAATATGGGTTAACTTAAAATGTAAGAGCTAGCTAGTAATAAACCTGAGCATTTTTAAATTTTAAAAAAAGTGCATCTATGAATATTCATAGCAGTTTTATTTGTAATAGCCTCAAATTGAAATCAGCTCATCCTTCAAGGGGTAAATAGACAAACTAACTGTGAGACACGCTCACAATGTATGCTACTCAACAATACAAAGGAGAAATCTGTCCTAGAGATGTGGCTCAGTTGTTAGAATGCTTGCCTATTGAAATCTGAATCAGATAAGTATGTTTTCTAAGTTATCAATAGCCTAGCTGTGGACAAACTTCAGTGGCACACACCTTTTATCCCAGGACTGGGAAGACGTGGGAGGCAGATCTCTCTGAGTTCAAGGCCAGCCTGGTCTACAAAGTGAGCTCCAGGACAGCCAGGGCTACTCGGAGAAACCCTGTCTCAAAACACAAAAACAAAAGAAAACAAGACAAAAATAACCTAGCAGTGCCACAATTCTGTAGGTGTTTTTGTTGTTATTTTAGGGTATTTCTTACCTTTGTAGAAAACTGGGGGATGCTGTCTCTCCAATAGTTCAGTTTTGCTTTGTTTTTTTTTTTGAGACAGAGTTTCTCTGTATAACAGAACTTACAGAGATCTCACAGATCTCGAACTCACAGAGATCCACCTGCCTTTGCCTCCTGAATGCTGGGATTTAAGGCATGTGCCACCATGCTCAGCTTTCTCCAATAGTTCTTAGAACGACATGTGATACTATGGTTACCTCATGCATTGTCATTAGAAGGTAGGAGGAAAACTGGTGTGCAGGACTAGGTGTGGAGACCACTGGGTGTGGAGACACTGGGTGTAGGCCACTTCTTTAAGCTCAGCACCGTGTACCGCACTGGTACTCAGGAGGCTGAAATTCAAGGAATACCCAAGTCTCCAAAAGCCAGGCCAGTCTGAGCAATGTATGAAGATGCCAGCTCTTTTACAAAGAAGGTAAAGATGTGGAACTGGAGAGATGGCTCAGCAGTTAAGAGCATCTGCTGTTTCAGAGGACCTAGGTTGGATTTTCAGCACCCACGGCAGCTCACAACAATCTTGCAAACTCCAGTGCTGGATGGCACCTAACACTGGCGGTGCACGTACATACACATACATGCAAAATACTTATACACATAAATTAATTCCGAAAAGCTAAATTTGGAATGAGTTGTAACTAACATTTATTGAGGACCTTCTTTGCTCCGTGTATTGGTTACTTTGTGAATGTATGTTTGTATGTGTTCTGTGAAAAATTACCTAGCAAAGACAGATTAAGGAAGGAAGGGTTCGCTTTGGTCCCTAGTTTGAGGGTACAGTCCATCACGGCAGGGAAGGCATGGTGGCAGGATTTTGAACTGGTTGGCTACATTGCTTCTGTAGTCAGAAACCAGAGTGGTGAGTGTTGATGCTCCATTCTCTTTCTCCTTTTATTTTTATTTATTAAAAAAATTTAAATTATGCCCTGGAAAGCTGGCTCAGCAGTTAAGAACACATGTTGCTCTTGCAAATGACCTGTGTTGATTTCCTGCCCCCCTCTTGGGGCCTCCAAAGTATCTGTAGCTCCAGTTTTAGGGACGCTGACATGCTCTTCTGACTCCCTCAGGTGCCAGGTACATGGCAGGCTTAAAGACACCCAGCCAAGGGCTGGAGAGATGGCTCAGTGGTTGGGAGCACTGCTTGCTGTTCGGGGGGGGGGGGGGGGGGGGGGATCCTGAGTTCGATTCCCAGCGGCCACATGGTAGCTCATGACCGTCTGTGGTGAGATCTGGTGCCCTCTTCTGGCCTGCAGGCATACGTGCAGAATACTAAGACACGCAGCCAAAACACTGAGACACTCATACACATAAAACAAATGAATATAAAACCATTCTGAGAGCCGTGCATTATTCAAACACACAGGGCAGTGTGTAGCAGTGAGCACAAAGGAATTGTTGAGAGAATGCCTTCTGTGCATAACTTCAGAGCCTTGTGAACATGTCTTATATTTTCCAGTAACTGAAATAAAGAGCATTAAAATATACAAAAATTTCATTACATTTTATTTATTTGTTTGTGTGTGTGCATGCACGCACGTGCTAGCATGCACAGGTCAGTGCAAGAGTCAGCTCTCCTTCTATCATGTGGGTCCTGGGAATTATACGCAGGCAGCCAGGCCTGGCAGTAAGATGCTTTCCTCTCTGAGTCTTCTCACTGGCCCTCCAAAGATTGTCATTCCTAACTGATACTATTACCAACAAACCCGTTGTACAGGTGAGGACACCGAAGCTCAGAGAGATTAAACAACTCAGCCATGATGTCACAGCTTGTCAGTGACACGCTAAATTCACGCTCCTCCAGAGATCTTTGCCTTAAACGCTGAACACTAGGCAGCTTATCAACAGAAAAAACTGACAGGAAAACACCTGGATGTGTTGCCAAGAACTCCCACCTTCTCAGAAACAAGGCAAAGCAAAACCAAACCAAAATACTCACGGGACCCAGGAAGAAGAGGCAGGAGGATAAAAAAATTCAAGTTCGTTCTCAGCTATATAGAAAGTTTGAGACCAGCCTGGGATTAGTAAGACCTGTCTCAAAACAAAACAAAAGACACTGTTAAGAGAATGAGTAGGCAGGCTACAGCCCAGGACAAAACAATTTGCTAAACAGCACTGAATAAAGGCTAGCTATCCAAAAAATGGACGGAAACAACCCTGAAAACACAACCCTTGGAAACAGCAATTTAATAATGGGCCAAGGGTCTAAACAAAGATATCTCAGTAGCAAGTAATTTTCCGGAACGCTTCCCCACATCATGAGCAATTACAGAATTCCAAATTTTGTGTGTCTGCCGTGTGTGTGTGCATGTGCACATTCTTGTTCACACACGTGGGTGTGCTCACGCTGGAGCCCCTGAATGTGGAAGACAGAGGCCAACCATGGGTGTCGGTCCTCACCCTCCACCTTGTGTGACACTGGGTCTCTTGATTTTGTCTGTTGGGTTTTCCACTGTATGCGCCAGGCTAGCTGACTCCCCTCGCCTCAGGGATTATCCTGTTTCCCACTCCCATGGCCCAAGAGTGCTGGGATTTATATGCAAACGTTAATGGTGTTCCCTGAGTTCTGGGAGTTCAAACTCAGGTCCTCATGTTCTCAGGTCAAGGGCCTTACTCCTGAGCCACTTCCCCAGCCCTACTGAAAAACTACAGGCCGTAAACATATCAGAGCTGAACTGGATGGTGTACACCTGTGATCTCAGCACTGGGGATGGTTAGGGCAAGAGGAACTAGATTTCATCATTAGCTATGGCTACATAGCAAGATCATGTTTAAATAAATAAATAAGAAACAGATCAATGCTTGCCAGAAATCTAGGGAAAAGGGGGGAGGGCGGAATAGATGAGGCATGGAAGGCTAGGGAAGGCAGTGAAAGTATTCTGCATAATATTGTAACTAATGGTGAATACATGTCATGCATTTGTCAAATGTATAATACACAACCCAAAGATTGAGTCTCAATACAATGAATAGGCTTTAGTTAATGTAACCTGACTGGCTCACTGGTTATAACCAATTTATGTATCATCTAAATGCAAGTTTAACAGGAGAATAATTGAATTAGTAGAGATTAACATATAAATTAACATGAGCACTATTGGTGAGAAGAGGAACAATACGAGGCTCTATTTTCCATTTAACTTGTTCTGTAAACCTAAAACTTCCACCCCCATTAAAGGCTATTCAAAATGTTCAAAAATCGTCTTTCTAGAGTGGGTACTTAAACCTGACCTGATCTCAGGTTGGCCTGGAACTCACAGAGATCCTCTTGTCGCAGACCTCTCTGAGTGCTAGAATTATAAGCAAGGGCCACCATGCCTGGCTGAATTTGTGTGTGTCTGTGTATCTGTGTGTGTGTTTGTGAATTTGCTCAAGCTTGTGTTCTGGGACTTTGTGTATGCTAGGCAAGCGCTTAACCACTGGGCTTCTTTCTCAACTGAGATTTTTTTTTTTTTTTTTTTTGCAATCTGTGTTTCTGAAAGTTTTCCCTTCGTTATGTTTCTCCTTGCCTTGTGGCCTTGGGTCATTACTTTGTAGATCAGCTGAGCTGGTGTCGCTTGCCTGTGGCTGTTCCGGCAATGACAGGCTCACAGAAAAGATTGGAAACATTTCCTTTACAGAGTGTTTTTGTTTTATTGAAGGGAGAAAGGGCTTATTGAAGTTTATAGTTTGGTACAGTCCCTCATGGTGGGAACAATATGGCAGTGGAGTGGCTCTCAGCTATGGCGGCTAGGGTATGAGGCTACTTGGTCAAATCCAGAGGTCAGGGGAATGCTGATACTGAGTGAGTCCCCTGCCCACCCCCACCCCTTGGTTCTGTGTAAGACTTCAGCTTACACAGTGATACCACCATGGTATCACTCCCAGTGAGGATGGGTCTCCCTACCTCAGTTAAACCTTTCTGGAAATATCCTTTAGGAAGTCTTTTCTGATAACTTTGTTTTGTTTTGTTTTCCAAGACAGGATTTCTCTGTGTAACCCTGGCTGTCCTGTAACTCTTTAGACCAGGCTGACCTCGAACTCACAGACTTCCGCCCGCCTCTGCCTCCTGAGTGCTGGGATTAAAGGTGTCCGCCACCACCACCACCACTACCCAGTTTCTGATAACATTTTTCTTTGAATTTTCAAGCTGACTTTTCTTTGGAGAGTTGGCAATCTAAGAAGACAATGAATTAACCTCCTGAGAAGTCTGTCTTCTGTCTTCTTGTCAGCAAGTAGATTGTATGGGGAGGAAGTGGGGTAGGGAGCAAGGGCAGGCAATCAATCATTCCCAAACTCAGTTTCGTCCCTCTGGTGAGGTTGTCAGTCACGTCAGCCACGTAGCTGAAACTTGTGCTTCTTTCCTTATCAACCCTTTTAGTCTTCCCCCAGGCTCTTGAAAGTTCAGTTTCTGCTGGTAGCACCCTTGCTGAGCTGGGGGGAGGAGACAGCTCATAACAAACAAACCATTAGCAGTGTGGACTGCTAAACTAAGTAATAACATGTAGGGGCTGATTCCTTCTACAATATGGAGTACAAATCTGTCTTTATAGTAGAGAATATAACAGTGTTTTCATTCATCCTGTCCCTTATCAAAGGGAAAAAAGATATTGGAACTCAGAGGGCAACTGAGTTTTGGGGAGTACCCTCTATGATCTGCAGGGACCTGGTGCACTCGGTGACAGGTAGGCTCCCTGGGATGGAGGGAGCAAAAGCCAGATTGTGGAGGCAAGGAAGGGAAGCAAGGCGCTTTGAGCAGGATGCATTGTGTCATCCCAGTCCTGCCGGCTCACTGGGGAATGTTGCAGGAACTGTGGGTCTTGGGTAGCCAGGGAATGGCCCGACAGATAGGTGACCGGAGCAGTAATATGTGAACCCTGAGATGTGATGGTGGAAGAGAAGTCTAACAGTTAGTTCACCAAGGATGGAACACAGCATAGCAAAAACAGTTTTTAAAAGGCAAGGTCTCACTATGTAGCTGTGACTGACCTGGAACTCTCTATGTAGACCAGGCTGGCCTCTGCCTCTCACTCAGATGCTGAGATTAAAGGCAAACTAATCATACCTGGCGGTAACAGGGCAGTTTTATTTATTTTTTTTATTTTATTTTTATTTTATTTTTTTTTATTTTTTTGTTTCTTCGAAATAAGGTTCCTTCTCTGTAGCTTTGGAGACTGTCCTGGAACTAACTCTTGTAGACCAGGCTGGCCTCGAATTCACAAGATTCGCCTGCCTCTGCCTCCTGAGGGCTAGGATTAAAGGTGTGCGCCACCATCACCTGGCTAAGAGGGCACTTTTAATTCCTTCATTCCCACAAATGCCAATGTCACAAAGCTAAGCAGACTAGAGAGGGAGATGAAGAGGGGTGGGGCAGGGAGAATGAGAGTAAGAACAACTATATAAACACCGTAGGCTACACCCAAGAAAGACTTAAAAGCCACTGTTGAGCCAGATGGTGGTGGCGCACGCCTTTAACCCCAGCACTCAGAAGGCAGAGGCAGGTGGATCTCTGTGACCTCGAGGACAGCCTGGTCTACAGAGCTAGTTCCAGGACAATCAAGGCTATTACATAGAGAAACCCTGTCTCGAAAACAAAAACAAAACAAACAAAGACAAAAAGAAATGAAGGAAGGAAGAAACCACAATGCTTTTCGCCATTTACAGCTTAAGCCTTAGGTCTGCACTACAGCCGTTCCTGACGGTTCTGAATCTAGTTCTTGTGTACCTCTTCCTTCAGTCAGTCTCATTCATTGGACATTGTCACTGAACATTTACGACTGTCAAAATTTGAGCACGTATAAGACCCTGGGATCAGCCCTCAGCATTCCTCAAAACCAAATCATTATTGCTGCCTATAAGGAAGACAAGATACAGTAATTTATAATGTTGCACCTCCCCTCAGCAAGAAGTTAACATAGCTTAATTTATACAACCTCGACATGTTTTTATTTTTTGTGTTTTGATAAATAAAGCTTGCCTGAAGATCAGAATGCAAAGCAGCCACACTAGTCAGCCATACAGGCCAGGCAGTGGTGACACACACCTTTAATCCCAGCAGCCGCACTAATGTGCCATAGAACCTGGGCAGTAGTGGTGCACGCCTTTAATCTCATCACTAGAGAAGAATATAAAACGGGAGACAGCTGTCAACTCAGTCTCATTCTGAGATTCCTGGAGGCTGGATTGCCATTTCAGTCTGAGGTAGAGGTAAGAGCTAGTGGCTGGCTGTTTTGCTTTTCTGACCTTCAGCTTGAATCCAAATATCTGTCTCGGAGTTTTTATTACTCATGCAACACCGTTCATATCAAGATTATTAAAAAAAATGAACAGTCTAAATCTGGCAGTGGTGGTGCATGCCTTTAATCCCAGCACTTAGAAAGCAGAGGCAGGCAGATGCCTGTGAGTTCGCGGACAGCTTGGTTTACAGGGTGACTTCCAGAACAGCCTAGGCTACACTGAGAAACTTTGTCTCGAAAAACTAAAAAATATAAAAATAAAAAATAAACAGTCTTAACTGGATGCCTCTCCTGAAGTTTTTCTTTTTCTTTTTTCCATGACAGGGTTTCTCTGTGTCCTGGAACTCACTCTGTAGACCAGGCTGGCCTTGAACTCATAGAGATCTGCTTTTCTCTTCTTGAGTCATTCTTATGACAAAAAAAAAAACTCTACCCATATTAAGCCTCACTTGTGTAGAAAATCCATATGGCTATAGTCTCTGAAGCCTCGAGGGACTCATTGCTGTGTATTGATGCCGAGAGAATACCTCCAGGGGGTATGTGGCGAATCCTATTGGGAAAGGACCCTATATAGTTCTTGTCAATGAGTGACTTATGATGTGGGATTCTCCTCTGTATGCTATGAATATGTTTTATTACCATTGGTTAATAAAGAAGATGCTTTGGCCTATGGCAGGGCAGAATATAGCCAGGCTGGAAGAGATATATATAGAGTGAGTAGGTGATGGAGGAAGGTCATTGGCTAATAAAGGAACTGCCCTGGCCCATTTTATTGGTTAGAGGATAGGTGGGAGGAGTAAACAGAACAGAACGCTGGGAGGAAGAGGAAGTGAGCAGAGTCTCGACAGCTCTCCTCCCTGGAGCAGACGCCTGAGAGAGATGCCATGCCCCGCTCCCGGGATGAAGCTCCGACCCAGGATGGACTAGGCTAGAATCTCCCCGGTAAGCGCACCTTGGGGTGCCATACACAGATGATTAGAAATGGGTTAAATTAATATGTGAGAATTAGCCTAGAAGAGAATGGGCCAAGCAGTGTTTAAAAGAATACAGTGTCTGTGTAATTATTTCGGGGCATAAGATAGCCGGGCAGGCGGCTGGGGTGTTGGGGACGCAGCCCCGCTGCCGCCCCTATTACTACAAGTAGGTGGAGTCAAAGAGATGCCATGTAGCTGCTGAAGGAGGCAGAGGCCATGTAGCTGCCCAAGAAGCAAGAGGTAACAAACCCTGAGCCTCGTGGTAAAATAGAAAATCATAGAAATGGGTTAATTTAAGATATAAGAGTTAGCTAGGAATATGCCTGAGCCATTGGACAAACAGTGTGGTAATTAATATAGTTTCTGTGTGGTTATTCAAGTCTAGGTGGCTGGGAAACGAAAGCACAGTCTCCATTTGCAGACTTACCCTCATTTGCAGAATCTACAACTTGATAATTCTTGAGACCAATATCACCATGGATTGTCATCTTGGATAATATATGATGTTGGGGACTCCTCAATATCCTGTCAGGTTTTCCTACCCTAGAATCCTGACAAGCACCAAGCACACACTCATACCTTGGGGCCAAATCAGTATTCCAGAGAAAGGCTGACCTCTTATTACCCTAAAAAATGTCCAGAGGTTAGCAAAAACTCTCAATATAATTCAACCCCCAAATCATCAAAGCAAACTCTAGACCTGTCATTATCCACTTCCCTATTGAAGGAACTCAGGGTACCAATAGAAAAAAAAGATTAAGTCTTTGGGATGCAGAAAGTGTATCAGTTCAACCAGCCTCTATAATCAAGGCTAAATAGAGATTTGTGGTACTTAACTATGAGACACCAATTCAAACCCCCTCTCCACAACTCTGGTTGGCATTAAGGATAAAATACAAGAGAGAGAGAGAAAGAGAGAAAGAGAGAAAGAGAGAAAGAGAGAGAGAGAGAGAGTTCTAAACAATGTGAAAAATAATTTTCACACAGAAACATTCAAATTTACTTTTGTTTTTCTTCTCATACTAATTTTAAACATTTATTTATTTATTTTGCATGGGGAGGAGGTGTTTCTATGCCACAGCTTTCATGTGGAGCCACAGCTTTCATGTGGAGGTCAGAGGAAAGAAAGCTTGTGGGAGTCAGTTCTCTCCTTCCACCATGTGGATTCTGAGGATCTAACTCAGGTTGTCAGGTTTGGCAACAAGTGCCTTTACCCAATGAACCGTCTTGCCAGCTCTACAATTTTTTTTTTATAATATGATGTGGCGGTTTATGCCAAGGAGCTGGTGTCATCTTTTGTTTTTTATTTGTATGTGTGTACACATATTTATGTGTGTGTTGTTTGTGTGCAAGTGGATGCATCTGGAGACCAGAAGACAATAGCCAGTGTCTTTCTCAGTCGCTCCCTGTTCTGTCTTAATTGTTGAGACAAGGTCTCTCACTAAACATGGCACTCACTGAATCAGCTAGTCTAACTGGCCAGCAAGATCCTGGCATTCTCCTGTCTGCTCTGGGATTACAAGCATTATCATGCCCAACTTGCCATGTGAGTGCTGAGAATCCAAACTCGGGACCTTATTGCGTTCACAGCAAGCACATTGCCCACTGAGGCATCTCCCCAGGCCACAGTGCCATGTTTTCTAAAACTTATGCTTTGTTAAAAATGAAAGCAGTGAAAAATCGGGCACAACAGGAATGTACAATTACAGGGTATAAGTTGCATAAATTGTAGATTATTCATGGGGTGTACTGCAAAACCATTAAAAATGATTATGTTGGGTCTGGCTCAGTAATTCTCAACTAGAGGCAGTTTAACAATGTTTGGCAACATTTTTGGTGGATAGAGGCAAGGGATGTTAACTATCTTTCAACACTCAAGACAGCACCTCAAGTATTAATGATGCTGAGACCAGGAAAACCCAATATTCCTATGTGGTTATATCAATGTGGAAGTTTTGCTTTGTTTCTTATAAAGATTCACCTTTTTGCCAAGCAATGGTGGTGCGCGCCTTTAATCCCAGCACTTGGGAGGCAGAGGCAGGAGGATCTCTGTGAGTTTTAGGCCAGCCTGGTCTACAGAGTGAGTTCCAGGACAGGCTCCAGAGCTACACAAAGAAACCCTGCCTCAGGGGAAAAATATTGTTTGTTTGATTTTAGTTTTTGTTGTTATTGGTCTTTTTTTTTGACACAGGGTCTTTATGTGTTGCCCTGGCTATCCTGGAACTCACTATATAGGCCAAGCTGGCCACAAACTCAGGGTACTCTGTTTCCCTCAGCATGAGTGTTGGAATTAAAACCGTGTGTTATTATTTATCTGTTTTCAAGCCAGAATTTCAGTTGCCCAGGTTGGCCTTGAATTTTTCATCCTTGAAAGCTGTTTTTTTCCTTTGTGTAGTGTTAGGAATGCAATGGCAAATGTTCCATTAATGCGTAATATTCCTGGCCTTGGTTTGTTTGAGACTAAGTCTCGTTATGAAACTCTAGCACTTTGAGGTGAAGCAGGAGGACCAGGAGTTCAGAGTACTTCTCAACTACATGGGAAATTTATTCATTATGTAGCTCAGGCTGGCCTTGACGTCTTGATCCTCCTGGTTCAGCCACCAAGCGCTGGTTATTACAAATGTGGACACCACACCCACCTGGAAGCCCTTTATTATAGCTGGGATACATACAAGATTCTTTTTGGTATCTAAGCAACCAGAGAGTCTTGTGTCCTGTGATTGTTGATAAATCTTTCTTGAATTATTTTGCATAAGAGAAATTGTGAGCGTTGTAGCTGTTGAAATAGAAAGCTGTTCACAATATGTTTAACGGGGGGGGGGGAGCCAGTTAGAAAATAATATAAATAACGAGGTGTATTGATTGACAAAACCAGGAATTCCATCATTCATGAAGCTGAGGAAGGAGCATTACTAGTCCTGGGCCATCCGGGGTTACTTCAAAATATAGACAAAGCAAGAAGCTGGAGAGATGGTTCGGTTTTAAGAGCTCTGCTCTGGCCCTTTACAGAGTTTTCAACCTCTGTCCTCAAATACCAAGATCTTCCATTTCCTTATACCTACAGGCGCTTTGTGACTCATCAGGTTAGGGTTGGGGAAGGGTAGTGGTTAAGAGAGAATTCAATTTGATTTCTCTGGAGCGCAGTGATACTGGGATACTGCAGATACTATCTCAAAAGATTAGTGAAAATTATACCCTGTTGTGGAAGGGGACAGACTCATGGGTCCCCTCCCTGAGGACAGCTGGGGGACATTTTCTTTCTCCTGTAAACAACTCCACTGAGGTAAAAGGTTGGGCTGGTAGAAGAGGCCAGCTGGAGAGAGGAGGCGTATCAGTGGGAGTGGGGGAGGGCAAGAGAAGGTAATGGGAGTGAATAGGATCAGAATACATTATATACATGTGTGAAAACGTCATGGCGAGACCCATTACTGGACTGGATTGCTCAGTGATTAATATTAGGTATCCCTCTTGAAGAGGACCAGAGTTCAGTTCTCCACACCCGAGTTGGGTGGCTCGCAACTGTCTGTAACTCCAGCTCCAGGAGGTCTGATCCCCTTTTCTGGACTCTGCAGACACCACCCTCACACGTGCACATAACCTCGCATGTACACCTAATTAAAAATAAAAAAAAGAGATGTTTAAAAAATAACAAGCAAGCAAAACCATACACCCTAAAAAAGTATTGGTGATTTACATATTCCATTAAGTCCCCATTGTAACCTGAGCCACCTTTGTGGAATTGAGAAGCAGATCCTTAAATTCATACGGAAAGTCCGAAGTGCACCTAGATTTCCTTTCTTATTTTTGTTTGCGCACATGTGTTTGTGAGTGTGGAAGCCAGAGGTTGGTTGACACTGTCTTCCTCTATTATGTTTCACCTCATTTATTGAGACAGGATCTCTCACGGAATCTGGAGTGCACTGAATATTTGGGAGCCAGGGTTCTGTCTGTCTCTGACCCCCAGAGCTGGAAATACAGTTACACTCCATTGGACCCTTCTTTTTTTTTTTTGAGTCAAGGTTTCATGCAGTCCAGGGTGGCCACAAATTCTCCCATGTAGTTGAGCATGACCCCGAACTCCTGACCCTGTTGTCTTTACCCCACAAATTTTGGGGTTACAGGTGTACGACACGATTTCTATACGGTACTGTCAAGCCCAGGACCTCGTGTGTGCCGGGTAGGCACTCTCTAACCGAGCCTCAGCACCAACACCTACACCTACTTTCCCCGTGAGGGCTGGGGATCAGGACTCAGGTCTCCCTGCTTTGCTTGGTAAACGCTTTACCAACCCAGTCATCTCCCTGGCCCCTGTATCATTTTCAAAACTATAATTGTGTTTCTTCATTTATATTTTCATGTGTATTCGCATATGTTCATGTGTGAGAGAGAGGGCCTGCATGCATGTGTGGAAGTTAATGTCACGGCTGGATTTTACACGCGTGCTGGTGATCAAACTTGGGTCTTCAGGTTTGAGGAACAAACACATTACTGACTGAGCCATCTTCCCAGCCACACTGTATTGTTTTTTTTATTAAAGGGCTTTTGTTTTTTGAGACAAGTTTTCTCTGTGTAACCCTGGCTGTCCTGGAACTTGCTCTTTAGACCAGGATGGCCTTGAATTTACAGAGGTCAGCCTGCTTTTTGCCTCCCATATGCTGGGATTAAAGGGATGCAACACTATGCCTGGTTAGATTTTTTTTAAAGGTGTATATGTATTTCGTCTGCATGTATGTCTGTATACCGTGTCCATGTCTGGTACCCAAGGGAGCACAAGTTACAGATGTTTATGAGCTGCAATGTAGTTGTAAGGTTCAAACCAAGGTTCCCTGGAGGAGCGGCCAGACTTCTTAACTACTGAACCAACTCTCCAGTCTCCTGTATTGTATTTTCAAGACAGGGTCTTGTCACAACAAAGACTGACACGGACCTCCCTAAGTAGCCCAGGGTGGATTTGAACTCCTCTTTCTTGCACCCCTGCCTCCAGAGTTCTGGGTTTACAGGCATGTGCCACCACACATGGTTTGTGTGGTCTCTTTTAAGCGAGTGAATTTGTTCTATTAGATTGTGAATACTAAAAGCTAGTCATTTGTACATTTTTTTACAGGCTTTAAAACTGACCTCTATTTTTAAAGTTACTGTGGTCAATACAGGAAACAAAAGCACGAGAAGAAATAACCTCTCGTTTTAAAGTCAATGTGAGCGTCATAGGAAATAAGCCCAAGAAATGAAAAGCCATCCGCTTGTACATTTTAAATGGGTGAATTGTATAGTCTGAATTATACAGCTCAGAAAGCTAAGAGAAAAAAAAAAAAAGGACAGAAACACTATCTGTTCCCTGGAATGTAGCGAGCTCAGATAAATCTGGAATGCTAGCAGTTCAGCTTGTACCTGGTTTACAAAAACGTTCATTGTGACCTTCCCCTTCCCCATTTGATGGATTGCAGCTGCAATCAGAGCGCTATGACTGGGCACTTTCTCTCTGACAGAGCCGATGTACTGAGCACAGTACACACGTGCTCCACGGAGGAGATGGCTGTGCGACCTGTTCAACCTAGCTGTTGCACTGAGCAAACCTGCATGGGGCGGGGGGGGGGGGACGGGGAGCGGGGGAGGGGGGTTGAAAAGGCCTGAAAGCTGCACCTGGTCAAGGGTCCAGTCCCAAGGACGTGGCAGTTTTTCAACCAAGTCCACGTATTGCTTCATGTCTTTTAAAAGGCTAAGTAAACTAGCTTCAGGAGGTGGGGGTGGGTACCACTCTATGTAGCATTTTTCTTCTTGCTTTGAGACCAGGGTCTCACTATTTAGAAAGTGCTGGCTTTGAACTCTTGCAACGATCTGCCTGCCTCTGCCTCTCTAGTGCTGGGACTAAAGGCACGTGGCATCATGCCCTGCTGCAATGTAGGATTATATTTAGTTATATTAGTTATGCGATTCTCCTTGGCTGATGGGATTATGGGTGATCTTTATTTGTATTTCTGCGTTTTCAGGCTTGTGTGTGTATTGATAGCGTAGTCAGGAAAAAAAAACCTCTACAAAGAAGGCTGGCACCTCTCATTCTCACCAACACCAGGGGATCATTGTCGAAGTTGGCGTCTCTGGCAGAGTAGCCAGCGCCTCCCCCAGACACCCTAACCTCCTACTCCCAGCTTGTCGTGGAGCGAGTCCTTGGTTACCACAGCTTTCAGGCTCTGACTACTCCAGGGGGAAGCCCCGCCCAACACCACTGGCCTCCATGTTTTATTGCGCAAGCGGGCAAACAGCTTTGTACAGGGAGTCAGGAAATGGGACATAAATTTTTGGGATATTAAGATATCGGGAGAACCAAGCTTAGATGCCAGCTGTTTAAGGAAGTGATGAGACCGGCCAGGTGGCCAGCACCCCAGAAACAGGCGTCTCTTTTATCCAGTGAGAGGTGGAGTTTCAGTTTAGCCCTCTCATTGGCCCACACCGTGAGCCTCGGGTTCTTGTGTGTTGCTAGGTTCCACTGACAGAGCCCCTGCCATGTTCTTCCAGTAATCGTGTTTCTCCTTCCGCAGTTTTAAGTTTCATGTTCTAGCGACTGAGCTAGCGGGACGCTGGTATTCCACACTGAAACAGCCGTGCGGTACCATCATTTGTTTAAAAGAAGAGTGTCACATCTACGTAGATAGTTCAGAAAATGCTGAGATTTCGGGAGGATGTGATTTCGTGGTCAACCAAACAGGTTTTCCTTTAGTGGTCACCAGAGCGTTCAGTTTGCACCCACGTCATTGTTACTATTCTTTCTCTCATGATCAGATTTTAAAATGTCGACGTTATCCTGTTTTTAAGTGTTGCTCACTGAGCTCAGAAGGGGCAGACCAATTCCTAACTCCAGCCACAGGAGGGCGCACACATATATTAACGAATGAGGGTTGGCATTACATGTTGGGGTGTCTTGACTTGAAAAAAAAAAGGTTGGGCACCGTTATGCTATTAATACTGAGGAGTAGCATTGTCCAAACGACCTTTCTATGGCGACGGAAGTGTTTTGCATCTGTATTGACCACATATCGTCCATTAATGACACGTGACTCTCAAGCCCTTGAAATTTTGTTCCTACAACTGAGGAAATGAAATTTTTTGAGACAGGGTCTCATTTAGCCCAGCCTGGTCTTGAACTCGATATGTATCTGAGGATGATCTTGAACTTCTAATCCTCTTACTTCTGCTATCTCTCCAGTGCTGGGACGTGCCATCATGCCCAGTCTGACAAAGATGTGAGTGTGTGAACAGATGAGTGAAGGTGAGGCCAGATGTGGAGACCAGATGTCTTCCTTTATTGTTCTCCACATTATGTTTGAGACAGGCCTTTCACTGAACCTCGGTTTTCACCGATTGGCTAGGCTAGGAGGACCCCCAGACTTCATGACTCTGCCTCCCTGCTCTGAGATTATAGGTGTGCTACCATGCCCCGCTTTATATGTGGGTATTGGAGATCTCAATTCTGATCTCTCTTACTTGTACAACAAGTAAGATCCACTGAGCCATCTCCCTAGCCTTAGAAATTAATTTTAAAGTTTAGTTAGTGTAATTATACCTTTAACCACAAGGACTAGTGAGCATACTGGGTTCAACAAATCTAGAGCCTTAGACTTGGTAGGAAGATTGGCTTTTCTGAAAGGCATTATGAAGTTGGTATCTGACTGATTAACAGCTTTAGAGGCAAGAGAAACTCACATTGATGTTCCCACCGTTTGTCAGCATTTGGTCCGGGCTGTCTATCTCATTTAACCTTCTCTAGTCACGTGAAAGATGGTTGTTAATGTACCTCCTTTGCAAATAAAGATTCGGAGAGATGAAACTACTGGCCCCAAGTCATTGAGTTCAAAAATACCCACCTAAGATTTATTACAAATAAATAATACAGAAGGGAATGTATAATAGAAACCACTGCTTAGGGGTTGAACAGAGTCTTAGTGGCAAAGAGCACTTGCTGCTCTTCCAGAAGACCCAGGTTTTGTTCTGAGCACCCACATGATGATTCATGATCATGAATATTCAAGTTTAGGGAATTTTCTGGTCTCTGTGGGCACCAGGCATATGTGTTGTGCACATATATACATGTAGGCAAAACATTCATACACATGAGATAAAATAAATCAGTCTGGGGCTGGAGAGATGGCTTAGTGGTTAAGATCACCAATTTCTCTTCCCGGGGACCCAGGTTCAGGTCCCAGCACTCACAGCTGTCTGTAACTCCAGTTCCAGGGGATCTGACCTCCTCACATAGACACATATGCAGGCAAAATACCGATCATATGAAATAAAAATAATTTTAAAAAAATCTAAGAAGCTGGGCGGTGGTGGCGCACGCCTTTAATCCCAGCACTCAGGAGGCAGAGGCAGGTGGATCTCTGTGAGTTCGAGACCAGCCTGGTCTACAAGAGCTAGTTCCAGGACAGACTCCAAAAATCACAGAGAAACCCTGTCTCGAAAAACCAAAAAAAAAAAAAAAAATCTAAGAAAAGGAACCCAGTGCTTGGTATGGGGACTTTTTAAAAAAGCAGTTGCCATTCTAGCCTCTGTAGCACTTTTTACATTTGTTTTTATTCTTGAAATTATAATTATATCCTGTCCCCCCTTCCCTTTCCTCTCACCAACCCCTCCTATGTACCCCACCTTGATATCTTTCAAATTCATGGCTCCCTTTTCTTTATTTTGAGATTTTATATTTACATATAGACATTATATATTCATAGACACACATTTTAGTTTGTACAGTGTTACTTGTATGTATATGCTTTCAGGGCTAATCATTTGATGTTGGATAACAAATTGGAGGGAGGGGTCTTCCACGGGGAAAGCTATTCCCCCACTCTCAGCACTCCTTAGCTGTCTATAGTTCTTTGTCTCGGATGGAAGCCTCATGGGCGTTCCCCCTTCCGTGTTAGCATGGCCAGTGGTGCTGTCTTTGTGCAGATGTTGTTTAGACACTCATGTTGATGAGACTTCATGGATGTCATGAGACCTCAAGGCTTCTCTGCTGTTTCTAGGCAACACAATATCACAGCAAACTTCCTGTTCCTCTGGCTTTTACAATCTTCCCACCCCCTCTTTTGCAATGATCCCTGAGCCTCGAGTATAGGAATTGTGTTTAGATGTGTCAGTCGAGACTGATTGCCACAGCTGCGTTTTGATGGGTTGTGTTTTTCTGCAATGGGATCTGTCTGTTGCAGAGCAGCTTCTTGGGTGAGGGATGTGAGGGTCCACTCATCTGGGAGTATGGGGATAAATACAGAATGTAGTTGGGTTTATGCTGGTTTAGTAGAGTGATGGCTGCGGGTTCTCCTCCAGGATCCACGACTTCGCTAGCCTCGAGTAGTCTACATTTCCAGTGCTAAGATCTTTCCCCTCTTGTTAAGTGGATATTTAAAGTCCGATTAGAGAGCTGTTGATTACCTCCCAGTTCTCTGTGCCACTACTGTCCCCTTAGAGGGACTGTGCCATGCTGATTGTTGTGGTTTCCCGACATCATAGCTGGTTTGGACTGTTGGTTGCTTTCCTCCCTTGGAAGCTTGCATGGCGCCTTCCGGTATCACAGAATCTAGCCCTCAGGGAGACTTTCATGCCAGATCCAGCTCAGGTCCTCTGAGCGAGCCCTGTGTCCATAGTGTATGGTGTCTTCAGCAATAGGAATTTTCCTTTCATTTCTGAGAGGCAACCAAGGGAGTCTCTTGGATGTCCCTGACCAATAACTCAAAAAGGGGGCTTCTCATGCTTGCTGTTGGGGTTCTTGTTAGTCTATGGCTTGGGCTATGTAAGGTAAGTGAGGATCTGAGGATAAGTACATTTTAGCACCCGTTCCCAAGGGCTGATAGAACACGGAGGAGCCCTTAGAGCAGCCTCCGATCCAGATACGTGTCTAGCAAACCGAGCTGTGATCTAAGGCCGAATATTTGGGCACTGTGTCCATATAGGTCACTGGTTAGGCCTTGGCCTTAGATGGATGGTTTGTCTCTTCAGAGCCGTGCTTCCTCATTTCACAAACAAGGCAGTAAGGCCCAGGTGCTCCAGTCACCTCCGACGCTCCAGGCACCCTCGGTGCTCCAGGCACCCCCACCCCCTGGCGTTCCAGGCGCTCCAGGTGCTCCAGGACTCCCGGAGCTTCAGGCAGTCCCGGTGCTCCAGGCACCCTCGGCGTTCCAGGCACCCCACTCCCCTGGCGTTCCAGGCGCTCCAGGTGCTCCAGGACTCCCAGAGCTCCAGGCACCCCCGGCGCTCCAGGCGCTCCAGATGCTCCAGGACTCTCGGCGCCAGTTCATGTGTCACTGACTCCATTTACCGTTTACCTTTGCGTCACCTCCGGAACTCAGGTTCCATCTGATAGCAACAGCATACCACAGTACATCTGGTGCCGGTTTTCTTAGTATTTTTTAAAATTCATTTTATTATTTTATGTGCGTGAGTGTTGGGCAAGGGCCCACTGAGGCCAGAAGAAGATAGATCCTATGGAACTGGGGTTACATACAATTGTGAGCCACTCTGAGGGTGCTGGGAAATGAACCTGTGTCCTCTGGAAGAGCAGCCCGTGCTCTTAACTGCTGAGTCACCTCTCCAGCCGTGTTTTGGGTTTTTAAAATATAAAAATGGTGTGTCTTCTAATCATGCCATCTTGTGCTTGAGAAAATAGGGCTTCTGTAGTTTAAGAACGTCAACGGAAGAGCACGTTGAGTTACGTGCAAGGCCTTGGGTTTGATCTCTAGCGTATAAAATAAGAAAGACTGTCAGTGAAAAATGTTTATATGTAGAATAAAATTTTTAAAATTACTTATTTTGTGTATATATGTGTATGAATACGGTATTTATACGTTTGTGGTGTGTGTGTGCGCGCGCTTCTTCATGCGAATGTGAAGGCTGCTTTATTCCCTTGAAACAGGGTCACTCATTGAGCCTGGAGCGAGGCTGGCTGCCAGTAAATCTCAACAACCTTCCTGTCTTTTCCTTCCCAGCACTGAGGTTAGAAGTAGCCACTTAAAAAAAAAAGACAGGGTCTCATTATGTGAACCTGGGTAGCCCAGAGCTTGCTATGTAGACCCTGTTAGCCTCGAATTTACAGAAATCTTCCTGAAAGCTGGGATTAAGGGTGTGTGCCCCTCTGCCTGGCTCCGTGTTCAATTTTTCACTTGGGTTCTGGCTCTTTGAACTCAGGTCCTGCAAACCATCTCCCCAACCTCTGTCTTAGTGTATGTTTTTTTTTTTTTTAATTTCCCCTAAGGCAAAGACAGTGAGCTTTTCCTGTAATTCTAAACCCAGTGTAGAATAGTAAATTACGCATGCTATAATCAGTGCTTCTAAAAGTGGCCAAAACATGGCACACAACACACAAACTCAAAAATCTCCACAGCAGCTCCCTGCCTGCATAGAACTGAAGTTCACCAAGAATTTTTCTCAGGCAGGGCACGAGAGATGGCTCAGTGGGTAGAGGTGCTTGCTGCCAAACCTCAAGACCTGAGTTCAATCCCTGGAGCCCACATAACAGAAAGAAAAATACCAACTGCAAACTGTCCTCTGATGTCCACACATAGGCCACACACAATAAGCAGATACATACATACATACGTGCATACATACATACATACACATGTAATAAATAGCAAAAAGCCAGGCATGGTGGTATATGTCTTTAGTTCTAGCACTCAGAAGGCAGAGGCAGACACAGGCAGATAGATTTCTGTGAGTGCGCAGCCAATCATGACTAAATAGTGAGATTCTTTCCCCAAAACAAACAACAAAAATTTAAAAAAAAAATCATGTTAGGTCGGAGTGGTTTTTGTCCTGAGACCTTCTGCTTTGCCAGCCCTCGTCCTTTCTTGTTTTGCAGGGCTTCGGATTGGATTTGGAGCCTCCTGCTTCCTAGGCTGCTGCTCTATCACTGAACCTCAGGACTTCAACCTGTCGCCGTGAAAGCTGATCAAGAGTGTGAACGTGTGGAGGCTTTTCCAAGAGCAGCCGAAGGGACCGTGGGACTGAGATCAGAACAGTGTCCCCGTGAGAGCTGCCACAATGCCTGGAATTAAGCTTCAAAAATTTTCTAAATATATACATGCTGGAGTAGATTTTCCTAATGATTTGCCTACAGAATGCTTCTAGAAGCCAGCACTGACCTGCAACAGCACAGGGCTGGGAATTCTGGGAAACAGCATTCAGCTTAGCTAAATTGACCCAGCACAAAGCGACCACAGCAAAGGTTGATTTGGAATGGAAAGAGACACGGTGATCACGGCTTGTGCTTTTTACTTTGGCAAATTTCAACTCGTTGCTAGGGCTCTTCCCGAAGCCTCATTAACTTAATGGCAAATCCTTGTCACAGAGTCAACAGAATCTAGTTCCAACCTGTCTCTCCACTTTATCTGACCTCCCCTCCCCTTCTCTCGGTCCTCTCCTCTCTGCTGCTTTGTTTCTGACGCTATCCCCCTCCCCAACCTCTCTCTGTCTCTCCCCTCCCCCGTTTCTGTCTCTCTTTGTCTCTGTTTCTCTATCTCTGCCTCTCTCCCTTTTTCTTTCTCCCCTGACAAGCCTTACGTACATCTAGCACTGAGGATCCAGAAACAGAAATGTCCACCTTGGGCTCACACGTAGCTCAGTATTGAGCACTCGCATAACATGGGCAGGGCCCTGGCTTCCAGCCTCAGCCCCGGGCCCCCAACAACACATTCTTTTAAGAAATGCCCACCGTGTGGGGCTTGCATTCTAGTGGGGTGGAGCAAACAGAGCAGATAAGCTTGTTTTATGGTGGATGCCTGCAAGGAAGCTGGAAAAGCAAGATTACAGACGGAGAGGGTAGGCCACCTCGGTGGCGAATTCCTGCAGTCCCAGTCCAAGGGAGGTCGAGGCCAGCCTGAGCTACCAGAGATGGAGTTTCAATAAAATCCAATAAAAAAGAGAGAAGAGAGTGGGAGGGCGACTGAGCAGAGGGGGGTTTGTGGGTTATCAGATAAGGCCTTACTGGGGAGGACAGGCCGACCTCGGCAGAAGGGAAGGGGGAGCCCTTTGATTAAGAGGAACACAGTGTCCCTGGCCCAGCAAAGTAGCTAATAGCGCCCAAGGCCTGCAAGGCAAGGGACGGGTCGGGGGAGGCTGGCAGAGAGCTTGCTTTGTTCTCCCAGGGTGGAACTAAGCAGTACAGAGTGGCCTGGTGAGGTCGGTGAGCTATGACCAGTGGTGGGTGAGAGGTCGGAAAGGGGCGTGTGTGGGGGCAGCCACAGGGCCCCTTTTGAGCCCTTAGCTTCTTGCTCTGGGGGCAGTGGGGGTGTGCTTGCATAATGGCATTTTTGTCCACAGGAGTTTCTATGTTGAGACAGACTGAAGGGGACGGAAAGGGACGAGCGAGGCTTTCATGACCATTTTCACTGGCACCCTCTGCTCCAGGCCCCAGGGAACTTTGGCTTACCTTCTCTGCTTGTTCCTGCTTGCGGTGTTTGATTTTGTTCCAGGACCTGCATCCACCTGGATTACCTTGCCCTACTCCACGTCCCCGTTTTTTCTTCTTATTTAAACTAAAACTGACACTGTAGTTTCATTTTGCGTTAAAATCTTTGATAGCATAATTTTAGGTGCTAAAAATAAGGTTAGCTTTCCAGCTTCGAGACAATAGCAAAAAAGGAAAGGTTGTATATTCTGTGATGTAGGTTTCATTTTAATTTTTACATCTTTTTTTTTTGGTATTTTGAGACAGAGTCTCTCTATGTAACCCTGGCTGACCTGAAACTCACTAGACCAGGCTGGCCTTATCCTTTTGATGTAAATTTAAAGGTACTTAAATTCTAAATCACATCTACAATAAAGATATAAACATATATTTTCCAAAAAGAAGAACTCTTCAAAATAGCAAGGAGGAAATAAAGTTGCAATTTCTTCTTTTCTTTCTTTCTTTTTTCTTATGACAGGGTTTTTCTGTGTAACAGTCATGGCTGTCCTAGAACTCACTATGTAGACCAGGTTGGTCTTAAACTCACAGAGTTTCGCCTGCCTCTGCCTCCTGAGTGCTGGGGTTAAAGACGTGAGCCTCTACCACCCTACAAGATTACAAAGGCTAAGATTATTTTCTAGTTTTTTTTTCTTACCTTTTCTTTTTGCTCTTTTTTCTTCTCTCATACATTACACCCAACTGCTCTGTTCCCTCCCTGCACTCTTCCCAGACCCTCCCCTATGTCCTCCGGGTCCTCTCCTCCTCTTTGCCCTTCAAAGGAAAAAAAAAGGAGCAGGCCTCCCCAGGGATAACAACTGAACACAAGTTAAGAAGCTACAATAAGACTAGGCACAGACTCTCTTATCAAGGTTGGATGAGGCGACCCAGTAGGAGGAAAAAGGCCCTAAGATTAAGTGTAGTGTCTCTTCTTATTTTCTATCTTCCATTTTCTATTCTCTAGTCTCATTCTCTCTCTCTTTACACAGCCCTGGCTGTTCTGGAACTCACTCTTTAGACCAGACTGGCCTCGAACTCACACAGATCTGTTTGCCTCTGCTTCCTGAGTGCTGGGATTAAAGTTGTGCGCCACCCTGCCTGGCCCCCATTAAACTTTAAAATAAATGAATTTAAGAAAAATTTTTTTAAATATCTGCTACAAAATAATTCAGTAGCACCAAGAGAAAATAAATATTAAAAATGCTCTGCAAGCATGACTTATTAAAATATGACCTGACAAAATTTTACTTATTTTTTATTTTAAAAATTACATCGATTCATTTTGTGTATGTGGTGTGTGTGTGGGGGGGGTAGCCCCAAGCATGCTCCTGTATGTCAGAGAACAACTTTGAGGAGTCAATTCTCTTCTTCCCCCGTGGGGGTTCTGGCAATCTAACATAGATCAACAGGCATGGCAGCAAATGCCTTTACCCACTGAGCCCTCTTGCTGGTCTATGCTTGGCCATTTTTATTTCTTTACCAAGAACTTCACTGTAATTATCAGGCAAACTACAAATTTTATCAACTAACATTATCAATCAGGACCTAAAGAAATAAAATGTAGGGGCTGGAGAGATTGCTCAGTGGTTAAGAGCACTGGTTGTTCTTCCAGAGTACCCAGGTTCAATTCCCAACACCCACATGGCAGCTCACAACTGTCTGTAATTCCAGTTCTGGGGGACCCAACACACATGGCAAAACGCCAATGTGCATAAAGTAAAAAAAAAAATTCAAAAAAAGAAAGAAAATGTAAGCAAGCTCATGTTTTAACACATTGCTCGGATAGTTCTATTTTGAACTATCACCCACACCCGGTGAGAGATGGCAGGTGAACTGCTCATGCGTCTGTGTTTGTCGGTGTGGAATGCTTGGAACTGAAACCAGGGCCTCCAGTTGGTTTTATCACCTCAGCGCCGGCATAGCTCTCAGTTTTGAGAGCGTCTGGTTAAGTTACTGAGGATTGCCTTGTACTTACAATCTTGCCTCAGCCTCTGAAATAGCTGAGAATACAGACCTGTCCTACTGGGCTAGGTTTGCTGATAGGCTCCCTTCCTCCCCCCCACCCCACCCCATCTGCATGTGCACACATACCTGGAGTCAGAGTCCAGAGGTTGTGCCAGATGTTTTCTGTAGCCTCTTTCCACATTATTATTATTGTTGTTGTTGTTATCATTGTTGTTGTTGTTGAGACAGGATCTCTCATTATTTGGATGGGCAGCTTTACCACTGAGCTCCAGGGATCTACTTGTCTCTGTCTCTCCAGTGCTGCCACTCCTGGCATTTTATGTGGGTGTTGGGAATCCAGATTTAGGTCCTTATGTTTGTGCAGTAAGTACTTTACCAACTGAGCCATCTCCCCAGCCAATACTTACGTGTTTTTAAAAGGGGATAAACCCATAAAGGATCAGACTTGTGGGCTGAGACCCCTTTGACAAACATCTATCTACAAAAATATTTATATTTCCATTCATAACAGTAGCAAAACTATAGTTACGAAGTAGCAATGAAAATAATTTTATGGTTGGGGTCAGCACAGCATGAGGAATTGTATGAAACGGTTGCAGCGTTAGGAAGGTTGAGAACCACTAAGTGAGACTTGGCTGATACCTGCCCCTGCGTGTCACTGTAAATGGCGTGACAAAAGGAAATTCTTCTAGCAGAAACCTGGAGAAAAAAATACATCATCTTTTTGTTGTTTGGTTGGTTTTTTTTGTTTTTGTTTTTGTTTTTTTGAGACAGGGTTTCACTGTAGCTTTGGAGTCAATCCTGGAACTAGCTTTTATAGACCAGGCTGGCCTCAAACTCACAGAGATCCACCTGCCTCTGCCTCCTGAGTACTGGGATTAAAGGTGTGCACCACCACCGCCCAGTTTATAAAAAGACATTATCTTAATCTTAATCAAGTGCTCAAAGGTCAGGCATGGTTTGTCAGACATGTCATCTCAGCACTAGGAGGCTGAGGCAAGAGGATCATTTTGAGTTTGAGGCAAGCCTGGGCTTCATAATAAGACCTTGTCTCAAAACAAAAACAAATCAACTCCCAAAGTGATAAAGTAATAAGACAAACTAACTTCGTGAAACTCTTGACGTCATACCCTTAAGAACAAGAGACCTTTGGTGTCTCCCCATGAAAGAGTCATATGTACTCTTTTTTTTAAAATTTATTTATTTATTAAAGATTTCTGTCTCTTCCCCGCCACCGCCTCCCATTTCCCTCCTCCTCCCCCAATTGAGTCCCCCCCCTCAGCCCGAAAAGCAATCAGGGTTCCCTGTCCTGTGGGAAGTCCAAGGAACTCCCACCTCCATCCAGGTCTAGTAAGTTGAGCATCCAAACTGCCTAGGCTCCCACAAAGCCAGTGCATGCAGTAGGATCAGAAACACATTGCCATTGTTCTTGAGTTCTCAGTAGTCCTCATTGTCCGCTATGTTCAGAGAGTCCAGTTTTATCCCAGGCTTTTCCAGACCCAGGCCAGCTGGCCTTGGTGAGTTCCCAATAGAACATCCCCATTGTCTCAGTGTGTGTCTCAGTGTGCACCCCTCGCGGTCCTGAGTTCCTTGCTCGCATTCTCTCTCCTTCTGCTCCTGATTTGGACCTTGAGATTTCAGTCCTGTGCTCCATTGTGGGTCGAGTCATATGTACTCTTACACTAAATCCTGGATTGGAGAAGATTCTAGAAAAGATTTTGTTGGTTCAGTTGGAAAAACTTGAATATGGAGCCTGGTAGAGGCTTGCCTAACATGTACGAGGCCATGGGTTTAACCCCCAGCATAACACATACACACACACACACACACACACACACACACACACACACACACACCCTGATAATATCTTGATTCTTGTGCTTGAATTGTGGTTTTGTAAGGGATTGCGTTTACCCTTGAGAAGTATGGAGAAACATTTGGGGAGGGGTTAAAGGAACAAGATAAACTTACTTTTTTATGTACCCAAACTGTCTCCATATCTAGTTATCATTTATATATTTATATCTACCTAGTTATCTGTCACATACCTCTGTATAAGCACACGTGGCAATTGTTCATTGGGTTTTGGGAAAGGGGTAAGCAATGTATGGAAATGTTTTATGCCATTCTTACAACTTTTTTCAGGCTTGGGGTATAGGTCAGTGGAAGGAATGCTGGCCTAGTAGTTGTAAGATCCTGGGTTTGGTTTCCAGTTACACACACACACCCTAGACATAGTGGCATACACCTGCAATCCCAACACCTGAGAAGCTAAAGGCAAAAGCACTCCCGAGGATGAGGCTAAACTAAGTAGAGAGACCCTGTCTCTACCCTACCCCGAAACAAAAACCTTCCAAATGTGGCTATCATTTTAGGTTTCTACTTGAAAGGAAAGGAGTTTGGAATCACTGTTTATGACAGATAGGTATCTCCTGTGTTTTCAAAACAGGAGCCAGGGTTATCAAAGTCATCGTTCTATAACAACGGAAGAAGACAAATCATTAACTTTCTGATTGCTTTGAAATCACAGTTTCCATTTGCATCTTAAGCCCACAGACTCTAGTGGAGTGGGCAGTAATAAGTTACAGACAGACAGGAGTTCAAATGACTAAACCAGCCCGTTTATTTTAGTTGCTTGAACAGACAGAAATGTTCAAGGACAAACAACTTTGCAAAGCACATCTGCACGTAGGTGTGCACTTAGTGTGCTTTTACAGCTTAAGACTTCCGGTACAACGGTAATCTCGTGACTCTAAACCTTGGAATCACGTAGGGGATCTTTCCAATGCTGATGCTTAGCTCATTCTGCCCAGAGTTTGACTTAAATCCTCTGTAACAGGCCCGGAGACCTTCAAAAAGCAGTCTAGATGGTTCTAATATGTGGTCAAGGGGTCTGTCCCAGAGACTTCCTTTGCAATGACTCTGTTCTTCTTCCCCCTTCTCTTCCTCATTTTCTTCTTGTTTTTTTTTGTTGTTGTTATTTTTTTAGAGCTACAGTCTCATTTGGTAGGCTGGACTGGCCTCAAACTCACTATGTAAGGTATTGAACCTTAAAGTGGGAGTGGTCCACTTTCTGATTTCTAGAATTGCAGGCATGCATCACTATACCTGGCTCATGGTAATACATGGGGACTAGAGAAGTGGCTCAGAAGTTGTGTGCTACTAGTCTCCGAGAGAATCCAGGTTCAATTCCTAGAACTCACACGGCTTCTCATAACCATCTGTAATTCCAGTTCCAAGGATCTGACGTCCTCTTCTGGCTTCCTCAGGTAGCAGGCAGCCATGTGATATACAGACATACAGGCAAAGCAAAACACCCCTCGCCACACATATTTTTTGAGACAGGATCTTATTGTGTAGCCTTGGCTGGCCTGGACTCACTGTGTAGTCAGGCTAGACTTGAACCCACAGAGATTCACTTGCCTCTGACTTTCAGGTGCTAGGATTGAAGGCCTGCACCACCATACACATTTAAAAAATGTGTATCTCTGTGTGATTGTGTTTGTGCATGTGAATTCAGCTGCCTGCAGAAACTACTGGCATAGGTGGAGGCTAGAGGTTCCACAGAGGCTGGAGGATAAAGGCTACCCCTGGGCCTGGAGTTACAGTCGGTCGTGAGAAGTCTGATGTGAGTGACGGATACTGAACTCAGGTCTTAGGCAAGAGTAGTATGCTCTCTTAGCCACTGAGCCATCCCTCCAACCCACCACAGAAACATCCTTTTGTTGTTTTTGGCTTTTGAGACAGGGTTTCTCTGTGTAACAGTCCTGGCTGTCTTGGAACTCACTGTGTAGACCAGGCTGGCTTCAAACTCAGATCCATCTCACAGTCCCACAAGACAGAGATGACTCAGCCTGGGAAGGCAGAATCTTGGAAAGGTGACATGAGTCACAGAAATGAGCTTTTTTTAATTTTAGATTTATTTATGTATTATGTATTCAGTGTTCTGCATCCATGTATGTGTGCAGGCCAGAAGAAGGCATCAGATCTCATCACAGATGGCTGTGAGCCACCATGTGGTTGCTGGGATTTGAATTCAGGACCTCCGGAAGAACAGTCAATGCTCTTAACCTCTGAGCCAGCTCTCCAGCCCTGAGCTGTTTTTTTTTCTTTCTGTAAAGTGAGATAACAGGGCCCCTCCTCTGAGGCCTCTGAGCTCTTTCTTAGGTGCATTGTTTAGATCTTCCTCTTTCCTGTGGTAATTCTTCACAGATGTAGTGAAGAAATGATAAAATGTTCAGGATCCAGTATGTTCTTACCCAATAAAATCATATGCACAAATGAAAGCTGGGGGATACCCCAACGTGTTAGCACTGCTATCTCTGGTCAACAGGACCAAAGGGGAATGCTTTTCTTTGTAATGTGGTACATGAATAGGTCTTAAGAGATAGTAAGAGGGGCTGGAGAGTTGGCTCAGAGGTTAAGAGCACTGGCTGCTCTTCCAGAGGTCCTGATTTCAATTCCCAGCAATCACATGGTGACCCACAACCATTTCTAATGAGATCTGGTGCCCTCTTCTGTCCTGCAGGCAGAACACTGTATACATAATAAATAAGTAAATCTTAAAAAAGAAGAGATATTAAGAATAGAAGCTAAACATCCTTAAATATACTTTAATCAGTGAAGCTATCATGATTAACCAGAAATAACATTAAAAATGTATCTATTTTTGGTGAATGATAGGGAACAGAACAGTTCTTTTCAAAGCTGGTAAGCAGGGTGTAGCAACATGTTCCTATAATCCCAGCACTTGGGGTAGGGGTAGAGGCAAGATCATTAAGGCCATACTTCACTACTTAGTGAATTTGAGGCTAGCCTGGACTACATAAGACCCTGTTTCAAGAAAACAAACCTAGGAACTGAAAAGATGGCTCAACAGTTGAGAACACTTGCTGCTCTTTCAGAGGACCCAGGTTCAGTTCCCAGGACCCACATCAGATAGCATGCAACCACCTGCATATTACTGGAGTCCTAGGGGATCTGATGCTTTTTTTTTGTTTCTCTAGACAGATTTTCACTGTGTAGCCCTGGCTGTTCTAGAACTTGCTCTGTAGACCAGGCTGGCCTTGAATTCATAAGATATGCCTGATGCCTGCATTTGCCTCCAAAGGTATGCACCACCATGCTTGGATTATCTAGATCTTCCTCCTCCTCCTCCTCCTCCTCCTCCTCCTCCTCCTCCTCCTCCTCCTCCTCCTCCTCCTCCTCCTCCTCCCTCTTCTTCTATGCTTGGATGCCAGACAGAAGAGGGCACCATGTCTAATTACAGGTGGTTGTGAACCACCATGTGGTTGCTGGGAATTGAACTCAGGACCCCTGGAAGAACAGCCAGTGCTCTTAACCTCTGAGCCATATCTCCAGGCCTACCCAGGTCTTCTTAGCACCACGTTTTCTCTAAACAGTCATTGGTTGGTAGGTATTTTAGGTTGTTTTTTTCAGCTTGGAGTGATCATGAGTAATGAATGGTATTATGGTACTTGTTTTAAAACAAGCCCTGTATGGTCATGTTTCATTTTCCTTTTTAGAAATACCTAGCAGTGGAATTACTAGGCTAAATGTACATTTTTGTTTAATGTTTTTAACACAGGGTTTCATTATTTAGCCCAGACAGTCCTAGAACTTAGAATCCATTCTTCTGCAAGCATGTATCTATTTGTCTCAGTACCATTTATTATAGAAACTACACTGTCTCAATTCTTGTCTATCTATCTATCTATCTATCTATCTATCTATCTATCTATCTATCTATCTACCTACCTACCTATGTTTTTCGAGACAGGGTTTCTCTGTGTACCCCTAACTGTCCTGGAACTCACTCTGTAGACCAGGATGGGTTGGAATTTATAGCGATCCACCTGCCTCTGTCTCTCAAGTGCTAGGATTAAAGGCCTGTGCCACCACTGCCCAACTTCTTTCTCTATTTATTGGTGTTGTCGCCTTCGTAAAAATTAACTGGCCATGAGCTGGAGAGATGGCTCAGTGGTTAAGAGTACTTACTGCTTGCTCTTCCAGAAGGCTGAGACGAGTTTCAGCACCCACATGGCGGCTCACAAGGCTTTGTAGCGCTAGTCCTAGGGATCTGACGCCATCTCCTGGCCTCTATGGGCACTGCACATACTCTGTCTGCCCAGACATACACACACATAACTTACAAATAAATACAACCTCAGTCTCAAAAAGAAAAAAAATCATTTGGCCACAGATATGTGATCTCAATTTGTTCCATTGTCTTCTATATCTGTTCTCATACCGGTGCACCACTGCTTAGGTGTATTGTAGATTTGACTCACAGGGTCTATTGTGACTTGGTGTGCTGTCTAGTTCTTCAGTCTTACTTTCTAGGTCACTCGCCTTTGCTTTCTCAGCTCTTGCCAAATTGGTATCTCAATTTCTCTTACTACCTAGCAAATAACGTTTTGTGTGTGCTGTTCTATGTGCTCACTCAGAAAGATATCTACGTATAGTTCTTTATTTATATGTATATCTGTATCTTCAATCCCAGGCTCCTTTATGTAAGTTCTCCATGACCTTCCTCACCACGCTACACATCTTATGACCAGCTCTCATGGGGTTATGTGACTATTGAAGTAGCATCAGCTGTCCCTCCTGAAGGTAGTAAGCTCCAGGAAGGAATGGCTCTCCTTTGGGTCACTATTGTCTCCCCTCTTCCTGACTAGATCTGATAAAAGACCATATTGAAAGAGGGGACAAACAAATAAATGGTTTGGCAAACTAGGCCCACTCTACCTGGATAGTCCAGGTCATGGCTGCAGGCTGTATCTTAACTGTTTGGATGTTGAGTTCATTAAAATTTGGGCGGTGCGTACTCACTCATAAGTGATTTTTTAAAAAAATATTTATGTATTATGTATACAATACTCTGTCTGTACGTCTGCAGGCCAGAAGAGGGCACCAGACCTCATTACAGATGGTTGTCAGCCACCATGTGGTTGCCGGGAATTGAACTCAGGACCTTTGGAAGAGCAGGCAATGCTCTTAACCACTGAGCCATCTCTCCAGCCCCCTTATAAGTGATTTTTAAACATAAAGCAAAGAAAGCCAGCTTACAAATCACAATCCCAGAGAACCTAGACAACAATGAGGACCCTAAGAGAGACATACACAGATCTAATCTACATGGAAAGTAGAAAAAGACAAGATCTCCTGAGTAAATTGGGAGCATGGGGACCTTGGGAGAGGGTTGAAGGGGAGGGGAGAGGCAGGGAGGGGAGCAGAGAAAAAAATGTAGAGCTCAATACAAATCAATAAAAAAAAATAAAATTTGAGCCCGGTGGTGCATACCTTTAGTCCCAGTACTCAGATAGTAGGGGAAGGCGGATCTCTGTGAGTTCGAGGCCAGCCTGGTCTACAATAGCTAGTTCCAGGACAGCTAGGACTGTTACACAGAGAAACCCCGTTTTGAAAAACAAAAACAAAACAATTGATTTAGGATTTCACATCTACATTTAAAAATGACATCAGTTTATATTTTATAGTTTCCAATCTCTATCAGCTAGGGATATAATGAGACAGAAACCACGTTAGTCACATGCTTTTATACTGTGTAGATATAGACATAGTGTGCATGTCTGTGTGTGCACACGCATGCGCCACAATGCATGCTGGAAATCAGAGGACAGTTTTGTGGATTAGGGTCTCTCCTTTCACCTTTTTTTGTTTGTTTGTCTTTGAGACAAGGTCTCTGTATGTGGCTTTGCCTGTCCTAGAACTTGCTATGTAGACCAGTCTGGACTCTTCTGAGTGCTGTGATAAAAGGCATACACCACCATGCCTGGGTCCTTCAGCCTTTATATGGGATTCAGGAAGCAACATCAGATCCTCTCAGGTTTGGCAGCAAGCGCCTTTACTTGCTGATCCAATTTGCCAATCCAGGCACACATCATTTAATATCGGAAGTTTTTAAGTAGGCTAGGATAAAAATGAAAATTCTTAGGTTGTCATTCTTGAATGAACAGAAGGAAGAGACTGGAATTAGAATGCTTAGAAGCTTAAGAGCCTTCAAGGAGGGGTGCTCTCCCCCTAGGGAAGGAGCTACTTAGGCCAAGGTCGAGAAAGCAGAAGGGCAGAAGGAAGTCTCTTTACTAGCGCCCAGATTCATAGTCTTCCTCTAGCGCCCTCTCCTGGCAGAGCCTAGAGATGAGCACCTGACGAAGCAAATGTTCTCAGAGGCCCTTCTGACATCATCCGTCAGAACACAGGCTCGGAGCTGGGAGAAAATGTCTTAGAGAAATAAGGTAATCTTTTCCTATGTTTATCACAAATTACTGCAATTTATATGTTCTTAACGCCTATCTTTATTATCTCTGTAGTTTTGGGTGACGTTACCCTCCCGCCCCTGCCCCCACTGTAGTCCTGAGGATCAAAGCCAGGGTACTGTGCATATTAGGCAAGTGCGTTACCACCGGGCTGCACCTCCGACTGCTCTCACCATTTTGGAGTCGAGGCCCTATGTAGCTGAGGCTGGCTTTGAACTCCATTATGACTTGAACTCCTGATTCCCCCCCCCCCCCCGCCTCCCCCTTCAGAGTGCTGGCCTTACATTCATATGCCGTTATGCCAGACTATTTTTAGAGGGTTGATTTTTTTTTTTTGGTTTTTTGAGGCAGGGTTTCTCTGTGGTTGTGGAGCCTGTCCTGGAACTAGCTCTTGTAGACCAGGCTGGTCTCTAACTCACAGAGATCCTCCTGCCTCTGCCTCTGCCTCCCGAGTGCTGGGATTAAAGGCGTGTGCCACCACCGCCCGGGGGGTTGATTTTTTTTTAATTTAAATTATTTAACTTTTTTCTTTTTCTAAAATTTGTTTTTAAACATGCTTTTGCAATTGATTTTTATATTTGTTTGTTTGTTTGTTAGTTAGTTTGATTTTCCTAGACAGGGTTCCTGGCTGTCCTGGAACTAGCTTTGCAGATCAAACTAGACTTGAACTCACAAAGATCCCCGTGCCTCTGCTTCCCCGAATGCTGGGATTAAAGACGTGTGCCACTACCACCTGGCTATTTATTTATTTAGTGGTTTTCTGAGACAGGCTTTCCCCGTGTAGCCCTGGCTGTCCTTGGTCACTCCTAGACCAAGCTGGCCTTGAATTCAGAGATCCACCTGCCTCTGCCTCCCAAGCGCTAGGATCCAAAGGCGTGTATGTGGCATTACCATTGGTTCATTTAGTTATTCATCGTCTTAATGTAACTGCCCACTATTGTATTCACAGGTCAGGTAAAGAGTATGCTCCATGTGCCTTTGCTAGGTCCTTTATACATCATTTTCATTTTTGACAATTTTCTACATCTATACACTGGACTTTAGATTCTTTCCCCCCATCATCCCCAGCTCACTGACACTCTTTCTCCCACAGAAACTCTTCTTCTTTCCAACAAGTCCCTCTCCTATTTTCCTATCTTAGTGTGTGTGTGATCCACTGAGTTTGAATGGGGTTACCATCATAAACATGGATGGGAGGGTATTTACTGGAACGCGAGCACCTTATCAGTGGCTATCTCACTGAAGAAAGTGCCCCCAATCACCATTTGATTGGAGTTTTCCCCCCATATGATCTCCCTCATCTTCTGCCACCCAACCTAGAGCGTAGCCCTCACGTGGAGCCATCGCCTCGTGCCTTACTCTGCTGTCCTTATCCCTGTATGAGACAGTGCTAGTCAGCTAATGGCTCAGCTATTGCGTTGGAAACATCCTTGATTCTGCCATTTACATTCTACCCGTAAGCGATTTCTCTTTCAGAAGTTATTTTTGGAGATTAGACATTATGAATCATCAGTCATCAGTCATAAGTACTTGCTTCATCCAATTCCTTCAGAGTAATTATTTCAAATTTAAATTACAACTGACGGTATAAGATCTTTTCTTTCTAGAACAATCTTCACCTATCTTTTTGGCATTTTCATCTAGGGGTAATGTTTTTTTTTTTACTATTAAAAAAAAACACAAACGAAGCTGGGTGGTGGCCGCACACACTTTTAATCCCAGCACTTGGGTGGATCTCTGCAAATTTGAGGCCACCCTGCTCTACCAAGCGAGTTCTAGAACAGCCAGGACTACACAGTGAAACATTGTCTCAGAAAAAGAGAAAGGGGGGGGGGAGAGAGAGAGAGAGAGAGAGCAAGCAAGCACATGGTGGCACGTGCTTGTAATCCCAGCATTTAGGAAGTGGACATGAGAGGATCATATGTGCATGGCCGTCTCTAATGTGTAGCCAATTTGGGACCAGCCTGGCGCACCTCGCTCCCTGTATCAAAAATTAAAGAATCAAAGAAAAAACAAAACACCAAAACCAAAGCAAATCAAAAACAAACAAATGAGCCAGCCCTGGTGACCCCGATCTATAATCCCAGTACTTCGAATGCAGAGAGAGGGAAGAGGATTGCCACAAATTCAAAGCCAGCCTGATCTATATAGTTAGTTAAGGCCTGCAAGGGCTATACAGTGAGACTCTCTATTTTTCAAAACAAAAAATTAAAATGAAAACAAATAAATAAATGAGTCTATTACGGTGTGGTGAAAGTGGATTCTAAAAGCAATTTCCTTTTTGTTTTGTTTGCTTGTTTAGACGAGGTCTCATGTAGCCCAGACTGGCCTTGTATTCAATGCATATCCAAGACTGATATTAACCTCCTGGTCTTCCTGCCTCCGCCTCCTAAGTGCCGAGATCACAGGAGTGTGCCACCATGCTTGCCAAGCCTCTCTTTTGAGTCTACCGGTCACAAGTAGCTTGAGACACCCCCCCCCCCCCGCCGCCAATTCCTTACATTTTCACTTTTTTCTTTTGTTTCTCAGTGCTAGGGCTAGAAGCCTGGACCTCACCCACGCTAGGAGGCAAGGGCTGTGCCGCTGAACTACAACCCAACCCTTCTTTCCATCTTCAGAGCCACTAACCTAGTCCCAGCCACCATTAGCTATTGGCTGAGCAGAATGTGCTCTTCCCGCTGCCCTCTGGACTCTTCCAGTCCACTCCCCACAAAGCATCAAGGAAGGCTTGATGACTTCTCTTCCATCTCCTAACCTGGATGCTTTGCCATCCATCCTGCCTATAAATTTCTGATGTTTGCATAACTGTTAACATACATTATAAATTAAAGCAATATCTAAAGAGATATAAACAATATAGTCTTTCTTAAATTAGCATATGTAAAATGATGGGTTTCATTCTGACATGTTCATACTAAGACTTTTTTTTGAGACAGTTTGTGTGTGTGTGTGTGTGTGTGTGTGTGTGTGTGTGTGTGTAGCCCTGGCTGTCCTGGAACTAGCTTTACAGACAAGCTCAAAGCTGGCCTTTTATTTGGAGATCCACTTGTCTCTGCCTAGTGAGTGCCGGGATTAAAGGTGTGCACCACCACTGTCCCAAAAGATAATTTTTGAGACAGGGTTTCTGTGTAGCCCTGGCAGAGCTATAACTCATTCTGAAGGCTGCCCTCAAACTCATAGAGATCTCAATGTCTCAGCTTCCCACGTGCTGGAATTGAAGGTGTGTGTCATTATGCCAGTGAAGAAGGATCTGGAAATGACATTTTATCCTTCTTTGCTATTTCATTTTATGAGCTGTGACTATCATTCATTTTACCTGATAGTCGATTTACATTCTCTAATATGGATTCTGCTGAGGATTGAATCCAGGGCCTTGTGCATGAGAGGTAAATATTCTACCATGGAGGTATGACCTCAGAATTTCATCTTTAAGTTAGTTTTAAGCAAAGATCTCCAAGATAATCATCCAAGGTGGTTATCTGTAAATCAGGACAATATCATGATGTGAATTTTCTGGCCAGGAGTAGTGGAGGGGAAGCTTTAGGCCTCAACCAATAATCTTCATGTAGATAGGTCCATTTTTAGAAATGGACAACTGGCATTCTTTCAGTATTTGTACATTGCTGTGCAAGCACAGATTCAAACAGATAGCTATTTCCAGATACTTCCTATATAGGAACAAGTTTGGAAGCAGCTATTGTGTGAATCATATGAAGAAAATTATTTTAAGAAATCCAGCTGAAAAGGAGGCTATGAGTTTGAGAGAGAAAGGAAGGAGGGGTACATAGGAGTGGTTGGAGGGAGAAAAGGGAGGCCGAAATGATGTAAATATAGTTTAATTTAAAAAATAAAACACTTACTTCAAAAAAAGAAACTAAGCTGTGTGTGGTGATGCATATATGTTATTCCAGCATGCAGAAGTCAGAGGTGGAAGAGTCAGGGGTTCAAGACTAGCCTCAGATAAATGAGACCCTGGCTCACATAACCAAAACCCAAACCAAAGCAACATAAAAATCAGCTAACCTATTGTTCTGACAGGCATGGAAAAAATGCTACTTTCCAGCTCTTCAACCTTATTGGAGAAACAATTAAAATAGAAATCAAAATTCCTCTCAGATCAAAATTAACAAACATAACTGGATACAGCGGTACACATCTGTAAGCTCAGTGTGTGTGAAGGGGGCTACACAGTGAGACCCTGTCTTTAAGAAACATGTGATGGGGCCGGTAAAATGGCTCAGCAGGCAAAATCATCTGTTGCCAAGCCTGATGACCTGAGTTCAAGCCCTAGGACCCCCAAAGTAGTAGGAGAATCAATTCCTACAAGTTATCCTCTGATTGTCTCATGTGTGTTGTGGTATGCATGTGTCCACACCCCACAAAACAAACAAACAAACAAATAAATAAACAAACAGCAAATAAAATGCAATCAAAAATTTAAATTTTTCCAAAATAAAAGATGGGCCACTTTTAGTAGTGCATGACTTTAATTCCAGCCCTTTGGAGGCAGAGCCATGTATCTCTGTGAGTTTGAGACTGACTTGATCTATCTATATAGGGACTTCTAGGCCAGCCAGGGCTACATAGCAAGACCTCATCTTAAAAAGAAGGAAAGCAAGCAAGCAAGCAAAGCAAAAGAGCATCCAGACATTGGTGATAGGTGTGTAAATAATAATGAAATCCTTTAAAAAATTTTGTCACTATTTATTGGTCCTAACTAATATTTGTTATTTGAATATTAGAATTATCAGAAATGTCTCTCACAGGCTCAACTTTTAAATGTTTGGCTCTAAGCTGGTGGTGCTGTTTTGGGAGGTTCTAGAAATGTCTGGAGCTATGGCCTAGCTGCAGGAAGTAGGTCGCTAGGAGTGGGACTCTGAAGATCGTGCCCAGCCTTTGCTCTAGCCTTACTCTCTCTTCTTGGTTCCCTGTGATGGGAACACTTGTCTTCTATCAAAGGCTTCTGTTCCCTTGATCCAAGCTGCTGTGCAAGGGCAGTTTTTTCCCTGAGTTGATTTTTAGGTATTGTGATCATAGTGATCCAAAAGTAACTAATACAACGCTTATAGGCTTTCATCCAATTGTTGTGCTTAATAAAACTCTTCTGAAGAAAGAATCCTAATTTGGTAGGACCTTTATCTATACAAAAGCTTATTATATCATATATCTAATCTTGTAGAAACTGTGGAGAAATTATAGTTCATTTTTCATCAGAAAATTCATTTTTTAACATTTTTATGGTTTATTTAACTTTATTTTATGTGCATTGGTGTGAAGTGTCAGATCCCCTGGAACTGATCTTCAGACAGTTGTGAGCTGCCATGTGGGTGCTGGGAATTGAACCCAGGTCCTCTGGAAGAGCAGTCTGTGCTCTTAACCACTGAGCTATCTCTCCAGCCCCCAGAAAATTCATTATATATGGACTATTGAAAGAGTAATTTATGAGAAACATACTTGATAGCATAAATTAAAAAGCAGGGTAAAAGCAGAGGCTGGTGGATCTCTGTGAGTTTTGAGGCCAGCCTGGTCTACAGAGCATGTTCCAGGACAGCCAGGTGGTATGGGAAATTCTTCTGTATATGTACTGCTTTTATTGGTTAATAAATAAAGCTACTTTCAGCCAATGGCTTAACAAAATATAGCCAGGTTGGAAAAGATATGTAGAGGAAACAGGTAGAGTCAGGGGAAGCCATGTATTTTCCTGGAGTCTGCTGAAACTTTGCCATAGGCCACGACCTCACGGTGATGCACAGATTAATGGAAATGGGTTAGTTTAGGATATAAAAGCTAGCTAGCAATACACTAAAGCTATTGGCCAAACAATATTGCAAATGATATAATTTCTAAGTGATTATTTTTGGTCTGTACAGCTGGAAATGCATGAACAGCCTCCAACAACAAATGGAACCAATGTGGACAACCACATCCACATAAAACCTGAGAGATCTTGGGAAGTAATTCTAGACACAAAAAGAACAGTGCACAGCTTCTTGGTAGCAGCATTTTCTTCGGTGGGATCTGTTTCTTAGTGGTGGCAGGGACCTTGAAACTTCCATATAGTTGTGGCAATAATCATGGCTCCCCCTAGTACCTTCACAATGAAGCTAGACTCTCAGAAAGCTAAGGAATGGGGTGGATCTAACCCTCAAAGCCACTGCTTTAATCCTAGCCATATTGTTTAGCAAATTAAAGACTCATGTGGTCAGAAAAAGAAAGATAAACAGTAAAGATAGATTCAGACAAAAAAAAAACCCTAAATGGTTTACAGTATGTTTAAAAATATATGTATGCTTGGGAGAGAAAAGAAAAAGGATAAAGTCCTTAAAAAGAGAGTATTTGGGTGTGGTGGCACACACTTTTAATCTCAGCACTTGGGAGCTTAAGACAGGTGGATCTCTGTGAGTTCAAGACCAGCCTGGTCTACATAGTGAGTACCAGGACAGCCAAAGATGCAAAGAGAAACTCTGTTTCAAAAAACCAAGAATTAAAAGTAAAAATAGCAGAAATAGAGTTTATAATAAGGCCACGTAGAAATGGAAAATACACAGAGAATCTGGATACTGTATGTTATTGTGTTATCTTTGAATTGTTTGAATGCTAAGGAAGGAACAATAGTTACTAAAAGACATTTGATTATAAATGCTGCTGGATTAATCCAACATATACATTTTGAAAATGCCTTGATTTCAAAATTTAAGTCAAAAGATATGTTACTTTGGAGAGGTGGTTTTGCTTTTGTTTCCACAGGAAATAAGAGGTTGTGGATTCATTTTTGGTTAAGAAAAAAATCAGGTTCAATCAAGGAAGACCCCCTGAAAAATCTCCAATAGGAGCAGATGGCCCAGATGATCCAACATTTCAGAGGACTTCTGTTGGAGTTTCCTCTGAGTTCTATATCCAAAACAGCTTCAAGACTGCTGGATGAGATGATTAAGTCTCACTGAATATTCTAGTCAGGACTTGACCATAATCCAAAATTTTCTTTAGGTTCCTATAAGAATATTAGTGCTCCCAATCTGCAGGAAGTAGCCTAGAAAACTATGCCCACATTACCCCAAAATGGATTATGGATATTTGTCTTTTTTTAGGATGTTGATTACAAGTTGTTTTGGATTATGGATAGGAAAAAAGCTAAACAAAGGAGATTAGATTTAGAGTTCTTGTTTTGAAAAAGAAGGGGAAGTGCTGTGGGACAATGGTCTTGTACCCTGTAAATATTTGTCACTTGTACTGGTTTACTAAAATGCTGATTGGCCAGTAGCCAGGCAGGAAGAATAGGCAGGGTGACCAGAACAGGAGAATTCTGGAAAGAAGAAAGGCTCAGTCTACAGTTGTCACCCAGATGCAGAGGAAGCAAGATGAGAATGCCTCACTGATAAAAGGTACCAAGCCACATGGCTAACACAGACAAGAATTATGGGTTAATATAATATGTAAGAGTTAGTTAATAAGAAAGCCTGACAGTGAAAGGAGACAGAGACAGAGACCCACATTGGAGCACCGGACTGAAATCTCAAGGTCCAAATCAGGAGCAGAAGGAGAGAGAGCATGAGCAAGGAACTCAGGACCGCGAGGGGTGCACCCACACACTGAGACAATGGGAATGTTCTATCGGGAACTCACCAAGGCCAGCTGGACTAGGTCTGAAAAAGCCTGGGATAAAACCGGACTCGCTGAACATAGCAGACAATGAGGACTACTGGGAACTCAAGAACAATGGCACTGGGTTTTGATCCTTCTGCACGTACTGGCTTTGTGGGAGCCTAGGCAGTTTAGATGCTCAACTTACTAGACCTGGAAGGAGGTGGATGGCCCTTGGACTTCCCACAGGGCAGGGAACCCTGATTGCTCTTTGGGCTGACAAAGGAGGAGGACTTGATCAGGGGAGGGGAAGGGAAATGGGAGGCGGTGGTGGGGAAGAGACAGAAATCTTTAATAAATAAATAAATAAATAGAAAAAAAAGAAAGCCTGAGCTAATAGTCCAACCAGTTTATAATTAATGTAGGCCTCTGCGTGTTTATTTGGGACTGAATAGCTATGGGACCAGGTGGGACAGAAACCTCTGTCAATAACCAGGGCAGTTACACAGAGAAACCTTATCTTGAAAACAACAGCAAACAAACAAACAAAAAACCCCAAAATGCAGGATATAAAATTATCTATATAGAATGATTATGAGCTAGTGACGTGACTCAGTGGGTAAAGGCACTTGCTGCCAAGCCTGACAACCCGAGTTTAATCCTTGATACTCACATAAAGGTGGAAGGAGAGAAGTGACTCCCAAGAGTTGTCTTCTGACCTCCACACATGTGCAGTATGGCACACAATTCCCACACATAGACTCACACACAAAATAAATAAGTAAAATGAAATCGAATTTTTTTTTTGGTTTTTCGAGACAGGGTTTCTCTATGGTTTTGGAGCCTGTCCTGGAACTAGCTCTTGTAGACCAGGCTGGTCTCGAACTCACAGAGATCCGCCTGCCTCTGCCTCCTGAGTGCTGGGATTAAAGGCGTGTGCCACCACTGCCCGGCATGAAATCTAATTTTTATAACCATAAAGAAAATAATGACTGGGCAGTGGTAGCTCATGCCTTTAATCCCAGCACTTGGGAAGCAGAGGCAGGTAGATCTCTGTGAGTTCAAGACCAGCCTGGTCTACAAAGCAAGTTCCAGGACAGGCACCAAAGAGAAACCCTGTCTTGAAAAACAACAAACAAACAAACAAACAAAAAACTCAAAAAAAGGAAGAAAGAAAGAAAGGAAAGAAAGAAAGAAAAGAAAAGAATATGTACAGAAAAAGATTAGGAATCAAGAAACCAATAAAACTCATATCAACTGTGGTCATTTGAATGTAATTGGCTCCCATAAGCTCATAGGGAATGGCACTATTAGGAGGTATAGTTTTATTGGAGTCTTGTTGGAGGTAGTATGTCACCATGGGGGTGGGTTTTTGAGGTCTCATATATGCTCAAGCCACACCCAGTGTCTCAGACCACTTCCTGTTGCCTTCAAATTATAAGACTTTCAGCTACTTCTCTAGCATCATGTCTGCCTACATACCACCATGTCATACCATGATGATAATGGACTAAACCTATGAAAATGTAAGCCACCCCCATTAAATGTTTTTCCTTTATAAGAGTTGCCATGGTCATGGTGTCTCGTCACAGCAATAGAAACCCTAACTAAGATACTGGCTATAATATATTATAACCAGGGAAATATTTTCTTATTTCTGTTTTCTCTAGTGAGTATTTATTCATAGAAACTACTGCCTTGTCAGGCTTGGTAATGCAACCCTTAATGTCAGCACTCAGCAGACAGACGCATGTGGATCTCTATGAGTATGAGGCTAGGATGGTCTACATAGTAAACTCTAGTCCAGCCATGGTTACATAGTGAGACTCTGTCTCAAAACAACATCTGTTTGTCTCATGTGCACCAATTATATACCTGGGGAACATTCTGGATTGTTGGTTGGAGTGATGAGGGTGACTGAGTCACATGTCTCTGACAGGTCATTCTGGCCTTCTTTATGTGGTAATGGCTGAATAGGTTCCAGGTATAACCCTAATAGTCAAGTCCCTTTTAAGTCTAGTGTTTGTCACTATTACATTGTCTAGAGTAAGGAACAAGGTAGTGAAGGGTCTAATTAAGGCATGGATGCACGGAGAGGAATATGATGGAAGTCATTTTGCGAAGGATTGAGTATATCAATCGTTGACCATAATAGCTGCCCTGGTCAGAATGAGCTAGGGAAAGAAATAGAACTGACCTGTCTATCACCAGTGAGCCCCTATGAGGTAAAGCTCCAAATCCTTGCTTTTGATGTCTGACAAACTGCCACAGGTTCGCTTGCTGTCCTCTTTGTTCCTGTTACTTCAGAGGGTTAGCCACTCACCATAAATACAATGAATTTTGATTTTTGAACTTTTTTTTTCAAGACAGCGTTTCTCTGTAGCTTTGGAGCCAGTCTTGGAACCCACTCCGTAGACCAGGGTAGCCTTGAACTCACAGAGATCTGCCCACCTCTGTTTCCTGAGGACAACATTGCCTTCTTTGAAGCCTAGAGTCTCACGGACACCTAAATACCTAAACAGCTTCTGTAAGCATTATGGCTCGAATGGAAGGGATCACTTAGGAGCCAAGGAATGCTGAGTGTTACATCTCGGATGGAAGAGTATTCTGGCAGTTGGTAGCCAGGAAGTAGCAGCTAACATAAGCTCTGCTCTGGGGAAAGGCTTCTTCCATGTAACAGCTGTGCTTTGGCAGGAGAGGACTTCCTCAGCGAAGCTGTTACAGTTCGACTCCAGTGCCCAGGAGTGTAACAACTGCTCTGCTAGGGGAAGGTTTCCCATTGGAAGTGTTACAGCCCTGCTCCACTCAGCTCCACTGCGGTTCATCTCCGACTTCCCCAGGTAAGTTGTAACAACTTGGTGCTGCTAGGGGAAGGCCTCCAGCAGTGAAAGTGTTACAGCCCCACCCCACCAGGCAAAAGAAGGTCTCACCTAAACCTTTTAGAGAGATTTTTGGGAGGGAGGAATCCAGGAGAGTGACTGCCTCTGCCACTGGGCAGCCGCAAACTGAACAGGTGCAGGGCCTATATAGAGATCCACCTGCCTCTGCATCCTGAGTGTTGGGATTAAAGGTGTGCACCATCACCACTGGGCCATGCTTTTCATTTTTAATTTTTTTTCTTTGAGATGCATCTCACTATGCAGCTAGTCCTGGTTGTCCTGGAACTCACTATGTAGATCAGACCGGCCTCAAACTTACAGAGTTCTGTCTGTTTCTTATGGTTTGTTTAGCCTGCTTTCCTATAGCACCCAGGACCACCAATGCAGGGATGGCATCACCCTCAGGGGCATGGGCCCTCCTTTGTCAATCACTAATTAAGAAAATGCCCTATTGGCTTTCCTATAGCCCTATCTTACAGAGGCAATTTTTCAATAGAGGTTTTTATGTCAAGTTGGCATAAAAACTAGCCAGCACATAGCTGGGCATATGCCTTTAATCCCAGCACCCAGGAGGCAGAGGCTAGTGGATCTTTGTGAGTTCAAGGCCAGACTGGAAGACTGTGTTTCAGGAAACAAAATGAAACAAAAACTAGTCAGCATGTGGTACAATTTCTAATTGGTTTTAATAACAAAAACCTGGAGTCAGATATTAGGGGATGAAAGCTGAAAGATCGGAGAAGGAGAGCAGCCAGCTGCTAGTTTTTACCTCTATGAAATACTCAGACCAAATGGGGTGTCCTGTCTCTACAAGTCCTCAGTCTGAGTGCCATGAGTTCCTCTCTCCGCCAGCCATATCCCTTCCTGTCTGCACCTCCCTAGTGTTGGGATTAAAGATATGTGACTCCCAAATACTGGGACTAAAGGTGTGAGCCACCACAGCCTGGCTCTGTTTCTCTTTGAGACTGGATCAGTCCAGACTGTGTAGCCCAGGATAGCCTTGAGCTCACAGAGATCAGTCTGCCCCTGTCTCCCGAGTGCTGGGATTAAAGGTGTGTGCCACCATTGCCTGGCCTCTATGGCTAACTAGTGGCTCGCTCCACACTCTGATCTTCAGACAAGCTTTGTTTTAGCATGAACTAAATATCACCACACCAGCACAACTGGTTAGACATTTTTCATGTGTGTGCTTGCTTAAATCTGAATCTTTCTCATGGGATCGACATTGTTTATGTGAAGTGAGGAACTCAAACATTCTCAAAACATATGTATTTTATGGGGCTTTTATTGTGTTTTCTTCCTTCCTTCTTTCTTTTCTGCTTCCTTCTTCTTTTTCCTTAGTGTCCACGTCTCACACGTCCTAGGAAGGTCTTAAATTTGTCTTGTAGCCAAGAATGACCTTGAACTTCTTCCCCCCCCCCCTCCTGTCTCCTCCTCCTGAGTTCTGGAATGCTCCCTCGTCCGGCTCTGTTTCATTTTATTGACTTTGTAAATAAATCCCAAGGACCTCTGAAAACCTAGAAACTCCAGAGCAAATTTTATGGGAGGAAAACCCATATTAAAACTACTATTAGTGCTTATGCTGACAGCAAGCACACATAGCCTTAACAGAAGCCAACCATGCTCAACTTGACATGTAGAGATCACACATTAAGGAGAAAAGGAAGACTATTTGAACGATTTCCTTTGAAATGGGTATCCATTAAGAGTTATAACTGCAGGGGCTGGAAGATGACTTAGTGGTTAGGAGCACTTGTTCTTGCAGAGGATCAAGGTTCAATTCTCAGCACCCACATGGTGGTTCTCAACCATCCATAAATCAAGTTCTAAGATGCACATGACACAGACACACACGCAAGCAAAACACTGGTGCACATAAACAAATCTTTAAAATATGAGTTTTCATGGTGGAGGGAAAAAGGGCTTCCACAAATTCCCACATGCTGTAGCATGCCCACCTCCCGCAAAGAAATCAAAATGTAATGAAGATTAAAAAAGAAGCCAGATGTAGTGGTGTGTATTCTTTTAATCTCACCATGGGGAGACAGAGGGAGGCAGTTCTTTGTGAGTTTAAGGCCAGTCTAGTCTATGTAGTGAGTTCCAGGATAGCCAGAACGGCACAGTGAGACGTTGTCTCAAATTAACAACAACAACAACAAATTCTTTTTTTTTTTTAAATAAATCATAAACTTTTATTTCTTTTTAAGTGCTGTAATATATGCAACAGCATGGAAATTATAGACTTAAGTAAATATACAGCTCCCTGAAGATGAATTTGTTCTTTTTCTTTTACAAATTTATATATTTTTTTCATTATAGTGTGTTGTAATTTTGTTTTTTTTTTTAAATTTATTTATTTATTAAGGATTTCTGCCTCGTCCCCATAACCGCTTCCCATTTCCCTCCCCCTCCCCCGATCAAGTCCCCCTCCCTCATCTGCTCCAAGATCAATCAGGGTTCCCTGACCTGTGGGAAGCCCAAGGACTGCCCACCTCTATCCAGGTCTCGTAAGGTGAGCATCCAAACTGCCTAGGCTCCCACAAAGCCAGTACGTGCAGTAGGATCAAAAACCCACTGCAATTGTTCTTGAATTCTCAGTATTCCTCATTGTCCGCTATGTTCAGCTAGTCCGGATTTCCCATGATTTTTCAGACCTAGGCCATCTGGCCTTGGTGAGATCCCAATAGAACATCCCCATTGTCTTAGTGTGTGGGTGCACCCCTCGTGGTCCTGAGTTCCTTGCTCGTGCTCCGTCTCCTTCTGCTCCTGATTTGGACCTTGAGATTTCTGTCTGGTGCTCCCATGTGGGTCTCTGTCTCTGTCTCCTTTCATCGCCTGATGAAGGTTAATATTCATGAGGATGCCTATGTGTTTGTCTTTGGATTCACCTTCTTATTTAGCTTCTCTAGGAACATGAATTATAAGCTCAATGTCCTTTATTTATGGCTAGAAACCAAATATGAGTGAGTACATCCCATGTTCCTCTTTTTGGGTCTGGCTTACCTCACTCAGGATAGTGTTTTCTATTTCCATCCATTTGTATGCAAAATTCAAGAAGTCCTTGTTTTTTACTGCTGAGTAATACTCTAATATGTATATATTCCATACTTTCTTCATCCATTCTTCCGTTGAAGGGCATCTAGGTTGTTTCCAGGTTCTGGCTATTACAAACAATGCTGCCATGAACATAGTTGAGCATATACTTTTGTTGTATGATAGGGCCTCTCTTGGGTATATTCCCAAGAGTGGTATTGCTGGATCCAGGGGTAGGTTGATCCCGAATTTCCTGAGAAACCGAAACACTGCTTTCCAGAGTGGTTGCACAAGTTTGCATTCCCACCAGCAATGGGTGAGTGTACCCCGTTCTCCACAACCTCTCCAGCAAAGGCTATCAGTGGTGTTTTTTATTTTAGCCATTCTGACAGCACTTATTCTAACAGCACTTAATCTGAAAAAAAAATCAATTATTTAAAAATTTAAAAAAATTTTTTGAAAGAAATGAATATGAAGCACCCAGATGCAGGGTGGGACTGTTACTATTTGGAATGCCTATTTTTAACACCATAAATGGCTTAGTTCCCATTTCTTCTTGTTTGTCAGCTTGTGGTTAGCTTTGCAAGGCTAACATTTTCTTTTATGGCAGTTCTAAAATTGTAAGCGTAAGAATTTGGTCAGGAGCTTCCCCATTTCATAGGATATTTGAGAACTTCAAAACGGCATTGAAACTGGACCAAGAGGTGAGCATGGTAGCTCACACCTGCAATGCCAGCAGTTTGGCAGGTTGGCAGGCAGAGGCAGAAGGATCAGGAGTTTGAGACCTCTTTGCTACACAGTGAGTTTAAGATCATTCTGGATCATACAGTTATTCCTTATCTCAAAACAAACAAACAAACACCCCAACCAACTAACAAAACAAAAACAAAAGGAAAAACCAAGACTGTTGCATGAGGTTGCGAGGCTGAAACCTGGATTGCCTTGGAGACCCCAAGATGTTAGGGATGCCAGAGTCGTGGGATACTGAGGAGAGCTGCTAACAGGGAGTGGAACCAGCCCACGAGAAAGAAGTGTGCTGCAGTCAACAAAGCTGAATAGAATTGGAGATATGAAGACTATTTTGACATCAGATACAGAGTTGCAGAGTTTGCAGTTTGCCCAGCTGGTGTTGAGTTTTGCTTTTTTCCCCAGCATTTCCTCTCTATGCTCCCTTCCCTATGTTTTAGAATGGTAACATATATCCTGTAGTCTTTTTTTCTTTCTGCTACATGGGTCCCAGGGATTTTTAAAACATGGTTGAGACTGTGATAGGCTATGAGGACTTTCGAAGTTGGACTAAATGCATTTTTTATTAGGATATTGTTACAAGCTTATGGGGGCCAGGGAGTGGAATGTGGTAGTTTGAATGTAAATGGCCCCCGTGAGTACATAGGGAGTGGCACTATTGGGATATGTGGCCTTGTTGAAATAAATGTGCCCTCTTTGAAGGGAGTAAGTCACTGTGGGGCAAGCTTCGACATCTCTTTTGTTTAAGTTTTGCTCAGTGTTAGAGACCATTTCTTGTTACCTTCTGATCAGGATGTAGCTAGCGCCATGTCTGTCTGCACACTGCCATGTTGTGAACCTCTGAACTGAAACTATAAGCGACCCACCCCAATGAAATGTTTTCCTTTATAAGAATCGACATGGGCCTTTAATCCCAGCACTCGGGAAGCAGAGGCAGGCGGATCTCTGGGAGTTCGAGGCCAGCCTGGTCTACAAGAGCTAGTTCCGGGACAGGCACCAAAGCTACAGAGAAACCCTGTCTCGAAAAGCCAAAAAAAAAAAAAAAAAAAAAAAAAAAAAAAAGAATTGACATGGTTGTTCTATCTCTTCACAGCAATAAAAACTCTAACTAAAACAGACTAAGAAGCCTGATATGGTCTTATGCACTGGTAATCCCAAACGTGAAAGGCTGAGCAGGAAGATCACAAATTCAGGGCCAGCCTGGACTACAGAATGAGACTATCTCAAAACTAACTAAATAAACTGAACTAAGAAGAAAAAAAAGGAATGATATTTTAGTGCTTTTTAAAAAAATGGCCTCCCTATGTAGCCCTACCTGGCCTGGAACTATCAAAAATCCGCTTGCCCCTGCCTCCCAAACTGCTGGTATCACAGATGCATGGCACTGTGCCTAGCCCCTATATTCCAGTGTTTTAAGCTCCAAAGAGAGATGAAGGCTTCTATGTTTTGTTCATCTTTTATAGTGTTGTGGAATATTTTCTTAACTAGGCAACAATGTATTACATTTGCTTATGTTGCAGAGTATTGATTTAACTATGTAAAGGTATGTTACATTTGTTTATGTTGTATTCATTTAATAATGTAAAGGTGTGTTGTTTGGGCTGACTAAGGCACCTGATTGGTTTAATAAAAAGCTGAATGACCAATAGCTAGGCAGCAGAGGGACACATGGGGCTGGCGGGCAGAGAGGGTAAAGCAGGAGGAGGGATCTGGGCTTGAGAGGAGAAAACCAGGGAAAAAGAAAAGGCGTAGCCAGCCAGACCACAGAGTAGGACATACAGAATGAAATAAAGGTAAAAAGCCCTGAAGCAAAACATATAGGAAGAGAAACAGTTTAAAATAAGTTATAAGAGGTAGTGGGGCAAGCCTAAACTAAGGTGGAGTATTCATAACTAAGAAAATGTCTCCGTGTCATGATTTGGGAGCTGATTGACAGCCCAAAAGAAAGCCTGATACATTATAGGAATAGGAAATACATGGGAGATTTTTTTATTTTATTTTCGAGACAGGGCTTCCTTGTGTAGCCCTGGCTGTCATAGAATTGGCTCTGCAGACCAGGCTGGCCTTGAACTCACAGAGATCTGCCTGACTTTGCCTCCCAAGTGCTGGGATTGAAGCATGCACCATCACCACCCAGCTGAGAATTGTTTTGTTTTGTTTTGTTTTTGTATAACCTTACTAAAATAAGTCTCTCTCTTTTCTAGATAAGGTCTTACACATAATTCTGGCTTGCCTGGAGTTCACTGTAAGATTGGACTGACTTTGAACTCACGGAGCTCCATCTGGAGTGCAGAGACTATGGGAGTGTGATATCACACTGGGCTAAGTTTTTTTTTGAACAAACAAACAAACCACAAGATCTCAGGCAGCCCAGGCTGGCTTTGAGCTCACTGTGAAGGTGAGGATGACCTCAAACTCCTGGTCCTTCTGTTTCCAGCCCCAAAGTGCTGGAATTACAGTGGCAATCCACCATTCCTAGCCTCTTCTTTATTTAGTCGACATCACTATACACAGTAATGGGAACTCACTTGCTTTTGTTTCTTGTCTCCCTTGCTCTCCTTCTCCAATCCGTCGCTCCTCCACTGGCCCCTTTTCTCCCACACCGCCCTTCTTCTTCCATGCCACACGTATTCTTTTAATACACTGTTTTATTCCTCCCTCCCCTCCCCAACCTTCCTTTAAAATCTGCTTTCCTTTTCTAGTTTTCTATGTCTGTATATATTATCATGGCATATACTTCTCACCCCTTACATATATACATGCATATAAAAATTAAAATCTAGGATCTTTGTATGAGGAATGGGTGTGATATTTCTCTTTCTGAGTTTGAGATATGTTGCTCGAGATAATTTACAGTTTCATCTACTTCCTGTGAAATTCATGACTTCATATTTTTATGACTGGCTAAAATCCCATTTTCATTGTCCACTCACCAGCTGATGGGCATCTAGGCTGTTTTCATTTCCTGGCTCTTGTGAAAAGAGCAGCAGTGGGCATAAACCGAGCAAGTGTCTCTGTGACAGGGTATAGTCATTTGAGAGTATGCCCTGGGATGGTATAGCTGGGTCATCCACTAGTTCTACTGTAGTTGTGTGTGTGTGAGCACATATTTATGTGTTCATGCATGTGTGTATGTGTATATGTGTGCATGTATGTGTATACCTGTGGAGGCTAGAAGACAATCTCAGCTGTTCCTTAGTTGCCTTCTACTTTGTTGTTTTTAATTATTATTATTATTTATTTATTTATTAAATATACAGTGGTCTGCCTGCATATGTCCCTGCAGGCCAGAAAAGGGCAGCATATTTCATTACAGATGGTTGTGAGCCACCATGTGGTTGCTGGGAATTGAACTCAGGACCTTTGGAAGTGCAGCCAGTGCTCTTAACTCTGAGCCATCTCTCAAGCCCCTGATTTTTTAATTATTATTTTATTTTATTACTTAAAAAAATACCAGTCCAAATTCCCACTTCCTCCCCTCCTCTCACTCCCCTCCCACTCCCTCCACACCCCCTCTCCCCACCCCCTTCAATTTTAAGAGAGGGCAAGGCCTCCTGCCCCGTGGGAAATCCAAGGCCCTCCCCACTAATCCAAGTTGAGCAAGGTATACATCCAAAGAGAATAAGATCCCCCAAAGCCAGTCCGTGTTTTTCATTGTTTCGTTTATTTATTCAGTGTGTGTTCTCATATTCATGTATATGTACACATACTTGTCTGCGGGTGAGCAGAGGTTGATGGTCACTGTTTGCTTCAACCACTGCCCACCTTAGTTTTGGAGGTAGGGTCACTCACTGCATCCATAGCTTGCCAATTTGGCTGGATTGGCTGGCCAGTGAACTCTAGGGATCCACCTGTCTCTCTACCTCAGTGCTAGGATTACAAGTCCTTTCCTGATGGAGCCGTCTCCTCAGCCCCAGTTTAGATATCTGATCAGCCTATTTCTGTCTCTTGAGTCCTGGGGTTAGAGGCATGGGTGCTGGGATTGAACCCAGAGCTTTGTGCTCTACCAACTGAGCTCTGTTCCCAGCCTTGTGATTTTTTTGTTTTTTTTTTTTTCAAGGTAGTGTTTCTCTGTGTGGCCCTGGCTGTCCTGTAATTAAAGGCCTGCACTACCACTGTCTGGCCTAGTCTTGTGATGTTTAAGACAGCGTCTTACTATGTAACTTCGGCAGGCCGTGGAGAGCAGACTGGTCTTGAATTTGCTGCAGTCTTGTTGCCCCTGCCTCCAGAGTGCTAGAATCACAGCAAGATCTTACAATAAGATCATCTGAGGGGCTGGAGAGATGCCTCAGTGGTTAAGAGCACTGGACTGTTCTTCCAGAGGATCCTGGTTCGATTCCCAGTACCTACATGGCAGCTCACAACTGTCTGTAACTCCAAGATCTGACACCCTTACATAGGCATACATTCAGGCAAAACACCAATTCACATGAAATAAAGATCATCTTGTCTTAGTCTTAGGTAAGCTCTAAGTCTAATGACAGATATCTCCTTTAAAGAGATAGGAAAGGGCCAGGCAGTGGTGGCACATGCCTTTAATCCCAGCACTCGGGAGGCAGAGGCAGGCGGATCTTTGTGATTTCGAGACCAGCCTGGTCTACAAGAGCTAGTTCCAGGACAGGAACCAAAAGCTACGGAGAAACCCTGTCTCAAAAATCAAAATAAAATAAAATAAAAAAAATAAAGAGACAGGAAAGGATCACACAAAGGCACATGGGGGAGAAGGCTATGTGAAGTTGGAGTCAGAGACTGGATCTCTATGACCCAAGCAATGCCAGGGACTTCCCCAGACACCTCAAGCTTGGGGACAGGAACCAACTCTGGCAGTTCAGGTTTCTGGATTCTAGAACAGTGAGAGAAGAGGACTGACCATGTAGCTCAGTGGGTAGAGTACTTGCCTATCATGCACGAAGGCCTTGGTACCATCCCCAGCACCATATAAACCAGGAAATATGGTGTATCCTTGTGCCTTGGAGGTAGAGGCCGAGGGATTGGGCCTTCATGGTAATCTTGGCTGCACAGTTCCAACCAGCCTGGGACACACGAGATTCTGTCTTACTGAATATAATAGATGGAGGAAAATGATAAAGTATTGAATTGTGTTGTGAATATATTGCAAGATACCCCAAAAGGAGCGAAGATGAACTAGACTGATGGCCATTGTACCAACACACTAATGTCACATTGATAATTCTATTCTGTCATACTAAATTCTACACAGCATAGAAGATACCAGTTAACAAGTCTTCTCCTGCAAAAGGGGAGATGGTCAATGTGAGGAAGAATCCAGTGAAACCAGGGAGATCCAATTTACAGACAGATGGCTTGCTCCTCAGAAATCCAAGACGTCCTTTACATAAGATCTTTTCTTTTCTTTTCTTTTTTTTTTCTAGCATCCCTGCCTTTTAAAAAGGGAGTTTTTAGCTGAGTGTGTAGCTGGGACTGATGGTTTTGTCCCTACCTCCCGAATGCTGACATTACAGTTCAAGACACTGCTAAGGCTCAAACCCAGGCTTCATGGTGCTAACAAAGCACTCTACCTACACCCCAAGCTTTCCCAGTCTCCCTTTCGGTTTTCTTTTAAGACAAGGTCTCAGTATGTAGTTCAAGTTGACCTTGAATTTAAAATCCTCTTGCCTCTTCTGTCTCCTGAGTGCTGGAACAGTTGTAACATTCTTTTATCTGGTTAATATTTTGATTCTTTTTTTTGAATCACTTTCTTTTGTTTTGTTTTGAGACAGGGTTTCTCTCTGTAACCCTGGATGGCCTTGAACTCACAGAGATCCACCTACCTCTGTCTCCCAAGTGCTGGGATTAAAGGTGTATGCCACTCCTCCCAGTTTGAAACACTTTTCTGATAGTGACCAAAATAGACTTTTCTTAATCATCCTTTAATCAAATCTGACAGTCTCTTTTCCCCAAACCATTCTAAAACCTTGTAAGACTCATTGACTAGCATATACACACAAGGATGTGTGTGTGTGTGTGTGTGTGTGTGTGCGCGCACACACACTTGATGGGCAGAGCTGTAGCCCCTGTCTAGCATATTCAAGGCCTCGGGTTACACCCTCAACACAACTGAAAATTAATGTATATATTCTTGTTCCTTCAGCCTCATTTTGTGGGAATAGAAATTGTTATGATTTGCAATGTTCCCCTGGGTCCAGCTTCATTCAAAATCAGATAGGTTGGTTTTGAGAAACATAATTTATTTATAATAGATCATAGCCTCCAGCTGTCATGCTTGTGGTGAAACTGCTTATACTCCAATTTGGAAATAAAACACTGTAGTCAGCATTTGACTTTGGGAAAGTTAGATGAATTTATTTGAGGAGAGGTTTTGCTTTCTTCCTTTTTTTTTTTTATCTATTTGAAGACTTCGTACATGAGTACACTGTATTTACATTACTTCCACCCCTCCCTCGCCTTCCTCAATTCTTTGTTCCCCTAACCACCTCCTCTCAAATTCATGACCTGTTTTTCTATAATTATTTTTATTATATGTGTTTTGAAACAGTGTCTCACTCTATACCCCAGGCTGGCTAGAACCCACTATATAGCCTAAGATGGTCTCAGACTCACAGCAATCTGTCTGCCTCAGCTTCTGAAGTGTTGAGATTATAGATAGGAGCCATCATGCCCGGCTGTGTATTTGCTTTTTAACAGTGAAAATGGACCGGAATAAAAAGCAATTTTGGCTAAATATGCACCTCAAACGGATCTGTTTCATCATGGAAATCTTTTAGACAACAGACTGAGCTAACAGCTCCTTCCTTCAATTCCTCTCCTCCCTCTTCTCCTCCTCTCCTTCCCCCTCCTTTTTTTAAAATTGATTTTTATTGAGCTCTACATTTTTCTCTGTTCCCCTCCCTGCCTCTCTCCTCCCCTTCAGTCCTCCCCCAAGGTCCCCATGCTCCCAATTTACTCAGGAGATCTTGTCTTTTCTACTTTCTACTTCCCATGTAGATTAGATCTATGTAAGTCTCTCTTAGTGTCCTCATTGTTGTCTAAGTTCTCTGGGATTGTGATTTGTGGGCTGGTTTTCTTTGCTTCATGTTTAAAAACCACCTATGAGTGAGTACATGTGATAATTGTCTTTCTGTGTCTGGGTTACCTCACTCAATATGATGTTTTCTAGCTCCATCCATTTGCCTGCAAAATTCAAGATTTAATTTTTTCTGCTGTGTAGTACTCCCCACTCCCGTTTTAATAGTGTCTTGCTATGTAGCAGTCTGGCCCATAATTCTATGTAGCCCAGGTTGGTATTGAGCTCATGGTAACCCTCCTGTTTTAGTCTTCTGTTGTTAGCATTACAGGTATAAATCATCATGCCTGGCTCACTTTTCTCCCTTTTAAAAGTTATTATTATTATTATTGGTTTTTCGAGAAAAGGTTTCTCTAATTTTGGAGCCAGTCCTGGAACTTTCCGTGTAGACCAGGCTGGCCTTGAACTCACAGAGATCCACCTGTCTCTGCCTCCCAAGTGCTTGGATTAAAGGTGTGATCACTGCCTGATTTAAAAGTTTTATTATTGTTGTGATTATCTGAGGCAGGGTACCAATCTGTAGTTTAGACTGACCTGGAACTCACTATGTAGTCCAAAATGACTTTGGACTTGGGGTAATTTTCCTGTTAAAACTCCCCAAATACTGGGAGTACAGATATGAGTAACAATACCTGCCAGATAACTGCTCTTTGTTGTTTGGAGACAGGGTCCCCCACAGCCCAGGTTGTTTCAATTTCCCTATACAGCCAACGATGATCTTGAACTCCTGATCCTTCTATTTTTACTCCCCGAGTACTGGGATTACATGAACCACTGTGTCTGCTTAGATAACTTTATTTAAAGGGTATTAAGTCAGGCTTTAGAAAGGACAGATTGAAAGCATTTTGATACTTGCCCAAATAGATTCAGGAATGTCAAATAAGAGTATGTACAGGTGTATGACATCATTAACCATCACGGAAATAGAATTAAAGCCCAATTAAGATAGCATTCTAATAAGTAACATTAAAAACAACAAAAAGCAAACTGACACCAGATGTAGTGGAATGTACCTATACTGTCAGAATTTGGGAGGTTATAGAGAGTTCAAGGCCAGCCTGGAATATGTAATGAGTCTCAGGCTAATTTCAGCTGCATCAGGACTCTCTTTCAAAAGCAGCAGCAGTAGCAGCAGCAGCAACAGCAGAAGCAGAAGCAGTGAAAACACAACCCATATGAACAAAAATCCCCCCAAATGCAGCCATTGGAAAGGATGTGAAAAGGAATTTTACTTTTATTTTATTTTTTTATTCATGTATGCCTATATACCATTTGCATGCCTGGTACCCACAAAGGGTAGATGAGGGCGTTGGAATTTGAGTTACAGTCATTTGTGAGCCGCCATGTGGTGCTGGAAACCAAACCTGGGCCCTCTGGAAGAGCAGCCAGTATCTCTTCATGGAGGAGCCATCTTCTCCGTCCCAATGGAATTTTCTTGAACTGCTGGTAGGAATTAAAATCGTATGATTGGGGAGAACGTTTTCTAGGTTCTCAATCCTAACTGTACCGCTAATGAGGACCCACAAATCATATCTAAAAAAAGAGTCCTGGAAACATTTGCCCATGATAAACTATACAAAAGGAGCTGGGAAGATGGCTGAGTGGGCAAAGTGTTTACCGCATAAGCACGAAGACCTGGGTTTGAATTCCCAGCACTCACATGAAAAGCCAGGGGAGGCAGAGACAAGTGGATCCCTGTAGCTCAATGGGCAACCAAACTAGCCAGATCAATGAGCAATGGCCAACCAGTCTAGCCAAATCAGTGACCTCCAGATTCAGTTAGAGACCTTGTAACAATAACAACAACAACAACAACAACAACAACAACAACAACAACAACGAAGATCTGAGTTTGGTTCCTCAGAACCCACGTAAAAAACCAGGCATGGTGGCAAACTTTTGTATTTCCAGCTCTGATGGGACTGTGACAGATGGATCCCTGAGATTCACTAAGCAGCCAGCTTAGCTTGTTTGACAGGTTCCAGGTCTCAGTGAGAGACTGTCTCAAAAAGTAAGCTGGATATCTCTTGAGGAATAACACCCAAAGTTGAGCTCCTGGCCTCCACACTCAAATACACACACATGTTCCCATACCCACACACACATCTGCAACTGTGCACTTGTGTGCCTATACACACACACACTCTCTCTCTTTCTCTCTTTCTCATACATACATACACACACAAACAAGCATACCACTCCGATACATACACAAACAAAACAACCATAAAAATGTTTATTAGCAACTCTTCTCACAAAAACTCCACCTAGAAACAATTCAAATACCTGTCAGCAGGGGAGTGGACAACCAAATAATGCTATCATTATCCAGAGGAATACTACTGAGTGATGAAAAAGACTTGGTAAATAGGACAGATGTGATAACATCACAAACAGGTGTGGCTGCTATCAAAATGCTTGGGAGGCTGAGGCAGGAGGATTGCTGAAAGTTTGAGGCCTCTACACAGTGACATTCTATCTCAAAAACTCATCAAACTGTATATTATTTAATTTTATTTTTCACTCTATCTATCTATCATCTGTCTATGTAGTGTGTGTGGTCAGAAGACAACTTTGAGAAGTAAGTTTTCTCCTTCCACCTCATGGGTTCCAGGGAACGAGGTTAACTCATGAGGCTTGTTGGTAGTCATTTTGCAATCTGAGCTAGCTTGCCAGTTCTGACTGTATATTAAAATCTGTGTTTTCTGGCCATATACGTGGCACACACTTGTAATCCCAGCACTTGGAAAGTGGAAGCAGTAGAATTAGTTCAAGATCATCCTTGTCTATATAATAAGTTCAAGGCTAACGTGGGCTGAATGAAATCCAGTTTTTTTTAAATCTATGTTTTATACTATCTGTATATATTATTTTCAATATATTTATGTATGTATTTATGTATGTGTTTTAATGGGGATTGCATGAGAACTGTAGATTGCGTTTGGTAATATGTATGGGCATTTTCACAATATTAGCTTGGTTCTATGAGCATGGGAATTCTGTTCATCTTAGAGGTTCTTTGATTTTTTTTCTCACTGTTTTGACATTTTCACTTTAGAGCCTTTTAATTCCTTTGTTAGATTAATTTCTAGACATTAAAATTTTTTTCAAAGCTAGCGTGGTTGGGCCTTTTCTCTTGATTTCTTTCTCAGTGTGTTCATTATTTGTGTATTGAAAAACTACTATTTTGTATGTTGATTTTCTGAAGGTGCTTATAAATCCCAAGAATTTTCTTAGGGGCAGTAGTGCACACTTAGAGTCTGGAGGTGGGTGAATCTGGAGTTAAGTCCATCCTCCTCTACATAGGGACCATAAGGACAATTTGGGCCATATAGAATGCTTGCTCAAAGCAATAAAGTAAGAGTCTCTTGGTGTAGTTTACTGAATCTCCTATGTCTATGATCATATAATTGGAAAATAGGGATAGTTTGATTTTCTTCCTCCCTTCCTTTCTTCCTTTCTTTATTTTCCTTTCAAATGATCTCATGTAGCTCAGGCTGGCTCTGAACTCACTATGTAGCCAAGAATGACATTGAACTTCTGATTTACCTGTCCTGATCACTTGAGACTGGGATTCTACATGTGTGCAGTCATCATTGGTTTATGTGAGGCTAGGGATCAAAGCCAGGGCCCTGTTTATGCTAGGTGTGTTAGTTACTGTTCTATTGCTGTGCAGAAACACCATGAGACTAAATGAGAAAAATGGAAAACAGCTCCACTAAGATCAGGAGTGAGCAAACATACCTTGTCACCAGGACCAAGGCATTTAGTATAATATTCGCTATAGGTTTATCACACGTGACCTTTATTAGGTTGAGATATATTCCTTCAAGGACTTTTATCATGAAAGGATGTCAGACTTTAACAAAGGCCTTCACTGCCTTTATTGAAATAAATCATCATGTGACGTCTGTCCTTCAGTCTATTAATGTGGTGCATTATAAATATTGATTTGTGCAGGCTGAAGCATCCTTGCATCCCTGGAATGAAATCAGACTGATCATGATAGTGATCTTTTTGATGTGTATTTGAATTTAGTTTGTATTTTATTGAGAAAATTTACATCCATATTCATCAGAGCAATTGGCCTTTAATTTTCATTTTCTGTTGTTTCCTGTCAGGTTTTGGTAGGAGTGTGATGCTGGCTTTGTCAAGTGAATTTGGCTCTGTTCCTTCCCTCTCTGTTTTATGAAATAGTTTAGGAGCATTAGCATTAGTTCTTCTTTAAAGGTCTGGTAAAATTCAGCTGTGACTCCATCTGGGCCTGGGCTTTTAAAAAATGTCATTTATATTTTAACTTGAAAAGTAAAGAGCCATTCCAAACCTCACATCCTACCCAAGAGAACATCTTCTCAGACATCCTGAAGTTTAAAAAAAACCTTCTTTTTTTGAAAGGTAAGACCTGCTAGGCTTAGCACTTTACAGACTTATATTGTGGCTTTATCCTATGGCAATCTGTGGGTTTCTTTATCTGTTTTTGAGGCACGGTCTCACTTTGTAGCCCTGGATGACCTGAACCTCATAGAGATTTGCTTGCCTCTGTCTCTGGAATGCTGGAATTATAGTTGTGTGCTACCATGCCTGGTCTGTCTATCTATCTATCTATCTATCTATCTATCTATCTATCTATCTATCTATCTATCTATCTATCTATCTACCTTATTGTGTAAATGTGTGTATGACGTGTATATGTATGCATATGCCATAGTGTGTGCATACGTGCAGTCCATAGTGTGCACGTGTATCAGAAGACATCCTGTGAAATTAGTTTTCTCTTTCCACTTCTATGTGCAACTCGGGTCAGCAGACTTGCTCAACAAGCACCTTTACCTAATCAGTAACCTGTCTCACCAGCCCTATTCTCTCTCTCTTTCTAAAAGGATTACTTTATTTTTATATTTTGTGTATATGGGTGTTTTGCTCTGAGTATGTGTGTGCTCCATATATATACATACAGTGCCCTGCGACACCATCAGATTCCTTAGGACTGGATTTACAAATGTTTCTGAAATGGCTGAAAGACACTTAAGGAAATACTCAACATCCTTAGCCATCAGAGAAATGCAAATCAAAACAGTTCTGAGATTCCATCTTACACTTGTCAGAATGGCCAAGATCAAAAACATCGATGACAGCTTATGCTGGAGAAGATGCCGAGTAAGGGGAATGCTCCTCAGTTGCTGGTGGGAGTGCAAACTTGTATAGTCACTTTGGGAATCAGTATGGCGGTTTCTCAGAAAATTGGGAAACAATGTACCTCCAGACCCAGTAATACCAGTCTTTGGCATATACCCAAAGGATGCTCAACCATACCACAAAGACATGTGCTCAACTATGTTCATAACACCATTATTTGTCATAGCCAGAACCTGGAAACAACCTAGATGTCCCTCGACCAAAGAATGGATAAGGACAATGTGGTATATTTACACAATGGAGTACTACACAGCAGTAAAAAATAATGACATCTTGAAATTTGCAGGCAAATGAATGGATCTAGGAAAAAACATTTTGAGTGAGGTAACCCATACACAAAAATACAAATATAATATGTATGCACTCACAAGTGGCTTCTAGACATAAAGCAACGAAAAAACAACCTATAGCCCACAACCCCAGACAACCTAGACAACAAAGACGACCCTAAGAGATACATATGGATCTACATAGGAAGGAGAAAAAGACAAGATCTTGTGAGTAAATTGGGAGCATGGAGATCATGGGAGAGGGTAGAAGGGGAAGGGGAGGAAGAGTGGAGAAAAATATGTAGCTCAATAAAAACAATAAAAATTGTCCTTAAAAACTAAATAAAACAAAACAAAACAAAAAAAAACAAATGTTTGTGAGCTACCTTATGGGTCCTCTGGAAGAGCAGTCAGTGTTTTTAACCACTGAGCAATCTCTCCAGCCCTCATAGTTTCTTTTGAGTCATATCTTCTCTCTCTCTCTCTCTCTCTCTCTCTCTCTCTCTCTCTCTCTCTCTCTCTCTCTTTCTCTCTCTTTAAAAAAGAAAGCATAGTATTGTTTTTACATTTATGCATGTATGTATGTAGTGTGTGTGTGTGAGGGAGAGATAGCATATGTATAGAAACCAGAGGACAATTTGTGTGAGTCAGTTTTTTTCTTCTACCATGTAGCATTTGAGACTCAAACTCATATTGTCAGAGCAGAGTGTGGTGGTGCACGCTTTTAATCCCAACACTCGGGAGGCAGAGACAGGTGGATTTCAGTGAGCCTGGGGTACAGAGTGAGTTCCAAGAGAGCAAGAGCTGCTACATAGGAAAACCTTGTCTTGAAAAACCAAAAGCAACAACAACAACAACAAACCACAAAAACTACAAAACAAACAAACAAACTCAGATTGTCAGACATAGAAGCCAGTGCTTTCACCCGCTGAACCATTTTGCTAGTTCATGTTTGCTTTTTCAAATTGCCAAATCTGGTGCTTTGTAACCACTTACTTAGATCATATTACTGTTTATATCAAACTCAAAAAATGAATAAACTGAAAAATTGCTTATGGTGATAGCTCACTGTAAAATCAGGGACATTCAGCCAGTTCCTACCTCAAAAATGTATGCTGTCTCAATCACCAGAAGACTGAGAGGTGAATGGCTTGTCAGTTATGAATAGAGTTCATGGGGTGTACAGCTGAGCTTGTGTATCAAGCCAAACAGGAAACTCAGCATGTGTACTTCTAGGGCTCACAGTAGGTGCACAGGTGGTATCTTCCGGTGGTCTCCCCCATTGGTGTTGACATCCATAGTACACTCTTTGTCCCTAGAGCTCAAGTTCAAGGCTTCTCCACAAGGCACTATTTTTTTTAAAAGGAAAAGCTTGAATTTGAAGTTATATAGCCATGACACCTAGTCTCTAAATATGGCATCAGTATTTAAGTTGGGCTGTAGACACAGCTCATTGTTAACAGCCTTACCTAACATATATGTTCTGCATTCTGTGATCAGGAAATGGGAACCAGCTTGGATTTCCATCAACAGGAAAATGGATAATGAAAACGTGGCATATATACATACTGGTATTTTATAAAACCAGGAAGAAAAATGAAATCATGAAATTTACAGAAAAATGGGTGGATCTATTCTATTAAGTGAAGTAGCTCATACTCAGACAAATGTCCCATGTTTTGCTCACACATGGATCTTAGTTTTAGGGTGATCTGGATATCACCAAGGATCACTCTGATCTTCTGATTCTCCTGCTACCATCTCTCAAGTGCTGGGATTGTAGGTGACTCCTGGTTTGTGAGGAATTGGGACTGGAACCGAGGGTCTTGTACATGCCAGAGAAGAACTCTGATAACTGAGCTCCCCCCTTCCTAAGCCTTGTCTTTGGACTTCTTATAGGATCACATTGAAGCTGTGACTTGGCTTTGGTAGGAAGTGAAGAGGCTACTAGGAGCCAGAAAGATTTCAAGGTCTCTTCACTTTCTCTTTTCAGTGTTTGGACGTTTTCTTCACAGAAGTTTACACTTCCTTGGTGAGATTTATTCTTAGATTTTGTTGTTGTTGTTTTGTTTTCTGAGACAGGGATTCTCTGTGATACAGCTCTGGCTGTCTTGGAACTCCCTATGTAGACCAGACTGGCCTAGAACTCACAGAGATCTGCTTGCCTCTGTCTCCCGAGTGCTGGGATTAAAGGGCATGCACCATCACTGTCCCCTGGCTAGATTTTTTTTGGGGGGACTGTTGTGATTGAGATATTTTCCTTAATTTATTTCTTGGCAGTTCTTTACTAATATGTAGAAAACCTTCTGGACTACATAAGACCCCTTTACAATCCCCCAAAACAGAAAAAATAAATAAAGGTTTTGGCCACCTTTATGTTGTAATATAAAATCTAGGGAATATTAATACGCTTTACTAATAATTTTCTAAATATAAACCTTTAAACATTAATCCAGAGCCCTCCCTTCCCTTGAAGGCTTTCAAAGTTTATTGATACAGGAATGCAAAGAGAAGGGCAAAGCATAGGGTTTAAGCACCACAATGGGCTTCGAAATGCATTTCTGAGGCTGTACTGGACAATGAAAAGCATCTCTACCTTACAGCTTACTACCTATGTTAATACGAGTCTAGAATGGCAACACTGCCTTCTCTCCCTCCATCCCCACTTTCTTTTACTCACTCCCATGCCCTCTTTTATAGTTTTCCCCTCCCCTATGCCCTCTTTCTTTTTTCAAAGAGAGACTTCCTCACATAGGGCCTCATTTTGATGGGTTTGGAGTCCTGGAAGCGTGACCACCCTATGTTCTCCTAAAAGTGGACTTTGAGAGCTTGTTTGGAGGTCCTAGCATGAGAATGTACCTACTCATAGACCCTCGACCCAAGAAAAGGCCTCTCGTCTGCGCCAAGTTACCCTTCTGCATTAGGCCACATATTGGGGAAGGTGCATGTGGAGTAGTGGTGAGGGGAGAAACGGGACAGTCACTTAGCGAGCCAGATCAGTGGAACTGATCCTGGCAATCAGTGAGGTGACAGATTTTACAGAAATCGACCCATGCACGTCTCCAAGGACTCCAGTATTCCATAAACATGTTTTCACATCTCCAGGGAACTCTCACTTAGGAAGAGAAAAGTTGCAAGTCACTCTTGTGTTCCGTCCTGAAATTGCTTTTTTGAGGGTGAGTCAGGATCTTATTCTATAGCTCAGCCATGCCCAGAATTTGCAATCCCCTTGCCTCAGCCTCCCTTCTGTCATGATCTGATCCTTCCTCAAGCCTTATCAAACTCTCATATGGAAAGAAAGTTATGGAGGAAGCAGTGCGGGCCTTAGAAATTCTCAGCAGGGCTGTTGGGAAGGCCAGAGGAAAGGAGTGATTCCATAGGAGACAGGACTAGACCTGGCGTGGGAGACAGGCAAGCCAAAGAGGTTGGAGAAAGAAACAAAGAGCTCAGCAGGGCTTTGTGGCCCTGCAGGTGTGTGTGAAGGTGTGTGGAGGGCTCTTTCAGGCAGTCAGAGATCCACATGGGCAGGATGGCTCTCTTGTTCAACCGCCTGATGTTGACACCCATCTGTTCCATTTATGCACTGGGACTTATTGCATTTTTTTTGTTTGTTTGGTTTTTTTTTTTTTTTTTGAGTCAGGGTTTCTCTGTGTAAAAGTCCAGGCTGTTCTGGAACTCACTTTGTAGACCAGGCTGGCCTCGAACTCACAGAGATCTGCCTGTGTCTGCCTTATCCCCAACCATCCACTTCTCTGTTTCACTTCACATATGGGCAGGCCTCCCATGGATATCAACCAACCATGATATATCAAGTCACAGTGAGGCTAGTCACCTCCTTTTCTATTAAGAATAGAAGAGGCAATCCAGTAGGAGGAAAGGGTCCCCAAAGTAGGCAACAGAGTCAGAGACAGACCCTGTTCCCACTGTTAGGAGTCCCACAAGAAGACCAAGTTACACAACTGTAACATATATGCAGGAGGCCTGGGTCAGTCCCATGTGGGCTCCTTGATTGTTGCTCCAGTCTCTATGAGCCCCTATGAGCTCACGTTAGTTGGTTCTGTGGGTTTTCTTTTGGTGTCCTTGCCATCACTGGATCCTACAATCCTTCCTCCCCCTCTTGGGCAGGATTCCCTGAGCTCCACCTAATGTGTGGCTGTGGGCCTCTGCATCTGCTTCCGTCAGTCGCTGGGTGCAGCCTCTCTGATGACACTTGGCTAGGCACCAATCTATGAGTATAGCAGGATATCATGAGGAACCATTTCATTGCTTATTTTTTCAGTCATGTTTGGTTCTATCCTAGGTCTCTGGGTTATCCAGTCTCTGTGCCTGCCCTCAGGGATGGGCTCCTTCTCATGGTATGGGTCTCAAGCTGGACCAGTCATTGGTTAATCACTCTCACAATCTCTGTGCCCTCTTTACTCCAACACATCTTGTAGGCAGGGCAGGTTGTATGTTGAAGGTTTTGTGGCTGGGTTGGTGTTCCAATTCCTCCACTGGAAGTCTTGCCTGGTTACAGGAAATGGTAGGTTCAGGCTTCGTATCCCCCATTGCTAGGAGTCTTATCTAGGGTCACCGTGATAGATTTCTGGGAGTTTCCACTGCACTAGGTTTTTAAGCTCATCCCAGAAATGCTTCTGATTCCAGTTGTCTCTCCCAGTACTCTCTCCCTCTAGCCTCCCTGCAACTTGATTCCTTCCGTTCCCATCCCGGGGACATCTCCACCCATTTCAGACCCATCCCCAAGTACCATGTCTATTCTGTTTTCCCTTCACAGTGAGATTATGTGTGCTCCCTTGAGCCCTCCTTGTTACCTAGCTTCTCTGGGGTTATGGACTGTAGGATGGTCATCCTTTGCTTTATGTCTAATATCCGCTTATGAGTGAGTACATACTGTGCTTGCCTCTTTGGGTCTGGCTTACTTCACCCAGAATGCTCTTTTCTAGTTCTACCCAATTGCCAGCAACTTTCATTACACATTTTTTATGTAATTCTTTTTTAAAAATTCATATATTTATTTTACAACCTGGCTGAATCCTCTCCCAATCCTCCCTTTCCAGTGCCTCTCCCCCGTTTTCCCCTACAACCTTCCATGTCCTTCTCCTCCATCTCCATCTAAAAAAGGTTGTCTCCCATGAGTATCACTAAAACACACCATATCAAGTTGCAGTAAGACTAAGCATTTCCCATGTATTAAGGCTGGGGCAAGGCAACCCAGTATGAGGAATAGGGACCCAAAAGCCAGTAAAAGAGTTGGAGACAGGCCCTGCTCCCACTGTTAGGAGTCCTATAAGAAGACCAAGCTACACAATTGTCACATATATGCAGAGTACCTAGGTCAGTCCTATGCAGGCTCCTTGGTTGTCAGTTCAGTCTCTGCGAGCCCTTTTTTTAAAAATTTATTTATTTATTAAAGATTTCTGTCTCTTCCCCGCCACCGCCTCCCACTTCCCTCCCCCTCCCCCAATCAAGTCCCCGTCCCTCGTCAGCCCAAAGAGCAATCAGGGTTCCCTGCCCTGTGGGAAGTCTAAGGAACCCCCACCTCCATCCACGTCTAGAAAGGTGAGCATCCAAACTGCCTAGGCTCCCACAAAGCCAGTACGTGCAGTAGCATCAAAACCCCCTTGCCATTGTTCTTGAGTTCTCAGTAGTCCTCATTGTCCACTATGTTCAGCGAGTCCGGTTTTATCCCATGCTTTTTCAGACCCAGGCCAGCTGGCCTTAGTGGGTTCCCGATAGAACATCCCCATTGTCTCAGTGTATGGGTGCACCCCTTTCTGCGAGCCCTTATGAGCCCAGGTTAGTTGACTGTGTGAGTCTTCCCGTAGTGTACTTGATACCACTGGCTCATATATTCCTTTCTCCTCCTCCTCCTCCTCCTCCTCCTCCTCCTCCTCCTCCTCCTCCTCCTCCTCCTCCTCCTCCTCCTTCTCTTCCTCCTCCTCCTCTTCCTCCTCCTCCTCCTCCTCCTCCTCCTCCTCTTCCTCCTCCACAGGATTCTGAAACTCTGCCTAATGTTTGGTTGTGGGTCTCTGTGTCTACCTCCATCAGTTGCTGGATGACAGCCCTCTGATGGTAATTGGCCTAGGCACCAGTTTAGTCACAGGAGATGGCTACTTAGCCATTATTGTTAGGAGTCTAAGCTGGGGTTCCCCCTATAGACTCCTGGGAGATTCCTCTGTGCCAGGCCTCATAATTCCTGACCTCATAATGCCTCCCTCCAACAGTCTCCCTTAGCCCTCACCTCCTCTGTGCCCCCAATCTGATTGCTCATGTTCCCATCCCCACCTGCCTCAATCCATTTATCAAATCTCTTCTATGTCCCCTTCCCAGGGAGTCCCCCCATGAACTCTTCTTGGTACCTAGTCAATCTGGGTCAATGGGTTGTAGCATAGTGATCCTTTACTTTACAGCTAATATTCACTTATGAGTTAGTACACACCATGTTTGTCTTTATTGGTCTAAATTACCTCACTCAGGATGATATTTTATAGTTCAACCCATTTGCCTTCATATTTCTTGGTGACCTCGTTTATAACAGCTGAGTAATACTTCATTGTGTAAATGTACCACATTTTCTTTATCCATTCCTCAGGAGAGGGACCTTTAGACTGTTTCCAGGTTCTGGCTATTACAAATAAAGCTGATATGAACATAGTTGAACAAGTGTCCTTTTGGTATGGTCGAGTATCCTTTGGGTATATGTCCTAGCGTGGTATTGCTGGGTCTTGAGGTAGATTGATTCCCAGTTTTCTGAGGAACCGCCACACTGATTTCCAAAGTGTCTGTACAAGTTTGCACTCCCACCAGCAGTGGAGGAGTGTTCCCCTTGTTCCACATCTTCTCCAGCATGAGCTGTTGCTTATATTTTTTATCTTAGTCATTCTGGTGTAAGATGGTACCTCAGAGTCATTTTGATTTGCATTTTCCTGATGGCTAAGGATGTTGAACATCTATTTCAAGTGTTTCTTGGCTATTTGAGTTTCTTCTGTTGAGAATTCTCTGTTTAGATTTGCACCCCATTTTTATTGGCTATAAATGTTTATTTTCATTTATGGGGGTTGGTTACAAATTGGTATTGTTCATGGTCAATCTCTGTGTAAAAGAAGAAGGGAGATACGATGGGAAAAAAGGGTTGAACCCCATTTTTTGATTTTTATTGAGCTTTACATTTTTCTCTCTGCTCTCCTCCCTGCCTCTCTCCCCTTCAACCCTCCCTCATGGTCTCCATGCTCCCAATTTTCTCAGGAGATCTTGTCTTTTTCTACTCCCCATGTAGATTAGATCCATGTATGTCTCTCTTAGTGTCCTCATTATTGTCTAAATTCTTTGGGGTTGTGATTTGTGGACCGTTTTTGCTTTATGTTTAAAAACCACCTATGAGTGAGTATATATGATAACTGTCTTTCTATGTCTGGGTTGCCTCACTGAAAATAATGTTTTCTAACTCCATCCATTTTCCTGCAAAATTCAAGATGTCATTATTTTTTTTTATGCTGTGTAGTACTCTATTGTGTAAATGTACCACATTTTCCTTATCCACTCTTCAGTCGAGGGCATTTAGATTCTTTCCAGGTTCTGGCTATGACAAACAATGCTGCTATGAACATAGTTGAGCACAGATACTGAGAGAAACAATTATAAATAGGACTTCCTGAAACTGAAAAGCTTCTGTAAAGCAAAGGACATGGTCAACAAGACAAAACGACAGCCTACAGAATGGGAAAAAAAATCTTCACTAACGCCACATCAGATAGAGGTCTGATCTCCAAAATATACAAAGAACTCAAAAAATTGGTCATCAAAAGAACACATAATCCAATAAAAAATGGAGTACAGACCTAAACAGAGAACTCTCAACAGAGGAATCTAAAATGGCTGAAAGACACTTAAGGAAATGTTCAACATCCTTAGTCATCAGAGAAATGCAAATCAAAACAACTCTGAGATTCCATCTTACACCTGTAAGAATGGCCAAGTTAAAAAACACTGATGACAACTTATGCTGGAGAGGTTGTGGGGTAAAGGGAACACTTCTGCCTGCCTCTGCCTCCCAAGTACTGGGATTAAAAGTGTGAACCACCACTGCTTGGCTTACAGAAACTTTTCAATTTCATGAAGTCCCAATTACTAATTGTTGATCTTTTAAAAGCAATGGAATTTTATTTTGATGAAAAACTCGAGTTTAACAAACATTTAGTAAATGAGCAAACAGTTCATTTTCTTATCCCATAACTCTTAAGAAAAAAAGTATTAGTAAATAAATATTTGAACTGATTAAGGACAAGGCAGACTGGACAGTAAACCTCCTGACGTTCACCCTTCCTGTACATGACTAAAGGGGTTCAGGGCTCTGGAGATGAGTGAAACAACATTAGGAGCATCAGATCTCTTCTCATCACTCAAACTCAAGATATATATGATTTTGCTTCTTGTGGGCCAACTACCCATACTGTACTGAGGAATACTCTGATGGAAGCACTTGTGTTATACTGTGCACTACCACTCTAACATGGCTTCAACAGCTCCATTTAACCACCGTCTATAAAGTGCAACTCTTAATATTCTGCATTTTATCTGGGGCATGATGAGTATCAATCTACACTGAAAGTACCCCAGCTGCCAGTTCCCATGACTTCTGAGAAGACTGAGCTGTGTGAAAAAGGACTGTCCCCGTACAAAGAACCAATTTCACAAACCTACTGGTAAACAAATGCATTTATAGAACTGGAACCAGGATGCTAAAGTTGTACTCATTAAAAAAACCATTCAGCTACCGTTGGTCTTAAAAAAAAAGCCTGCACTGCAGTATCCTAAACACATGCATCTCACAATGAAGAGAAGTGGCCTTGCGGTGCAGAATGAGGAGTACAGCGTCTCTACAAGAGTAGCATGCTATGATTTCAGGAACAGCAGCATCACAGCATTGGATTCTGTGCAGCAGGATAGAGGTCGTTATTGCCCGAGGCAGGGTGGCTGGGGAGGATCTCCAGCTCATTCACCTGTGGAGTAGGGTGCATGACTACCCGCTGGTCCTGGGGAATGTATGCGGCAGGCGCCGCCAGGTTGGTGATAGATTTACTCTTTACACACTGAAAGTCTACATACCGGCTCTTTCCTTCCTCCATCTCCCAGGACATTCGAATAAAGGGTCTTTGGACGTAGTTGTAAATGACTTCGGGGTGACCTCCTGGCCTTTACTTTTTCTTTGTAGGTAGGATAGCCTTTGATTCCCAATCTAATCTTCTTAAGACCCCTCTCCTTCAAAGCTGATTTGGCCACATCTCTGTTTTCAATGTACTTGAAAAATCTATAAAATTTTGTGCTATAGATAATTTGTGAATACTCCTCTCCCATCTGTGGTGGATACTCCTTGTCCCAATCAACCACATCATCATCGGTAAGCACCACTATCTGGCACTTTCGTTCCCCACTCTGGGCGCTTGCTACCATGAGAGGGAGGATCATTTCTTCCAGATAAAATTCAAATCGTCTACGAGCACCCTCATTTAATAATTCACGCGGAAGGGCACTGAGATCACTACATTCAATTGTACTGTATTCAAAAGAGACACAAAGGTAATCGCAAGCTTCTCTCAGCTCAGGAATAGATATGCCATTAGGACAGCGGATGATTCCTGTCTTATAGTAATCCAAAATAGCTCGAAACACAGTAGAACCCATTCCTTCTGCCACCTCATACTCTCCTTTTTCATCGGGACGTGTGAAACTATGTTCTCAGCCAGATCCAAACATCCTGCCCAGCATTGTATTTGGCCGTGCAGTGAAAATGGCCAGGTTCACGACAAATCTGGTGTCATCTACTATCAGTGTCACTCGCTCAGATGTCCTCACGCTCCGAGCACCTTCTTTTGCGTTCTCATACCCAAACGCCATCTCCCCGGATGTCGTACAGCTACCATCTGAGCTCCGCTGACTGCTGTTTCTGCTGCTCCCGGCGCTGCTCATGGAGCCATTCGGGGACACTCTTTGAGGACGAGGATTGCTTGGACGAGATGAACTATGACCTTTCTCTCTTTCAACATGGTGCTGTCATGTTGGTGAAGTCACATTTCGAATACAAGGAGTAAGCTGAGACTCTGCTCGCTCATGAGATGACCTTCTTCTGTCTCTTGATCACCCGTGTCCCCCACTAGCACTGTGCAGACTCATTTTGGCGTGGTTGACTCCTCCCTTAGCAACATGTGAGGCAGTGTTCCAAGGTCCAGCCTGCTCAGATAAATCGCCCTATTGTGATGCGCCCTATTGTGACACGCTCTCTTCGGGTTGTCGCTATGGTGGCCCAAAGATGATAGGAAATGGGCAGGGCACGGGGTTACTCTGCCCTGCCGGCCCCTGAGACGTCCACTGAGTGTCCTGAGTGTCAAGGAGAAGGGCTATCAGACGCTCCACCAGCTGTGCCTACCAGAGCTGCCCTGGCAGGTTGCAGGCCGGCTCCTTAATTGTTGATCTTAGTGTCTGTGCTATTGGTGTTCGTTCAGAAAGCTGTCTCCTGTGCCAATGTGTTTGAGATTATTTCTCACTTTCTCTTCTGTCAGGCTCAGTGTATCTGGATTAATGGGTCTTTGACCCACTTGAACTTGAGTTTTGTGCAGGGTGATAAATATGGATCAATTTGCATTCTTCTATATGTTGACATTCAGTTAGACTATTCTTCGGTTGAGGGACATCTAGGTTGTTTCCAGGTTCTGACTACTACGAATAATGCTGCTATGAACATAGTTGAAAGGACTCAGTAAATAAGGCAAAATGACAACCTATAGGATGGGAAAAGATCTTCACCAACCCCACATCAGGCAGAGGGCTGATCTCCAAAATATATTAAAGAACTCAAGAAATTAGATATCAAGATATCAAATAATCCAATTCAAAAATGAGGTACAGATCTAAACAGAGAATTCTCAACAGAAAAATCTCAAAAGGTCGAAAGACATTTAAGGAATTGTTCAATATCCTCAGTCATCAGGGAAATACAAATCAAAATGACTGATAAACCACCTTACATATGACAGAATGGCTAAGATACAAAACATTTATGACAGCCTATTTTGGAGAGAATGTGGAGTAAGGGGATGCACAGCCACTTTGGAAATCAGCATGGCGGTTTCTTAGAACACTGGGACTCAATCTACCTCAAGGCCCATTGATACCACTCTTGAGCATATACCCAAAGGATGCTCAGTCATAACCCAGCTCCTATCATTTTTATGTTCAGTCTTTTCATGGTGTCCCAGATTTCCTGGATGTTTTGTATTAGGAACTTTTTAGATTTAACATTTTCTTTGACCGATGAATCTATTTTCTCTAGTGTGTTTTCAATGCCTGAAATTCTCTCTCTCTATTTCTCTTTCTCTTTACATTTTTATTAGATTTAAAAAAAAATACCAATCCAAATTCCCACTCCCTCCCCTCCCATTCTCTCCACACACCTTCCCACCCCACCCCGTCCAATCGTAAGAGAGGGCAAGGCACCTTGCCCTGTCGAAGGTCCAAGGCCTTTCCCACTACATCTAGGCTGAGCAAGGTATGTATCCAAGGAGAATAGGATCCAAAAAAGCCAGCACACGTAGTAGAGACAAATCCCAGTGCCACTGCCAGCGGCCCGAGATTCTCTCTTCCATCTCTTGTATTGTTGGTGATGCTTGCATCTGTAGTTCTGGTTCGGTTACCCAGATTTTCCATTTCTAGCATTCCCTCAGTTTGTGTTTTCTTTATTGTTTCCATTTCCATTGTCAGGTCTTGAACAGTTTTCTTTATCTGCTTGGTTTTTTTCTTGGCTTTCTTTTAGGGATTTATTGGTGTCTTCCATATTTTGTTTGCCTTTTCCTCAATCTTTAAGAGATTTGTTCATATCCTCTTTAAGGATCTCTGTTATCTTCATAACATAATTTTGAAGGTCATTTTCTTGTGCTCCAGCTGAGTTGGATTGTTCAGGTCTTGTTGCTGTAGGATAGCTGGGCCCTGGTGATGCCATATTGATTGTGTTCTTGCACTGGTGTTTAGATATCAGAATTTGGGATGATTTTAAGTCTAGGTGTTGATTCCTGAATTTTTTGGTTGGATGGGTGTTTTGTTCCTTGATTTCTCTTTCCTCTCTGGTCTCCTGGCCTATTTGGCCAAGAGTTCTGGTGACTAGCATGTCTTCGGGTTCAGTAGGGAATCCCCTCTGTTTTTTGGGGGGGGGGTAGGGGGGGTTCCTCGATCAGGCTTGGACTTTGCTGAGCCTGAAGTCCTCTTCTGAAGTTGTAGACCAGGATATGGAGACCAGGAAGGGGATGCAGACTGGGGCCTCTAGATTAGGTCTTGCTTCTGCTGTCCCTAGGTCTAACCTGGCCTCCAGTACAGCTGCCAGTGCTGGGGTCCCCAGATCCATCCTCTGCTCCAGTAAGACTGAATTTTTCTGAAGTCATAGACCTGGGATTCCTATATTCAGCTTGGTCTCTGGGGTTTCTAGAAGCAGCCTGGCCTCCAGTAAGACTTCTGGAGCTGTGGCCCTAGTATGGACCCCAGAGAGAGTGGTGCAGTCTGGTGCTGCTGGACAGGCTTTAAGGAGTGTTAGGTGGCCGTGGGTAGTATCTTGCCTTGGGTTCCTTGATCCTGCCTGGTCTCTGGTAAAGCCAAAGACCTCTTCCAATGTAGTAGGCCAGGATATGGGGTTGAGGGGTGGGGGTGAAGTCTGGGGTTATTCGACAGGCTTTAAAGGGGTTTAATGGGCAGTGGGCAGTGTCTTCCGTGGGGTCCCTAGGACTGCTCCAGCCTCTGGTATAGCTGTGGGACCTAGTGTGGAGCCCGGGGGAGAGGGAATATCTTCCTGGCCTTGTTGTCATTGAAAATTCAATTTAGTTAGTTTTTAAGTTTTTTTTTTTCATTTTTATTTATATGCAAATGTGCCTGTGGTCCTGGTATCTTTTGTGTACAGAAAAGAGAATTGGATTCCCTGGAGCTAGAGTTTCAAATGGTTGTGAGCCACCTGACATGGGTACAAGGAACTGAACCCAGGTCTTCTGGAAGAGCAGCAGTCAATGCAGCTTTAATTTGCATTTTCCCAGATAGGCCCAGAGATCTTGCATGTTTTTTGAGGTATCTATTGGGCATTTATATTTCTCTTTTTGAGAACTGCCTATTCCTGTTATTGGTCCATTCACTGATTGAATGGTAGTGTTTTGGTGCTTAAATTTTCACAATTTTTTAATTTTAAAAACAGACTTATTTTTTTGTTTTGCCTGAATGTATGTATGTGCACTACATGTGTGCCTACTGCCCATGGAGGTCAGAAGAAGGCATCAGATCCCCTGGAACTGGAGTTAGAGATGATAGTGGGCCACCATGTGGGTTCTGGGAGCTGAACCCAGGCCCTCTGTCACAGCAGCAAGTGCTCTTAACTGTGGAGTCATCTCTCCAGGCCCCACTAACTTTCAGTTTTTTTGTATATCCACGATATTAATCCCCTCTCTTATGTAAAATTCGGCATGCTTCCCATGTTGTCAATTGTCTCTTTACTCTGGCGATTCTTTGCTGTGTAAGAGCTTCTTGATTTCATTTGTCAGTTCTTGAGATTATTTCCTATTCTACAGAAATCCTTTTTAGAAAGACTGCCTGTGCCAATGTCTTCCAGTGTTTTCTCTAGGTTTCAAAGTTCCAGTTCTAACATTGTGGTCTTCGATGCATTTTGAACTGATCCAGAGAGAGCTAGATGTAGATGAATTCTGATACATGTGGAAATGCACCATTGTTAAAGTTGCTATTTGTTCTCCAGTATGTTTTTGATACCCCTTTTTGATGGAGGAAGGTCATTGGTTAATTATAATAAAGAAACTGCTTGGCCCTCATAGGTTAAAACATAGGTGGGAGGAGTAAACAGAACAGAATACTGGGAGGAAGAGGAAGTGAGCTCAGAGGCCATGCTCCCCTCTCCCGGGCAGACGCCATGAAGCAAGCTGCCAGGTCAGACATGCTGAATCTTTCCCGGTAAGACTGATGCTACACAGATTATTAGAAATGGGTTAGGCAAAATATGAGAATTAGCCCGTAAGAGGCTAGAGCTAGTGGGCCAAACAGTGTTTAAAAGAATACAATTTGTGTGTTGTTATTTCGGGGTATAAGCTAGCCAGTGGTGGGAGCTGGGTGGTGGAATGCAACCCGCAGCTCCTACAACACCTTTTCACAATTCAGGTGGCTCTAATGGTATGTGTTTATTTCTGAGTCCTCTATTCCATTGGTTTGCACCTGTATTTTTGCAAGTACCATGCTGTTTTTTTTATTAGGACTCTGTAATTTGAAGTTAGGTATTGTGGTACCTGGTCTTTGAGAGGTTTAGTTAAGACAGTCTTCAAAACTCATGTTCTTCTTGCCTCCCTTTTCTGAGTATTGTGAACACAAGGGTGAACCGCCACATTTAGTTTTGCAAGAAATCTATTGGGGAAATGTCAGGGGAAGGAAAAGGTCAAGGGAGAGGAAGTAACGTGGGAAGTATTTCTAATTGTATTGCAGGTCACATGCTCGTGCAAAGGGAGAGGAGAATGGAAGAAGGCCGAGGAGGAAGTAGTTCAGGCTTGAGAATTCTTAGCCAGGTTGATGGGGAACCTGGAATAGATCAACCTTTAGATGCTATACTTGGTGGAACATGCTTTTCAAAAATCAGCCTTTTGGAGGTTGAGATAGAACCATAAGTTTGGGGTGAGCCTTGGCTACACAATTCATTTTATTCTAGCCTGGGATTTATACTGACTTTCAGGTGAGCCTGGTTACAGAATGAGATACTATTTCAAGCATCCATTCCTGCAAAATAAAAGCCAGTGAAGTGTGGTTTGTCTGTAATCTCAGCACTTTGGAGCTGAACCAGGAGGTTCAGGAGTTCAAGCTCAGCCTCAGCTACATATTGAGTTCCATGTCAGCCTGGGCTATGTGACACTCTATTAAAAACAAAACAAAACAAAACAAAGAAACTACCCAAATAAAAATTCTTTTTTTATATATATTTAAATTTATTTATTTATTAAGGATTTCTGCCTCGTCCCCGCAACCGCTTCCCATTTCCCTCCCCCGATCAAGTCCCCCTCCTTCATCTGCTCGAAGAGCAATCAGGGTTCCCTGACCTGTGGGAAGCCCAAGGACTGCCCACCTCTATCCAGGTCTCGTAAGGTGAGCATCCAAACTGCCTAGGCTTGATCAGATTTACATAGGAATATATAATCTAGGGGTAGTTGCACGTTTTCATGTTGACATTTTACAAATGTGTACCCTAACCCAGAGGTCTCCTTTGCCTGGATGATTTTCAAGTTTATTGATGCAATAGAGAGAAAGGTAACTGTAGCCTTAAGGACCAGAATTGGCTCAGAAATGCATTTCAGAGACTGTGTTACAGAAGAGAGAATAAACACTATCTCTTCATATCATCTAGTTTTGCTGACTCAGCAGGGCTCCAGCCTGCCAATCTTTTATTCCCACCCCTCTCTCTTCCTCCCTCCCTCCCTCCCTCCCTCCCTCCCTCCCTCCCTCCCTCCCTCCCTCCCTCCCTCCCTCTCTCCCCTCTATCTCTTTCTTTTTTCCTTCCTTTCCTTTTTTTTTTTTCACAACAGTATTTCTCTGTGTAGCTCTGGCTGTCCTGGAACTCGCTCTGTAGACTAGGCTGGCCTTGTACCCAAGAGATTCACCTGCCTCTGCCTCATGAGTGCTGGGATTAAAGGTGTACATGGCCACTGCCTGGCTCACTCTTTCTCCCTCCCTCCTTCCCTCTCTCCCTCTGTCTTTCTTTCTTTCTTCCTTCCTTCCTTCCTTTCATTCATTCTTTCTTTCATAGTAAGACAACTCTCCCCATGCAGTAACACATTCGGGTAATAGCTGAAGTCTTGGAAGCTAGCTTGCTTATCCTCCATTCTCCTACAAAGGGACTGTGGACACCTTTTATTGAAGTTCTCGTACATAAGCACAGCTACTCACACACACTTGATCAAAGAACAGTCTTCTATTGGGGAAGCTCATCTGTTTTTGGATGGAGCCTGTAGCTTGTAAACACTAAGTCTGGAGGGAGGAAGGGGCCACCTGCCTAGCTGACCAGATCAGCCAAATCAACCCTGGCTACAACCGGAGTGTCAGGCATTACAATAAGATTCTTCTCACATCCAAGAGTTCCCATGTTTTTATCAACATGAGTTCACATCCTCTGGATACTCCCCCAAGGAAGAGAAAGGCTGAAATCACTTTACTGCTCTATCTAGATCATTCCTTTTGGAGACAGACTCTTGTTATGTAGTTCAGGTTGGCCTAGAAACTGTAGTCTTCATACCTCTACCTCTCTTCGATGTTGAGTAGCTCTTTACTCAAGTCCAATAAAGACTTCAGCTGGGAAGAGCAGCTTTAGTGAAGACTGGCTAAAAGACCTAATAAATGTCCCAATTTTGTTGTTGCCCTTCAGTGACTCTTTAAAAATAGTTTTCTATCTGTGGTTGTGACACCTTTGGGGTCCGATGACCTTTTCACAGGGGTCAAATATCAGATATCCTGCATATTAGATATTTACAGTATGATTCATAACAATAGCAAAATGACAGTTATGAAGTAGCAACAAAATAATTTTATGGTTGGGGGTCATCACAACACAAGGAATTGTATTAAAGGGTCGCAGCATTAGGAAGGTTGAGAATCATTGCTCCATGAAGATTATAACGGTCATGGCCTCCCTCACTGCAATAAGGCTGTAAACTCAGGTTGACTTCTCAATAGTTTACCTTGGTGGGTTGGGGGGTAGATCCAGCATTGGGCATAGTCTACAAGCCCATTCTTTTGCTCTGCATGAGGACAAATGAGATTTTTGCATATCAACAGGTAGAACCCTAAGAGAACTGGGTATGAGACAGACTCATAACTACTGACTTGCAAAGAAAGAAGCATCTGAAAGGAATGGCCCTATTTTGTTTTTTTTCAGCCAAATAAAACATTTATTAAGTGTTTATAGTGTGTAAACACGGATATCAGGGAGATGGTTAACAACATACTAAGTATGTGTAAGGACACAATTGCTTCTACTTCCAGAATTCCAGTTTATACACATGGACAAAACTACACATCGAATTGAAAGAACTTCAGCTCTTCCTGAAAAACCAATATTATTGTCATCAATTAATGCAGCACGTTAACAGTGGCGCAGTAGCCTTTGTAAACCCTGCTCAAAAACCATGTATGCATAATGCTGATTTACAGACCAGGAAGAGGCAGTAAACTGGGAAAACCACAATTATTTGGAGCAAATCTATAGGCTGCAGAGTTGGAAGGAAAAGGAATGAAGATGTGGAATAAGGCATCAGTTGGTGGGAGCTGGGAAAGAACTGAATTGTTGAAGTGAAGTGTGGCTGCAGATTGACGGCGTGATGATAAAGTGTCAGAGGGGGTAGCTTGTTCAGAGACATCATCTTGGATGGGGGCAGAGATCCCAGGGTTATTTGATGGGAGATGAGGTATAGAGTCATGATTTTTTTTTCTTTCTCTGAGATAGGGTTTCTCTGTGTAACAGCCCTAGCTGTTCTGGAACTAGCTCTTGTAGACCAGGTTGAATGGCCCTATTTTGAAACAGCTTGATTTTGTTTGAGAGACAGAGAGGCCAGGAGTTTGGAGACAGGAGCAAGAAGGCCAGCAGAACTTTGAGGCACTGGAGGTATATAGCATTTAATTTTGTTTGTTCTTATTGTTTCAATATAGATGTTTAGATTAGTATACAAAGGAACAGAAATCATTATAGTGCCGTGGACTGGCTCAGGGGAGCCACTCAGACTGTGGGAGAAGCAGGGTCCTGGTAACAGGAAGGCACAAGTTCGGCAAATGACAGACAGACACAACACACAAGAGAGTGGTTGGAATCTGCTGCGATTTTACTGAATTCATGTTTTCATTAATATAGTATTCAAACAAAGAACAAATCAGAAGGTCATGTGTCATTGGTTGGCACAGTATGAAAGCTTCTTTTAGTCACATCAGCGATATTTAAGAAAAGTACATTATCAGGAACAGGTGTTAGACATAAAACATCCTTAGAAGAGGAAATCTTGTCCTTGAGAACGTAACCTCAGACAAGTGGTTTCATCTTATGAATAGAAAGTTTCTGTCTCGTTATCGCTATCATGGCCCTTCCTCTTCCTAACCCTTTATTTCATCTAGTGACCAAATATACCTAATCAGTTCTCTGCACCTGTTGAATTATACTTTTTAGTACCTTCTTATGTAGCAGACATCATGGGGGTTGGGATCTAGCAAGCCTATCCATAAAGTTCAAAGTATAATATAACAGTCTTTGTCCATCAACATTAACCCATCTATTCCCTTGCTCATCATACACCCTGTGTATGACAAAGGTTCTGCTGTAGTCTTATACATTCCCCTCCTGTGTTTCCCTATCCCAGAGCTGTTCCTGAAGAGAATGATCCTTGTCTTGTATATATAAAGACTATCATTATTATGAACGAGATTGTGCAAAGCTCATATGATGCATAGCCAGCTAATCGAGAAACCCATCTATGCCTCAGCTGTAATAGCGGGCTCTCTGCCATTGACCCAGGAAGCTTAGTCCCATGGGACATGTAGCTCCCGTCCGGCATAATGACATATGTCATGTCACAAGACGACACTGGAGTTTGTGTGGCATTATAGCATTTCATATATGTATATATTTTACATGTTAATGTCATATATGTCATTATAATTTGTTCTCATTAATTCCCCTCCTTGATGCTGTCCCCCATTCCTCTTCAGAGACTTCTGATTTTTCTTTTTCTATTTCATCTGTTCCATTGTTCTCCATAATTCCTACTTCCATTATAATTTCTTCATCTCTTCTCATAAGCTCCTTTTTACTTTGAGACTTACAAACCCATATTTGTAAATGCACACACACAGTACTATGAATAATTTTAAGTCTAAGTTCCATATATGAGAGCAAATGTGTTTTTCTCTTCTGGAGTCTGGCTTATTTTGCTTTACATAATGGTTGTCAAATGCATTCATTTCTCTGTAAATGTCATGATTTCCTTTGCCATTATGGTTGCATAAAATTTTATTGTGTGTATGGCCACGTTTTCTTTATCCTTTCATCTGTTAATGGATATCTAGGAAGGGAGGGAGGGAGGAAAGAGAGGTAGATTCTTAACTCTGGTGGAGCATTTGACAAGCATGTATAAGACCACTAGGCTTAATTCCCAGCAAAAGACACACACACACACGCACACACACACACACACACACACACACACACACACACACACAGAGAGAGAGAGAGAGAGAGAGAGAGAGAGAGAGAGAGAGAGAGAGAGAGAGAGAGAGAGAGAGGAAAAGAAAGAACAAAGTTAGTTACTGGTGCTCAGGGTGTGCTTTGGTAGCATATCACTTGCCTAGCACGCATGCGGCCCTGGGTTCCATTATTAAAACTACAAAAACAAATCTGAGCCAGGCAGTGGTAACACACATCTTTTAGCCCTGCACTTGGGAGGTGTAGGCAGGCAGATTTCTGAGTCTCAGGCCAGCTTGGTCTACAGAGTGAGTTCCAGGACAGTCAGGGCTACACAGAGAAACCCTGTCTCCCAGCCCCCAAATACATTTCCATTTATTTTTTTGTATGTTTTTACAGTACTGAAATCTTACAGCATGTTTACAAATCTTTCTTCACACACATTGAGCCTAGTGGTTAGGATATGTTAGGAAATTTGGGGTTAGTGTGTTGTATATTGACTCACCTAGAATATGGACGTAAGAAATACTTCTCAGTGTCGGACTGAGAATTCTTAACGTGTACATTTCCATCCCAGCTGCAGCAGGCTCTGTACTACATGAGGAAGATAGATGTCATTTGGACCCTATAGAGCTCAGAGTCAAGTGGAACAGGAGGTCTCTCATTTAGACGCCCCGGACGCTCATTAGAATCCATTAAACTACATATGAGTTGATTTATACAGTGTCAAATCCCCTTAGCATTATCTACTGAAGGAAAACATATGGCACCCCGCGACCCAGCAACCACAATGCTACATATAGAATCAAGAAAAGTGGTATCCATGTCTGCCAGAAGACTTCCTGAGACTGTTCATGAGCTTTGCTCATAATAGGCAAGAACTAGAGATAACTCTAGCATTCGGTAACAGGGCGATGGATAAACATTACACAGCAATCCCGTAAAAACAGGCCCCTGCTGCGCTTAACCACATACAAGATTCACGGACATAATAAGTGAAAGAAGCCAGATACTCAAGAGGAAATACTGTGCAATTCCACTTAAGTGAAGTTCAAGAGTGTGTAAAATTAATTCATGGTGATAGAACTCAGGAGGCTAGTGCAGCGAGGAATGATATTGACCAGATTTAGTGCATACCTGCCAAGAAGACCTCATAAATATCCCAATTTTGTCGTTGCTCTTCTGAGATGCTATAAGGGCTGTCAAGGTCCTGGTCTCCCTTACTAAAATAAGCAGGAAACTTAGGTTTGCTGGTGACAGTTGACTTTGGTGGGTTTGCGGGGAGAGTCGGCATTAGATACATGCAAGCCAGTTCTTTCTCTTTGCATGAGGACAGGGAAGGCTTTTTGCAAAGCAAAGGGTAGAACCTTAAGAGAGTTGAGAATAAGACTGACCCAAAGAAAGGGGCAAGAGAAAGGAGTGACCCCATGTGAGACAAGACTGGCCCGGGTGTGGGAGACAGCCAATCCTAAAGGTTGGAGAGAGGAGCTAGGACGCCAGCAGGGCTGCGAGGCCCTGGAGATGTGTGTGAAGGTGTGTGGAGGGCTCTTTCAGGCGGTTGGGAAGCCACATGGGCAGAATGGCTCTCTTGTTCAATTCCTTGGACTCTACCCAGGCAGTGTTGACTCTCTTCTCTACTTTATGACTGTCCGTCTGTTCCATTTATACACTAAGGCGTGTTTTCTTAAAATATGGTCAGATTCTGTGGTGAGACTGAATCAGTCTTTTTCATTTTTGAATTTGTATTTGTTCTTATTTTGTCAACAAATTTTATGCAAAATAATAAGTTTCAGTGTGTCATTTTCATGTGTATGTGTCATTATACTTTGTTGTCATTCATTGCCCTCCTCCACTGCCCCCTCCCATACTCTCTGCCCCTTTCTGGTGGGTTATCTTCCCTTCCATGTCTTTCCCTAAAATTGACAGCCTCCTTTTATTTGATTTTTGTTGTTACATACATACATATGTGTATGTGACCACTTCGTATTGAATAACTAATTCAGGAGCCCATCCCTGGGAGATGCTAATTCTCCCTGTCTCAGCAGTCATTCGTTGCCTATAGTTCTTTGTCTAGGGCTGGGACTCCATAACCCTCCTCCCTTGCATTCCGCATTAGTGTGATCACTCTTGATATTGCCATTGTTCTAGTCTTCTTAATCCAGACAGTTCTAGGAGAGGTCTTCACAGCAGTCTTACCAGTATTCTTGCTCTAACAATCTTTCCAGCTCTTCTTCTACCATCTTCCCTGAGCCATAGATGCTGGAGCTGTGATATAGATGTATCACCCATTGGCTCCCCATGGTCATTAATCCCTGCATTGTTTCCAGTTGTGACTTTCTGTGATGGTCTCCATTTGCTGTAGAGGGGTTTCTTAGACGAGGACGGGTTGTTGCATCTATTTAAGAGTTTAAGGATAAAATTTAGAATGCAGGAAGAAATTATGCTGGTTTAGCAAAGTGGTGGTAGTGAATTCTTTTTGTAGGTCTATGACCTCACTAGACCCAGGAAGTTGGTTAGGTTTCCAGTACCAGGCATGATTTCCCTACTGCGGAAAAAGTCCAAAGTTGAACCAGACAGCTGTTGGTTACCAGCAGCATGTGAGTGCCACTATTGCAGCTTTACATCTGTCTTGCCATGCGAGTCATTGTTGTGCTTCATAGGCATCAAGCTGGGTAGGACTATTAGTTGCTTCCCCCCTTGGCAGCTTGAATAGTATTTTCTGCTACCATGGAAGCTAGGCTGCAGGAAGGAGGCTTTCAGGCTAGATCCAGCTTGAACCATCCAAGTCCTATGTCCTGACTGCATGGTATCTTCAGCAATGGGAGGTGACCTTCAACCTCTGAGGGGCAAGCAAGGAAATGTATAGTTTGGGGAGTCACTTGGATTACCCCAAACCACCGTTTGAAAGGAGGCTTCTCATGCCTGGTACTGGGGTTTTGGTTAGTCTATTTTTTTAATATGAAAATTTATTACTGTGTTTCCATAGTCAAAATTTCTGATCATAGTTTCCTTCTTGCCTTTGTTCAGGGCCAAAAGAGACACACTGGTTACTTTAACAGCCTTAAGGCAGACTTCAGGGAAGTGATCGACAGCATGACCTACCTTCTCAACCAAATCCAGCAATTTCATCTTCATCGTTTTCCTCAGTGGAGTTCAAGCAGTCATCATTGGGCACAAACGCTGTCATTTTCTTGCTGTTCTTGATGAGCTGCACCCTGACACACTTCCTGATAGTAGAATCTGACTGTTTGGCTTTAACCCCTATTTTTTTTTTCTAGCACAATTCCCTTTGCATGAGAGGAATTGGTCCTCAGGACTGTGCCCAAATAGGTTTGCTTGTATTGTTTGCCATGCCACTTCTGGTCCTGTTAGTGACTGAAAAGCTTCCTGGCAGTGTGAAGACTCCAACAGTTGCAGGTGCATGAGACAGAAACAGAGAGAGAGGAGGAGAGAACTAGTTTCTGGTTCTAGTGGAGAGCATCGTCAGCCCTAGTGTGTATGTGTGTGCATGTGTGCTGTCTATAATTATAATTTTAGGTAAATATAAGATGGTACTCAGAAGTTTCTATGTCCCACCCCATCCTGCAGTCGCTTCTAAATAATCACTCAGAGACTTAATATTAATTCCAGGATGTTTGGCCTATTGCTCAGGCTTACTGCTAACCAGCTCCTACTTTTCAGTTACCCCAATCTATGCACTGCCACGTAGTTAATGGCCTTACCTGTGGCCTAGTATATCTTTTTTTTTTTTTTTTTTTTCAATAAAGAGATATCTTTATTTTTTTTTTCTTTTTTTTTTTCTTTTATAATTTTAAATTTATTTATTTATTAAGGATTTCTGCCTCGTCCCCACAACCGCTTCCCATTTCCCTCCCCCTCCCCCGATCAATTCCCCCTCCCTCATCTGCTCGAAGAGCAATCAGGGTTCCCTGACCTGTGGGAAGCCCAAGGACTGCCCACCTCTATCCAGGTCTCGTAAGGTGAGCATCCAAACTGCCTAGGCTCCCACAAAGCCAGTACGTGCAGTAGGATCAAAAACCCACTGCAATTGTTCTTGAATTCTCAGTATTCCTCATTGTCCGCTATGTTCAGCTAGTCCGGATTTATCCCATGCTTTTTCAGACCTAGGCCAGCTGGCCTTGGTGAGATCCCAATAGAACATCCCCATTGTCTTAGTGTGTGGGTGCACCCCTCGTGGTCCTGAGTTCCTTGCTCGTGCTCCGTCTCCTTCTGCTCCTGATTTGGACCTTGAGATTTCTGTCCGGTGCTCCCGTGTGGGTCTCTGTCTCTGTCTCCTTTCATCGCCTGATGAAGGTTAATATTCCTGAGGATGCCTATGTGTTTGTCTTTGGATTCACCTTCTTATTTAGCTTCTCTAGGAACATGAATTATAAGCTCAATGTCCTTTATTTATGGCTAGAAACCAAATATGAGTGAGTACATCCCATGTTCCTCTTTTTGGGTCTGGCTTACCTCACTCAGGATAGTGTTTTCTATTTCCATCCATTTGTATGCAAAATTCAAGAAGTCCTTGTTTTTTACTGCTGAGTAATACTCTAATATGTATATATTCCATACTTTCTTCATCCATTCTTCCGTTGAAGGGCATCTAGGTTGTTTCCAGGTTCTGGCTATTACAAACAATGCTGCCATGAACATAGTTGAGCATATACTTTTGTTGTATGATAGGGCCTCTCTTGGGTATATTCCCAAGAGTGGTATTGCTGGGTCCAGGGGTAGGTTGATCCCGAATTTCCTGAGAAACCGAAACACTGCTTTCCAGAGTGGTTGCACAAGTTTGCATTCCCACCAGCAATGGGTGAGTGTACCCCTTTCTCCACAACCTCTCCAGCAAAGGCTATCATTGGTGTTTTTTATTTTCGCCATTCTGACAGGTGTAAGGTGGTATCTTAAAGTTGTCTTGATTTGCATTTCCCTGATCGCTAAGGAAGTTGAGCATGACCTTAAGTGTCTTTTGGCCTTTTGAAGTTCTTCTGTTGAGAATTCTCTGTTCAGATCAGTGCCCCACTTTATAATTGGGTTGATTAGCCTTTTACGGTCTAGTTTCTTGAGTTCTTTATATATTTTGGAGATCAAACCTTTGTCAGTAGCAGGGTTGGTGAAGATCTTCTCCCAGTCAGTGGGTTGTCTTTTTGTCTTAGTGACAGTGTCCTTTGCTTTACAGAAGCTTCTCAGCCTCAGGGAGTCCCATTTATTCAATGATGCCCTTAGTGTCTGTGCTGCTGGGGTTATACATAGGAAGTGGTCTCCTGTGCCCATGTGCTGTAGAGTACTTCCCACTTTCTCTTCTATCAGGTTCAGTGTGTTCGGACTGATATTGAGGTCTTTAATCCATTTGGATTTGAGTTTTGTGCATGGTGATAGATATGGATCTATTTTCATTCTTCTACAGATTGACATCCAGTTTTGCCAGCACCATTTGTTGAAGATGCTCTCTTTTTTCCATTGTATACTTTTAGCTCCTTTATCGAAGATCAGGTGTTCATAGGTTTGTGGGTTAATGTCAGGGTCTTCTATTCGATTCCATTGGTCGACTTCTCTGTTTTTATGCCAATACCAAGCTGTTTTCAATACTGTAGCTCTGTAATAGAGTTTGAAGTCAGGGATGGTAATGCCTCCAGACAAACCTTTATTGTATAAGATTGTTTTGGCTATCCTGGGTTTTTTGTTTTTCCATATAAAGTTGATTATTGTCTTCTCCAGATCTGTGAAGAATTTTGATGGGATTTTGATGGGGATTGCATTGAATCTATAGATTGCTTTTGGTAGAATTGCCATTTTTACTATGTTGATCCTCCCAATCCAAGAGCAAGGGAGGTCTTTCCATTTTCTGGTGTCTTCTTCAATTTCTTTCTTCAAAGACTTATAGTTCTTGTCAAGTAGATCTTTCACTTCCTTGGTCAGGGTTACCCCAAGGTATTTTATGCTATTTGTGGCTATCGTGAAAGGTGATGCTTCTCTGATTTCCCTCTCTGCTTCCTTATCTTTAGTGTATAGGAAGGCAACTGATTTTTTGGAGTTGATCTTGTATCCTGCCACATTACTAAAGCTGTTTATCAGCTGTAGGAGTTCTTTGGTAGAATTTTTGGGGTCGCTTATGTACACTATCATATCATCTGCAAATAACGAAAGCTTAACTTCTTCCTTTCCAATACGAATCCCCTTGATCTCCTTATGTTGTCTTATTGCTATTGCTAGAATTTCAAGCACTATATTGAAGAGGTATGGAGAGAGTGGACATCCTTGTCGTGTTCCTGATTTAAGTGGGATGGCTTTGAGTTTTTCTCCGTTTAATTTAATGTTAGCTGTTGGCTTGCTGTAAATAGCTTTTATTATATTTAGGTAGGACCCTTGTATCCCTATTCTCTCCAAGACCTTTATCATAAAGGGGTGTTGAATTTTGTCGAATGCTTTTTCAGCATCTAGTGAAATGATCATATGGTTTTTTTCTTTCAGTTTATTTATATGGTGGATTACATTGATAGATTTGCGTATGTTGAACCAGCCCTGCATCTCTGGGATGAAGCCTACTTGATCATAATGGATAATTTTTCTTATGTGTTCTTGGATTCGGTTTGCCAGTATTTTATTGAAAATTTTTGCGTCGATGTTCATGAGTGAGATCGGTCTGTAATTCTCTTTCTTGGTTGGGTCTTTTTGTGGTTTTGGTATCAGGGTAACTGTAGCTTCATAAAAGGAATTTGGCAATGACTCTTCTGATTCTATATTGTGAAATACATTAAGGAGTATAGGTATTAGTTCTTCTTGGAAGTTCTGGTAGAATTCTGCATTGAAACCATCTGGTCCTGGGCTTTTTTTCGAAGGGAGATTTTTGATAACCATTTCTAATTCTTCGCGAGAAACCGGTCTATTTAGATCATTCACCTGGTCTTGGTTTAGCTTTGGTATGTGGTACTTATTTAAAAAAATGTCCATTTCTTTTGTATTTTCCAGTTTTGTGGCATACAGGCTTTTGTAGTAAGATCTAATGATTCTCTGAATTTCCTCTGTGTCTGTGGTTATGTCCCCCTTTTCATTTCTGATCTTATTTATTTGCGTGTTCTCTCTCTGTCGTTTGATTAGTTTGGATAGGGGTTTGTCGATCTTGTTGATTTTCTCCAAGAACCAGCTTTTTGTTTCATTGATTCTTTGGACTGTTTTCTGTGTTTCTATTTTGTTGATTTCAGCCCTCAGTTTTATTATTTCCAGTCTTCTACTTCTCCTGGGCGCGTCTGCTTCTTTTTTTTCTAGAGCTTTCAGGTGTGTTGTTAAGTCCCCAATGTATGCATTCTCCGTTTTCTTTAAGTGGGCACTTAGTGCTATGAACTTTCCTCTTAGCACTGCTTTCATTGTGTCCCATAGGTTTGAGTATGTTGTCCCTTTATTTTCATTAAATTCAAGGAAGACTTTAATTTCTTTCTTGATTTCTTCCTTGACCCAGGTGTGGTTCAGTAGTTGACTGTTCAGTTTCCATGAGTTTGTCAGTTTTTTGGGGGCAGCGTGGTTGTTGCCTTCTAATTTTAATCCGTGATGATCTGATAAGACACAGGTGGACACTGATATTTTTTTGTATCTGTGGAGGTTTCCTTTGTTTCCGAGTATGTGGTCAATTTTCGAGAAGGTTCCATGAGCTGCAGAGAAGAAGGTATATTCTTTCTTATTTGGGTGGAATGTTCTATAGATGTCTGTTAAGTCCATTTGCTTCATTACCTCCAATAATTCTCTTAATTCTCTATTAGGTTTCTGTCTGATTGACCTGTCCCTTGGAGAGAGAGGTGTGTTGAAGTCTCCTACTACTAGTGTGTGTGGTTTGATGTCTGCCTTGAGTTCTAGTAATATTTCTTTTACATAAGTAGGTGCTTTTATATTGGGGGCGTATATATTCAGGATTGAGACCTCCTCCTGATGAATTGTTCCTGTTATGAGTATAAAGTGACCGTCTCGGTCTCTTCTGATTGATTTTAGTTTGAAGTCAGTTTTGTTAGAAATTAGTATGGCCACACCTGCTTTTTTCTTAGGACCATTTGCTTGAAACACCTTTTCCCAACCCTTTACTCTGAGTAGGTGCCTGTCTTTGTGGTTGAGATGTGTTTCTTGCAAACAGCAGAATGTTGGATCCTGTTTTCGTATCCAATCTTTTAGCCTGTGCCTTTTTATAGGTGAATTGAGCCCATTAATATTAAGTGATATTAATGACCAGTGGTTGTTTACTCCGGTTATTCTTATTGCTTTTGGTAGTAGAGATTGTCTCCCTTCTTTGAGATGTGCTCGTGAAGGGTCATTAGATGTCTGGGTTATTGTAGGCAGTGTTGGATTCCTTGGGTTGCGATTTTCCTTCTATTACTTTCTGTAGGGCTGGATTTGTGGCTACGTATTGTTTAAATTTGTTCTTATCCTGGAATGTTTTGTTTTCTCCATTGATAATGAATGATAGCTTGGCTGGGTATAGTAGTTTGGGTTTGCATCCATGGTCTCTTAGCTTCTGCAGAACCTCTATCCAGGACCTTCTGGCTTTCATAGTTTCCATCGAGAAGTCAGGTGTAAGTCTGATCGGTTTACCTTTATAAGTTACTTGCCCTTTTTCTTTTGCAGCTCTTAATATTTTTTCTTTAACCTGTATATTTTGTGTTTTGATTATTATATGGCGAGGAGATGTTTTTCTTTGATCCAGTCTGTTTGGTGTTCTGTATGCTTCTTGAATATTTAAGTGAATATCTTTCTTTAAGTTGGGAAAGTTTTCTTCCATAATTTTGTTGAAAATATTTTCTGGGCCTTTGAGCTGTGACTCTTCTCCTTCTTCTATTCCTATTATTCTTAGGTTTGGTTTTTTTATTGTGTCCCATAGTTCCTGAATGTTTTGTGTTGAGAATTTGTTGGCTTTGCTGTTTTCTTTGATCTGTTCGTTTATTTTCTCTATGGTGTCCTCAGCATCTGAGAGTCTTTCTTCTAGTTCTTGTATTCTATTGATTATGCTTGTTTCTGTAGACTCTGCTCGTTGGCCTAGATTTTCCATATCCAGCTGGTCCTCAGTTTGTATTTTCTTCTTTGCCTTCATTTCAGTTTTCAATTCTTGAACTGTTTCCATTACCTGTTTGATGGTTTTTTCTTGGTTTCCCAGGGTATCATGTACGTATTTACTCATTTCTTCAAACTTTTTGTTATACTTCTCATCCATTTCTATAAGGGCATTTTTTACATGTTGTTTAAGGGACTCTATTATCTTCATAAAGTCGATTTTTTTCCATTTCTTCTGTGTTAGGTTGTTCAAATACTTCTGTTGTAAGATCATTGGGTTCTGATGTTTTCATGTTGTTTTTCGGATTATTGGGAGAATTCTTGCCTTGGCGCCTGCCCATCTCCTCCTATTGATCCTATCCAATGGGTCCTTTAAAAACCGGATCAGGTTTCCCTGCTGGCCAAGGGCTCTGCTTACAAAATGCCCTCACTCTCTTTCGTGGATCCTGCTGCAGGCCAAGAACCCTCTCACCCCTCTGAAGGATCTTCAGGACAGGACCAGGCTCCCCTTGTGCCAGTGACCTGGCCAACCAAAGGCCTACCTCTTTGATTCGATTGTAGTAGGGCGATCTGCTCTCCTTATTGCACGCCTGTTCCCGCCGCTTGGGTCTGCCTCTGCGCCGGTCCCCGAAAGCCTCTTCCTGTATGCGGTGTTGCTCCGCCGCGTCTGGCCGCCGCCGCCGCTCCGCCTCTGTGCGTCTGGCCGCCGCCGCCGCTCCGCCTCTGTGCGTCTGGCCGCCGCCGCCGCTCCGCCTCTGTGCGTCTGGCCGCCGCCGCCGCTCCGCCTCTGTGCGTCTGGCCGCCGCCGCCGCTCCGCCTCTGTGCGTCTGGCCGCCGCCGCCGCTCCGCCTCTGTGCGTCTGGCCGCCGCCGCCGCTCCGCCTCTGTGCGTCTGGCCGCCGCCGCCGCTCCGCCTCTGTGCGTCTGGCCGCCGCCGCCGCTCCGCCTCTGTGCGTCTGGCCGCCGCCGCTCCGCCTCTGTGCGTCTGGCCTAGTATATCTTATTGCTCCGGAAGCTTACTGATTTCTCCCCCAACTCTGCCCCCCCTCATCTGAGTTCTCAGTTTGATTGTTCCGCCTAATCTTATTCTGCCTGGTGATTGGTCAGATGGCTTTTATTATTAACCAGTGAGAGGAAAACATATTCACACTTATTTAATAATCATCCCACAGCATAAGATAATATGATTCCTTGAGGCTTTGATGTTATTTCTTCTCTCTCCTTCTCCTTCTCTATGAGCTCCCTTCCCATCCTCGTGTCCCACCTCAGATCATCTGTATCATGATATTGCCAGCCCCTGCCTCCCTCCCCACCTGCTTCATATATGGTCCCTTTGGAATTTCCTGATTTCTGATGTTGTTTTCTACTCATATCTGAAGCTTTGAAGCTAGGAACTAACTACAGATGAGAGTGAACACATGCATATATAGTTTTTTTATGACTTCTTTTTATTTATTTATTTATTTGTTTGTTTGTTAGTTAGTTAAAGATTTCTGCCTCCTCCCCGCCACCGCCTCCCATTTCCCTCCCCCTCCCCCAATCCTTCTCTCTCATCAGCCCGAAGAGCAGTCAGGGTTCCCTGCCCTGTGGCAAGTCCAAGGACCTCCCACCTCCTTCCAGGTCTAGTAAGGTGAGCATCCAAACAGCCAAGGCTCCCACAAAGCTAGTACATGCAGTAGGATCAGAAACCCATTGCCATTGTTCTTGACTTCTCAGTAGTCCTCATTGTCCGCTATGTTCAGCGAGTCCGGTTTTATCCCAATGCATATATAGTTTTAAATCTAGTGTTTGTATATGAGAGAAACCATGCTGTCCTCTATTTGTCTATGTCTGGATTATTTCACTTAGTATAAAGATTTCCAGTTGCATCCACTTTCTGAAAATGTCACAATTTCTTTTTCCTTTATGGATCCCAAATATTCCATTGTGTATATGTACCTTATTTTCTTTAAAAATCATTTGTTTTTAGCTGGGTGGTGGTGGTGCACACCTTTAATCTCAGCACTTGGGAAGTAGAGGCAGGTGGATCACTGTGAGTTTAAGGACAGCCAGAGCTACACAGTGAAACTCTGTCTTAGAAAACAAAAAGAAATGACTTATTTCATGTGTATAGGCGCTTTGTCAGCGTGTATGTCTGTGCACCGAGCACATGCTTGGCAGAAGGACAGAAGACAGTGTTGGATTTTCTGGGACTGGAGTTACAGTGGGTTGTGAGGCAGAAGAGCAGCAGCAAGGACGCTGAATCTCTGAGTCATTTCTTTAGCCCTGTACCTCATTTTCTGTATCCATTCATCTGTTGATAGACTTCTAGGCTGGTTCCATTACCTAGCTATTGTGAATGGTGCAGCTATCAACATGGTTGTACAAATATCGCTGTGGTGTGCTGACTTAGAGTCCTTTGGGCATATTCCCCTGTGGTAGTTCTATTGTCAGTTTATTGAGGAAGCACAATAGTGATTTCCACAGCCGCTGTACAAGTTCACACAGCAATAGCAGTACATAAGGGTTCCTCTTTCCTCTTATTTTTGTCGGTATTTGTTGCTGTTTTATTGGCAATAGCCATTGTGACTGAAGTGAGATGGAATTGCCAAGCAGTTTTAAATCGCATTTCGTTGATGGCTAAGAATGTCTAACATGTGTCCAAACACTTTTCTGCCATTTGTATTTAAAAAATTTTCCATATTTCAGTCATATTCTTTCCTTTCTCCCAACTCTTCCCAGACCCCCCATCTTCTTAGTCACCCAACATCACTCATTTTCTCTCTCTCTCAAAAACAAGAAATACAACAACAAAAAAGTGAAAGTCAAAACAGACAAACGGAAAAAAAAAGAAAAGCAGTAAGAAAAAAAAGTACTAAAAGCAAAAGCTTACATAAAACATGGAGTCTGTTTTGTGTTGGTCAAATGCTCAAGGACATGGGGCCTGCACTGGAGTATGGTTGGCTAAACCTGGTGAATGCTGCACTGGAGAAAGCTGATTTTTCCCTTTCCCAGAAGGCACCAATTGCAAATAGCTTCTCAGTTTAGGGGTGGAACTTTGTGTCCGCTTCTCAGTGCTTGAGAAAAAAATGTTTGTTTGGTTTGATCTTATGTGTCATGCCACAGTCTCTGTGAGTTCATTTGTGTATAAATCCTGTTGTGTCTGGAAGGCACTGTTGTGTTTAGAAGGCAATTTCCTCAGAGTCACTCACCACCTCTGACTCTTACAATGTCTCTGCTTCATCTTCTGCATAGGCATTCCATTGATGGCTCTGCTCCAAAGCCTTTCATTCTCTGCACATTGTCTAGTTGTGGGGCTCTATGTTAATTACCACCCACTTTAAGAAGAAGCTTCTTCGATGAAGGTTGAATTATGAATTAATCTATGGGCATAACAATATGTCACCAGGAGCCATTTTATTGCTATGTTCCTTTAGCTGAAAATTAAGAGGTTTCCCCCTAGGTCCACGGCTTATCTAGTCTCAGGTTCTTGGCCTCTTTAGCAGCACCTCATGGAATGGGTCTAAAATCCAATAAAAATGTTCATGGTTACTTTCATAATGTTTATGCAAAACTCTCACACTAGTATGTATTTCAGGCAGGTCTGTGTTGTATGTAGGTCATAGGATTTGTAGCGTAGACATATTGATGACTACTCTTTCCTTCTAGTAGCATGGAAACTACCTTTTGAGCACCAGGAGTGCGAGTCAGTAGGGGCGAACTTCCAGTGGGGTGCCAGCTCAGTTTCCCCATGCTCAATGATTAAGTAAGTTCTCTCTTCTGCAATAGGGCCTTACCATCAGGCTACGGAGAGTAGCCAATAGAAGCTATTGATTTTTGTGTTGATTTTGAGTCCTGCGACTTTGCTGAAAATATCTGTCAGATGTGTTTCTTGACAGAGAATTAAGGTCTTTTGATTTTAAAATCATGTCATCTGCAAATAGGGATTATTTGACTTCTTTCTTTTCTGTATCCCGTCACACTTCATTCTCCTGTCTTATTGCAATTGCTAAGACATTAACTATAGAATAAAGTGGAGAGAATACGCACCCTTATCTCATTACTGATTTCAGAAGAAATGCTCTCAGTCCCCCCCCCCCCCCCATTTAATACAGTTTTGGATATAGGCTTGTTATGTATAGCTATTTTTTGTTGTTGTGATATATTACTCGTGTTCCTAGTTTTTCCCAGGGCTTTATCATGAAGGGTTGTGGAAATTTGTTAAAAAGTCTTTTGTGAAGCCGGGCGGTGGTGGTGCACGCCTTTAATCCTAGCACTTGGGAGGCAGAGGCAGGTGGATCTCTGTGAGTTCGAGACCAGCCTGGTCTACAAGAGCTAGTTCCAGGACAGGCTCCAAAACCACAGAGAAACCCTGTCTCAAAAAACCAAAACCAAAACAAAACAAAAGTCTTTGTGTATCGATTGAGATGATCACGTGATTTCTGTCCTTCAGTCTATTTATGTGCAGAATTACACTTATTGATTTGTTCATATTGAACTAACCTTTTATCCATAAAATGAAGCTAACTTGGTCATGGTATGTGGTTTTCTTTTTTTTAACCTTTTTTATTGATTTTATTGAGCTGTACATTTTTCTCTGCTTGCCTCCCTTCCTCTTCCCTCCCCTTCCACCCTCTCCCAAGGTTCCCATGGTCCCATTACTCAGGAGATCTTGTCTTTTTCTACTTACCATGGAGATTAGATTCATGTATGTCTCTCTTAGGGTCCTCATTGTTGTCTAGGTTCTCTAGGATTGTGAATTGTAGGCTGGTTTTCTTTGCTTTATGTCTAAAAGCCACTTATGAGTGAGTACATATGATAATTGTCATTCTGTGTCTGGGTAACTTCACTCAATATGATGTTTTCTAGATCCACCCATTTGCCTCCAAATTTCAAGATGTTGTTATTTTTTTCTGCTGTGTAGTACTCCACTGTGTAAATGTATCACATTTTCCTTATCCATTCTTCAGTCGAGGGGCATTTAGGTTGTTTCCAGGTTCTGGTCATTACAAACAATGCTGCTATGAACATGGTTGAGCACATGTCCTTGTGGTACGATTGAGCATCCTTTGGATATATATATATATATATATATATATATATATATATATATATATATATATCCCCAAAAGTGGTATTACTGTGTCTTGAGGAAGGCTGTTTACTCATTTTCTGAGGAATCACCACACTGACATCCAAAGGGGCTGTACCAGCTTGCACGCCCACCAGCAATGCAGAAGTGTTCCCTTTACCCCACAACCTCTCCAGTGTAAGTTGTCATTAGTGTTTTTGATCTTGGCCATTCTTACAGGTGTAAGATGGAATCTCAGCATTGTTCTGATTTGCATTTCTCTGATGACTAAGGATGTTGAGCATTCCTTTAAGTGTCTTTCAGCCATTTTAGATTCCTCTGTTGAGAGTTCTCTGTTTAGGTCTATACTCCACTATTTATGGGATTATTTGTTATTTTGATAACCAATTTCTTGAGTTCTTTGTATATTTTCGAGATCATCCCTCTGCCTGATGGAAGTTTTGATTCTCTTGATCTTGATCTTGTGAAGGTGATCACAGCGGTATGAGTCTGTATGTGGAATAGCCATATCATGTCCAGTATTTCATAACACCCCTCTCCATTTTCCATCAGTTTTTAGTCAGAGTTCTTTAGAGGAACAGAACAAAGACGATGAATACAAACATACACACATGTATTCACGTGTCAGAGTTGATTGAGCTTTAAAATAATAACAGCACAGTCATACCTGAGATGCCGAGAGCCTAGCACTCAGTCCTTGAGGTAGGACGCCCCAATAGCTGGAGTAGTCCCAGAAAGCTGTCTCTCACGGGGTAACAATCTAACATAGTCACTCAGTCCACAAGGTTGGGCTCCTTAGGAGTCCTAACCTGGTACCTGTACCTCAGGAAGTTCCTGGAGAGTCCCTGGTTCCTATTCCATGATGTAAGCTTGGAAACACTGGTTCACCTGCCACTGAAGAAATCAGCAGCGGCGGCAACAATGGGGCGAATGAACTCAGAGGCATGTGAGAAGGCCAAAACAAGCAAAACGTGAGACTAAACTTCCTTCTGAAATACCTTTTTCTTTTCAATCTGTGCTGCTCCAGATGGTGCTACCCACAGTCAGGCAAATACTCAACGTACCCAGCCCACCCCCATTTGATCTCTCCACTTTTATTTAATTTTTATTGTATAGGTCTCTGGTGGGAGTAGGCTTATGTGTGGAGGTTACAGAAAGACTCAAATCTCTCCTTCCACCAACTGGATTCTAGGGATGAAACTCAGGTCATCAGGCTTGGCAGTAACCCTTACCCACTGAGCCATCTTGCTGACCCTCAATTTGATCTTTGTTTATTATTATAATTATGATTTTTTGAGACAGGGATATATATATGTATATATATACATATATATGTATATATATTATATATATATATAACCTTGGCACTAGGTTTGTTATTTGATGACTTATGGTGTCTGCTAGAGGCATTGTCTCCCCCTTACAGGGTAAAAATATGTATATCTTAGGAAGCTTCTTACAGTAGTAGTTTAGTAGTTTTTCATATGGCTTTTTTCAAAAGTGTTTTTTTTGAATTGCTAATCTTTCATTATTGTCCCGCCCATCTACCAGTCTTACTACCTGCACCCTCCCTTCATCCCTTGAAATTCTCTGCATGGTTCACTGTTAGCTTCCTGCCTTCTATGGGCACTCTGATTTAAACACAGATACCTAAAGATTCAAAGTTAGCATCCACAGATGAGAGAGAACACACAGTGTATGTCTTTCTGGCAGATAATGTCTTTCTGGCATTGTTAGTGTCATTCTTTGCACGAACATCTTCTTATTAGTTAACGCTCTCTGCCTGTTAGAAAAGCCCCATCCACCTGCTACATATGACTTCTCATAGCATACTGAAGGAGCAGTCACTGAGTGTAAGCAATTTAGTCAGATTATTCCCACATCGACTCAAGAAACATACTGCTGACACCTGGCTGTCCTGAATGAACAAAGGGGTACAAGGACACTGTCATTTTATTTATATGCTTCAGTTGGACATAAATATAGTGATATATTATCACCCCCGTCTCTATCCTCCGTTCAACATTTCCTTCATGTGGCTCTCTCTGGTTTTATTTTGGAAGAGCATGTATTTTTGCTTATCAAACTGTGCTTTGGGGAGGGTTTATTTCATTTCCAGCACAAGAGATTGATGTGATTCAAAGTTTTCAACTGTAATCTTCCCCCCACTTCTTTGTCTCCTCATCCCATTTAAGAGGTAGTCTTAGTAGTCCAGATGTGTGCTCGAATCTACTATGTCACCTAGGCTAGTTCTGAACTCCCCGTCTCTCACCTTTGCTTCATGAAGGCAGGGATGACAAGTTTGCACTGTCATAATTGGCCAAGTATTTATTTCTCCCCAGACCGATTCCTGAGTAGGCATGTGATCGAGTTAGACTTTAGCCAATAAAGCCAAGGAGACAGTAGGTGACACTGTTAGAAGGGAGGCATAGAAGAGTTCAGCCTGAAAGCATATATGGTGGAAATAATTGGGAAAGATTGCAGAGTTTGAAATGAAGCGAACATGGTAGCAAGCAGGTGCAGCGTTGCATGCCTGTATTCCCAGAACAAGGAAATAGAAGCAGGAAGTTACAAGTTCAAAGTTATTCCCAGCTACCTTGAAATCAAGGCCAATGTGAGCCACAGAAAGAAGACCCTATCTCAGAAGGTCCAGTTATTCAGGGAACAGGAGACAGTTAAAAGCACTTGCTGCTCTTGCAGAGAACCAGAGTTTGGTTCCCAGAACCTATGCTGGGTGGATTACAACTGCTTCTAACTCCAGCTCGGATGGATCCTTTCTGGTCTACTTGGTCACCTGCATGAATGTGAATTTACACACACACTCTCTCTCTCTCTCTCTCTCTCTCTCTCTCTCTCTCTCTCTCTCTCTCTCTCACACACACACACACACACACACACAAGCATGCACATACACAGAAATAAAAATAAAATAAATATACAAATAAGCTGATCAGTGGTGTTGAATGTCTTTAATCCCAGCACTCAGGAGGCAAAGGTAGGCGGATCTCTGTGAGTTTGGGTCAGCCTGGTCTACAGTGCAAGTTCCAGGACAGCCAGGGCTACACAAAGAAATCTTGTCTTGAAAATAAAAAAAAAAAAAGAAAATCTAAATAAACAACTAGGCGCACACAGAAACAGAAACAGACAGTTGTGATGATAGAACTTGGCACCTGAATTACGCTAGCTTTGCTATAGTTTGAGGTAATTGCAATTCTCTTTTTCTTTCTGTGGCCGGTTTGACTCACCTAGCAAAGCCCTGCAATGCTGCTTGCACAGCTGCAGTTCCCCAAGTCATTTTTCCCTGAAGGAGAAATGATTCTTGTAATGTGGGTATTTAGAGATCAACAAAAGAAAACCCTGAGCTTGTACTCACGTGGCTCGTTGCACAGGCCATGGGTAAATGTACCACAGATGTAATATGAAATATCTATTCACACAAACACCAGGGGAAGGCCTCATTTATGCAGATGGATTGATATGAGATGATGCTCATGCAGTCAGTCGATAGGCAAATGATGCCAATGAGCTAGCCCATCTTCTTGACACATGAATGTTAACGCTGTGAGTTGTTTTACAGAGTTCTTGGCAATAGAACAATTTGAACCTTCAACATCCTGTGAAGCACAATTTTTAGCTTATTCTGGAAAATCTTAGCTAGTTCACCAGAAAGGTCATTGGGCTTTGTTTTGGGAAAGGATTCAAGGGCTCTGGGTGTTTTCCTGATGCTGTTTGTTGGTTTCCCAACAGACAAAGTATAGGAGTCTATGGAAAAACAGCATCTAACTTTCATAGAATCACTGCGTTTCTTTTTCCTTGTCATCTGGATATCATTCTTGTTCTTGTTTTCCCCAACACTTTTATAAATTCCCATTCTGATGATACAGAGTCTGACTCTATCTACACGATTTCACATGCTGCTTCTGTTTATGGACAGACTTTGTGCTGCAGTTTTTCTTTTGTCATATTGATACAGTTTTATTTTGTTTAAAGAATATATTTTATGCTTTGCAAGTTCCATACATTTATAGAATGTATATAAGTTATATTCATCTGCCACTACCTTCCTTTAACTTCCTTTAGAGTCACCACCAGCTTCAGATTTTCTTATTTTTGTAAATAATCACAAGTCCAGTTAGTGCTGCCCGTATGCACACGGGTATGCACCAATCCACTGGGGCACAAGCAACCTCCTAGTGTCCGTGTTCACCAAGGCGGAGTGATTTTTCCCTCCTTAGTAGCCATCAACTTCTAATAGTGCCTTCGATAGGATTGGGGCCTTCAGGGGCTCTCTTCCATCCATGATGGAAGGTTGACTGCTTGATCTTGTTCACTGTAGCACTTCAGTGACTGATTTTCAGTTTGCTTTTTGGAGCCAAGATCTCACTCTGAAGTGCAGGTTGAACTTTAACTTGCTATGTAGACCAGGCTGGCTTTGAACCTGTAGCTGTCTTCCTGCTTTAGTTTTCTGAATGCTAGGATTTCCAGGTATATGCTACCATGCCCAGCCTTCAATAGCCTTTTATTTTTGTGAGTGGGGAATAATTTTTCTCTCCTTTGAAAAGTTTTTAATGTATTTATTCTTTGAGACAGGGTCTCTCTACATAGACTTGGCTGTCCTGGAACTCATTATGTAGATCAGGTTGTCCTCAAACTCCCAGAAATCTGTCTGCCTCTGCCTCCTGAGTGCTGGGATTAAAGGTGTCCTGGCTTTGTGTATTTTTTTTTTTTCCACGAGGAGCTTCTGTAGCCAGGGTTGACCTTAAATTACTGATTCTACTGCTTCTCCTTTCCCAGTGCTGAGACTATAGACATGCATTACCACACCTAGCTCAAGGGAATAATCTCTCGGTTGGATTTTTTTTTTTAATGAAACTCTCACTATGTACTCCAGACACCTCAAACTTGAGGTCTTATTCTTTCTGAGTGCTGGGGTTATAGGCATGGGCCACCACCCCAACTTTGGTGGAGTGTTGATCTATTTTTACAAATTGCTGAAATGCAGCAAAAATTGACAATTGAACAAAAATTGATGCTATGTAAATGGCTGAGATCAAATGCATCCCAACAATTGAATATTATTAAAAGGAACTGACTTGTTAAGTCTTGTTTTCTTCTTTCCCTTTTATTTTGGTGCTGGGGATTGAAACCAGGATCTATGTACACATGCTAGGCAACCATTTTATTGATGAGCTGTACCCCTAGCCCTGATAAAAAGTTTTTATTTTGCCAGGCTGTGGTGGCGCACGCCTTTAATCCCAGCACTTGGGAGGCAGAGGCAGGTGGATCTTTGTGAGTTCGAGGCCAGCCTGAGCTACAAGAGCTAGATCCAAAAGCTACAGAGAAACCCTGTCTCAAACCCCCACCCCAAAATGTTTTTATTTTAACATATGTGTGTTTGGTGTGTGTGCTCATGTGCTCATGTTAGGGGTGTTTTTAGGTGCATGTGTGTTGTGTTTGGGTACATTTGGAGGCCTGAGATCAACACTGGGTGTTTTTTTTTTTGTTCCTCTCCACCTTATATATTGAGGCAGGGTCTCTCATTGAACCTGGAATTTATTATTTTGACTAGTCTGGCTATCCAGCATATTCCAGGTATCTCGTCTCTGTACCCTGAACACTAAGTTATAGGCACACATCATCATACCTTCCTTGCATTTACGTGGGTGTTGGGGTGTTCATGTTTGTGGGACAAGCACTTTACCCATGGAGCCATCCTCTAAGCCAAGCCCTCTGATGAAATTTTTATTGTGAATGCACAAGTTTTAGCATTGTAATAATAGCTGAGAACATAATGAGTTTTTTGTTGTTATTGTTAAATCATATTTTTTTCTTACATGTTTGTGGACACAATTGTTTTTTCTTCCAAGATCTCTGGACACTTTTATGTCCTGTAGGCATCATTAATTGTCTGTACTATTAATAGGACTGTACTTGGCCAACACTTCTAGAGGATACTTGATAGGGAATAACAGAGAGTAACTGAGGACAGGAAAGCCTTGACAGTGGGAAGGAGAATCGTTAACATCAGTGGTATGATTTGCCAAAGCATCAGCAGGTCATGGGTTTGAAAACGGATTTTAGGAAGTTAAAACTGATGCCTTCCAGGGCAATGGTTTCCTTTTTAACTATGACAATTGAAATTGTGATAGAATGCACACAACATAGAATTGATCATTTTTGAGTGCACAGTTTAGTGTTCTGGGTTTTCACCTTGCTGTATTACAGATCTCCAGACCCTTTCCCTCTTGTAAAAATTAAATTCTGTACTCATCAGGCCACAATTAATTTTCTCCTCTTCCCGGCCCTTGGACACTGCCATTCTAATTTCTGTCTCTATTAGTTTATTGATTTTGGAAACATCATATAGGAAAATCATAAAGTGAATGTCTGTGACTTTCCTATCTCACCCAGCATAATTCACATTATAGGATATATGATGCTTTTCTTCTTTTAGGGTGTGTAATCTTCCATTCCATGTACACATTAGCTTTTGTTCATTCATTCTTCTATCAATGGACTTTTTGTTCAACACAATTAACTTTGGAAATGTGGTTATTATTTTACATGTTTACATCCTTCTTCATTCCTATATAAACTGAGGCAGAAAATTTATTTTGTTAAAAAACGAGCCAGGTGCAAGTGGGACACAAACATCATGGGAAAAATTCGGGATGTGAGAAGGTGGGAGGATCAGGAGTTCAAAGTCAGCCTATATTATATAGATGGACACTGTCTCCACCCACCCGTCTGTCCAAATCAAGTCAGGCACCAGAGTATAGTTCAGTGGTAGAGTGTTTACCTGGCATTCATGAGGCCCTGGGTTTGAGTCCCTGAAGATAGTATGCATCTGTAGTTCCAGTTACTTGGGGTCATGAGATAGGAGGATTGGTTAAATCTAAGAATTCAGGGCCAACATACTGAGACCTCTGAATAAAAATAAAGAAAGGAAGAACAAAAGAAAACAAAAGAGAGAAAGGAAGAAGCAAAATTGAAGTGTGGTGGCACAGATCTGTAATCTCAGGATCAGGAGGTGAAAGGTCATTTTTGGTTCAGCTAAGTTCAAAGCCATCCTACATTATGTGAGACCCTATCTCAACCTACCCACCCACCAAGTCCACTATCAACAACAACAACAATAATTCAAACCCAAGTCTACTTAGTTTGGAATGTGTGGTTTTGAGACTTGCTAAAAATAATGCCTTAACTTAATCTTACTACTTCAATCTGAATCAAAACACTCTCTGGGCTCAGAAGAAATATCTCTACTGATTAATTATGGAAACAAATATATGTCCAGATGTGAATAAATATGTATGTCTATGTAGATGCAGAATCTTTGTGTGTCTGCTGTACACCAAGACAGCTAGAGATATGGAAGTGGAAGATGACTCACTGGAGAAACAGATATCCATTTAATGAAACATGACATAATAAAATTTATCCATATTTTTTTGGTTTTTGAAGACAGGGTTTCTCAGTGTAGCCTTGGCTCTCCTAGAACTAACTCTTGTAGACCTGGCTGGCTTTGAGCTGACAGAGATCCACCTGCCTCTGCCTCCCAAGTGCTGGGATTAAAGGCATGTGCCATTACTGCCCAGGTAAAACTTATCCTTTTAGCTCATCCTTAATTTGTTTAAATTTCACCCACTATAAGAAGACTTGGGTTTATATAGACCATTTCAAAGCTGGTTATGAGATTTCACTGTGCCAAGTGAGGCATAACTGAATGTCTTAGTAAAGCACGCCTTGTGGCGTATGGTCTAGTTGGAGCTGTGTGGACGGTATGCCTGGAGAGTTACATTATAAACATGGCTTAGAGACATTATGGGGTGTTCTTTCTCTCTAAATGGGATGTCTCCCTTAAGTCCCTCCCTCCAGAGCTCAGGGAAGCCCACAGAAAAAGAAGAAGCAGAGAGTGTAAGAATCAGAGGGGATGGAGGATAGCTGAGCAATACCCTCTGAATCAATTAAGCAAAGCGTAGATGAGTTCACAGAGACTTAAGCAGCAAGCACAGGGCCTACAAGGGTCAGCACCAGGTCCACTATGTTTATATTAAAGTTTTCAGCTTAGTATTTTTATGGGACTCCTGGGTGTGTGTGTGTGAAGGAGTAAGTCTCTGGTTCTTGTGCCTGCTCCTGGGGGTCTTTTCCTTCTGTTGGTTTTCCCTGTCCAGACTCAGTGTGATAGTTTTTGTTTTATCTTATATTTTATTTTGTTATGTTTTGTTGTTATCTCTTAGAAACTTGTTCTTTTCTAATGAGAGACAGAAAGGGAATGGATCCAGAGGGAAGGGGAAGTGGGGAGAAACTGGAAGAGGGAGAGGGATGAGAAACAATGGTCAGGGTATAGTATTTGAGAAAAGAATCTCTTTTCAATAAAAGGAAAAATGTGGCTTAGGCAACAAAAAAGAACACTACATACTGCTTGCTCTTCGGTTCATTTGTTTCACCAAGGAAATTAACAGGAATGTGGAAGAGACATGCTAAGTATTTGAGAATGTTTTTATATATGTTTTACAATTTACATGTCTTAAAACTCACCATTTTAGTTTAACATACTTTTTTGAGGCATGGCTACACTGTTGGTCCAGGATGACCTGGAACTTGCTAGGTAGTCCAAATTTGCCTTAACCATGACATCACAGCCTTCCGGTCACAGACTCCTAACCGCTGGGTTACAAGCCTGTGAGAGCCAGAGTTTGGGAAGGAGCAGAGCATTAGTGCCTTCTGGACACGGCAGCATGTACGAGCCCACAGCAGCTGTGGTTGCTTGCGAAAGACTGGCTTGAAATCAAGGCAGTCAACATTCTAGCCTGGAGGGAGGAGGGATCACAAGTTTCACTCCTAGTTCAGGAGCTGTTGACACCATTCCTAGATGAGGGGCTATTTACGGCTGATGGCTTCTGGGAGGGAGAGTCAGTTTTCTTTAAGGATTTGTAGCTTCTGATGGGTCAATGCTCCAGGGGATGGCTCCACATATGAGTATATGGACTCGGTGGGTTATTTTCTTTTTAAAAGAGAGAGAGAGAGAACACAGTTGGAGAAGGGATGGGGGTGAGGAGTGGATGTGGGAGGAGCTGGTGGAAGAGTGGGAGTATTTTCAAATACATTGCATGCTTGTAAGAAATTCTCAAAAGAGTAATTAAAATATTATATTAAGGAAACTAAGAATTACCCTTGGGGAAATTAAGAATTACCTTGGGGTTTGAGTCCTAATACCCACATTGTGGGTCACGGTCTGTAACTCCAGTCCCAGGGGCTCCAGTGCCTTCTTCTGACCTCTGCAGGCACCAGGCATGCAAGGGGTGCATATCCATACTTTCAGACAAAGCGTCCATACACATGAAATCAATTTCTCTTTAAAACTGCGCAATTTGGCAATCTTCACTCCTTTGATAAGGATATTGATCTAGCATTACTAATTCTAGAATATTTTCATCATCCTTCAGCCCTATGAATACTTGTAATCGCTCTTCATGTCGTCCCAATGGATCTACCTAGCTCTAGACAACCAGTCTCATTCTAGATTTGCCTGTTTTGGATATTTCAAATAATTAAACCTTACAGCATTTGGCCTGTGTGTCTGAGTTCTCTCAGTGAGCATAATATTCACTCACAGTATAGCGCCTATCAAGTACTTCAGTGAACAATACCTTCATTATATGGCTGTCACATTCTGTGATCTCATTAGTCATTAGTCATTCGGGTTGTTTTCACTTTGTGCTTATTATTAACCATGCTCTAATGTACATCAGGGGACAGGTCTATTTTATTCTTTATGTATGAATGTTTTACCTCTCTGTGTGTCTCTGTACCGTATGCATGTCTGGTGCTCACGGAGACCAGAAAAGGGCATTTAATCCTTTGGAACTAGAGCAACAGATGATTGTGAGCTGCTGCGTGTGTGCTGGGAATCAAACCCAAGTCATCTGGAAGAGCAGCCAATGCTCTTGGTGGCCGAATCATCTCTTCAGGCCCCTGGACACAAGTTTTGTGTTTGCTGTGGGCTTTCATTGCTCTTGAATATATACCTAGGAGCAGAATGGCTGGGTTATACGGTGTTGTGCTTTGAATATGCAATGTCTCCCATAGGTTTCCCGTGTTTGGACGCTTGGTCCTCAGCTGGTGGCACCATTCGGAAAAGTTGTGAAACCATTAGAAGGTGGAGTCTTGTTGGAGAAAATGGGTTTTGAAGTTGTTTTTGGTTTTGTGTTTTTGAGACAGGATCGCATTATGTAATCCTGCCTGGCCTGGAACTCTCTGTGTAGACAGACACCTACCTCTGTTTTCTGAGTGCCACGATTAAAGGTGTAGGCCATCATGCATGGCCCAGGGCCTTGTGGTTTTATTCACTTGCTGTTCATACTCT